>NC_066637.1:1268286-1894929 GCF_025201925.1 Gopherus flavomarginatus | reverse complement strand
TTAACTACCCAGACAGTTAGGAACTTTTTCCTAATGTCCAACCTAAATCTCCCTTGCTGCAGTTTAAGCCCATTGCTTCTTGTTCTATCATTGGAGGCTAAGGTGAACAAGTTTTCTCCCTCCTCCTGATGACACCCTTTTAGATACCTGAAAACTGCTATCATGTCCCCTCTCAGTCTTCTCTTTTCCAAACTAAACAAACCCAATTCCTTCAGCCTTCCTTCATAGGTCATGTTCTCAAGACCTTTAATCATTCTCGTTGCTCTTCTCTGGACCCTCTCCAATTTCTCCACATCTTTCTTGAAATGCAGTGCCCAGAACTGGACACAATACTCCAGTTGAGGCCTAACCAGCGCAGAGTAAAACAGAAGAATGACTTCTCGTGTCTTGTTTGCATCACACCTGTTAATGCATCCCAGAATCATGTTTGCTTTTTTTGCAACAGTATCACACTGTTGACTCATATTAAGCTTGTGGTCTACCATGACCCCTAGATCTCTTTCTGCCATACTCCTTCCTAGACAGTCTCTTCCCATTCTGTATGTGTGAAACTGATTGTTCCTTCCTAAGTGGAGCACTTTGCATTTATCTTTATTGAACTTCATCTTGTTTACCTCAGACCATTTCTCCAATTTGTCCAGATCATTTTGAATTTTGACCCTGTCCTCCAAAGCAGTTGCAATCCCTCCCAGTTTGGTATCATCCGCAAACTTAATAAGCGTACTTTCTATTACAACATCTAAATCATTGATGAAGATATTGAACAGAGCTGGTCCCAAAACAGACCCCTGCGGAACCCCACTTGTTATACCTTTCCAGCAGGATTGGGAGCCATTAATAACTACTCTCTGAGTACGGTTATCCAGCCAGTTATGCACCCAGGTTCACAGAGCATGCGGGGAGCCGAAGGAGAGCTCTGCACCCTCTGACGTCAGCTCGCATGAGGAGCCTGGCGCTGCCCAGACACTGTCGAGGGGCTTGGCTGACTGGCAGGTCACTCAAACTGGCCGTGACTCTACTAGAGTCCTGCAGGGCGAGGCCGTGTGAGCACCCAGGCTCAGCACAACAGCTGATGGGGGATTAGTTACCCCTGCTCCGAATCAACTCGAGCTGAGCCCAGGCTGCTGCTCCTGCACCGGGATACCTGCCATGCAGCCTCTCGCACTGGTTAAGTCAGACGTAGATGGGCCCCGGTTGCCCTGCCAGTGCTCCGGCCTGAGCTGCTGGAGACTCCAGGCTCCTGCTCCGTTGGCCCAGAGGTACCAGGCACTGCTGTCCGTCAGAGGGCCATGCTGCTGGTATCCTGCAACGCTCGTGCTGGGGGCCCAGGGCCCGCTGGAGGCAGCTGGCTGCTGTGGTGTCACACAATGACAGGGCTTGGACCATGCAACCTCTCTCTCGATTTTACAGATGAGCTTCACCAGCATCAGCCTGTCGGAACAGGATGATGACGGCGCGACAGCCATGCATTTTGCTGCCAGCCGCGGCCACGCCAAAGTGCTGAGCTGGCTGCTTCTGCACGGGGGAGAGATCACCACCGACCGGTGGGGGGGGACGCCGCTGCACGATGCTGCTGAGACCGGAGAGCTGGAGGTCAGTGTGGTGCGGGTGGGCACAGAGCACACTTGCTGCAGGCTTTGCCCTGGGGAGGGCTGGGCTGTGGGAGGAAATGGAGCTGCCTCAGGGGCGGATCTGATTGTGAACAGAGTTGTTCTGCACTGGGAAAGCTCCAGTCAGTGAAAACTTATCAGAGGGTGAGGACAGTGAAGGCACCCTGCCACGGCACCAGTGCACACTGGCACAACACTGTCCCACCACTGCACCGCCCTGCCACAGCACTAGTGCACACTAGCACACCACCACCCTGCCATGGCATCAATCTGTCAAGGTATCACCCTGCCACAATACTGCCCTGCCATGGTACCACCCAGCTATAGCATCCCAACACAGTACCAGCCTGCCATGGCAAGCCAGCACAATACCAGCATGTGTAAGACCCTGGCATGGCCCTGTCCTGATGTACCATACTGAGTGGGGTCTGGCCTCACCCCCTCCCTGCCACCCCAGTCCAAGTGCAGCTCAGATTCATCTGGGGTCAGGTGTGTAGCAGCCCCTCCCCTTCCCCAGACTCTCCCCCCAGCTGGATTATGCCTGAGTGGGATCTGCCCCTGCCAAACCCTCCATCATGCCCTCCTTGTATCTTCTTCCAGTGCTGTCAGATCCTCGTGGTGAATGGTGTCAACTTGGGGCTCCGTGACCAGGACGGCTACACAGCCGCTGACCTCGCTGATTACAACGGGCATAGCCACTGCGCCAAGTACCTCCGCACCGTCGAGAACATGGTGCGGCCCCCGGACTGCCAGCTCCCCCCACACAGCCCCTTGGCTATGGCTCCCCCGGAGGCCCAAGGCGCTGGGCGGGCATGAGGCCGGGTGTGGAGCAGAGAGGCAGGCAGAGGAAGGAG
The DNA here is from genome assembly GCF_025201925.1 of Gopherus flavomarginatus. NCBI lineage: Eukaryota > Metazoa > Chordata > Testudines > Testudinidae > Gopherus > Gopherus flavomarginatus. Next base: position 1,892,465 of record NC_066637.1, on the reverse strand, counting down.
TGGGGGCTCGGGCACGCGAGTACCAGGGTGGGCACAGCTCTGACTGCATTTTTATCTCACATTTGCTAAGTTCAGACTTCAGAAACCGTTAGGGCTGGACATTCAGTAGCTGCTGGGCCGTGTGCCTTCTCCTAGCACCAATGGGCTCAGCAGCTCTGCCCTTCCTGCCAGGCCTTAGTCAGTGTCCCAAACTCATCTGTACAGGCCAGAGCCAGAGCACAGGGGGCCACTGAGAGTGGGGGATCTCCAGAGCCCCCAGCCAGTGCGAGCCAGGTACCTGTGGAGCCCGCAGGCACTGCCTCTCCCTCCAGAGGCAGGGCCCTTCCAGACACGCCCACTCCCAGGTATGGGGCACCCAGCCCAGCAGAACCAGGGGCCCTGGCCTCCCTCCTTGCAGAGCCTGCTGCAGCATTGTTCATTGCTGGGTTTTCTACCAGCCCATTGTGCTCAGCAGCAGCTGATTTGCTGGTGACTGGCTGGCTGCAGCTGGGCCCCTTAGCTGCAGGTTGTTGCTGGAGGGGGTAGCACCACGCCCAGCTCCCAAGGGACGCCTGTGCCCTGCCACGCTGCCTGTTTCCCTGCCCTGACTCAGCTCTGACAGACTCCAAGGACACCATTCCTGGAAACCAGTATCACCTCGGCTTGCTATTGCGAGGGCCAATGAGCGCATGGCAGCTGGAGGTTACCCTGAGCAGCGGGCAGAAGGACTGCCCAGGGGCTCCCTGAGGAGCTGTGGCACATGCACGGGCCCCGTGGCAGGAGCCAGGCTGCAGCTGGTTATGAGCTTGCCTCCTGCAGGAGAAGGTGCCCAGCTGCTCCGTGAGCGCATGCCACAGCAGGTGAGTGCCCCAAGCCACCAGGCAACCATTAGCCCAGGCAACGTAAGCTGGGTCTCTGGGGTGCTGGAGGGGCTCCTTGCTAGCTCTGCCCAGTTAGTGCCAGTGTTTTTACAGCTGTGCCAGGCTGGCCCTCAGGGTGCAGAGCTCTTGTGCCCTCTGAGGGGATGAACGTTCTGTCAGGGCATTTGCAGAGAGGCTGAGGAGCAGCTGGGTGTCTCCCACCTCCCCGGCACTTTAACCCTTTGCTTACCAAAGTCCTGTCCTTTGGCACATCCTATCTGACAAAGGGGAGCTCTCCAGACCCACAGGTGCTGGTTGTTCATAAGGCCATGACCGTGCTCAGTGTCTCCAGCTTCCCGGGGCAGGACGGGTCTGTGGGTGCAGGACCCTTGCTGGCAGGGGCAGGGGCAGCTGGCCACATTGCATGCAGCTGATGGGCCCTGCTGGTGCGGGATTCAGGGAGCAGGAGATTCCCCAGTGAGCGTAGTGTCCTCCCACATCACCACATGGCCTGAAGCAAAGAGACTGGGGCTGTGTGGGGCACATGTGCTGGCTCTCAGAGGGGGCTGGAGTCTTTGGGGGGAGCATCTGGCTGATCTGCCAGCTGCACCCCTGAAAAATCCACACCCTGGAGTGACGGAGTTAAACCACCCTGAGTCCCTGTGCAGACAGCGTTAGGGCAACAAGAATTCTTCCGCCAGTCGAGCTCCCTGTCTCGTGGAGGTGGATTAGCTACGCTAATGGGCTGGATCCCTACAGTGGCACAGCTCTGCTGTCGTAGCCTTTCAAGTGTAGACAAGCCCTGAGACTCTCCCTCCACTTCTGCTGTGTCACTCACTCACCGGGGCAGCGGTTCTGGTCTCTAATCGTTATCCCACGGCAACACGGACACCCCTTGCTGCACCACCCTGGGCACCGTGTCAGCCCATTGAAAGGCAGTTGGTATAAAACGTGGGGAGGAAAGTGCCCCCTGGGTGTTTCTCTCCACAGCTCTCACGCTCTGTGTCTGACCCACTCGCTGCAGGGAGGCCAAGGAGGAGCCTCCATCCCTGCGAACGTTTTGTGTGCCCCTTCCCTGTTAGCAAAGAGAGATCGGTCCAGTTCCGGCCAGTGAAGGGCCAGGAAGTTCATGCTTTGGGGGCTAGTCAGTCACTGGGGTGCAGGCCCCACAGAGGGGGGAGCTGGGCACAGTGTGCAGGTTGCCAGGCTGCTCACTGGAGGAAATTTTCCCTTGTTCTGGAGAGTAGAGGCCCTGGGCCTGTGGACGCTCATGCGCCTCCCCCAGAGAGCAGGTGTGAGCAGCACCAGGGGCCTGGAACAGGCAGTTCATTGGATCCCCTCCAGGATGGCACCAGTGGCACATCACGGGCTCTTGGGGCTTGCCCTGATGACTCCAGGCAAGTCCCATTTAGGCAGGTCCTGCAGAGTTCAGCGGCTCGGGTTGGTGGCTCTGGTGTTTGGCCCATCTCTAGTTATGAAGTGTGACTTGGGGCCAGCAGGCAGCAGATTTACTGTCAGCTAATAAAACTTCTGGGCATTACAAATGCAAGGGCCTTTTTGGGCATGTCTCTCTGGGTGGCTACAGGCAGGATTCTGCTGATTCCAACCCGGTGCTGCTCGTTGCCGGTTCTCTCTGGAGCTGGTTGCTGAGATCCCACCATTGGCACAAAGTGATGCTAGTGAATTCCTGGCCTCAATGTTTCCCTGTGACTAACCCGGCCTGCACGTGCTTGGCCTGCAGAGCGTGGAGCACAGAGTCCTGTCCCGAGACCCCTCGGCCGACCTGGAGTTCAAACACCCCGATTCCGGCATGTCTTCTCCCAACACAACCATGTCTCTGCAGCAGGCGCACTTCGACCTCGGGTCGCCAACCAGCACCCTCTCCAACTACGATTCCTGTAACTCGAGCCAATCAAGCACTGGGGAGAAGAGGAGCAGCCAGCCCAGGGGCGAAGGCTCAGGTAAGTCCAGCTCTGCAAAGGGCTCCTTTTGCTCTCACAAAACCACTGCTCAGAAGTGCCTGGAGCACAGAGTCTGACTGCAAAGAGAAAGCAGTGGGCAAGGCTAGGGGCAAGAACTGGGCACTGCAAAGCCCTCCAGGCCCTGCTCACATCCAGGTTTGCGTACAGAGCACGAGAAGGGAAAAAAGCACCATTTAAACCGCCCCCACCCCGCCTCTCTACCAGCAATGGCACAGCCCTCTGGGCATGAGTCAGAAGGAGTGAGGCTGGATGTCTCAGAGGGTCTGTACTGTCTACACCGCATCTGGCCCAGGCCAGCGGACAGGCTAAGGGGCTCAGGCTAAGGGGCTGTCTAATTGCAGTGTGGACGTTTGGGCTCAGGCTGCAGCCCAAGCTCTGGGATCCTCCCACCTCACGGGGTCCTGGAGCCCGGGGTCCAGTCCAAGTCTGGACATCTACTAGAATTAAACAGCCCCTTAGCCCAAGTCAGCTGGGCTGGGTCAGCTGCAGTGCAGACATCCCCCGAGGGCCAGGTAATGTGGGTACTGGTGCAGGCTCTTCCCTCTTGAGCCTGCCTCCTCGGTCGATAGGCCCAGAGGCTGAGCTGCTTATAGGGCCAGCAATGGTGAATAAGGGACACGGGGAGTTGCTGTTCTAGAGAAATGTCCAATGCTACATGAGACTTGGCTGGCCACGTGGCTGGTGGTTCTAGGCTGTAGCTGATCAGGAGACAGGGATTTGCACAAGGTTTCCAGTAGCTGTATTGCTTCCCCGTGACCTGCTTGGCATCCCTTCTTGTCTGCAATGCCCCAAGAAGTGCGAAAGCGCTGGCCCCTCGTTCATGTCAGTCTCTCAATAGGGAGCACCACAGGGCAGCCCCGAGCTCGTCAAATGCATCACAACAACCGGAGCTGGTGTGGGAGTGCTCCAGCTGACACACCCGGTGTGAACGGGCCAACATCTCTGGGAGATGGAGGCAGGAGCCTGTCCGCGCAGATGTGCAGCATGTGTGAGGAGCTGGCAGGAGCTGGGGCTGGCTGGACATTGCAGTGCCCAGGCGTTAGGACTCTGATGTTGCCTCCTGACAGCCTAACCACCCACTCATTTTTGCCTAGAAACATGGTGCTAAATCTCAGTCACTGTAACTCAAATGGCAACAAGAGCTGCTCCTGATCCTGTTTGTGGGGAGGGATAGCTCAGTGGTTTGAGCATTGGCCTGCTAAACCCAGGGTTGTGAGTTCAATCCTTGAGGGGGCCACCCAGGGATCTAGAACAAAAATCAGTACTTGGTCCTGCTAGTGAAGGCAGGGGGCTGGACTCAATGACCTTTCAAAGTCCCTTCCAGTTCTAGGAAATAGGTATATCTCCAATTATATATATATGTTATATGGAGATACAGGCAACTATCCTGCTGTTCTGAGCAGCTGAAGACATTTGCCAGAGGGAGGGACAAGGTGTCAGGGATGGGAGGATTCTTGGTGCCATTGCCAGCGCTCCAGCCAGTTCTACTGTGCAGGAGTGTTCTGTGTTTTGCTGCTGCCGAAATACTCGGGATGGGACTGACTGCTCCATTGCCATCTGGTGGAAACACCACTCCTGCATCGTTCCAGGCCCGTCAGCTCCACTCTCCCAGCTCAGGGGCATGAATGTTAAACCACCTGACTGGAACCAGTGCTGGGGGGTTTCCAGTCACAGAATCTTGGGCTCCATAAATGAAGCTGCTCTTGGGCTGAAGTTCTGGGGTCAAAAGTCATTTGTGGCCAGCGCTTGGCACGCATGGAGTTTCCAAGTGGTATTTCTGCTGCTGCTGTTATTGATTAATGCTTCTGTGCCCCGGGGTGATTAGCACTTTGCAGATGTGGTCCCTGCCCTGAGGCGCGCACAGTGTGTGGGCCAGGTCCCACACGCGCACTCCCCGCTACAATGCTGACTAGGGAGAGGGGCCCCAGAGAAGCACAACACCAAACAGTACAGGCAGGATCAGGTGAGACATGACATGACAACAGGCAGGGCAGGGGTGGGATCAGCGAGAAGACTTAGGCCTTGCTTCTGCAAAGGACCCCCAAGGGACCCCATTAATGAGGGAGCCCTTCACAGGACCAGGCAGTAGATGGTCACGAGGCAGGTGCCACTGGATTCAGCTGAGTACATCGACACGGCACTGGACGGTATTAGCTCTCTCAGTGGCTTGCCCCACTGATGCTGTTGAAAGACGTGTTGCACTTCACTCAGCTTGGCCAGCGCAAACAGACCCGTCACTCCCACAGCTGCCCCCCACCAGTCACTCTCCAACAGTCGCAGTCCAACCAGTCGTGGGTCTCCGGTGCTAGCCCAGTAGCCCCCTCTGAGGGCCCGTGGCACTGGAAGGGAACGTTTGTTGCATTAAAAACCTGTTTTCAGGGCCTTTATAAAAAGCACTCCCTGGTTCCTGTTGCTTGTCAAACCCGGGTTTAAGCCGCATTGTTTGTGTGACGGACAGAGGGTGCCAATGGCTCTGAATAGATGAACTGTAGCCCCTGCATGTCTAACAGCCACAGTGCTGGCCTCGCTCTTCTCCCTTTGCAATGTGCAGGCACATCTGCCCTCTGACCTGGACTGACTTAGGAAACACCTCTGGGGGAGCCACCGGCAGGGCTCAGGCCGTTTCTCCTTTCAAACCTTCCCAGAGTGTCTGTCTCCTGTCTGCCCACTGGGTTCTGAGCCCAGAGGTTCTCTGCAGCACGGGGACTCCCCATCTTAACCTGAGTAGAGCTTGTTACCCTGTCGGATTATTGAGACACCCTGCAGGGAGCATGGGCCTGGTGTGACGCAGCAGGGAGCGGGATGGATTGACCTGGGAATGTCGTTTAGTTTTACTGGGGCTGTCTGCATGGGGGACGGCTGCCGACGCTGATGCGGTTCATCTCTCCTACAGGGGGACCCGACATGACAATCACGGACATGCAGACATACATGGACATGCTCAACCCTGAGATCCGGCCGAGCGATGGCAAAAGGGAGGGCGAGGCATCCCTGCCACCTCCCCCCAGCTTCCCCCCTCCTCCTCCACCCCCCAACTCCAAGCTTCCTCCTCCTCCTCCCGGCTACCCAGCGCCAGAGCCCCCCGAGGCCCAGCACACGGCGGAGATGTATGTGCAAGCGAAAAACAACCTGCGCCACGTGGAGAGCGAGGTGCTGAAAAAAGAGGTAATTCCCATGTTGGGGGGGTTCCTGAGGAGCCACTGGGAGAGGGACGCACTTCAAGGGCACCTTTCCCCCGGGGGGTCATGGCCTCCCTGGGGTTGGTGTACAGCAGCGCTGGGTGTGCCCGGGAGGGCGTCGGGGCTCGGCTGTGCGAGCTCCAATGCTCTGTGGGCAAGCGAGGCCGCTGCGCTGCCCCAGGTCAGTATGCAGGCCCAGGACATGTCCCGTGGTGCGGCGGGAGAAGGGGGTGATTGATTCAGGTCCTAGGACGCGTGGAGAAGATCCCCCTTTCCACACCCCCCAGAGCCAAGTGTCCATCTGCCCTCCCCAGCCCTAGCTGCTCGGTCCGGCCCAGAGCACCAGCCCGAGGCTCGGACTCCTGGTGGGAGGCTCCTGGGCAGTCCGAATGCTAGCCACCCTCCCACGCAGCGGCTAGTAAAGTCCAGGCAGCACCGGCCAATAGCCCCAAGGAGGGGAGGGGTTGACAGGTCTGAGCAGGGCTGCTGGTGGTGACAGACAGCTCCCTCTGCCGGGGCGGCCCCGGAGCCGCGATCCGTCCATCGATGGATCAGTCCATCACTGGCTCTCGTGGCTAGAGTCTCAGCGCTGGTGTCCCCATGTGGGCAATGCCCACTCAGTGGACGAGCAACTGTCACTGTTGATGGGTGGCACCCAGAGGCCCCAGTCAGGAGCGGGGCCCCTGGCACATTCGGAGCAAGAGACAGTCTCCCTGGAGCATGACGCAGGGAGTGGGCAAGGGCCTGGCAGGACGAGGGGCTGGAGCTGGCAGCTCGCTCTGCTAGAAGCTCTCATAATGTGTACAGGGCGGGAGGGGGTGACTCATTTTAAATCGAAACAAAAGAGCATATTGCGGCTCTCAGTAATGGCCACCGGCCACAGGCCTGGACAGGCCATGACAGCTTGTGAGGCGCCTCAGCTGCCCTTGGGTCTGTGGGTGGCTGAGGGCACAGTGGGAAGCCTGGGGACACCGGATCTTCTGGAGCCTGGGCTCCCTCCTGAGCCGAGCCCCAGGAGACTTTCCACAGAGCCGTTGTCCCTGCCAGAGCCTTTCCCTAGGCTGGGGGCTGCACAGGACAGAGCAGCAGGACGCTGGGTGCAGAGCTCCGCACCGCAGCAGAGGGAGAGGCCAGTCTGTCCTGTGGCTCAATCCTGACTGCAACATGGCCTGTCTGCTCCGCAGGGCAACTTACAGCTGGTAAAATTCTGCCTCTGATGCTGCAGCCTGGCCCTGGGCATTTGTATGTTATCTGCCCTCTGCAATGCACAGCTGGCATCAGCCTCCTGGGATCTGATACACCTCCGTCAAAGCCCCTCGGAAACGGCCTTCGCCCACAGTCACTGGTTGTCCCCTTCCCGTGTTCACGCGCAAGGACGCTGTTCTACCAGAGTCACCTCTGCACGCTGGATAAAGGGACGAGCATCTGTCCCCTGCTGCAGGTGCTCCCAGGCCTTGCTGCTGTCGGGTCTGGGCCCTGGTGGGGGCATCCCAGACCTGTCCTGTGGTCTGGGGAGGCTCTGCTCCTCAGAAGAATGTTTATGAGCCAGGGATAAAAGTGGCCCCTAAGTCCTGCCCCGGTATTCCAGGGAGCAGGATGAGCCCCTCGCTCCCCAGGACACGGCTGGCACTTTCCCAGCCTGCCCTCAGGGCCTGGGTATTGCCGGGGCTCCCAGCTGTGGGGATTGCAGGGGTGAGCAGGAGGAGTGCCTGTCTGACGGGAGGCCAGGAGCCTGGGAACTGCAACAGTAGCTCTTTGTGCAGTTCCCTGGCACCCACGCCTCTCCCACAGGCTGTGCTTGGAAACGTGATGGCCGAGTTTCTAATTTGCTTAATTGCACAAGGGCTCATCCAGGGCTGGAAGGAGGCGATTACAGCTCAGAAGGCAGCAAAAAGCTTAATCTTGCCCTTTGTCCGGAGCCAGGCCCCGGCTGCGCCTGACCCCCGGGGCAGCACCCACCTCTGAAGAGTCCTTTCCATTGTGCATGAGTTGAGTGCTGCACTGCCAGACCTGGAGGCTAACGTCCTCTGCACGCCCACCGAGTGGCTCTGGCAGCAGCTGGTCCTGCTCTGTGCCCCTGAGCCTCGGCCTTAAGGACCAGTGCGAGGGTGCAGCAAGTACCGTCTCCCTGCCCCCGTGCTCTCGGCTGGGATGAAGGGGTGTTGGAGCTGGGCAGGGACCACGTCTCACCAGGCTGCACTGACACTCATGGCTCGGAGGAGAGGGGCCGTGCACCCGTCACTACCCTCACCCCAGTGTCTCCATGCACTGCACAGGCGTGAACACGAAGGGTGTGAACGTGACTCCCCTTGGGACTCCACAGTCGTGTCTGGTGCTGTCTGCCAGCACAGAACCCGGACTGCAGGGCCTCCCAATCAGGCCATCTCCAGGGGCCTCAGGCCTCCGCACAGACAGACACCCCCGGGCTCTGGGACGTGCGTGGGACTGACTGGAATGAAACTGCCTCTCGGGCCAGGTGGGGAAGGATTTATTTCTGGGGGCCAAGGGCACTGGGGTGCTGGGCAGGGGCCTGTCTGGCAGTGCTCTGGGCACGAGGGAGCAGCTGGCAGTGCCGTCTGATCTCTGACATGAGTGAGTGTTCATGGAAGAAGCAAATCCTGAACTAAGGAAAGAATCCAGCTGCAGAACTGAGACGCTGCAACCAATGCTCAGGGCCTCGCTGGCTGCAATGGCGAAGAAAATAAATACACTAGTGTCGAGTTTCTCTGCAATGTGACCCCCTGGCAGCTTAGTGCAGAAGCTACAGGTCAGCACTGAGCAGGCTCCTGAGAGCCAGCAGCAGCTTCCTGCTCCACTTAGCTGCAGTCCTGGCCCCAGGACAGGGGGGAGCATTTCCTCAGGAGGAGGAGCTGGGTTGCTGGAGACATTCGACTCAAAGCCGTCACCTCCCAGCACCAGGAATGGCAGGTGTAATGGCACTGGCAGCCTCCCGGGCTCCTCCCGGGTGTGGGAACTGCGGGGCTGGCAGTGATAGGCATGCGTTGGAGTGGCAATGTGTTTGCAGGGGACTTCTGGTGCCTGTTTCTGTTGTCTGGGCCTTGTGGGGTGGATGGGCAGCCTGGGCGGGTGGGAGACACCCCAAGAGGCACAAGGCGAAGCTGTGACCCCCACCTCCCGTGCGACTGAGCTACCCCCTGCCCCGCTCGCCCTCCCTGCACAGAGGACGCCAGACTCAGTGCTCTGGTTTTCCAGTGCCCTAGCACTGAGCAGCAGGTGCTGCGACAGTTCCTAGCCACACTGTCTCCTGGACGTGCCTCTATCCTCAGGCCGCTGCGCCTGGGGGACGTAGCTGTTTGGAGGCTACCTGGGGCAGCGGATGTTCCAGCTGGCAGAGCAGAGCTGAAATGCCATTGTGTTCAGAAATGAGCCCAATGGCCATGGGCGAGCCCAGGACCCTGCTTCCCCTGAAACGAACCCCAGACGAGCACCAGCTGCTATCAATGGGTCTTACCCTGATTGCAGGCATTGGGCCCAAGGAGTCCCTGGCGCTAATCCCAGTCCTGCAGACTGAGTCAGCGTAGGGCAGAATTTGGACACCTGGCCCTAGATGGGCATCTGGTGCAAGGAGAGGAGCAAACGGCCAGGAGCAGTGGCCCCCTGCACCACACTGTCCCTTTCACACGCACAAATCCCCCCAGAGCCAGACGGCTCCTGTAACAGCTGAGCTGGGGTGCCCCCCGCCCCCCCGAACCACTGAGTGTCCAGCCCTTTACCCAGCTCTCCCATGGAACTGTGCCCCCTGAGGAGAGCCCACCCCTCGCTTCCAGGGGGGAACATCTGACCAGGGAAATTGCCCTCCTGCATGGAGTATCAGTTGGTTGGAAATGGATCCCCTCCGAGGAAGCTTTAATGATGCCTCCCCTGCATGCTCCCTCCCCGTCCAATGTCTGACTTAACCCAGATAATGATCCCTGCAGCTGGAGGCTCATTAACTATTGAACACCCAGCCCAGAGAAAAGAGACACCAGCAGCTGAGCCAGCCGGCAGGGAATGAAACAGCCACTTGACAATGAAATAGACAAATAAGAAGAATAGGGCAAAAATGCCCAGGGCTTTAAGGTGAGACACAAACGCTGCAAAGCGGGAACCACAGGCCACTTCCAGGCCCGGGGCACATCTCCCCAGAGTGGGGGGAGCTGCCCAGGCTGTCTCTCTCCCAGCCTCACACTGCTCTCTCCCCTCTGCCGCACGCCTACAGTGCAAGGTTTGGCTTGGGCAGTTGTATTGTTTAGCCTAGTAAAGAATCACTTTACTCCCTGGTGCCGCTGCACCTTATTGTACATATGCAAAGGACATTTGCATGTGCTACCGGGGGTTCAGGTGAGCCATTAGGGATGAGGGAGATCCTGGAGCCATAGCAGGCAGGAGAGGTGCTAACCTCTGTGTGCTTCCAGGCACATTGTTCATTCGTGGGGTGCAGGTGTGTCAGTGACGGGGACCAGCCTGAGGGACTCTGCCTTTCCAAATGCCCCTGCATGGCAGCTGTGATCAAACGGGCCGGGAATCTCATGCTGCCCCGCAATGTGCTGCGATCACAGGAGTCTGTCCTGGGAATGCTGGTGTCTTGCAAGCTCGATTGGGCTGAGGGCCACGGCAGTGCTGGCCAGTGCTCTGTTCCGGCTTGGCAGAGCAGGCAGCGGGGCCAGTGACTGCACTGCGCTCCCCTAGGTGCAGGGCTTGTAAAATGTAAGGGGCAGAGCCCTCTATACTTGGGGGCCGAGGGTGTGTGTGAAACCCCAGAGCGGGTATAAGGGGCAGAGCTTGGGGGCTGGGGTGAAGCTGCCCAGGCAGGAGGAAAATTGAAAAGACTCCCTAGCCCCAGCTGCCCACTCCAGGAGAGAGATGGCGTGAGGAGATGGCAGCACTCGTGCCCTCGCTACCTTTCACTTCCAGGCCCACTCCAGTAACAACTGGCCACCCAAGTTACAAGCCACCATCTCTCCTTCCGGACGGGGAACCAGGGCTGAGGTAGCGGAATGCCACTGCCGCTCCCCAGCAGAGAGCACATTCTGGCGTGACTCCCATGCTGGTACAGGGCTTTTCTCTAGCACTGGCTCCAGTCTGAGCCCATCTAGCCCAATGCCCAGGTGCATCCCCCTATGGCAGTCACAGGAGCATGTCTGGGCAGGGAGGCACATCCTGTTTTCAGCTTCCTTTATGGTGATGGAGTTTTTGTTGGGTTTGTTCTTTGCTGTGGGGGTGGGGTGGGGACAACATGCTGAGCGCATCTAGCAGGATACTGGCGTGTTTGGGGGCAGACATATGCCCAAGTGCAGTTTGTATCTGCTGCTCTGAGCCACATTACACTGTGATCAGCACCAGCTTTTGTCATTTGTGAAGCCTTGTGGTGCCTCAGATACTCCTCTGGGAACCCCAGCTGTATCCTTCTAGGCTGCACCTGGCTTATCTCCTGCCACAGGGGACAGTGACCCCAGCCCAGCAGCCAGAGTTCACAAACATCCAGTGTCTCCCTTTGTTCTCAGTGGGAGAGGGGCTCTCCATTGTTCTCCACTGGCTGTTGACCATTTTGGAAAGTAAGGTCATTGATTGATAGATTCTTAGATTCCAAGGCCAGGCAAGGCCATTGTGATCCTCTAGTGTACGCCCATGCATACACTCCTGCCCCTAGACACCAGATCTACCACTCCCTTTGCCCTCGCCCACCTGTGTACCAGCAGCCTCCTTCCATCACCATCAACTACTGAACCCACAATAACCTTCAAAGCTATAGGTAAATAGATGGTTTGTAGCCAATCGAAGCTAGTTAAAGTGGGTGATTACAAAGTGGCAGAGTCTCCAGCGACTAGCGTGCAGGGTGCAGGATATTTTTCTCCACTTCCTATGCTGTGTTACCATCAGCTCCCCAGAGCTGTACTCATTGTGTCCCTCTGGCAGCACAACCATATTACATGGTGGGTGTTAGTCTAGCTACTTTGAGATGAGTAGAGTCAATAAATACTCAACTCCTCTGTGCACAGCTAATGCCTTGTACTGCTGCCCAGTGGCTTAGCACCACACGAGGCATGCTATTTCCTAGCGCACCCTCTGTTCATGATGTCACAGAGGCTCCCAGAGAAGCAAGGCTTGGAGGGGAGCCTCGCACAGCAGATGTGTCTAGTTCAGTGGGCGAGGGAGTCACCACTGCTCCCATAGCAGCGTGGAGAGCAGCAGCGAGGGCCTGGGGCAGAGTCCCTGGAGCAGGGCAGCTAGGCAGAGCGAGGTTTGACGGGTATGGAGTGGGTGGACAGAAGTGTCATGCAGGAGGTTGCTGTCTTGGGGGAACAGTCCCACTGTACCCAGGCATGGTACAGAAAGCTGGGCCCTACCCCTGCCCCAGAGAGCTGATAGCGGGCTAGAGCCGAGCACCAGCATTCCCCAACATGACTCGGCCCTTGAGTGCACAGACAGCGGGGGCTGGTGCACTGGGTAGTTCACAGACTCTTTTGGGCAGGGCCTGTTTTTTCTGTGTACATGTGTTAGCACCCAACAGTACGGGGCCCCAATTCCCAATCCTGGCCTCAGGCACTGCCGCAGTGCAGCTGATTGGAACCAGGGCCCATTCTGTGAGAGTAACCCGCCACCCCCCTGCCCCCTGCCAGCGTGACGCCCCACACAGACTCCCCAGGGCTGGGCCGAGCGCCCTGTGCTGAGAGGGGAGCGTGGCAGGCAGGGGTTGGGCCCAAGGTAACGCTAGCCGTGCCTGTCACAGTGCTGCTGAGAGATGCCTGCCAGAGCTGTGTCTGCTCTTCAGGCTGGTGGGAGGATGCCAGGGTAACGCGAGCTGGAGAGCGAGACTCAAACTGGAAAGTGCAGCCTGGGGAGCCAGGCAATTACCCGCCCTGCAGAACGGGGGTTCAGAGCTGCAGGGAAATGGGGCGCTGACCCCCTCTGGAACAACAGAGCCCGGGGATGTCTCCTGCAAGGAGCACCGAGGTACAGACGTAACGGACACACCCTGCCCGTGCTGGGACAGGTGGGAGTGTGGGCAGGACCTACCCTTACCCGGGGGGCTGAGTGGGTGAGGGGAGAGCAGCCAGCAGAGTCCGAGCCAGGGTCTCTGGTGCTGACGGGCAGAGACGACAGATGAGTAGCCATCCCATTCCTCCTGCCTCTGCAGTCAGCTGTGGCATTGCCAGGGCTGCGGGAGCATTCCTGCAATGGGCCAGTGTGACAATGCGGTTCTGGCAGGACGCAACTGAGAGTGCCAATTCAGGACCAATTGCTTAAACAGGGCAGTTACAGCTCTAGGGCTTGTCTACATCAGAAAGTTGCAGCGCTGGTGAGGGAGTTACAGCGCTGCAACTTAGGAGGTGTACACATCTGCAGGGCACCACCAGCGCTGCAACTCCCTGTTTGCAGCGCTGGCCGTACTCCCGTTTTGTCTCGGGTGTAGAGGATCCAGCGCTGGTGATCCAGCGCTGGTAATCAAGTATAGACACTTACCAGCGCTTTTCTTGACCTCCGTGGAATAAGCAGGTATCCCAGCATACCTGAGGAAGCCTCTGGTAATCAAGCTGGTCTCCTTTCCCGGTTTGCTCTCTCGTTCCCCGAACCCCCGAGCAAGCAGGTCTCCTTCCCTGCGGTTTGCAGGGTGGTTCGGGGAACGCGAGAGCAAACCGCGGCGAAGCTGGTCTCCTTTCCCGGTTTGCTCTCTCGTTCCCCGAACCCCCGAACAAGCAGGTCTCCTTCCCTGCGGTTTGCAGGGTGGTTCGAGGAACGCGAGAGCAAACCGGGAAAGGAGACCAGCTTCGCCGCGGTTTGCTCTCGCGTTCCCCGAACAAGCAGGTCTCCTTCCCTGCGGTTTGCAGGGTGGTTCGGGGAACGCGAGAGCAAACCGCGGCGAAGCTGGTCTCCTTTCCCGGTTTGCTCTCGCGTTCCCCGAATCCCCCTTGAAGCCGCCCAACAGCGCTGCAGTGTGGCCACATCTAACACCACTTGCAGCGCTGGTTGCTGTAAGTGTGGCCACTCTGCAGCGCTGGCCCTATACAGCTGTACTAATACAGCTGTAACAACCAGCGCTGCAAAATTTTAGATGTAGACATGGCCCTAGGCTGGGTTTTTTCACCTCTAAGGCAAACCAAACCTGTCAGACAAAAGGACTTCGGTTTCACCCCACTAGCTAAGCACAAGTCACACACGCAATATCCTTAGACACTCCAGTCTCCCAGTATCACCACCAGTCCCACTCGTCCTGGGGACGAATGGTTATGAAAACCAACACCCCAATAAAAGAGAACAGTTCTCTCGATTCCAAAGAATCAAGCCCCAGACCCAGGTCAATATACACATCAGATCTTACCCACAAATCACGCTGTTGCCAACCCTTTAGAATCTAAAATCTAAAAGTTTATTCATAAAGGGAAAAAGGTAGAGATGAGAGCTAGAATTAGTTAAATGGAATCAATTACATACAGTAATGGCAAAGTTTTTAGTTCAGGCTTGTAGCAGTGATGGAGCAAACTGCGGGTTTAAATCAAGTCTCTGGAGAACAACCCCTGCTGGGATGGGTCATTCAGTCCTTTGTTCAGAGCTTCAGTTTGTAGCAAAGTTCCTCCAGAGGTAAGAAGCAGGATTGAAGACAAGATGGAGTGAGGCATAAGCCTTTTATAGGCTTTACAGCCAAATGGAGTCTGGAGTCACATGGGCAAGTCCCTGCATACTTTGCTGAGTTACAAGGCGTATCTGCCTTCTCTTCATGGGTCAATTGTGTAGCTGATGGTCCTTAATGGGCCATCAGGCAGGCTAGGCAGAGCTAACACCTCCAGAAACACAGCCCAAAGTTGAAATACAGATAGTACAGAGCCAATACCTATAACTTCAACTACAAAATGATACATACATATAGACACCATAATCATAACCAGCAACCTATAACCTGGTCTTAGACACCTTATATGTCCCCCTTTACATAAGATTTGGTGCCACTACAGGACCTTGGTTGCAACCATGTTCTATATGGTCCCAGATTATATCAATAACGTCACAGCCAGCAAAGCCCCTGCAGCATTAGCCAAAGGGGGCCAAGTGCCCTGCAACGCCATGGGGCTCAGCCACCCAGCGTGGGGACCATCATGCTGCACTTAGCGAGGGACACAGGCTTGAGTGGGATCTCCCAGGCCACCGTGTCCAGCCCCTGCTGTCACAGGCAGTGCCATCATCTAAGCCCTTCACAAACATGGCCAGCTCGTTAGGGCCTGCCACCTACAAGCTCATCAGTGCCCCTGCTCCTGCCATTGGGAGGCTGATCCCACACCTCACCCCTCTGATGGTTACAAACATTCTTCTCATTTCCAGCTACATGTATTCCTGGCCAGTTCAGTCCCTTTGGCAAACCCCTCTGAAAGTAGAAGCCTCCTTAACTCCACACCCCGTCCACAGTGGGCATCTCTTCCACAAAGCCTGCTGCGTTAATCCCCCACAGACAAGAGGGGCTTGACCAAACCACGCTCCACTTCAGCACCGGCCACGTTCGCCCCAGCTGGCCTGTGCTGGGGGTTCCTTGTGCCTGGAGGAAATTCATTCGCGGCGATGCAACCACGCCAGTCCCCATCGGCACAAAGCAGGGCAGATCTGGTGCAGCTGACATTGGCCTTTGGCTCACACACCGGCTCACGACCACTGCACTTGTGTCCTGACCCCAGTGCCCCTTCCGGGATGCTGACAGGGCCTGCCTTAGGTTGGGACATCCTCAGGGCCAGGGCCACCCCTTGCATGTGTGCGGAGGGCATTGAGATTGTGGATGTTTCACGGAAAAGGCCAGTGGCATCTCCTGGGGCTCGCGGCTCACACTGACTACCCCAGTGGTTCCTGGGGGTGAGCCTGGGATGGGCCGAAGCCACATTAAGGACTCGGAGGGCAAGGATGCTGCGTGCAAAGCAGGGGGGTTGAGATGCCCATTTTAAGGTTAATCTTTAGTTATGGTTTTGTGAAGAGAAATGAGAGCTGCTACCCTGTGATTGGCTGGTGACACTCATTGCCAGGTGAGCTGATAGGTGTGAGTAATTCATTAGCGAGCTGCTGTAACCAGAGAGGCTGGGTCAGGTATTGCAGGTGTGCTGAGGCCAGGTATCGGGTGGCACTTTTGTTTCAGGCTGGCAGGTTTAGTGGGTCTTAGCCTCGCTAGGTGCAGGTAAGAAGGGCTTTTACTTTACCCTACACACATGCCTGGGGGTGGAGGGTCTTTGCTGGGGTCTCTCCCCCTGCTTTGCACTCACAGGGAAGCCCCGGTCCTTCACCTGGCACTGCTGGATCAGGGAGTGTTTGGTGCAGGAAGGGCCCTGAACACAGCTGGGGCACTGCTGCAGGTGGTGGGTTGCATGGGGCAGTACTGGAGTGTGCTTCTGTTGTTGCAATGGCAGTGTCTAGTTGTGGAGGGAGCAGAGTGGGACTGGAGGAGGACGACGACTTGGGGGAGTCTCCGATTAGCACCACAACTGCTGCTCGTGAGGGGGGATGCCAGTGTCCCAGTAAGGGGCACCTGGGAGATTTCCCCCCTTTCTCTGTGACCCACCTCATATGTCCCTGAGGACTGGGGAGCCATCCCAGTCATCTCAGCAGGTGCGGGCTGATCCTACGGGGCTATCAACAATGACATGAATCCATGCCTGGCTGGCTCTCCTGGAGCACTGCCCAGCTGGCCTTTGCATCCGGTGCCCAGAGAGACTGGAGATAGGAGCCCCAGGAGCACAGGGCTGTCTAGTGATGCAGCTGGCCCCTGACTGTCTGTCCTCGTGGCCCCTTTCCTCTGGGGAGGATTTGCATCACTTTGCATCAGCTGCTGGCCAGAGCTGAGTCCTGTAGCAGCAGTGGATAGCGAGGCAGTCAGGGAAGGGGTTTTTCCTTCACTCACAGAGCTGGACTTCAGAACCAGTTGCCACTAGCCACCTACATCTCTGCTATCATGTATCAGAGGTGTAGCCGTGTTAGTCTGGATCTGTAAAAGCAGCAAAGAAGATCTGACGAAGTGGGTATTCACCCACGAAAGCTCATGCTTTAAAACGTCTGTTAGTCTATAAGGTGCCACAGGATTCTTTGCTGCTTCTACATCTCGGTCCACGTGGAGAACACAGCCCCTTTGCATTTAAGTGTCCATGCTCAGGGCTGGTGCAACCATTTAGGTGACCTAGGCAGTCGCCTAGGGCACTAGGATTTGGGGGGGTGCCATTTTCTTTGGCAGAGACCATGGAGGCCAGATCTTCGGCCGCCCTGGTTGCCGCCAGCATTTAGAGGGAGGGAGCTGGGGCAGGGGAGCACAGGGAGGGCCGCCTGCAGCAAGTAAGGGGGGGAGGGGCAGCACACAGGGGAATTCCTGCAAGGGGGGCGCCTCAGGGCAGAGTGGGGGAACTGACGCAGGGGGCGCGGGGTTCCTCAGGGTGGGGGCGCGTAGGGTGGGAGTTTCGCCTAGGGTGTGAAACATCCTTGCACTGGCCCTGTCCACGCTGTGCATTTGCCAAGGTGTCATTGGAACTGTATTTCCTTGCTAAGGGCCACATTCTGACCCCGGTTGCATTATTCTGGATTGTGATTGGTTTAACTGAGAGCAGAATTTGTCTGTGAGTCCAAAGGAGACTGGGTGAGCAGCACGTAGGCAATTACCAATGCAGATTGGTCTGTTTAATGTTCCAGTCATACAAATCATGGCCATGCAAAATCGTATGCAAGGGGGAAAGAGATGAATGCAAATAGCCTGGCCTCTGGAACAAAAGAGCCTGTGAGGTGGAGTCAGGGACTCTGAGATTCCATAGCAAAGATGCACCCAGCCGTTCTCTGCTGTGCTGTTGGTGCAAGCCCCATTCCCAAGGGCCATGCTCCCAAGGCAGCAGTCCCTCCGGGATGCCCCTGTCTGGTTGCAGGAAGGCTCCCACTTGGGCGAGGGGAGACATTTCATGCCGCAGTGGCTTAGTGCAAGGCCTCCACTGTGTTCCTCGCCCGCTGGCTCCACAGAGGCAGAGATCTAGGTCTGGTATGTAGCTGTCCCCCCTCTGAGTGCCTCATCACCACGAATGTATCTACACCACCACATTGCTGTGCAGCAGGGCAGGGCTAGTGAGCCCATTCCACAGAGGGGGAACAAGACACAGCAAGACTCACCCATGGAGCCTATGGCAGAGCAGTATCTTGAACACTCGTCTCCTGAGTCCCAGCCTGGTGCCCTAGCCATTGGGCAGTTCTTCCCAAGAGCCGGGGGCAACTCTCTTGTAGCAATGCAGGCCAGCTCCCCGAGGCCAGCCTCCAATTGCAGGTGTTTAATGCATCGTCCTATAGCCCCATGAGCAGATGTCCCCGCGGTGTGATCATGGCATCCTCCCTATCCCGGCTTAGCACTCTGCCCCCTTGTCCCGCAGAGCTGCCTCGTAACTGTCCCCTGTAGCCATGCACACTGGAGGAAGCACGCTCTGGAGATTAGTGAAACCTGGTTCAGAGGCTCCGATAGCCTCTGGGAAACAGCTAGTACCGTTTCCAAGGACCTTTGTGCTATTACCTGCCTCATAAAATCCAGGTCACTCAAATGTTCTGCGCACAAAGCCCTTGAGATCTGCACCAAGGCAATTTAAAGGTGCTGCTCCCAGTGTGTCTTAGTTACATAAGAACCTGGCCTTTGAATGCAACGTTTGGGGCTCTGGGAAGCGCCCAGCGCCACTGGTTTTGCGAAGGGATAAGCAGCCCCAGCTAATCCGCAGGGGCTGGGATTGAGTGCTGTGGATCCCAAACTCTCCTCAAAAGGGGTTGTGAAAACAAAAATTCAACCAGGTTCTTAGTGTCGCGTGCAAGGCATCTTTCAGGGCCCTTGTGGCTTTATGGAATTGCATTCACCTGCTTTCACCTCAGCAGCTGGACACTAGAGAGACGAGTGCACCAGGAAAACCTAAAATAGTCAATGAGATTTTTCAGTTCACTAGAAAATTACCCTCAATGTCTCCTGCTCTGGGAGCTAAACCTGCCACCGTCACAGAACGGCCAGGGTATCTAATGCTGATAAATGTGGCATCCGGCTCAGTGCTCTGAATCCCAGCCCCACACACGGAGTATCGGCCGGGCTATGTTCAGATACTTCGTTATTTATCACATGTGAAGCACAGAGGAGCTCCGGGAGATATTAACTACATTGCTGGCTGTGTGCTGGAAACTGAAATGATTTAACAAACTGAAGAGCAGCTCAGAACCGAGTTATTTCTCCAAGTGTTTGTCCTCCAGTGAGTGTCACTGGAGCTGTCAATGGACAATGCCCAGAATGCCTTTTTGTTCAGTGTCTGTACAGCACCGAGCACACTGGGTTCTGGGCAATAACTGGGGCTCCTAGACCCTCCAATGACACAAAGACAGATTAGCCCTAGTGGCGTTCATTGAACTGCACGCCAGCACACGGGGGGGCGGGGGCAGTGCTATGAGATGTGCCATGGAGTGAAGGGGGCCTCTGTGGAGGAGGGTCTGGCCTGGGCTCAGTTTCCCTGTGTGACCCGGGGCAAGTCATGTCGTGTCTCTGGACCCCAGTTCCCACCCAGGCCGGGTGAGGCGGCTCCTTCCTCCCCACCTTGTCTGTTTCACGGCAGAGACAGTCTCCCACTCCATGTATTGACAGCACCCAGCAAACGGGGCCCTGCTCTCATCGCGGGGCCTCCCCATCCCCCAGCACAAACCCTGCTACCTACCCCTTGTTGCTTGCAGTTATCGTCACATGACGGCAGCCTGGAAGGCCTCCGGCGAGTCGACTCCAGCAGGAAATCTAGGAACTTTAGCAAGCAGCCCAGCACCGGGGATTACTACAAACACCTGGACAACAGTGCGGGGGAGCAGCCTGGCAGCTGGAAGA
Organism: Gopherus flavomarginatus; assembly: GCF_025201925.1. Classification (NCBI taxonomy): domain Eukaryota; kingdom Metazoa; phylum Chordata; order Testudines; family Testudinidae; genus Gopherus; species Gopherus flavomarginatus. Next base: position 1,872,634 of record NC_066637.1, on the reverse strand, counting down.
TGGCGCACAGCGAGGAGGTGAGCCGCTGGCGCCGCTGTTCCCACTGCCCACCCTTCAGCTGCTTTTCTCTGGGGCCCCAACCCTGAGGGCCTCGAGCCTGAACTCCTGAGCGAGCTCCCGGCATCTGAGCGGGTCTGACTGGGCAGGGTGGGCCGCCGGGCAGATTGTCTTCATACAGACATGGACCTGCCTGGCTCGGGCTGGCACTGGGAAGCAGAGACTCCACCTCTCGGGGACACGTCCAAACCCCACCCAGTGCCAGTGACTGCTCCAGGGCTTGTGTGAAATGAAGCGAGGGGCCTCAGCCCAGTTTCCACTGCACAGATGTCCTCATTGTAAAGACCACTGACATGAACTGGCCATCTTGCCAGCAGCCTCTGCTGGGGCCAGGGACTGCCTGGGGCCCAGACCCTGCTGCAGAGCCCCAGAGCAGCATGGGGGGAAGGTGCCTGCTGGCCCTGCTCTGCAGGATGGGCTTTGGGGTCAGTGCAGGGCCTCCATTGCCAGCTCCCCCCAGCAAGATAACTCATCGCGGTCCCAGCTGGGAGCCCCTGGGCCCTGCCACAGCCAGTGGCTGGCAGGGTGACAGCGGGAGGGAGTGTATTGTATCACCTGACTCACTGGACCTTTACTGCCTGTTTTCAATGTATTTATGTGTCGGTTTTGTTTAAGGCATCTCTTCTTTCCAATGACAACGTGCACAATGAGAGTGCGGCTGAGAACAAGCCCTCTGGGGAGATGACGCCCCCACCCCCTCCCCCTCCTCTTCCTGAGAACATCTGTCCTCCACCCCCGCCCCCTCCACTGCCAACAGAGACTCAGGTGCCCTCTTTCAGCCAGCGCCGCTCGTCTTCCACTGGAAGTAAGTTGCAGAGTCTCTGCCACGTGATTGGGGCCTCCTACGGCTGGTTTGACACCCCGGGCTCTGATCTGCAGGCTGGTAATGCAGCTTCCTGCCAAACAAGGGAACAACCCAGGGTTGTCAAATAAAACTGCTGGTTTGTTTTCAGAACTCCTTCCCCACCCCCACCCCCCAAGGGCTTCAAGAGAGATGTAAAAGGAGTGGGAACAGGTAAGCTCATTAGCGCACACCCTGCAAAAGGCTTTAGCCCTGGCCCATGTAGATGTGGCACCGTATGTGGGGCTGGTTCTTTCTGACACACTCTAGTTCCTGTCTCTCCGTGTGCCGAGCTGACGCAGAGTGACAAGCTGCTGATGAGGAGCGAGGTGGGGAGGCAAAGGCTAACATACATAAGATTATGCAGGGGCTCTGCTGTACTTGGTCCCTGCTATTTCTCTGCGGGGCACATGGGGACACTTGGCCAGCTTGCAGCCTCATCCAAGCAGGCTTATCACTGTGGCACAAGGATGTTTGGGATTTTTTGTGCATGGAAGTGGACAGGTGGGAGCTGGGATCAGTAAAGAGAGAGACACCGAGTCAGCTGACATATCTTCCAACCAGCCTTACTGCTGCTTCCATTTACCATCATAGGCTTGAGACTAGCGACAAGCCCTGCTTAGCTCTGTAGCATACAGACAGGGGAGGAGCTGAGTCCCTGCTGCCAACAGCTTCCATTCTAAGTAGGCACAGGACATGCAGCTTGGCTGTTGCAGTTAAAGTCCTGGTCCCTTTGCCACTATGAATTGGTGCCTGACCTTTGTCACCTGCACTGGCTGGAGGCAGAGCGGAGGGCACCGCTGTGCAGTATTGGAGGAAAAGGGACATGTCACTAACACTTAGGATGCTACACTTTGAGCTTTTTAAGTGGTTTGAGCAACGCCAACTCCAGGCGAACCCAGCCCTGCAGCCTCCTTGGAGCTGGGCCCCATGGCAGTCAAGTAGGAGCTTCCTCTGCGCAACACAGCTCATAAACCGTCTCCAGTGCTTTGTTCCTGACCCTGCTTCCCTTCTGGAGCAGCTGCCAAGGGTTGGGTTTTCTCTCAGCCCTGTGGGTCCTGCTGGGGAGCGCCCAGTGCCTGAGGCTGGCGATGGGGCTGGCATGTGCATACAGCAGCAGGGAGGTGGAGGCCATGGGGAGCGAGGCGTTCAGACTGAGCAGGCAGTGTTGCTGACCCCACTCTACCAGGCCAGTTGGCTCCTGTCCCCTCTGGGCATTGTGGCAGCCACAGGGGGGCTCTGGATGCCACATACAGCACTCGACACACTGCAGGGTCTGTCTTTGAGTGGCCCAGGGGATGTTGGGATGTGGGACCCAGAGTGAGCTCTTGGTAAAGACAGCACTAACCCCAGGAGAGTGACACTCAGATCCTCACATGCCTCAACATTCCCATAGCTCCCCAGCCCAGCCAAGCAAGCAGAGGGGCCCTGGGAGCTGCACCACTGGCTGCAGGGCCTGGGAAGCAGCTCTGGTGGGGTCCCCAAACTCAGCTAAGGTTAGAAGAGGTAGCCTGGGGCTGCCTGCTCCCTGGCAGGGGAAGCACCCACGAGCCTGGAGGAGAGCAGGCCCCAGAGAGAAAGGCAAGTAGCAGGTTCCTAAGCCCTGAATTACATGGCCCAGCTGGCAAAGCCTCCAGCCCAAACCCACCATGAGCCCTTGTGCCTTAGGGCTTGGCTACACTCGAAACTTCAAAGCAGTGCCATGGCAGCGCTTTGAAGTGTGAGTGCGGTCGCAGAGCCAGTGCTGGGAGAGAGCTCTCCCAGCGCTGCACGTACTCCACCTCCTCATGGGGATTAGCTTGCAGCGCTGTTTACACTGGCGCTTTACTGCGCTGCAGCTTGCAGCGCTCGGGGGTGTTTTTTTCACACCTCTGAGCGAGAAAGTTGCAGCGCTGTAAAGCGCCAGTGTAGCCAAGGCCTGGGAGCAGCCAGGCTGTTTTCCCTCAGGCCCCGTCACCAGCATGAGGGGTTGTGGGGCCCCAAAGGGCCCTATGCAGCTTGGGGGTTAGCCCCTCCTGCAGGGTGCATTAGCATGGAACAGTCAAACAGCCTGCCCCTCTGAGGGCCCCTCCAGGACTCCCCCAGTGCTATGGCAACCCCCCACGACCACACCACTGTATTGCATAGCATCCCCCTCTATTTCCTGCCAATCGCTAGCTAGCTAGTGATCGATCGATTTGTCTGTCTGTCCTGCCTCCCTCTCTTTGCTATCAAGAGCCATAGCCCCAAACCTCCTCCTTTTGTAGCATGCTGGGGAGGGGGCCCTAAGTACCCACAGCTGGCCCAGCCCTGTGACCAATATCCCTGCACTCAGGGGCAGCAGCTGGGCTCCTTCCTCCAGCCAGGGGGAGAGGGTTAACCCTTCCCTTGCCAGCCACCAGTCCAAGCCCAGCTGAGCTGACAAGCCAGGCTGGTAAAGAGGCCCAGGGGCAGCTCACCTCTGCTGCTGTAAAGCACTAGCCCAAGGCCCAGCTTTTCTCCCACCTTGTCTTCACTAGCAAACTGTGTGTTTGCACATGGTGAACGTCCCAGTGTGGACAAGAGGAGGTGTCCCTTAAATCTGTGTGAGCTGGTCACGGTGACCCCCCCAGGCTTTGCAGCATCCCCCATCCAGCTCCCCGAGGGCAGGCAAGGCCCCCTTGGGGCAGCTGCTGTTCTCTGCAAGGCTCCCTGATTGCCCCCCAGCCCGGCCCCTGCCTTGTCCCTGTGCCCAGCACTCATGCTGCTCCTCTCAGAGGGCAGGGCTGGGCTCGCCAGCGGTGGTGGGGGTTGGGCTTGGTGCCCTCAGATATGGGAGCGGGGGAGCTTTAGGCACAGACAGGACACAGATGCCTGCACCCTCTGCATTCAGAGGTTGCCTGCTGGGCAGTGGGGCCTGCAAGGGTTTTGCTTTGTGCCATTGGGTCACAGAGCTGGGGGGCAGCTAGGCCACAGCCAGAATGGGGGAGGAGAAGATACCAGGGCCTGCTGCTCCCATCCCCCTCTTTGGGGATGTCAGGTGTACAGTTACCATTATTGATCGTGTGACTGACGGTGGAGGGGGCAGGCGGGGGGTGCAGAGCAGCAGGCAGAGAGGAGCCCCCAGAGGGCAGGCAGAGGGAGGCCCCTAGGGTGGCAGGCAGAATGGAGCCCCTCCAGAGGGGCAGAAAGAGGGGGCCCACCAGAAGGGAAAGGCTCTTTAAGAGGGGCCCCCAGAGGGGCAGGCAGTCCCTGCCCCAAAGAGCTACCAGTTACAAGAGACCAGACAGGCACAGGGTGGGAAGGGCTGGAACACACCAGCAGGGGCCTGCGTGATGGCAGCAAACGGCATGTCAGTGTCAGGATTTAGTGGTTTGTTTCTTTGGGGGGTTACTTAGGAGGGGATCAGCTAGATGGAAAGACCTGGGAAGGGAGAGGCAGGGTTGAGGGGGACAGGGCGGGGGAGAAGAGAATAAGGATGCAGGTGTGGAGAGATACAGAGGTGAAGAGACCCAGGGGAGTGGGGTTGAAGCAAACAGACAATCAGCACAGAGCAGAGAAAGTCCAGTTAAACTGCAGGATGGTCTTTGAATGCCCAGTGGTCCCTGCTCTGGCTGGTTTTGGTCCTATCAGCTGGGGCTCTTGCTGGCTCCTCTCTGCAGTCCCCCCCCCCCCTTCCAGTGTTACATGGTGGGGAGAAGGGTGGCAGCTCTTAGGTGCTAGTGAACCGGGGTGGGGGAATCTCCCTAGCACAGGCCTGGGTCATGCAGAGTCCTGGGAGGAGGTGCTCCCTCCACTATAGTTAGCCTGTGGAACTCACTGCCACAAGATATCATGGAGACCTACCACAGGTGGGGCTAGACAGGAGCTAGCCAGAGCCACGATAATGAGACCATCCAGAGCCACAACAGGCAGGGTTAACAGTATCCCGTGATATGAAGAAACACCACCATGGGCAGGTTATCAAAGCTTTGTCCGTTAGGGGGTTTCTTGCCCCATCCTCTGGCAGCTGGTGCCAGCCACTGGGGAAGACAGGAGACAGGGGCCGATGGGCTCCGGGTCTGATTTTACCTGGCAGGTCCCATGTTGCTCAGATCCAGGCTGCCTACAGACCCATTGGGTGTACCCTGCCAACACCCATCACCCCACAATCCCCACCCCCTTGGCACTGCTGCTGCAGAGCAGAGTGCCCTGGGAGTGCCATCTGGTGACCCCATGTGGAATTTCGCCTGCCTTAGGTGCTCATGTGCTCATCTGGGGCAGAGCAGGAGTTGAATGTCACCCACCCCAAGGGGAACCAGCCCAGCACTGCTCTATGGCACGTGCACAAAGCCTGAGCTTGCTGGCCTCAGGGAGATTTTCCCTAGTGACCATCACTGGCATGAAAGCGGGTGAAGGAGCATTAATTGCAATGCTCCTGTAGGGCATTGTCACGGAGTGGGGGGAAGTCAGGGCCCTGCACCCCTCTTCCTGTGATTCACCGTGACTGTCAGCCAGCCAGTAACACAGAAGGTTGATTAAACGACAGGAACACAGTCCCAAGTAGGGCTTGTAGGTACAACCAGGACCTCTCAGTCAAGTCCTTCTGGGGGGCGGGGGGGAGCTTAGACCCCAGCTTTGGGGTTCCCTGCGGTTCACCACCCAGCCCAAAACTGAAAGCAAAACCCCCTCTAGCTGTCTCTCACCCTCTTCCCCCAGGTCCTCCCCTCCCTTTGTCCAGTTTTCAGGGCAAAGGTGTCACCTGCCACCACCCCCCTCCTGGCTCAGGTTACAAGCTCAGGTAACTCTCAAGTAAAATCATCCCCTGCTCTCCCATCCCCAATGCAGACAGTCCCAGTAAAACTAGATGACATTCCCAGGTCAATCCGCCCCACTCCCTACTGCGTCACAGGCATTAGGGATGTTTTCCCTCTGCTCGCTCACTGGCCTCAGGGTCAGACCCACGAGCCTGCCCTGCGTCCATAGCATGACGAATCTCAGCCCGTCTGGCTGTGTCTTTAAGATGCAGTGACCAGTTGGAGCTTGCAGCCCAAGAGCAGCAAGCCACGGGTGGCCTAGATACCAGAGACTGCAGCTGTCCAGATTGTCTTAAGCCAGTTACTCTGTAGGTGTGACATGCATGGTGCTATATAACCCTGTCGCAGAGCTGCTGCGCTTCCAACAGCCCCAAGCGGGAAAATGAGCCTGGGGATTTCTGCTGCCCGCCACTCTAGTGATGGGACAGAGTCACAACTGTCACATGGGCGATACTTATGGAGACCTCCTCGTCCTCGAAAAGGCTGGCTCCCCTCACGCCTCTCCTGAAGAAACTGCTCAGGATTAATGGTAACTTTTGGCAGACCCTTCACCACACCTGGGAAACAGTAGCTAAAATAACAGCGTGTGGAGGGGATTGCCTTTCACATTTAATCTCCTCCAGCAGTAACGGATCGTTATTAAACCAAACAGAGCTTTAGCGAAAGGTATCCTTGCTGATCAGATATGCTTTGATTAAACAGTACAGAAGAATAAAGGAGACATCTAAGAGTAGAGAAACACATGCAAATCCAGCCAGGGAAAACTGACAATGTCAGAACAAACTGCCACTTAACTTAAACTTCCGAAATGCGTCTGCTTGTCAGTATCCCCAGCCTGTGTGCAGGTGCAGTGAGCCCTGTCAGCAAAGACCCTGAAACTCGCTGTCCTAGGACCCATTCTGCAGCTCTGAAGGCACTCTGTCATTCACCAGAAACTGTTATTGCTGGGTCAGACCCCAGCCTGTTCCGCTCAGGCCAGGCTGACACGCAGAGGGGAAATATTTCTTAACTTTTATTTTAAAAATAACTTGAATACGTGAGCGTAAGCATCAGCTGATGAATCTACGCAGCCTTGCTCTGGTTCTCTATGGCGGCCGTTTAAAGTGCGTTTAGCAATGTTCCCCCGTGGCCTCACAGTTGTGTTTCTAATTTATTTTTTTAACCTTAACTCCGTTCCTCACGGGCTTGTCTGTCCTCTGTACTGGAGTCTGCGTGGTGTCACTCCTGCTCGTACCCACTTCTTCTCTTCTGTCTTGTGGGAGCCAAATGCCTCCTCTGCTAACTGCACTCTTGTTGCTTCTCTGCTTCTCTCTCTACCTCCTAGAAGGAAAAGCTTTGGGGCACAGAAAGAGACTGAGTAAGTACTGGCACTGTGTTACCATTCCTGTGGGAAGTCAGCAGAGTGCCCAGTGCGTGGCGGGGGGAAGTGCCCTTGCTCCTTTCTGCTAGTCCCTTAATGGTCGGTGTCCAGTTTACTCTCTCCGTCCTCCACAGGGAAGTCTGATGTTATTTGACATTAGGGTGGTGGCTATTTAATGACTTGCCCTTTGGTGATTGCTGGGGCACACGCAAGTCTGATCAGCTGAGTGGGGGGGCGAATGACGCTTCAGAGCCCTACTGGTGTCCTCAGGGCAAGGTGCTGCTATGTGCTGCAGCCCAGCAACAGCATGGCTGGGGACCTGGCCGCTTGATCTGCTCCTGGCAATCCCCTTTCCCTGATGCTCTCCGGCCCAGCACACAGTAACCTCATGTGCTACAGGCTGCCCTGTGCTCTGGGAATGTGCTCAGTGGCTTGGAGGGGAAACAAACAGCTGCTCCTCTGAGACCCTCAGCACCCTCCCCACTGTCAGAAAGGACCAGGATTTAGGCACTCAGACTCTGAATGTTCCCATTACTTCTGCAAGGCCAAGGACACATTCCAACTTCCCTCTGCTGCCCACAGCGAGCTGCCCAGCCAGCACCCAGGTGATGAATAGTATAGATGCTCCCAGCAGGGAATCATCCCGTGGCCCAGATCTCTTTTCCCCACTTCCCTGGGTTACTGTACCAGCATACAGGAGAGGGGAACATGCAAAGAGGCTCCAAAGTGCAATCTCTCCTCCCACTTTAAGCAGCCACTTTACTCTAGCCCCAAGGTTTCCAGTACAATTCAGTGAGGGCTGGCCCCCAAGACAGGTCTCAGGGAATGTGTGGGGCGCCCCTGCAAACAAGATGTGGCTGTCAGGGGAATAGTTGTTTTAGTAAATTCGTTACTGTGTTTTAGCCACTTAAATACTGATAGCAAAGTAGCACACAGCCCGTGTGCTAGTTACCTGTCCAAGCTGCCCCTGCCGGGAACCGTTTCCATGCATGCATTGTTAGTGCAGTTGGACAGCTTGTGCGTGTGGGAAAGCTGCTGGTGGTTGCTGGGTTGCCCAGTCTGGATGGCTATCCGTTGGTTATTCTTGCTGGGGGTAATTTTCCTTTCTGGATGTGGGCTAGCCAGACCAGTGATGCAGCCGTTCGCTCTCAGCAGCTGCTGCTTGGGGACTTGGGCACAGTTTTCACTTTCCAGCACTACTTTCCGTGTGGAGGGTATGGGAGCTGGAACAAAGCTCATGGCTGCTATTCACTTCTGCTACCAGGAGAAGCTGCCTCCTTCCTGATGGGTTAGAACAGCTGTTTGTCAGCAGCTCACTCCTCTGAGTTTTGCCCCATGTCACTGGGCTCAGTCTCTGAGCCTTTGGAGTCCTTGTGTTTAACTATTAACAAATAACCTTGTCTCGACAAATAGCAGTGCCATAGCAATCTTCATTAGAGTACTTCGTTTTCTAGAGCAAACTAGACATTCAGCATCAGCCCGCTGTCATTTCCATGGCCCACTCGCTGCATTTAGAGGGGAGTGAATCCATTTTCCTCTGCGTCTTCCTTGGCCTAGTGCTCCCTGCTAGAATGCTGAGCTATGCTGCCTTACTACTAGTGAATGCCAAGTGCTAACGGCATTACCACCTAGTGCTCGGACTGTCCAGCTGCCTCTGCACAAGGTTTAGGACTCCAAGGGGCTCTTTTGCTGCCTGTCCCATGAGCTGGTGAGACTCCACGGGGGAGCATGAGCTGTGGCTACAGGGGGTTATCCTGCCTGTGCAGGTCCATACTAGTATTGCAGACAGACCCCGTCAAGACTAGGTTTCTCTTGAAATTGCTCTGAAATCCCGTAGCATTTAATAAGGAATTAGATCATTTCTCCAGGCTTGTTTTTAGCCACCCTATAGAATTTCATAGCACTGTCTATGTAATAATAATGGAGGGTTAGAAACCCTATGGAACAGTTCCCACTTTTGGTGCCATTCTAGAAGTGTTTCCTGTAACAGATGGATAGTTGTACCTAACTGGTGACCCAGCCCTTCCCTCTAACTCTGCATGTACAGTTACTGCCTGACTCTACTGCCTGACAAATATCAGCTACGCTTCAAGCCCCTGTGCATAAAGCGAGGCTCCTACATTCATAGGGAGGCATCAAGTTTGGCCACCAATGACAGGCATTGGTTTGGGTAGGACCATTATGTGGGGTTTGATCCTCCCAGTGTCGTGAATGGGAAAGGTTTCAGTGGGGCAGCACTGGGCACATACCCAGCCCCATGTGCACAGTGCATGTGAGCAGATCCGGTCCCAGTGCCGAGGAGCTTACAGGCCGGATGGAGGGGAGCTCTGACAAGATGCACTGAGCTGATACCTCCAGATTAATCTGCTCTTTAAAAGGAAAATGCCGGAGCCAATTTTCCAGGCTCTGTCTCACGAACAGCTGCAAGCTGGGTCTGACTGAGGACCTGCTTACTCACCGGCAGGGTATTTGTCATGTGCCTGCTTCTCCCAGGTCGCTGCAGGGACCTTGGGTGCCCAAAGAGCCAGTGAAGTGGGTGCAGAACGCTGAGTAGCATCCCCTCTGCTGTGAAACTGGCCTGTCTGGTGCTGCTGGCAGGAGTCACCGCTAGTTCGGGGCAGGGGGGAGGTTCTCCTCAGAGGCCAAAGAGCAGAGTGTTTCTCATTCTGGCCGTGAATGTCTTCCCCGGCCCCTTTGGATACAGCCCCACTCCAGGAACCAGGGCTGACCGCAGCCCTGGCTGTGCTCTACAATTCATGGGCCATTGAGGACAGTGTCCATTTTACTGTTAGTGTGTTAGGTACCTGCTGCCAGGTAAAGGGCTCCAGGGGCAGTGCCTCTGCCAGGGTAACTGGCAGTGCACCACAGAACCATGCTGGCATGAGCAGCTGGCCTCAGCACCTTGGGAAACGGACTGCACCTACCATGAGGCTGTTAGTCCCACAAGCCCCCTGGTAATACCATGTTTTCTGTTCTGGGGGACCAGGTGACTAACCCCCTGCCATCCAGCAGGAGACAGGCAGGGTCAGGACCCCTCACACCATACACACAGACACATGCTCCTGCCATATTAGGCTTGATTGGCACTGAGCTGGCGTTAAAGTGTCCAGCCTTGCTACTATGAGCAGATGTGCAGTGCGCCAGAGAAAGTCCCGTGCCTGGCACCGTCCCTTCCAACTCCCACCATAGCCCCCTCCCTGGCATGGCAGGTTCCATCAAGGAGACTTAGCAGGACTGGGCCCGGGAGTCCAGATGAAAATAATTGTGTTTAATCAGCAGCAGTGGGGCTGTTTACTTCCTAGCCCACAGCTTTGCCCTGGGCTCAGAGGTGCAAGGCGTGTGTTAGGCGCATGCCATGTTCACATCACTGGCAGTGGGCTCACACACACACACACACACACACTGGCTTGGCTGTGGGAGTTCAGTTGTTCCAGGAAACACTGGGACCCCAAAAAGCTGGAGCAGCAGCAAGCAGGGAATATCTGCCTAGCGCCAGAGGCTGCTCTGTTGTAACAGCAGCCTGGTGCTCCAGGGCACCACATGGAGGGGGTCAGTCGTGCTTTGATTCATGGCTGCTATCGCCGTCCTCGGGGCGACTGAGCTGCTCATCTGGAGGGAAGAGCCCTCGATGCAGCCAGCGCTTGGCTCGTACAAACCCAAAGCAACTCACGGGCAGGCCTGGGGTTGCTAGGAGAGATAGTTTGTGTGTTTTTTGGCAGTGGGTGACCGTGTGCTGGCTGGTTAATTTGTCCTGCTTTGCGGTGGGTGGGGGCTGATCGCTGTGTCCCAGGAGCTGCTATTTTATCACTTCGGGAAGGTGTAGGCCCTGGCTGGCCGCGGTGGGGACTGCTGGCTCTAACTCTGCACTGGCTGAAGTGATGTGCTGCCAGGATGAGCGAGGTCAGGGTGCTGACACATCCAGAGAAAGCAAATGACATGTCGAAAGCAGCATGGACATTCATCAAGCAGGAGCCGGCTGGTGCAGCAGTGCTCTGGGGCAGGAGGGTTTCTGGGCTCTCCGATGCCTGGGGGCTGTGGGGTTGGCAAGACCCGCATTTATTAAACTCCCTTTGGCTGGCTAACAAGCTCACTGTGTGCTGCGCAGAGACCGGCTCCTTGCCGCCTGGGTGGGACTTGGGGTCCGGACGCTGGTGGAAGTTGGTCCCTCCCCAGGTGACAAAGGGGTGTGGCGGGGTCGGCTCTGTTCTCCCCCACCATTACCCTGGGCTGCACCACCATGCTCCCTTTCCAAAGTAACAGTTGGCAGTGGGGGCACTCGATGGTTGGCAGCACTGGCTGGGGCAGCAGGACGGGGCCAGCCAGGGCTGTGCAGAGCGCCTGGCCCCCCCGACCCAGTGCCCACCCTGGCAAGGCACGAGGAGGAGGCTGCAGGGCCCATGCTGTGGGCACCCCAACAGGGGCCCCAGTTGTGCTAATTGACTCGGCCCTGTTGTGAGGGTCTCCCCACCACACTCCACAGTTTAACACTCCTCTAGGGCTGCACAGGTTGGGGGCGCCCCAGGGCAGAGCAAACCTGCTCCACAGGTGTTTGCAATGGGCCTGCAGGACCCCTTTGCAATATGTCTGCACATCCCATCTCTGGGGGCAGGGAGGTGAGCTCTGAACTGGGCACTCACTGTCCCATGTCCAGCCTGAATGGGCCAGGCAGTCACCTTGGCCCCACACTGAGAGTTTGTACAAGTCCCCTTCCCCTGAGCTAGCCAGGCCCAGGAAGGGTCCATGGGTGGGAGGGGAGTAAATGGCAGGGGACATGGTTTGTTTTAGCCAAACACAAGTATTTGCACCATTGAAACACATCAAACCAAGGCCCCAGCTGAGAGCGAGCAGGACAGACATGCACACCCTTAGGAGGGACAGGCAGAGTTGGGTTTAGCCCAACTCTGCGCCCCTTGAAATCAGTGTTAAAACTGCCTTTGACACCCAGGGAAAACCGCTCCCTGAATGCGCTGTCAGCCTCGGTAGTTTGGATGCTGGTAGCAGCATGGGGCCACAATCCAGGTCGTGTTGCAGTGCAGGCACTATGGCGGCAGGGTCAGCCTGGCAGGTGAGGAAATAAGCGTGACTGTCCCTTTTATTGCCATTGCAAAGTAACAGCTGGCCCCAGGGCGGGGAGCTCCGTGCAGCCAGCGCGGTCAGTGTGTGAATCTGACGGTGGTGCCTGGCGCAGCTCTCACATGCTGAGCTGCATCAAGAAGAGCAACAGCATCTGGGCTAGTTCGGGTCCTGGCTCCTTAGGAAACCCCTGAAAGCGCAAAGACGAATCTCCTGCAGACTGCACAGTGGGGCCTTTGTGCGTGTTCATATGGCCAGCATTAGCTGGACACGTGAATACCATCATGTCTTTTGCCATCAACAGCTTATTACTGTTTACAATTTGGCAGCCGTTCAAAGTTTGGTCTTATTACCACTGAGGAGGATTTGGGGGGCACAACAGATGCTTAACGACGATTCATTTTCCCAAGTGGGCCATTAATGCCAAACAGCCTTTTGTGCCCTTGCGCAGCCTCAGCCAAAAAGGAAAAGCTCTTCAGCCCATTCATTCGCTCTGGCAGAAGGACAGCAGAGGAAGCACTCTGCCTCCTTGCAACATAGCGCCTCATTAGGAACGCCACTCACATGGCACAGGACCTATGGTGGGTAAAAGGGCCGGCAAGTTTTCTCGAGCTGGTGGCTGGACTGGAGCATTGGGGCTGCATAATATGCATCGCTGTAGACAAAGCGAAACAGGGCAAGTCTTTGCAAAGAGCAGAAAGAATTCCTAGCTCGCACAGAAATTAGTGCTTCCAAGTGCTGTGGAGATGTTAGCTAATTAAGCTGTATCTAATGCTTTGCCTGCAAGAGCAGCAGGACCAGGTACTGCTGATACGTTTGATGATCAGAACGTCCTATAGAAACAGGGCAAACTCATCTCCCGTGTGTGCTGCAGGTTTGCTTTGTGGGGGCTGACTGCACACAGGAAGGGGAAAGTAGCTCTGTAGGGACCGCCAGCAACCGACCGGACAGGCATCTTCAGGCATCAGGTGGCCCTGCTCTCCTCTGGGCTAGCCTGGCCCCGGCAGGGCTGCGCTCAGACTGGATTTCATTGTTCAGTGAAGCTCAAGAGCACTAGAAAGTTGGGCTTACCTGGCTGACCTTGTTCTGACCCCACAGCTGCCGGCTTTATTCCTTCTTAACCTTACCTGACTGTTGCTTCACACATGGAAGGCAAGTACGGGGTTGGCAGTGAGGGATTGGGCGCGTGGCATGGGCTTAGTGGCACAGCAGCGCTGCTGGCAAAGGAGAAGCCCCTCACTTAGCCAGCTGCTAGCAGAGCTCAGTGCTCGTGGGGCCATGAGGAACCGGGCTGCCTTGGCTGCCAGGCTGGGTCCATTTCCTGACTTCCCACGTGAGTGTGCTCAGTTTTATTCTTAGCCAGTACGGCTTTCACTTTGGCTGCAGAGTTACTGTTGAGGCTTCATTTCAGAAGCGACTGGTCAGGACAGGGCAATCCTGCCACCACAAAGGCAGCAGGGCTGTCGAACGATTTCCAGGGTGTGCAGATCTGCTGAGCAGGCTGGAGGGTGCTGCACCGGTGGAGATGCTGGTGTTTCCGTGGGCTCTGTAGGATTAGCGCATGACACACAGAAAGAGCTCTGGGTCCAAAGGGCAGCACCCAGCCTGCTCCTTCCATTCATTTCCTCTTTCCCCACTCAGCCCGTTGGCGACTCGGTGGATTTTGGACCCTGGAGGAGGCGGTGCCGCCTGGTTTCCTGCTTTGTGTTTTTTGATACTGGAAAGGCTTGTAGACTTCCAGGCACTGAGTCCAGTGTACAGCAGTGAGGGCCCTTCCCACCCAGTAATTGTCTGGAGCTGCGCTTGTTTTGGGTCCAGGAAGTTAGGATTTAGCTAGGGCGAGAGGGGATTTTGCCCCTGTGGATATCCCTCTGGGGGCGGGCTGCTCCGAGAGCCCCGAGTGCTGTAGAGATGTTAGCAAATTAAGCTGTATCTTGCATGATTTGTATTGTTGTGTTCAGGACCCCGCTGTGCTGTGCTTTAACTACATGTAAGCATCTTTTTAAAGTTCATTTTTCTTGTCTGCTGAGTAATTTGGATGTAGCACTGGGAGTAGAATCAGCTGCATTTCCGAGGAACAGTGTGTTGGTAGTAGGGACAGCCAAGGAAAGGAATTCATGAGCGAGCCCCTGTTCATACCTGGGGAGGGGGGAGGGATACCCCAACCGACCACCCCAAAGGCAGGTGTTCGGAGGTCACTCCTGGGGGCTGGCCCAGCTGGGGCTTGAGGTCATTTTGGAGCAACAGGGAGTCGTCTGCAGTGTGGGGCAGTAACATTGGAGGAGGCAGTTGGGGGAACCATCGCCCCACTTGGCCAGAAGAGCCCTAGGCCCCAAGAGCAGGATGATGCTGGGGCAGCAGGGCACTGCCTGGCTTTGCCATGCCCACCCCCCATGCAAAGCTAATCCCCTCCTGAGGACCCGGCATGGATGAGACTCCTGAGCCCTCTGCCCCCCACAGCCCACTTGGCACCATCTCAGCTCCATGGTGCGGGGAGCTTGGGCCCAGCTGGCACTAGGTGCTAAGCTTAGCCAGAGGCAGGCGTAGGTGAAGCAGCTGCAGGAGCTGGCTGAGAGTAGATGGAGATTCATCCCCAGGTTCAGAGTCCAGGGTGGGCAGATTCCCCAGGTGATTTCAGACGGATCAGAGAGTGACTTCCCTCCCAGCTGATTGTGGCCGGGGGCTTTACCTAGTTCTTCCAGATGGGCCGCCCCCGTGTCACCCGGCCTCAGCTGTTGCAAGCTGGCCCCTGCGGTCCATCAGCAGGCAGAATGCAGCAGCTCTGTGCTCTGGGACCTACGCCCACCGCCTCTCACTTTCAGGGTGGGTTTTGACCTCTAATGCCTCAGGTGCTTGGGAGCTGCCTGCGTGGGCAATGCCTCTCCCCCATCCTGCTGCAGGGGAGCTCAGCCGCAGTAGCAGGCCTGCAGAGAAGCTGCCCACATAGCCCCTGACTCTCCCCCAGTTCAAAGTGGCCAGAAGCTGCTGAGCTCCAAGGTGCAGTTTGAGGCCACATCCCCTGGCTCGGGGCTCTGGAGGGCCAGGCCTGGGGTGAGTTTCCTGTGAGTTTGCTCACCACATCCCCTCTTCCTCCTGCCAGGTTCCAAGTCGTTCAATATGATGTCCCCAACCGGTGACAACTCCGAGCTGCTGGCAGAGATCAAGGCTGGGAAGAGCCTCAAGCCGACTCCGCAGAGCAAAGGCCTCACCACTGTCTTCTCAGGCAGCGGCCCGACGGGGGCCAATGTAGGTGACTGCCTGGCCCCGCTCCACTCGGGCCTCGCTCAGCCAATTGTCTCTGCCGGGGGGGAGGGAGTTGGGTTAGGAACCAGATTAACTTTATAATTAAGTGCGGCAAATTTGATTGGCTGCAATTGTCACAACAAGCTGGAATCCTCAGCAAAATTTAGCATGATCCGCTTTGTGCTGTAAGCAGGGAGCTGGCGGGGATGGGGGCTGGGAGCCCAGGCAGGGGAGCACTTTCCACAGGAGACAGCCACTGCTCCCAGTAATCCCAGGGGCCCATGGAGCCCTGGAGAGCCGTGGGCAGCGATCGTCCCTGGACGGGCTGTGTACTCCAGCACTAAAACCCAGGCAATGGCAGGCCTTCCCCCCACAACACCTGAGCCTGCTCCACACAGAGCGCTCTGGCCAGGAGTCAATGTAACCTTCCCCCCGGGGATGCCGCCAGTCACTGTCCCCCTGCAGAGCACTAGCAATGAAGGCGGGCTCACCCCAGCCATGAGCAGCTGTCCAAACAGGGCCACCAGCCCTCCTAGGGACCACTGGGGTGGGGAGTCCCCAAAGCACCCCAGAGCCAGCTTGGCCCCCCAGAGGCAGGGCTGCTGTGAGGCTCCCACCTGTACAGGTTCAATGGATCTGACAGGAAAGAGGGTCCTTTCCCTGGGCTGTGTTGAGCCCTCCTGTCAAATTCAGTTCTGTGTCTCACTCTGCACCCCAAGGCCCCAGGATCCGCAGTGCCAGGCACTGTACAAGCACCTAGTGAGAGGCAGGCGCTGCCCCAAAGCCCATACAACAGATGCTGGGCAAGGGGAGGAGAATGGCAAAGCTCAGCCCTTCTCTGAAATGGCTCAGACACCTGGAGGAAGGGTCTCGGTCCCCAGGGCTTCAGGGGCCGGGCCCCCAGCGCAGAATGTCCTACACACAGGACTTACTTTGCAATGACAGAGGTGCCAGGACTCAAGCATTTTTTAACTTTCATAACCTATGCAACAGGCCCGGAGGTGCCAGGGATCTGAACTGCCAGGCCCAGAGGTGCTGGGGCTCTGAACTGCCCAGCCCGGAGGTGCTGGGGCTCTGAACTGCCCGGCCCAGATGTGCCGGGGCTCTGAACTGCCCGGCCCGGAGGTGCCAGGATCTGAACTGCCCGTCCCAGATGTGCTGGGGCTCTGAACTGCCCGGCCCGGAGGTGCCAGGATCTGAACTGCCCGTCCCAGATGTGCTGGGGCTCTGAACTGCCCGGCCCAGAGGTGCCGGGCTCTGAACTGCCAGGTCTGGAGGCACCAGAACTCAGCCCCAGCAAGGCCTGGCACAAATTAAGCACTGCCAGCATGTGGCAGAGGGGTCCTGGATAGCTTCTCTCTGAGCGAGTGCCTTCTCACATAGCATCTCCCTCATGTCACACCACGCCCTGAACTAAAGCTCTCTCCTCTTTCTGCCATCCAGCTAGAGACTGCAGCTTCCTCCCTGCCCCCCACGAGGACGCTGACCCCACCAACCACGCCCGACGCAGCCTCTGTCCTCAGGGCCACCAGCTCCGCCGAGCCAGTCGTCAATGGCAACTCGCCGCTCATGGGCTTGGTGCAGCCCAGCCAGCTGGACATCGAAGCCCTGATCCCCACCCACGACGAGCAGGGACGGCCCATCCCTGAGTGGAAGAGGCAGGTGATGGTGCGGAAGCTGCAGATGAAGATTCAGGAAGAGGAAGAGGAAAAGCGCAAGGTAAGAGGGAGGGCAGCCCTCCAAGTGCTGCAGTGTGGTGTGCTGTGACCATCCTCTGCCGTGTGCTGTGAGGGAGCCAAGGCCGTAAGAGGGGCCTGAGGCAGCCACTCTAACCGCCCTTGGGTTGGACCCGGCGGCTCTGAAAGGGGGACGGGGAACAAGGAACCAGCGAGCCTTGGCCAGCTGGGCTGCACAGGGCAGGATTTGGGTCTCCGGGACAGGTAGAGGAAAACCCCCTCATCCCTCCCAGCCGGCGAAGTGCATTATGGGAGAGGCAATCATCAAGGCTTGGTGCAGCTCAGGTTGGGTCCAGGCAGCAGCTCCTGGTGTTGATAATGCTGAACAAGCAGGAGTTATTACACGGGACCAGCTAGTAGAGTCGGGCATCCAACAGAGCCTGCAATTTTATCTCAAAGGCTACAGGAGAAGCAGACAGCCCAGCGTCTAACCCATAAACCCCCTATTTAACCCCCGATTTCCCCTGGGCCAATAGGCAAGAGTTCAGAGTTTTTCACTTGCAGAAACTCAGCATTGCCCAGAAAGCAGCTGCAGGCTGGCGCGCCAGCACGTCCACTTGCTTAGGGCGTTCGTCAGAGAGTGCTGGCGTCAGGGGAAGCGTGTCTGACTTGATGGCCTGGCTCCCCCACCCCCAGAAATGAGAGGGGAGGCTCCCACCTGCTCTGTTGAGCGGCCCAAGGATTGCAGTTAGGTTCAAGTGCCCATGAAGGGATGGGTCATGCCATCCTGGTTCACACCGGGGGGAACTGCTCGGTGAGTATGTCAGTGAGGCTCCATGCGACAGCAGGAGGCCGAGGTGCACTTGTGCAGCACAGCCTGTGTGTATTCATGCACACCCTGCTGTGCTAGGGCCAAAGCAGCCACACTAGCACTCACGACTGACACACCCAGACAGACTCCGGTCCTGCCAGACAGCCAAGGCAGCCTACAGCAGGAGGAAAGCTTTGTGATGCAAAACCTCCCCAGAGGCAAGCCAAGGCCACAAGCCATCCCAGAGTTCAATCTTTGCTAAGCTGCTTCTTGAGTGTGGTTCCCCAAGAGCTGCAGAGACAAGATCCATGGAAGGCCAGGCTGGCTAGCATGTCCTGGAGAACCAGAGAGGAGCCACGTAGGAGCCACTCGCAGCTCAGGGCATGTTAGTATGAGAGACAGCCCCAAGCGGAAGGACCATGCAGTCTGGGTGACACCTTTGTCCAAGAGCAGAGGCAAGCAAGTGGCTGCTTTCAGCCCTGCAGAGACACTTGCTCTCACGTCAGCCTGGGCTTGTTGTAGAAACCAAATGCAGAGCAAGGTGGGTAAACAGACTGGGCAGGGAGGCCAGGGGAAGCATCAAGGTCAAACCGTATTTAAGACCTTTGCAGACGTGGTGGATTTTTCACAGCATCGTCTCCTGATTTTCTCATTAACATGGAAGGTGCTCAGGTACAATGGTGATGTGATGGACACAGTTCCAGACCCTAAGAGAGACCCAGTCACAGAGTGGGTCTGTCTGGAGGAGTCCAGCTGGTAGCATGAGCAGCAATATGCCTCCTGGCAAGATGAAAGAACCTTCCCCACAACCAAATGAACATCTGCCTTAGCTGGACAGACCCCTGGGGGGCTGGGCCCCTCCCTCCACTGCAGTGATATTCCCATCGAAATGTGGTAAGGATTTGTAACCCACAGCGTCTGTACTGACTCACACCACATGGCTCCCCCTGCCATGGCAAAGCATGCATTGCCTTGCTCCGTGTGGTGTCTGAAGAAGAAGGCTGGGCAGAGATTTCTGAAGCTGACCAGACAATTGATCAGTTTCCCACACACAGCTACCAGCCAGGTTAATGGGGGTTAGTGCAGCTAGTGGGCTTGGAAAAATCTCAGCCACGACTGATGCAGCAGGAAGCTTTTTATTAATTGAAAGGGCTCGGGGGAGGATAACCAAGACCAAGGCTCAGCCCCTAGCACTGCTGTAGGAGCTGCCACAGCCTGCTGGGTAAGGGGCTCGTGACTTGGCAACAGCCATGTGTCACGGAGTCCCTGGGTGATGCTCTGGAACTGCTCCCCACCAAGCCAGTCAGGACTTTGGGGAGCCTCCTCTCCCTTGGAGCAGACTGTCCCCAGGGCAAGAAGTTCACACGTCTTCACCTCCTGGGTCTCTCCTTGGAGCATTCAGCATCCTCTGCCTCTCCGTGCGCTTCCCACAGCGAGCCTGCCCCAGCGGGGTCCTGGGAAAGCCACAGGGTCCTGCACCCCCACTTTGCAGTCAGACGTGACTCTCAGCCAGCCAGTAAAACAGAGGTTGATTCAATGACAGGAACAGGGTCTAAAACAGAGCTTGTAGGTACAGAGAACAGGACCCCTCGGCCGGGTCCATTCTGGGGGGCAGTGAACCAGACCCCCACGTCTGCCCTCAGCCAGCTCCAGACTAACAGCCCCCTCCAGCCCCTCCTCTCTGCTCAGCTCCTTTCCCGGGCCAGGAGGTCACCTGATCTCTTTGTCTCCAACACCTTCAGCTGGCACCTTTGCAGAGGAGGGGCCCAGGCCATCAGTTGCTAGGAGACAGAGTGTCAGGCATTTAGGTGCACTGGCCCTTGCTCTGCCAGATACTTAAGAACTGCCATGGGGACACTGAAGCACCAGCACAGTATTCAGAGCAAACATTAAGAACACTCCCAGTTCGTCACACCATGCCAGCTGTACTCTGGAATAGAGTGAGCTCACATCCGGGGCAGTAGCCAGAACGGTCTGCTAGCCTTTCTCGGCAGGGCTCGGGCTGGTTGTGCCGTGGCTGCGCAGAGGCCTCTTCCGGCTGCCTTGGGAATTCGACAGGTCCTGCTCAGCAGTGATTTGTTTTGCTGAGAGTAAAACAACGCTGATGGGGAGCTGTCCTTCCTCCGGTTCCTGCTCCAGTGGATCTCTGCAGTTCTGATGTCGGCTCCATTTGGCTGGAGCAGCCTACCCCTTGCAGGGCTCTTACATCTGGGTAAATGGTCAGTTGTGGAGGATTAAGTCTAAAGAAAACCATAAGCCCCATTAAAACCTACCATAAAAGCCTGCCGCTGTGCAATCCCTTCACCCAGGCCATCTCAGCGCCGTTAGAAAGTGACCCTAATAGTCAGTAATTTGGGGGTGCAGAGGAATTACTGGAGCTCTCAGCTTGAGAAGTCTTATTTCTCCCGTTGTTTTCTGGGCTTAGATTTTCTTTTAGACGCAGTTTGTTAGGGCCGAAGCCCAGTCCCCAATTATTTTCCTTCTGGACGTGCAATGTGTGCCTTGGTCACACAGAGGACTTGGCTTCCCTTCAGAAACGTTTGACCCGTTAAGATTTTTGTGTGTGCTGTGGAGAGTTCTGCATGAATTGAAGCATTCTGCATGAGTCTGAGCTCTTTGAGGTGCTCTGGTCAACTCTGAAATGCATTTAAACTGCAGTATTTAGCACACGTGGGGCTATCGACTATGAGCTATGCCTGTCGCATGAGCTGAAAGTGCCATCACGTATCAGCTATTAACAGCTGGTTGAGGGTGCCCACTCCATCCAAACTAATGATTGCCCAAGCTGGCCATTGGAACAGAGCTGCCATTTTCTACTTTAAAAGGAGGACCCAGGGGAGGTTTATAAACAAAACCAAACCCCTCAACTCTCCCATTTCATATGGAGATGATACTGCAGGTTTAAATGTCTTACATGGTCATTCAGTGGTGTAATGAATGAGCGGTTCCTGGAAGCATCTGCTGCTGTATCCTTCGATCAGGGACTGGCAACAACATATTCTTAGCAAAGTTCTCTCTCCAGCAGAGCGTGCGCGATGCAAACAGTGAGGCTCTCTCCTCCAGCCTCATTGCCTCACTCCACTTGCTTTGTATCGTCTGCCTTTGTCTACACTCTCCTGCCCTCTCCTTGTGCTCAGTATTTCCAGCCTGTCCATTGCCATTACACCACTAAGGACATGTAAAGTCCAGAGCGTGTGCAGAGAAAGGGCCATGTGGAGCTCTGTCCTGAGGAAGATGTTTTTTCCCCTTGCCTTAGCTTGGGACCGGGAGTTACTACAATCATGAAGGCTGGAGGTATTCCCATGCACACAATGGCATTCTGGGACCCTTCGGGCAGCTGATGACTGAGGAGGACATAATCCGCATTGAGAAGCAAATCGAGAGCCTCCAAGTGATGCACAAAGTTCAGAAAGTGGAGACGGAGCTGGAACAGCTAGAGCATGAAATGCAGCAGCTCCTGCCGCTCTCTGCCGCCTTGGCAAAGGAACATTTCACGGCAAACCCCAAGCGCATGCAAGGCCGAGCCGATGACCTCCCGGCCTGGTGCAGCAAGATCTCCACTCTCCTAAAGAGCATGGCCATCCTCCTGGCTATGCTTGGGGGCAAAGCAGTCAACCTGGCAGACATGGTGAGCCCTGACACGTCCGAGCACACGGGCCAGGCTGCGAGCACCTTGCCCGAGGCAGCAGCACTAAAAGAGGGCCCTGCTAACATCGGGAGATCTCAGTCCTTCAGCTGCACTCGGGAGGAGGTGGAGAAGGAGATCATGCAATATGGTGTGTCGGTGAGGAACCTGAAGGCCAATTATGAGTTGCACATGCTGTGCCAGCTGCCGGAGGCTGTGTCCAGCAGGGTGTACAAGCGGAAGAGGTCCCTGCCTGTGGGAACCATGCCATATAGCTACAGTCGAGAGCCCATCCTGGAGGAGGATTATGTAACGAGCAGCGATCTGTTCAATGCCCTAAGCGAAGATGCTGCAGCAGATGGCACAGAGCGTCCCAGTACGCTAGAGCACGCTCCCTTCCCCTACTGCGAAGCAGGGCCCCGGCCCTCCAGGGACACAGAGGCACAGAGTGCAGCCACAGAGCCTTTCGGGGAGGCCCGGTTCAGCCCCGACCACCTGACCAGAAGCCTCCCCGTGCAGACGGAGCTGAGCTGCGTGCAGGATTACATCGACATGCGGAAGGAGAGGATCGTCTACCTCTTCCTGGAGCACTGGAAGAAGTGGACGTTCACCGAGTCGGTTAGCCACACTCGTCCCAAGAGGAAAATGGGTCTCGCCGAAAGGCTTGACTCAGAATTCAGCAAGGAGCCCAAGGCATATAGCAGTGCCCCAGGCCCCATGGCGACTGGGAAGAAACCCAGCGAGGATGACCGGCTCTTGTACTTCATGAAACAAAGGCAGGTGGTGGGGAAGCTAATTGCCCACTGGAGAAGCATCATCAGCCAGGTCCCGACGCGGCAGATCTGCCGTCTGAGCCGCACCAACATGTTGTACTGGCCTGAGCACTTCCTGCCACACGTCTGTGGCTCCCCAGTGGAGTACGACAGCCTGACGCTGGACCTCTTCATGCTGGGCTACTTCCAGCTCCTGGAGATGAGCATGAGCCGCGAGGAGAGGAAGTTCCGGCACCTTCTGTGCTACGAGATGTTTGACCGGCTGGGCAGCCACAGCTGGGAGCTCATCCGCCAGTTCCACAAGGTGGTGATGGAGGAGATTGAGAAAGGGAAGCGGCACTGGCTGGATGGCTTCGAAGATCTCAAACAGGAGTTCTTTGGGGACAGCCTGGAGCCAGAGCAAGCAGCTGCAGTGGAAACAGAGCTCCCAGCAGGAAGCCAGCCTCCACAGCTGTTCCATCAGGAATCCTCCCAGAGCTTAGTCAGTGATGTCCCACAGCCCACATCAGCGCCCGATGAACTGGGCCAAGCCCCTGCCCCTAAGAGCAGGGAGAGCTCTATCCAGCTGGTCTCCGAGCTAGGCGAGTTCAGTAATGAGGACATTTGTCGCTATATAGACCGTAGCTTCTCCTTCTGGAAAGAGAAAGAGGCAGAGATGTTTGATCTCTGAGCTCTCCCCAAGCGGTGCCCAGCACATGCTGTGTTAGAAGCAGGCGGGGGCATCCGCACCCTCACCCCACATGGCTCACAAGTCGCAGGGAAAGGCAATTGCATCCTCTTTGAGGCGGGCTGTTCGGCCACCTCATAGAGGGAATTGCTGGCTGAGAAGCAGCTCCAGGGACAGCAGAGGACAATCCAACGTGCGCTGGCACCAAAGTACTTGACAAGGGCTGCTTTGGCTAAGTTAATTACTTAAGGGACCCACTGTATTTCCAAGGTGAACTGAGCTCCAACAGCTGTCTGAGACCAAGACAAACCTTGGGGGAGAGACCTGTAATCAGTTTATATGATGTCTAGGTGAAGCGCTATAAAACAAAAAAAAGAAGCACATATTCCCTGGCTGCACCCAGTACAGGATTCTACTGTGCAATCTAGGGACTCTGAATAGAAACAATTTAATGTTCATGTAAGTAGTGTCAGAGGGGCCCTAATCCTGCTGTCGTTACTCAGGCAGAACTCCCATGGGCTTCAGCAGCACCAGTGACCTCAACGGCAGTTTGGTTTGCATAAAGGTGGCAGGATTAGTCCCAGAGTCTGCGTTGTTTTGTTTAATCCTGATTTCCCTACATGGACAGTCTCAACAGAGTCATCTTCTTTCTCAAGTGAAGCTTCTTGCGTAGCTGATGCTCCCTGCTGGCTGAACTGACCAGGATGCGGCTGTAACCAGGTGTCCCATGAAGCTGTGGCTGTTGCGGTTTCTGTAGGCGGTGGTCCGTGGATTTTCCTCTCGAGCAGAGTGTACATTTGTGGTAGTCCTGCATTAGCTGGAGGAAGAGTTAATCCCTGACAAACCTACAGTGACACAAGCTGTCTCCAGTTTTCTGCATTTTACAGACACTTCTTTAGCTAAATGTTTCCTGTAGCGGGGGAGCCAGTTATTTGGGAGTAGGACCTGGTATGAGCAGCTCCATCCTTCCTCTGGCGAAGTGGAGGAACGCGCCACAGTGCCCTGGGTCCATACTGAGCACATGCTGAGTGCTGTACTAATTGGTCTCACAGTGCATGGTTTTGTAACCAGATTAGCAATTCTGTAGCATGTTAAAGCCGTGTGGAGAATTCCCTCTGATGCTGTGTGCTTTCAAACTACAGACCACTTGGGCCACGCTGTTCGTTGAAGATTCCCAAGTCTGTTGCTTGCCCTAGTGGAATGTGCATTGCTTGGACTGGAGATAGGACCAGAGTGTTTGCTGTATAGACATTTGGAAATGAGGTTTGCTTTACAATGCGGGGAGGGTGTGTGTGCGCGCACTTTGCATCTTCCCTAACACTGCTTGTGACGCTGAAGGAATAAAGCTCTCTGCTCTCAGAAGGGAGTGTCAAGGCTGTTTCAATGGGATTTGGTGCCCTCGACACCTTGCTTTGGGGCACTGGCTGCTCTAAGCCCAGTGTCCTGCAAACACCCAAGGCATAGGGCCAGTAAGCTCTCTTACCAGCTGCATATTTGACCTGGTGAATGTGGCCTGAAGCCCAATGCCCAGCGTGGCGCCCGCAGCATCAAAACAGTCAGAAAAAGGTGGTGGGGTGTAGCTGTTGGTGTGCCAAGGCAAGCCTGCACCCCTGCCCTTTTCCAGCAGCAGGAAAGCCCTGCAGGCCGTCGCTCTTGCACTGTCGAGCAGCAGGTAGGCTTGGTGCCGAGAGCATGGCTTGGTCCAGCTGTGGGAGATTGTGCGGGCAGCCCGGTGTCTGACAAGCCTCACTTCTGCTAACACTGGGCTGTTGGAGCTCCCACCCAGGGAGGAGCCCTGAGGGTTCACGCTTCCATGGGCCAGTAATCAAGCTAGACAGCAGGGAAGAGTGGGCCAGGCTTGGGGTGTGGGGAAACGCCCTGCTGCCAGTGGTTTCGGTGGGTGGCAGGGTTGGGCCCCGTCTCATGGAGACACACAGATGACATCAGAACCAGACTGAACGCTGCCCCCAGCTCTGAGCAGGCAGGGCAGGATGTATTGGACTCTAACTCCATCATCGTCACATTTCACGGCCTGGTCTATTGCCGTGCCGGGTTCCAAAACCCATTGTGACACGAGAGGAGCTGTTCACCCAGCATCCCCAGCACAAGCCAGGAATGATCCAAGTGCTCGATCCCATGGGACGTGCCAACCAAGAGGAGCTGACAGACTCTTAGCTAGCCCGTGAGAGTCGCTCTTCATAACCAAGCCAGGCGTTAGACGGCAGCAGAGCCGTGCTACTGAGGGTCCC
Organism: Gopherus flavomarginatus; assembly: GCF_025201925.1. NCBI lineage: Eukaryota > Metazoa > Chordata > Testudines > Testudinidae > Gopherus > Gopherus flavomarginatus. The sequence continues at coordinate 1,847,505 of NC_066637.1, read as the reverse complement.
GCCAAGTCACAGCCCCAACACTGCCCGGGAAGCAGGAGCTAGTGCAGGCCAGAGCTCATGGCCTCGTCTCCCCCTGCTGTACATGAAAGCAGAGGCACTCAGTGGCGAGGGACGGGTCCTGTGTGCATCTCTTTACAAAGCTAGAGAACCGGCTCCTCGGAAGCCGTCAAGCAACCTGGGAAAGGGGGAGTTACGGGAAGGTTTGCTCACTCCACAGGTGCTGCCTCTGCTGTGTGCCACTGTTGATTAGTCAGGACACATAACCTAACCTGGACGTCCCACGTGGCGTTAATCCTGCCCAAGAGCTCTGGGATAGCCTGCTTTGCTGTCAGACTGTCCCAGAGCCGTTGGTCAAGCCGTCTGCCTGTAGCCAAATGTGCTTGTCCCACACCAGACCTGGTTCATTCTTTCAGTCTTAGGGGAGTGGTTGGGTTGGAGGATCAGTGATCGGCTGCAGGGACATAGGCCTCTGCCCCCCACACTAGGTCCCATCCTGGTCGCCCATCGTTAGCGCTTGGCTGAAGACTGAGGTGTAAGGGCCAGGAGTCCATCCTGTGAAGTTACTCTGCAATCACACTGCTGGGATGGAGAGCAGGCCCGGCCCTGCCCGTTCAAATCTAGCTCTGGAAGTAAAGGCTGAAAGACGGTCCTGTTGGCTGTCGCTTTGGTGGCCCGGGGGAGGCTGGTGCTTTTAGTCCGATTCCCTCATGAAACACTGAAACAGCATCCCCTGGGCTTGCACTAATGGGCAAAGCTGCCAGAGGGAGGATGCTGAACTAAGCTCTCCCATCTCGAAGGGGCTCTCCAGGGCAGGGTGAGGCAGAGTGCTGGGGACAGCACGGGGGACCTTGCACTGGCTACTGCCTATGCTGGACCAGTTTGGTCATGGTCATGCGTGAGTTCCCTGCCAAGCAGTGCTGTGCTCAGCCATCCGCCGGCCTGCAGCAATCTTCCACCGCTCGTTCTCTGGTGCGAGTTCACTGAGTCACACAACCCGTCCCCTGCCATGGTCCCGAGAGATGCCCCCAGCTCTGCCTGAGAACTGTCCTAGCAAGCTGGACGGAGGGGCTGCGGACACAGCAATGGAGAGCGTGCGGGGAACACTGGAGCGATTATTTGCGAAAAGGCCCATGTGGTGTGCCCAGCCAGCAGAGGAGCCTGGGGTGTAGCTAGCCAGAAGCAGGGCATGTGTCTGCCCCGCCATGCCGTGCCATTTCTACTTTGCTCTTAGGCAGGCTCTAGGCAGGGCGGCACTGGTACAAACAACCCTCCAGCTCCTTCTAGGCAGCAACCTCCGCTGACTGCGGAGCCCATACCCCCCTCAGCACGAAGTCTCCTGGGAATTTCAGCCCTTCAGCACAAGTGCAGCATTGAGCTCCTGCCCCTTGTATAACTGCCCTGCTAAGCTCTGGCCAGCCCAGGGTCCCAGGAGCTACCCAAGGGTCCCTCCTCTCCAGCCAAGCCGCTCAGCTGAGGAGAGTTCTGCTGACTTTTGGCCAGGTGAGGGTGCTGGCTCTCCCAGAGCTGTCTGACTCTAGCCACAGCCACTCCCTGCTCAGGGCTTACTGCGTCGGAGCAATGGTGGTACCATGCGCTCCATTGCTCTGTTCCCTGGGGTGAGCTGCACACTCTCCTTTCTTGGGGGAAACGGCCCGTGCTTTGTAACCTTCCACGTGTCCTCAGGGTTCTCCCCTGCCCTCGGCACCTCTGCCTTTGCCTGCAGCCTCTTGGGTCAACACTCCCCCAGACGCCACACGGCCACCTGAGGGCCAAGGAATTCCCCCTCCCCCTTTGGCAGCCCTGCCCGATCGACCTGCCGTCTCCCTTCTTCGCTTCTTGGGCTGGTCCAGCTCCATAGGGCTGGTAGGTGAGATGTGTCCTCCCGCCTTGCGCTCCTGTCCCTGCTGCCCTCCCTCCAGCTCTGCTCACGGGCCTCCTTGATGCCTTTTACTGTCTTACAGGAGAAGGAAGAAGCAGCTCGCTTGGCCACCATGCCAGCCTGGAGGCGAGAGATCCTGCGGAAGAAGATGGAAGAGGAAAGGTGAGTTGTCCCTGAGCTGGGCCATGATGGCGGCTGCCCAATAGCTGTGCTGTTGGGAGCTAATTGTATTTTCTTTGTCCTTGTTTTCACAGAGAGCAAAAACGGTGAGTCCTGCTTCTCCATTTACTTCTCAAGTAGCCTAAGAACCTAGTACGTTCATTTCTGGCCAGGCCTTTGTACCCCGGCAGGGCCAAGCAAAGCAGCCTTGTGTGCTTTGCTTATACCCTCGCTCCACACCGACCCGTTCAGTGTCAGGCGACTGAGCTTTGCAACCAACACCCTCATGTTTGTTTTGTTTCTAAACAGAAAAGAGCAAGAAAAATTGAAGCGAGAGGAGGAGGAGAAGGAGAAAGCGCAGTCAGAAAAACTAAGGACTCTTGGGTATGATGAAACAAAACTAGCCCCCTGGCAAAGGCAAATCATCCTCAAGAAGGGGGATATAGCAAAGCATTAGGCGCTCTATATTCCGTCTCTCCTCTTGTGAATTTAAGAAACTTCTTCCTTAACGTGAGCTGTTCAGTAGGTCAAGGAGGGGCCAGCTGCTCTTTCCCACTGCAGATACTACCAGCTGAAAAGTCATTTACTACTTACTGGCCCAGTGTTCATCCCTCTAATAAAATAAATGCAGTAAGTGTAACCACTAACATATCGCAGAGAACTCTGTCCCTGGCTAGCAACACCCTGGTGTTCCGCGTCCATAGACAACGTAGCTTGGAAGAGTTTTAGGGCATGGGATAGGTTTTCAAAAGTGGAACTCACACGTGAAACCAAGTCAGTGAGTAGCTGTGTATGGGATCAGAAGAAACTCCTCCCTGGCTGTAAATATGGTCCATGCTGTAGACTGTTCTATTCCACGTAAAACCTTCCCTCCACCTTAATTCTGAACAGCATTCCTGTAAGTGTCTCTTTGCCCAGGCCTTCCACTCCCTGTCAGTCATTTGTTTACCATAAAATATACTTTTACCAGTCCTAGTGGAGATCCTACAAGGCTATGCAGACAAGCTGAATGTGGGTTTATGAATGTTGTGTATATAGAGTCAGTTGCTACTACTATCTGTTCCGTTGGTGCCCTGTAGATGCTGGCATATAGACCATGCTTGGGTGTCATTTTCATTTTGCAAAATGGACATTTTAAAAGAAAATGTACGGGGTTAAAAACAGTTCTGTGCCCTTGTCGGGCTGAAGCGAGCTGTTTCTTCAGCTGCCATATTATGTCTAGCCCCTGCTCCTGCACTGGCACCATTGCCATTAGGCAGGGGAGGGGGGGGATGTCGTTCTGTTTTCTATATGTTTTTGTCATGTGTTTCCTGGAGCTTCTAGAGGGAGATTTTCAGCTTGTTTCTGACCTAGAACTTCTATGTCTTCACCAATAAAACACTAACCACCTTCAGGCGTTTCCTGTTCCCTCCTGTGGTCCCCTCTCGCCCCCCACACACAAGGAGCTCTGTCCACTCAGCCCAGGGCCCTGCTCCCCAAGCACCTGCCGGTTTTGCCCTGGGTGCCCTGTGCACTTAACACCACCCCCAGCTGGCTGGACCCCACAGCTTTCCCCGAACAGCCCCTCTCCCATCACTCCCAGTGCCAGAGCATCAGCCTGCAGGAGCAGAGGCAGTGCAGGCAGGATGTCCTCCCCACTGGCCTTGGGCCCTGCGCCTGGGGCAGCGTCTCCCCCCGCAGAGAATGGGGGAGGCCGCTTGTGAAGCCCTGAGGGCTCCCCTGCATCCATGCTGGGCCTGCCTGGGTGCTGCCCCCTGCGGTCTCAGAGCACAGTCCAGACAGAGTCATGGGCAAGAGGTTGCAGAGGATTGCCAGGAAATTGCTTCTCCCACCTCACTCCAAGGCTTACTGGCTGGGCCCAGCTATCCTCCAGCCACCGCCTCCCCGACATCCACTCTACTGGCCCCTGCCCAACCCTCCCTCTCCACCACTGGGCTCTGGCCCCTTCCCAAACCCTCCCTCCCCACCACTGTGCTCTGCCCCCCGATCTCTCCCCTTCCCCAACCCTCCTTCCCCCATGTGATGAACTAGGAATGTTCTTAATGTTTTCTCTGAATACTGTGTTGGTGCCTCAGTGTCCCCATGGCAGTTCTTAAGTATCTAGGTGGTGGAATAAGGGTGTGTGACTTCTACAGAGCAAAGGGCCAGTGCCCCTAAATGCCTGATGCTCTGTCTCCTAGCAACTGATGGCCTGGGCCCCTCCTCTGCAAAGGTACCAGCTGAAGGTGTTGGAGACAAAGGGATCAGGTGACCTCCTGGCCCGAGAAAGGGGCTGAGCAGAGAGGAGGGGCTGGAGGGGGTTGTTAATCTGGAGCTGGCTGGGGACGAGGAGTGAAGTGCAGACGTGGGGGGTCTGGTTCACTGCCCCCAGAATGGACCCGGCCGAGGGGTCCGGTTCGCTGTATCTACAAGCTCTGTTTTAGACCCTGTTCCTGTCATCGAATAAACCTCTGTTTTACTGGCTGGCTGAGAGTCACGTCTGACTGCAAAGTGGGGGTGCAGGACCCGGTGGCTCCCCCAGGACCCCGCTGGGGCAACTCGCTGTGGGAAGCGCACGGAGGGGCAGAGAATGCTGAATGCTCCAAGGTCAGACCCAGGAGGTGAAGACGTGTGAGCTTCTTGCCCTGAACAAGTCTGCTCCAAGGGAGAGGAGGCTCCCCAGAGTCCTGACTGGCTTTGTGGGGAGCAGTTTGAAAGCATCGCCCGGAGACTCCGTGACACCCCACCACTGGGATCTCCCCCCCCAACCGTCCCTTCCCCCCACTCCCCTGGCTTTCCAGGCCTATGCCCACCAAACCTCACTCCCCCACCCCCAAAACTCACTGTGGGTCCAGGCCCTGCCTTCCAAGCCCTGGGCTCCGGTCAGTGGGTCTGTGCTTAGTCTGGCACCCTGGGCAGGGTGGGGAGCCCCCACTAGCTGGTAACCCTGCAGCCAGCCTGAGTGTGGGCGCCAGCCCTGTAAAGCCATGGGGACTTTCCCTGCCCGGTGTGGGGCTGGCTGAGTAGCCTGCCCAGTGAGTCACAGTCTGTCACGGCCCCTGCCAGATGGGTATCGGTTTGTTTTCAGGAAGAAGGCACCAGACGTCCATTAATACCCTTCCCCCTCCAGTCCCCGGGCCTGGGCAGCTTCCAGCAGGTCACTTCCAGGCCCAAGGTGAGTGCACAGGGCCCCAGCTGCAGGGGCTGCACACCCTTACTCCCCCCCGGGGAAAGCACAGACCAGCAACGCAGGGAGGGCTGAGCTGCCCCTGGCCAGAAGCAGGGCTGGGAGGGGGTGGGGAGGGTCAGTTCTGCTTTCAATTTGGTCACATCCAAGACTTAAGTCAGCCCCCAGTAGTCAAGGGCAGGAGCTAGCAGCTGGGGCAGGACTCTTCCCACACAGCCTGGCTGGGGCAGGCCTGCCCCATCTCCAGGGAATTGCCTGGGCACAGGACACCCCCTGACCTCCATCCAGTTCCTTGATTTTACCTTCTGTAGATGTGGATTTTCTTTGGTGATGAACGTGCAGTTTAGATTCCCAGCACCAGCCTGCTCCCAACAGGCTGGACAAAGCCTGTTCAGAACAACACACTTGCTGAGGCTAATGCGGCTCGGCAGCAAAGGCCGGGCCCACCAGCTGTAAAACTGGTGTTCTCCAAGTGCAGACCTTGGGAGAGGCAACAAGGGCCAGGACTTTGCTTTGCTACACACACAACCTCGAGTCAGCTCCCACGGGGGTACCCGGCCTTCTGGTTCCTACTGCATCTGCCCCTGCCACAGACTCCTTCCAGCAGGCACCATCCTTCCCCTCCCTGCCTGTGGCAGGGCAGTAGGGCCCTTTGCACTCCTGCCTTTCTCTGGTTAGCGACCCAAAAGCCAAGCGCGGGGGAGAGCAGGACCTAGGCAACCCCAGGAAGTGGGTTTGAATTGCCCTGAGCCAGCTTGCTACATTCATTAAGAGCAGCCCAGAAATGAGTCTAGTTCATTTAACAAGAATTAGTTAACAAATATTATCATTAGCTAACCACTAACGAGATTAGCCACAGGCATTGACATCAGCCCAGCCCTCTGGATTGGATTTCAAGTGCCCCCAGCATCCCCTTGGTGCCTTAGTCCCTGAGGTATTTGGGACTGTCCAGAGATAAGGGATTGGGAGCAGCTAGTTCTCCCCAAGCTCAGGGACTGGGCATTTCCCAGCCTCCAGCCCCTTCCAGAAGAAAAGCCACTCCTGAGGCTGAGCAACACCACACTGATTTATTGTCAGTTACCAACACAGGGGAAGAGCCCTGTCCCCTGACCCAGTCACCCCAGAAACAGCTCTGCCGTTCCTTGCGTGCACATTCCAGAGCCCCCTTCGACACGCAGCCACAGCCTGCAGCCAGGCGCCATGCTCCCAGGCCCAGCTGGACCAGAGATACTTGCTCAGGAAGGTGCTGGCTGCTCCTCCGTCTCCGTACACTGAGACAGGGATCACTGAAGCCCCTAGACTAGGAGCTGGGGCACCAACGGTCTGACCTCCGTGACGCTGAGCATCTCCAACTCCCCTGGGGCTCAGCACGACCTGCCCCACCACAAACACCTGCTGTTAGGGACCCTCCCCCAGCAGAGAACCAGACAGGGCTTCCCAGCAGGAGGGCTGAGCCCCCTTTTCGCTCACGAAGCAGCGGCAGTGGGTGTGACGTAACTGATTCTGATCAGTTTCTTCAAGGCAACGTGGGGTATAAATAAGGTACAAACTCGCCTCCTCTCCTCAGGTAGCTGGGGGAGCCCCAAGCTCCGAAGAGGCACTGTCCCGTTGCAGCACGAGAACAGAACAGGTCTGCCCCTGCTACTGCAGGACAGAGCCAGCAATACAAATAAGTGACATAAAATGTCTACCGACGATAAGTAACAATACTTACTGGTACAGTGCTCCCATTCCCCCAAGCAGCGCTGCCCCAGCCCTCCCCAGGGGGGCTGTTGGACTAAGCCACTCGCAGCTGAACTGGCCACGGGGGACTGGAAAACCTGCCTCCACCTGGGGCCAGCAGAGGCCCCAGGTGGCAGTAATGGAGCCAGGCTGCTTTTAAAGGCTCCCACGTGATGGGTGAATCTTGTAGCTAGCCAGCAAGGCAGGTCTCCGGGGCCATACCACCCAGTCTCCCTTCCCTTTAAGGCTCTGTGCCAGAGCATGTTGTTTCTGGGGTGGGGGGCAGCTAGACTTTTCTTCCTGAGTTTGGCCACACAGGCACATACACAAAGTGCTTTTTCAGCAGAGATGGCAAGCCCTGGAGCGAGGCTCCCAGATGGGCAAGCTGTCATCTCCCCGAGGTGGCTTAAGGTTGCTAGGCAGGCTGGGGCCAGGCGAGGGACTCAAGTACGGGCAGTGTGGAGCCCCAAGGGATGCTGAGCCCAGAGGGAGCACTAGCGGAGTCACCCCTCTGCTAGTGTTGTCAGGTCAGCAATGGGCACAGGACGAGGCCATCTCAGCACCGGGGCTCCAGGAGCCCCCTCAGCTCAATTCTGATCTGGCTTGGTCCTGAGCCCCCTCCTCCCGGGGAGCCTGGACACTGACACTAGAACCAGCCCTTTGCGGCAGCGCCTCCCACCCCCGGGGCTCAGTGAGCTCCCACTGCCCAACGGAGGTTAGCAGCATCCCACACGGGGAAATGGGGCCACAGCGGTGAGCTGACTGGCCCAGGATCCTGCCCTGACTCAGTGGCAGGGCCCAGGGGACTGCCTGGTGCCCTGAATAGCCAGGAGACATGCTCCCTTCCTTAGCCAAGGGGATCGAGGAAGCTGCCCAGACTCCCAGCCTCAGCTGTGAGAGTTAGCAGTAAGCTGCCAGCAGGTGCTCCAGCCCCAGCCCTGCGCTGCTCCAGGGTGCTCAGTCTAGCTAGGGCTGCTTAATGCAAACCAGCTGGGGATGCTCCATTCCCTGTGCCTGGAGCCAGCTGAGCAGGGTTTGATTTGTAAACCTAGCAGGATGGGAGGGACTTTCCAGCAGGCCCCCAATTACCCCTTCAGAGGGAAAGCTGGGGTTGTGGGAGAAGTGCCTGTTGCATCCTGCCACTGGGCACAGCTGGGGAGGGCGCAGAGGGTTCTCCAGGGCCTGCGTCCTGTGGGGCGGGGTTTCTGCCCCCCAGTTCTGGCAGCGTCTGTGCCCCTGGAGAGTCCCGTTTGGAAATGGAGTCCAGCTGTGGCTGAGGGCCGGGCAAGGGAAGCACGACTCAGCAGCAGCATAGAGACAATGATGCTGAGACCGTCCCTCTGCCTGCCTTGGTCTGCTGCCACCACCAAGTCTGTTGCTCCGGGGGTGCATTGCTTCCCCCGCTGTCCTTTGCAGGGTGACCGCTGCCATCCGCACACCCGGCTCCTCGTAGGCTGAGATGTGAAGCCAAGTGGCACTTACAGGCTTTCCTTGAAGGGGAGGGAGCGGTGATGCCTGCTGTGTGTCCCCTCTCAACCCAGTGCCGCCATTTTGCAGAGGAGTGACGTGCGCCTTCGCTGGCCCCGGGCACAGCATTGCTCAGGGCACTCAGAGATCTGCCCTCCATCACTAGGGTCCAGGGATGCAGCTTCCTGGTTGTAGGGCAGCAGCCAGATCTGCTGACAGGGCTCCTGCAAGCACCAGGCCATGGCAGGCCCTGCCCGCAGTGACAGCAGGGCTGGCTCCGCTGGCCTGGGAGAGGCTTTCTCCTTCCCATCCCAAGTCAGAGCCCATAGAGGGGAGCCGGGGAAGCCAGCCCTGGCTAGCAGCGTCAGCCGCTCACTGCTGGGCAGGCTCATGGGCACCTCTGCAGCCGCTGCCTCAGCTCCTCAGCGCAGCCGGCCAGCTCCATGCGCTCCAGGGCCGAGAAGATGGACTCCAGCGTGGCATTCTTCTGCTGGTACCACCTCTTCAGCATCTCGTACTGCTGGTCCCGGACGTGGGCGAACTCCAGCTCCACCACCTCGATCTCGCCGTCGTGCAGCTCCAGCACCCGCATGAACTCCTTCCAGCGCCGCACAGGCACCGTGTTGATGATGTCGTACAGCTTGCTGCCCTGCGGGAGAATGCCTGGGAGGGGCCCTGCGGGACAGCGAAACAGAGCGTCAGCCAGGAGCAAAGCAGCCTGCAGAGAAGGAGGGGCTGAGGGGGTGCCAGTGCTGAGCTGCCAGCTGTCTGATGGGCCTGTGCCAGCCCCCGTGCCTAGGGTGGGGGGCTGGGATGGTGGCAAGCAGCCAGGGTGGCCGCATGTGCCATGGCACAAGGCACCTTTCTGCAGTGCATGGCTTACTTGCTGTGTCCTGGGGCTCCGCGGGTGACTCCCAGGTGTCCTGGCCGCCAAGGGGCCTGACTGGACAGGCGTTGCCGTTCACTTGCGATGCCTCCGTGACCTGAAGGTGGAGCAAACCCTGCGACTCCAGGAGCTTTTCCGCGGAGCCAGAAGGACACGCTGAGGCCTGGAACAGAAAGAAGCCACCGTTCGCAAGGGAAGCCCTGATCTCTTGGACCGGGGAGCCAGCAGCCTGGTGCAGCAGAGCAGGAGAGAAACCTGCCTAGTGGGCAGCTCCCTACCGAGCAGGGGCAGGGGGTGGGGGCGTAGGAGGAATTTCCTGGCTGAGCAGACATCCTGGGTCAAGGTACGTTGCTCTGAAATAAGAGGGAGACCTACCTGGTCCATTCAGTCCCCAGCCCCTCTGCTGAGGCTGCCAGTGAAGGGGCCTTGAGCTGGGGGTGGGCACCTGTTCACTGGGGACTAGCTGAGACCCATCAAACTCATCTCCTAGTGCCAATGACCAGCCTGCAGGGGAGAACGACCCCCCCTTCACCTGGATCTGAGCGAACATGAACGGCTGCAAATGCCCTCAGCCTCCAGGCCGCAGCACGCACAGGGCCAGCCGCCACGCCCGCCCCCAGCAGCATGTGTGAGCGCTGCAGGGCAGGGGCAGCCAGACCCCAGAGCATGGGCCCTGCCGATGGCACAGTCAGCATGGGCAGTGCGCTTGGCCCAGGCCAGGTCCTGTGTGCCCGGGCTGGGCTCTCACCTGCTGCAGCGTCGAGTCTTTAACTGCTGCGGCCTCACCTGCTAGGAGAGAGACGGAGCCATTAGTCAGTGCCCCAGTGCTCTGAGCACGGGGCCGTCCTTAGCCCCGGCCAGGGGCTCTGCTGTGCAAGATGCAGAGTCGAACACGAGGGGGTGGCGAATGGCTAGGCATGCGTGGGGGTGGCTTACCGGCTGCTGGGGAATCATTACTGAGCGTCCTCCTCTTGTGGTAGATGACAAGTGCTCCCAGGAACAGGGGCCCCACGAGGCCCAGCAGGATGTACTCCAGCCCAAAGCCTGAAACAAAGACGCAGGAGGCTCCAGCTCCGTTGCCTGCATTATGCTCCACTCAGCTCCCCACAGAGGCCCTTGTGCCAGCCCAGGCCAGACCAAGGGCTCTCTGCTCCTTTGGGGCCTCGCCCAGCAGTGCCGGAGTTCAGCCTGGCCACAGCTCACAGCATGCGAGGGGCTGCCTGGCTCAGGAATCACAGGGCAGTTACTCCAGTTCTCCTCTCCACCAGCGTGAATGAGCTGAGAGCAGGCCCTGCCGCAGGAGGGGGCGGGATGGACCCGCACCGAGGCAGCTGGGGTCTGGGGACGAGCATGCAAGGTCCGGGGGGCTCGGTACCGCTGCTCCTGGCTAGGCAATGGTGCAAGGAGGCAGGGCCTCCCCGAGCACTGAATCCCTGCAGAACCCGCCTCAAGCCACCTCCCCCCCGCACCCCAAGTAGACCTGCGTTCGCCCTGGATGCCAGGCACAGCCCGCAGCCCTATTCCCGCAGCCCCTTCAGCACATTCTGGGCCAGCGCTCGCCCCCCTCCATGACTAGTGCCTGAGCACAGCACCCGATGCCAGCACCTCCCCAGGTGCCACCCTCCCACCTACCTTGGCTGCTGCCACCACATGGCCTGCCGCACCCTTCGCCGCACTTCTCGGGGATCTGGCTGCGGAGGAGAATGGTGAAGAGAAACAGAAAGTGGGCATCGAACCTGTCCTTTCCCAGAGCGCCGGGAGAGCGAGCATCTTGGCACTAGCGCCGGTGTGGCTGTCAGGGCCAGTGTCCCACCGCCAGCCCTGCCATGTTCCACGGGCTGCTTTGGAGAGACCTTCCTATGCCCCCGGTGCCCAACCCCAGACAGCTGTTTGGTTTGAATAGGGGCTTGTCTCCACGTGCCCATTAATGCAGATTAAGGCAGGGGGTGAATGGCAAGTGTACCAGGTGTGCCTGAGCAGCTCCATGCGTGGCCACTCCGATTCCAGACCACGGAGTCAATCAGGAACGATGCCACATGTAGACAAGCCCTGTGTTACCTGGAGTGTAGCCCTAGTCTCTGTTCTCCAGCCCATCATCCTGGTGTCTGCACATGCTCCACGACATGCACACACGGGCTCTGCTGGATGGGTCACACCGGGGGGTTGCAAACCCCAGGGACTGGTATTTGCTAGCGACAGTGTGTGAGTGGTCAGCCAGCCACCTGAGAGTGCTTCTGCTCTTGGATCGGGTGACTTGCAGATAAGGCACTTCCTGGCCTGAGTTTGCTGACAAACCATCCCTGTCAAGTTCTGGGGCTCATAACTATTGTCACAGCCAGCGGGAGCCGGGAGAGCGCCATGGCACGGAGTTTGCCTCATTAACAGCTGTACTGGCATCTGCAGCCAGTGTGCAAATCCCTAGGAGGGTGTCATGGGGCACAGGGTGCCTCAGAGTCCAACCCAGGCCCTAGCCCCCTGCCTTAGCCACTGTGTTCTCGTGCCACCCCAGCCTAGCTTTCTGGCCCTGCCGGTCGCAGGGGGCCGGGGCTGCTGGTCTCAAGGTTGGCTGCAATCCCGTTCAGTGTGGAGGGTATCTAATGGGAGAGCTGGAGGGGGAAGCAAAGCAAGAAATCCCAGATATTTACGTGGCACATGCTCGGCACTCGCTGCCCTCCAGGTAGAAGCCAGGCTGGCAATCCCCACACTGGGCATCCTCCTTCTCTGAACCTGAAAGACATTGGACATAGCTAGCGCCTGCCAGCAAGGAGAGCGGTGTGGCCTGGGAGTAAGGGAGGCGGGCATGTCCTGGGAGGTGCGGGGGGGGCTTGCAGCAGGCGAGGTGGGAGGTTCTTGGGACGGGCCTAGGTTCGTAGCACAGATTTCTTGGCGGGAGCCCAGGGCAGCAGGGTGCTGAAGGGGCAGGCCCAGCAGCAGTTGAGTGGCCTCAGCATGGGGGGCAGCGGGTCTCCCTCGCAAGGGGGATGTGTGGGGGGTTTAGAGCGTGTTCCCCAGCAGGCTGCACATTTAATGCATTAAATGCTAGACACGGCTCAGACACCATGCGCTGAGCTCACACCGCCGGGTGCTCGCCTAGGCAAAGCCTTTCCCTTGCCCCTAGCGTGGGCTACAGGCCATGCGGGCGTCGGAGACCGCAGTGGATGTGCTCCCACCACTGAGCAGCACTCCCTCAGCCAGCTGGGCCACGGCCTGAGGCCACAGTGAGCCGGGGGGGGGGCAGGAACAGTGCAGCAAGGCTGGGGGAAGCAGGGCGGGGGGGGTAGCGCAGGGGCAGCAAGTTGGGCAGGGGGCAGTGTGGAAGGCACAGGAGTGCAGGGGGCAGCACCAGGATTCGAAAGCAGCAGGGCAGACGGGGCAGCAGGGCAGGTGGGGGTGGGCAGCATGGGGGGCAGAAGGACAGGCAGGGGGCAGAGTGGGAGGGCAGCAGAGGCGGAAGCAGGGCGGGGGCAGGGGGCAGCAGGGTGGGCTGGGGGCAGCGTGGGGGCAGCAGGGTAGGCGGGGACAGTGTGGGGGGGCAGCAGGGTGGGCGGGGGGAGGGCGGGGGTTAGCATGGGAGGCAGCAGGGCGGGCAGGGGCAGTGCAGGGGGGCAGCATGGGGCAGCAGGGTGGGGGCGGGCGGGGGCAGCAGGGCAGGTGGGGGCAGTGTGGGAGGCAGCACAGGGGGCAGCAGGGTGGGGGCGAGCGGGGGCAGCATGGGGGCAGAAGTGTGGAAGGCACAGCAGTGCGGGGCAGCATGGGGGCAGCAGGGTGGGGGCGAGCGGGGGCAGCATGGGGGCAGTAGGGCAGGCGGGGGGAAGTGTGGAAGGCACAGCAGTGCGGGGGCAGCGTGGGGGGAAGCAGGGTGGGGGCAGGTGGTAGCAGCATGGGGGGCAGTAGGGTGGGCGGATGGCAGCGTGGGGGGCAGCAGGGCAGGCAGGGGACAGTGAGGGGGGCAGTGCCAGGATTCGAAGGCAGCGGGCAGCGCTCTGGACACTCACAGTTGTGACGGGTGCCCCTGCCCTTGCACCGGCGACATTCCTGGCAGGTGAAGTCTCTGCAGGCAGGGTCTGTGCACTGCATGAAGTGGCCGGCCCCACAGCCGCACTCGATGTTGCTGGTCTCGGTGCAGTTCTTCAGCACGACCTGGGAAGCTGAACACAGGACAGGCTTCCTGAGCAGGCCTCTGTGCGGAGGGGAGGAGAAGGGGGCTGCTTCCTTCTCAGAGTGGGGCCCTGTCACAGAGTCCCCGGGCGATGCTCTGGAACTGCTCCCCACCAAGCCAGGCAGGACTTTGGGGAGCCTCCTCTCCCTTGGAGCAGACTTGTTCAGGGCAAGAAGCTCACACGGCTTCACCTCCTGGGTCTCTCCTTGGAGCATTCAGCATCCTCTGCCCCTCCGTGCGCTTCCCACAGCGAGTCCACCCCAGCGGGGTCCTGGGGAAGCCACAGGGTCCTGCACCCCCACTTTGCAGTCAGATGTGACTCTCAGCCAGCCAGTAACACAGAAGGTTTATTTAAATGACAGGAACAGGGTCTAAAACAGGTCTTGCCTTTACAGACAACAGGACCCCCTTTAGTTTGGTCCATCTGGGGCCTTCGGGGAGGCCACAGCCCTGTTGGGAAGCCCAAGCCCCGTTGGGGTGCCCCTCTCCATTTCCCAGCCAGCTCAAAACTGAAACTCCCTCCAGCCGTCTCCTTCCTGGCCTTCCCCCGGCCCCTCCCCCAGCCTTTGTGTCCTTTGTCCAGTGTCCCGGGCAGAGGTGTCACCTGGCCTCCAACCTCCCTCCTGGTTCTCAGGTTACATGAGCAGGTATCCTGCCTTCCCCAGTGCAGGCCGTCCCAGCCCAACTCCCTTGCCACCTTCCCAGGTCAATAGCCCCACTCAGCATTCACAGAACACACAGGAGGGGTGCCAGGGTTTTTGGCGCCCTAGGCAGGGGTCCTTCGGTCGTTGGCGGCAATTCTGCGGTGGGGAGGGGTGTCCTTCTGTGCTCCCAGTCTTCGGGGCACTTCGGCAGTGGGTCCCGGAGCAAGTGAAGGACCCGCCGCAGAATTGCCGACGACAACCCAGAGTGCGGAAGGACCCTCGCTGCTGAATTGCTGCCAAGGGCGGCAAAATGCCACCCTCCCAAATCCTGGTGCCCCGGTCGCCTAAATGGAAGCACCAGCCCTGAGAACACAGCAAGAACATTCCCACTTCGTCACAGGCCCAGGTTCCCCAGGCTTTATCCTGCCCTCGAGGGCCCCAGCCGGTGGGGAGGGGAAGGGCTGGCCGAGAGGCTGGTGGCTTGGTGCTGGAGTGGCTGGGCTCCTGTCCCAGTGAGGGGGCCTGCCCAGCATCTTACCTTCCGCTTGGCACTCGGAGCACTTTCGACATTCCCGCTCGAGGTTCTGGAAGGAGAGGTAGGTGCCGGGTGGGCAGCGCTCGCAGGCCGTGTCGTAGCCACGGCTCGTGCAGGGAGCCGTCATAAACTTCCCTGCAAAGAACACCAGCTGGGGTGAGTGTGTGGGTTAGTCACAGGCGCTGGGGATGGGGGGTGGCCCAGGATACCCAGGGGTTCAGGCTGGCTGACTGAGTCGGTCCCTCCAGGCCTTCTGGGCTCTCTGACCAGCATCAGCCCCTGCGCACCCCATGTTTTGGAGCGATGCCCTGCCCTTGCCCCCACCCCTTATTCCTTTGCTGGTGGGGGGGGGCCTCGGGCAGTGACTAGAGCAGGTCCTAGCGCTGCCGGTGACGCCTCTGTAACCTCAGCAAATCACTGAGCCAATCTGTGCCTCAGTTCCCCAGCTCCCGGGGCCGGAGTCCCTCCTGTTTGCAGAGTGCTGAGCCAGGTGCAGGGCTGGGGGCACGCCAAGCCTCACCTGCCGGGCACGTCTGGCAGCAGCGCCTTGGCGAGTACAAGGGGTCGTCAGGTGCACAGTTGTGTCTAGCAATGAGTCTCTGGTGCTGCTGGTGATGGTGCAGCCCCAGTGCAGAGTCCGCCGGGCTCCTCGCCCTCCTGGGCTCACTGCCAGTCCTGGCTGCTCGTGGCTTCAGGGTGCCCAACAACGGAAACCCGCTGCCGGTCAGCAGCAGTGCAGCCAGAAAGCCCTAGGGGAGAGAGGGGAACGTTGCCAGGGACTGGAGCAGGCTCACAGCTGCTGCACCCACCAGCCCCGGGCCCTCCGGGAGCCCAGAGCTAAAACCAAGGGGCTGCCACAGGTCAGCATCAGCAGCCAGGCCTTAGCGCGCGAGAGGAGCCGTCAGCCACGCTTCCTTAGCTGGCACTGGTTCGACGCTTGTAGCTAGCGCCCAGCCCTGCACCGAGGGTGGGACAGGCCAACCGGTGCCCACTGCCTCGTCCCACCCGGGCTGCAGCAGAGTCCAGAGCAGCAGGTGCTGCAATCGCTGCCCTCCAGGTGACCCCTGTTGCACCGGAGCCTGGGGGAGGTTGTCACGGAGTGTGGGGGGACACCAGGCCCTGCACCCCCGGTTCCTGCGATTCACCGGGACTCTCAGCCAGCCAGTAACACAGAAGGTTTATTTAGACGACAGGAACACAGTCCAAGACAGGTCATTCAGGCACAGACAACGGGATCCTCTCCAATTAGGTCCATCTTGGGGTCCCAGGAGCACCACAGCCCCACTAGGGGGTCAGAGCCCTGTATGGGCTTCCATTCCCCAGCCAGCTCCTGAAACTGTCTCACTCCCCAGCTTTGTTCAGCTTCCCGGGCAGAGGTGTCATCTGGCCTCTAACCCCGTCCTGGGTTCTCATGTTCCACGCTCAGGTATCTTCCTTCAAGGCCAGTCTCTCCTCCCCCAATGCAGCCCGTCCTTCCCGGCCAACACTGCCACTCAGCATTCACAGCCCACAGTAAGAACGGTCCCAGTTCGACACATCACACACACCAGAAGGAACCTCGGCGCATCCCCCACTGCAGTGCAGGAGTCAGATGCACTCTCCACTCTCCCAAGGGCAGGGGTGACTCCAGGCCCCAGCATGCCAAGCACGTGCTTGGGGTGGCATGCCACTGGGGGTGCTCTGCCGGTTGCCGGGAGGGCAGCGTCCCGCGCCTCCGGTGGACCTCCCGCAGGCGTGCCTGTGGTGGGTCCACTGGAGCCACGGGACCGACGACCGGCAGAGCGCCCCCCGTGGCATGCTGCCATGCTTGGGGCGGCGAAATGTCTAGAGCTGCCCCTGCCCAAGGGGGCCACATAGTCCAGTGGGGAAGGCAGGGGGCCTGGGCCTGGGCCTGGGGCTGGGGGGGCCTAGGCACTATTCTTGTCCCTGGGTCACCTTGGGCAAGTCACCTTCGGACCATCTGCACCCCATGCCTCAGTTTCTCTTCCCACTTTTGTCTGCCTCGGTTCTTTGGGGCAGGGACTGTCTCTCAGTAAGGGTCAGTGCATGGCCTGTTATAATTGGGGGAGTGGCTGATCGCAGCTGGTGCTATTGTACCAGTAATAAGTGATCAGCCCTTGCACCCAAACAGACTTGGCTTAGGTGAGGGTGCCCCAGTCCCTGCGCTAGCAGACCCAGTGCAGAGCAGCTCCAACGGGCCTGTGCCCAGCAACAAACATGGGCCTGAACCTCAGTTTGAAGAGCAGCAGGAAAACCTTGCGCTGGGCCAGGCTATCACAGTGCACACCCCACCCCCAGGCTCGCCCTGCCTGTCAGCCTTCAGGCTGTCAAACGTAGAGCCCGAGCCCCCTGCAGATGGAGTCCTGCTGGCACAGGAGCAGGGTTAGCTGTCTGCGGCGTAGCGCGTGTGCCAGGTACCCACTGGGGACCGCTCAGGGGGTCAGGAGAGAAAGCCGGGCTGGGGCCATGGATGACACATGAGCCCAGCTGGATTTGGGGCCTGAGTTTGATTGAAACGTGCCTACGTCAAGTCCCAGCCGCTGCACCTGTAGACTGTATTTGGGACTTGTTTCCAGGTGCTGCCCCACACCCTGCAGGGCAGGACATGTGCTGGGTTTGTTAATGAAAGGCAAGCTGCTCAGCAGTCACTTGACTCCAGGAGCTGGAGCTTTAAGAACACACCAAATAGCATGAGGCTCACACTAAAATCACCTAAGATGGCAACACTGCGAAGCCAGCACCTGCATGAGCAACACAGCGGACCCAGAGCATGTTCTCAGGCAGTGCTGCCAAGCCTCCTCCCCCCTGCATGTGCCACGGGCAGAGCCAGGCTGGCCGGGGCTGCACAGCCCCACTAGGAGCCAAGCTGTCACCGTGGAGCATTACCCGGAGCCCTTCCCGGCAGGGCGGCTGCGGCACGCATTGCGTGACTAACCCACTGGAGCACTCAGCCCCCTCCCCCTGGGAATGCCCCCTGCCAGCCCCTGCTGGGTATTTTCCCCTGCCTGTATCAGCTGCTTGGTGTGTGGCATTTGCGCAGCACAGCCTCTGGAGGCCTCCGGCTCACAGCCCTGCTGCAGGGAACGCTGGGTGCGGAGGTGCATGGCCGGAAGCAGGGGCGACCTCAGGCCAGGCTCCTGTCATGGGTACTGCTTCTGGTAAAGGAGGAGAACCGGGGCGTGTGGTTAACACTGAAAGGGCACCAGAAAGTGTTGCATAAGCAGCCTGGTGCAGTTGTTCCTGTAAGTGGCTCTGAGCTAACCACTTTCCTAGGAATCGGAGGGCACGGTGCTCCTGGCAGCAGGCTACTCAGCAGAGCGGAAGTGGGGCTCCCAGCCCAGCTAGCATGCTCAGGCTGAGCTGGCAGGGTCCCGCCCCTCACTGCCATGGCTCCAAGGAGGACGCTGGGCAGGCGTGAGTTCGGCTCAGTGGTCCCCACAGAGCCGAACTCAGTACCAGGGTGGGACAAGACCCACCTCCGTGGGGGTGTGATATGGAGCAACGGGGCAGGGCAGGGCTGGGCTGGCAGCGGCCAGGCCAGGACACGAGCAGCCTGCTTTCTGCTAGCCGCCCCACCTGCAGGCCAAGTGATGAGCATGGCCAGGGGCTGCTGGTATACCTGCTCGGATCCCCTCCAATGCACAGTGACACTACACAGCTCGTCAGCACCAGGGGTCCACTGCGAGAGCCTGGGGATACCCCAGCGCAGGTCCAGGGCCCGGCCCACCTCCTGCAGGAGCCCTGGTGTAGGGCAAGCCCAGGAGAGAGCAGGGGGTGGTCCCTGTCAGGACAGCACGAAGCAGGGCCCTGCAGCCCCAGCTCAGAGGAGGTGCACCAGGGCCCCTGCGCTGAGCTCAGCACCATGACCCTGGCCCCCGGCCAGTCTGAGCTGGGCATCTCCGGCTGTTACTTTACTTCCCAGCCACCCTGCTCTGCCCAGACCTGGAGCAACCGGCCAGCGCCATGCCCTGCCTGAGTCTGTGACCAGGGCATGCTGCGCCAGACACTCCTGAGACAGCCTCAGTGAGTGCGAACCAGGCCCCATGGTTCTGCTTTAAAATGAGAACTAGGTAAGGTCCTTCAGTGGCTATTAGCCCGGATGGGCAGGGACAGTGTCTCTAGCCTCTGTTTGCCAGAAGCTGGGAATGGGAGGGATCACTTATCATAGAAGCTCAGGGTTGGAGGGGACCTCAGGAGGTCATCTAGTCCAACTCCCTGCTCAAAGCAGGACCAATCCCCAGACACATTTTTACCTCAGTTCCCTAAGTGGCCCCCTCAAGAATTGAACTCACAACTCTGGGTTTAGCAGGCCAATGCTCAAACCACTGAGTTATCCCTCCCCCTTGACCATTACCAGTTCTGTTCATTCCCTCTGGGGCACCTGGCATTGGCCACTGTCGGAAGGCAGGATACTGGGCTAGATGGACCCTTGGTCTGACCCAGTGTGGCTGTTATGTTCTTTCGTGAGCAATGTGGTGCCATGCAGAGATGGTGCCCAGGCCCACACCCCTGTGGCACCATGGGCAGCTTCTGGGGCTTCTAGGCTACTCTCATATATGCCCAGTGTGCGCCACGCAGCCACAAGCAAAGCCCCACCTTGGCCCCCCTCGCCCTCCCCCAGGACAGGGCAGGATGTGTGTGGGTAGGAGCATGGCTGGGTCCTGCCCCAACAGCACGAAGTGCCCCACCAGAGGCAGGCTTTGCCTCTCCGCAGGGCCCTGAGCTGCTGGCACTGACTGTCCCCCCATGGCACCATCTCCTCACTGACGCAGCTCCACCTCCCTAAGCCACTGGGGCTGCTCCCCTCTTTTCAGCTCGCTGCGGCTGGAGCTAGCAGCACCCCGGGGCTGCAGGGGGATCTGAGGGGGGGTCTCATGCTGCCTGTGATTTCCCCATCCCCCCTGGGCGGGTGAGCTGTGGGGGCCGCTTTGGGGAAAAGGGGCCTCTGCAGCTCTGAGCTCAACCGCTGGCACGGGACACTCAGCGGGAGTGACAGCGCCAGCCCATGGGTGTGCCTGGCATTGCGGAATAGTGTGGGGCGGGCCAGCCCCCTCCACACAGCCACTTCCACTGGTCACCCCTCGGCCTTGCCACCTGCCTTCACGGCTGGGCAGCAGGGAGAGCCCAGGGCCTCCCATGGGACATGACTGTGTCACCCGCTGTGCCCATGGGCTGGGGCACTCGGGGCTCCTTGCCTCGCCTTTCCCTGCCCCAGCGGACCCAGCCCCTGCCCCAGAGCTGCTCTGCTGGGATACGCAGAGACCACGGCTGGGGCGGGCTGCGAAGCAGAGGGTTAATGTCAGTCTCCTGTTTAATCTCTGCCGTGGTGCTGAGGTGATTTCCTCCCTTAGAGGAAGTCGGGCCCAGCTCCCCCTTGCCGATGATGGTATCGCAGCGAGTACGTGCCGCCCAAGTAGGTCAGTGCTGCACCTCCAGCTCTGGGAGCTGCCAACAAGGCCACCGCGCTGGGCTGGCCCCTCCGCGGGGCACCAGGGCCTGTTGGGTCTCACGCCCTGGTACTGCTCTGCGGTTAGTGCCCCGGGGCCGCACTGCGGCACAGAGCCTGTTGTGCTGGGGGCTATGCACCCCGCCCCATCCGCCCAAAAGCTGACTGTCATCAAGCCCTCGTGTGAGCACCTCGGGGCAGAGGCTTCGTGTTGCATGTTCAGTGCCTGGCGCAGTGGGGCCCTGACCAGGAGGGGTGGGGAGCGGAAAGGAGGAGGCTCCAGGCACTACAGACGGTAACAGAGCCATACGAGCCAGCTCCACCGTGCTGCCCCAGCTCCCTGAGCGGCTCCAGCAGGGCAGCCAGCCCACACTCTGGCACCGGGCGTGGGGCCAGCCCACGGGCTCTGGCCCTGGCTCCCTTCCTCCTCAGCTGCATGCCCAGCCCACCGGGCAGGCCACAGCCCCTCCTGCAACCCCGGCCCCTGGCCCTGGGTAGGAGGGAGCTCTCCCCTAGACAAAGGCTACACGCCCACCTCCCAGAGCCTGGTACATGGGGTGTTGTCACACTGGGCATGGAACAGCTGAGAGGGGCCAGCAGCCCATGCCCTCAGGCCCAGCTGCCTGGGGAGGGGACAGCTCCCTCCACTTCTGCACCTGCACACACCGCCGCTGGGTCCGTCCCTGGCCCTGGTGCCTTGCGGTTGTCCTGCCCCGGGCCTGGTGCACAGGATGTAACACAGACCCTGCTTGCTGCCCTCCCAGCACCTGGAGATGGCAGCTGAGCACAGGCCCCGCTGGCCCTATGCACCCAGCTCCCGCAGCATCAAACCCCTTGCCCTGGAAGGGCAGTTCCATGTGTACCTGCTCTCCCTCACCCACGTGGTGAGGGGTGCACATCTCTCCAGAGCCTGGCCCCCACAACTCCACAAAGGGGCTGCTGGGCCAGGCTGGCCCCTGCCAGCCCCGCCACGTGGGTGCGGATTCCTGGAGATTCTGGCCCGTGGGTGGAGTTCCCGGTGAAGATAGCCTCAATTAAAGGGCTGCATCATTTTCTCTTAAATCTGTCACAGCTGTGCTGGAACCTGCCCATGAACTCACCCATTTGCATAGCTCCATGATCAGATTGTGGCCTGGCGCCAGCAGCCTCGAGAGGAGGCCTGGGCCCCTCCTCCCGCCCCCCTCGCTGAGTCAGTGGTGCCTTGCTGAGCCGAGGTGTGATCTTCCCCCAGGCAGCCGCTGCTGCGCCCACTGCCTTCGTGTTTCCCCACTGGGGAACATGCCATGTGCCCACTCGGTGAGGGACAGGGCAGCGCCCGCTGCCCCAGCCAGCTGCACCCATCTCACACACTGGGTTGGTCTGAAAGGAACCACATGCCATATGCAATGGCCACACTCCCTCGCCTCCAACAGGCTCACGCCTGCCCTCCACCCCCGGCCTTGCAGTCCCTCCTCTCAGCCCTTGCCACCCCCTTGCACTCCACACTCTGTCACCCCAAGGCGAATTTTCAGCGGAGAGCCCCAGCCTGAGCTCTCACCCCACCGCAGGTAGTGGCAGCCCAAGGCTCCCCATACCCCTCCCAGCCGAGGGCCCCCCGCTCTGCCCTCCAATTTGATAGCTGCTTTCAACTACCTGAAGGGGGGTTCCAAAGAGGATGGAGCTCGGCTGCTCTCAGTGGTAGCAGATGACAGAACAAGGAGTAACGGTCTCAAGCTGCAGTGGGAGAGGTTTAGGTTGGATATTAGGAAACACTATTTCACTGGGAGGGTGGTGAAGCACTGGAATGGTTTACCTAGGGAGGTGGTGGAATCTCCTTCCTTAGAGGTTTTTAAGGTCAGGCTTGACAAAGCCCTGGCTGGGACGATTTAGTTGGGGTTGGTCCTGCTTTGAGCAGGGGGTTGGACTAGATACCTCCTGAGGTCCCTTCCAACCCTGAGATTCTATGATTCCATGATGTCAGGGCTGAGAGGACGGGGAACCTCGCTCCTCGGCTTCCCTGCTGAGCTGGCACATGAAGGAGCATTTACAGCCAGCTGCAGCTGGCCTTGTCCTGGCGACACCAGCCGATGCGTTGCCCCGCAGGGTGCCAACATGTGCCTATCAATGAGCCAAGGTGGGGCCCAGTCAGCCACCTGTCTGTCAGAGACTGGTACAGAGATGGGCTCCTGCTCTTCTCCCTGCTCCCATGGGGCAGAGCTGTGGAGTGGGGAGCTGGGCAGGCACTGCCCTTTTACAGAAAAGTGCTTTCGCTGAAGCAGGCCCAGCCGGGAGGCAGGAAAGCAACCAAGCTGGACCAGGGCCGCGTGAAGGTGGGGAGCAGCGCCCATGGAAGGGGCCTGGAGCGTCCTGCCCCGAGAACAGCCCTTCCAGGCTGGTAGCAGGGGCTGAAGTCACTGCCTTTCTGTACCCCCAGCACTAGCGAATGTGGGCCCAGTGCGCAAAGTGGTGCTGGCTGGGTTCAGGGCTGGCTGCAGAAACAAGCAGGGAGGGGCTCCAGGCCGGGAAACACAGCTGGTGGTCCCAGGCCCTGTTGCCAAGCAGAGGCTGGAGTCAGAAGCGCCCTGGGAAGTGAGCAGCCCCCAGCCATGTTTCTAGGCTGCTCCGACACGCAGGCAGCCAGGGGGCAGGGCTGGCTGCTTCCCTCCCCAGCCCCAGGCAAGTGAGCACCGAGCAGTCCCCCAGCTCCACAGACACATGGCACCCAAGCCAGGCTGAGCTCAGCCCCCTGCACCAGGTGACCCCGGTCCCACCCCCCCGTAGCTTGCTCTAAAGAGACCTTTGAGCTGGACACTTTACGGCCTCCCACGCCCGTGGGCCAGAGGTGGCACAGCCACCTGGTGAGGGTGCCAAGTGATGTAAGGCACTAAACCCAGGTTCTTGTCGAGCCAGCCTGCCTGGTTCAGGTCAAGTGCGAGCCCTGGCTGCAGCAGGATGCAGGTCTCCGCCAGGAGCCCAGGACAGACAGTGGCCCCCAGCACAGCCCCTTTTCTTCAGCTCTAAGCACAGGACTCAGGACTCAGCCCATGGACAACAGCAGCTGGGCTGCCCACGAAACACCCCGTCCCGTGACCTCAATAGCTCCGACCGTCGCATTATTGCTCATGTGAACCACGATGGCACTCAGCGGCCGGGACAGGATGGGCTGGGTGCTGTGGGGTGGAGACACGGCCCCTGCCGCCGAGGGTTTGTTCAGCGTGACAATACAGCAGGCTCTGCTTTCTCTGCTGGCCGGCTCAGGGTGCTTGTGCACTGTTCAAATGCTACCACATTGTAGCCCAGAGGTGGCTGCCTTTTAGGGTTGGGGAAGCGATCCTGGCAAAGCTAGTTTGTAAAGAGCTCCAGGGCCTTCGGCATGAATGAACTTATGATTATTGTTAACTGTGGGTGGCTCCCCCCAACTTTCATTTTCTCTCCTCCCGTCTCCCCTTTCCTGGAAAGCCCCTGGGGCTCTAAGCAATGCCTCCATCAGTGAATTCAGCTGTTTTCCTGTAAACTTCCCAAGGTCTCATGGGGGGCATCAGGAGTCCACTGACTGGGGTGCTCACCCCTACAATACTAAGCAGCAGATTTTGGCCTGTAGGAAACAAACTAACCAATGCAAAGAGCTGGCCCTCATCCCCAGCCAGATCTCCTGGCCTCTCCTACTTCCCCCAAGCTCCCCAGAGCAAGTCTGCACCAGCCCTGGGTGCTTCCTCTTTCACTCTAGAGCAAGTGAGGAACATCCAAGAGTGAGCAGGACTTACCCCAGCCACCTTCAGGGCCCAGCTCCCCATCCTCGAGCCCTAGAGAACCAGCTCATACCGGGGCAGGGTACGGGGGTTACTCATGGGAGATGGTCGCAGCCCAGCGCAGAGCGAGGCAGCAGCTAATCCATGCTCTCAGTAACCCCCTGGCGATGAGTGAGCTCAAACCCGCTCAGCTGAGGCTTTTACACACAAGCCCTTGTGGGAGGAAATCCATTTCTGGAAATGAGTCCGGGGGGTGTGAAACCACGACAGCCGCCGAGGGCGGCGCGAGAGTGGGGAGGGGCCTAGCTGGCATGGAAGCAGTCGGGCGGTGTGAGGGGCAGCACTGCTGCAGAGGGCTAGTGCTCCTGACCCTCACTGCCAGGAGCCAGCCTCCTCCAACATGTCCCATTGCAGGTGAGGCCCAGACCCAGAGCCTTGACCCAGCAGGGCTGGCCTGGGGCTCTCCTGCAACCTGCCTCGCCAGGACAAGCACTGCCAGGCAGCAGCTTAACATCTTCACAGCCCAAAGCGCCCAGCTGCAGTCTGAGCTTCAGGGCAGGCTCTGCCCAGCCAGCCCCAGCACCCACACAGTGCGGGCTGACCCTGATTCCCAGAGAGCCTACGGACACCTCACCTTGGGGCTGTGAAGAAGGGGCAGCTCCGTCCCCAGCAGAAGGCAGCAAATGCACTCGAACGCTACCCCTCAGCCCAGGGCTCCAGCCTGCAGCCCTGGCTGAGACCATCACCCTGGCTCCCTGCACCACAACCCATCTGCCACCTGCGGCTTTGCTCTCCAAGGCCTGGCCCGGGTCCTAGCACGCCAGCCTCTGCCCGCCTGCCCTTGCCAGCGACAGCTGGAAACGTGGTGCTTTCTGTGGAATGGAGGCATGTCACAAAGGGGTTGAGCTGAAACCCCAATTTTCAGGTGGAGGATCGGGCCTCACACGAGGGCTGGGAGCTTTCCAGGAAACCATTAACCCCCTAGGCCAGCACAACTACAGCTGCCCTGCCACTGCCCCAACAAGGGGCTCACGCAGCCACGGAGCCAGGGAAGGGGAGACTCTAAAAAAGAACCTGGCAGTTTGATCAGCCTGCCTCGTCTCCTAGTTCGGCAGCCCAGAGCCCTGGCCCCAGGCTCCTGCACGGACTGGAGAGAAGCAGCCGAGCGTTCGCCCCTAGCCTCCTGCCATGGACGCTGGCACCATGGGTGTAGTCTGGGGGGCAGGGTCATTGCCCCCCACACTGCCAGTCTCGGGCAGGCATGGAACTCCCCCACACACGCACAGCCCAGCTGCTGCCCCCACCCCCAAGTACAGAAGTCAAACCACACCTGTGGCTGGCACCTGGGAGCAGAGCAGGGAGGGGCTTTCTCCCACAGCAGTGGAGCCAGGCTGGCCCCCAGCACCGCAGGCCAAGCTGGCACTACCTATACCAGCTTCTGCTCCTTGGGCCTAGCACCAGGAAAAAGCACAGAGGTTCATGGGAAAACGGCTGGAACTGGACCCCCCGGCTGCCTGTCTGCCCCATGGTGCCTAACCCCAGCTCTGCCACCTCCCAGCCTGCACTGGACTCAGGAAACCCAGTGCCTGGTGCTCTGGAGCTGGCATGCCTGAAATAGTAGGGGATGGATTCCAGCCATGCCGAGACCCCCTCTGACCTGTGGCAGGTACGGGGCTGACACAAGGCTCTGCACCTTGTCCCGTGTGAGGGGCTGGACTGGAGGGCACACGCAGTGGCTGCTCTGGTTTCCTAGGGGGCCAGGTTGGCCACTCTGAGCTGGACCGGGGCAGTGTAGTGCTTTGCATGGCCCCAGAACACAGCCAGCCACCTGAGCCTCCGAAAGTCCACGGAGCGAGTAACTGCCAGCCGGCAGCTGCAAGGCCCCCAACACACCCCCGCCCTTGTTAAAGGACAAATGACGACTGAGCGCACATGCTCTGTCTTTAATGCTTTGCCTGGGAGGCTGTGGCGGTGGGAATGGCCCAGTGCAGAGAAAATGTTCAATGCACACGATGGACTAGCCCCAGAGCCAAGAGAGGGCTCCTGCCCTGCACCCCCAGGCCAGCCCGGGGCCCAGCCGGAAAAGGAGGCAGCGCTGCTTCCCTGCCGCAAGCCAGCCAGAAAATCAACACCAAGCTTAATAAATATGCAACTTTATCTACACACGTCCAGGAGTGAGCACGTGTGCCCGCGGGACTGGGACGGCTGGGCAGAGGAATCTGCCACCCAGTCCCATGTCCCTTCCCACTCTGTGCTGCTGTTCTGCAGCAGCCTCCACTGCCTGCTGGCAGCCAAGTGTGACGAACTCCACCGAGGCCAGCAGTGCCCTGCCCTCTGCCATCCAGGCAGCACTGGCCTCAGCTGCAGAGGGCCACAGCTTAGTGCAGGGAGCCCAGGCAGGAAGGAAAAGTGGTCTCCCTCCCTGGGCTGCAATAGAAAGTGTTGGGGTAAGAGCTAGGTGCGTGCTCGCTGCACAAGCCTCCTGCTGCCGCTCCAGATACCAGCTCTGGTGGCCAAAGCGGTGCCCCGAGGCAGGGGTCTGAGTGAGGCCTATGCAAGGCCCCCACGGCAGTGCCCCCTCCCCAGCACAGTGTGCACTGGCCAGTGTGGGAGGGTGGCAGGTCCAACACTCTTTTCCCACCCGTGGGAACCCTATTCAGCACAGGGCCCTCCGTGCCTCCCTGTTCCCCACAGGCTCCTTTGGTCTCTCCCCACACACCTCCATGCTAGCCACCCCATACACAGCCCTTCCTGGCCTGGCTGCCTGCCCGTGGTTCCCTGTAACAGCCACAGGCTGCTCCGAGGACCCTGCGCCCCAGGACTTGGGGAGCCCCACTCCTGCAGCAGCAGTGCCCCCTCAGCCGAGCTGGGCAGCCAGAAGGAGTGGGACCCTGCAGCCCAGCCCCCAGGCTGCTCCAAGCACCCCTGCCCCCAGCCTTTCCTTCCCCCGAGTGGGGAGCTGTGGTGCTGATGGCTCCAGCCATGCCCCTCCCCAGTCTGACATCACCCCCGCTCCCCAGACTGCCCTGGCTTCCCAGCCCCTGCGACCTTGCCGCGCCCATGGCCAGCGGGGCACAGCGTCCATGGTAGCGCCCCGCTGCCAGTGCCTCTCACTGTAGCCCTCATCCCTCTTCGCCCACTGCCAACATTTCGATCCCTTCTTCAGTAAATCCATCGCAACTTCCTGGTGCCAGTGCCGGAGTCACCCAGCCCACTGCCTCGGTAACAATGCCGCCCCCCGAGGAGTTAACCTCAGTGGAAAACCACATTTGGGGAGCTTTGGTCAAGCAGAGAGAAGCAACTCACCCCAGCGGGGAGGCAACCGAGCAGCCGTGGCGGCTGGCGGTGGGCAGGGGCTGCCCTGCTCTAGCTCCTTGCTGCAGTGCAAGCGCTGGCATTCTCCTGGGACGGTCACCAGGGATGGAATTTAAAAGGGCCTTTGCTGCTGGCTCCGGCAGCACAACCCCCTTCAGGACACAGCTGCCGTCCTCAGGAGAGCTCCCAGGGCGGCCAGGCTGCAGACCGGCAATGGCATGTGAGCTTAGAGGAAGGGGGAAAGCTCTGGCTAGTCCCCTCTGCCCCTTTCCTTCTGGCTGCATTGGTGCTGTGTGCCGCTGCAGGAAAGGCAGCTTACCACAAATACAGTACACTCAGAACCCCTCCTCCTGGGCCTGGCCTGGTGTCACCCTGCAGCCCTTGCAACAGACAGTTCACTGCAGAGACAGTTCACAGAGAAGTGGAAAGCTTGACAATGGGGTCCCAGCCAGGCGGGAGGCCCTGGTCTTTGCTGTGGCGTCTGGCTTTTGCTGAACCTGACAAAACGTGGCAGCATGGGGATGCAAGCTTGTGTGTCTCCCGCATTGCAACAGGCCAGCGGTGCATGGAAGGCTGCAGTCACACACAGCTCACAAGTCCCAGTCTGCACTGCCGGACCCTGGGGAGCTGTCAGCTCGGAGCTGGCTGCAGGCCTGCGGCAGGATGGGCGAGTTCGGAAGCCCAGCAGAGCCCTCTGGACCAGGGCTCTCCGAGGACGAGTGGCAGCATTTGGTCACTGCTCACTGAGTGTCAGGAACTGTCCGAGCACCGGCAGCCCCAGCTGCAGGACTCTGCTACAGCGAATGACGTCTGAGAAACAGGTCCTGTAGAGGGCGCCCTCTGCCCGACTTGGGCTCCGGAGTTCTCAGGCGCAGCTGCAGGGGCCCCAATGCTGCGGCTCCCCGGATTCACAGTGCAAAGGAGCAGCTCCGGCCCACCCCGGCCTGGGAGGGGCTCCCTGGCCAGCCCCAGGGCATCCCTTCCGGGAGGGACCCAGGCCACGGCTCCCTGGAGTCTGACCCCAGGCGCAGCCACACTCCCACAGACGCACACGCACGCCCCCCCCAACTCCCACAGACGCACACGCACGCCCCCCACACGCACCAACTGCCACAGACGCAGACGCAGACGCACGCCCCCCACACGCACCAACTGCCACAGACGCACACGCACGCCCCCCACACGCACCAACTGCCACAGACGCACACGCACGCCCCCCACACGCACCAACTGCCACAGACGCACACGCACGCCCCCCACACGCACCAACTGCCACAGACGCACACGCACGCCCCCCACATGCACCAACTGCCACAGACGCACACGCACGCCCCCCACATGCACCAACTCCCACAGACGCACACGCACGCCCCCCCAACTCCCACAAACACACACGCACGCCTCCCACATGCACCAACTGCCACAGACGCACACGCACGCCCCCCACATGCACCAACTCCCACAGACGCACACGCACGCCCCCCCAACTCCCACAAACGCACACGCACGCCCCCCACACGCACCAACTCCCACAGACGCACACGCACGCCCCCCCAACTCCCACATACGCACACGCACGCCCCCCACACGCAGCAAATCCCACAGACGCACATGCACGCCCCCCCAACTCCCACAGACGCACACGCACGCCCCCCACATGCACCAACTCCCACAGACGCACACGCACGCCCCCTCAACTCCCACAGACGCACAGGCATGCCCCCCAACTCCCACAGATGCACACGCACGCCCCACATGCACACACACAAACTCCCACAGACGCACGCACACGCCCCCCCAAACTCCCAGACGCACACGCACGACCTCCAACTCCCACAGACGCCCACGCACGCCCCACACACGCATACGCACACACTCCCCACACGTGCACACACTCACTCCCCTCCACACGCACTCCCCACACATGCACACACACACACACACGTGCACACTCCCCCAGAGACATGCACCCACGCATGCACACACACCCTCCCTCTGTCCATATGCCTGTGCCCTGTCTCTCCCACCCACACGCAGCCTTGACACGCTGCTGGCCGCTGCTTTCGGGGCCTAACATCTCCCAGGGCCCTGGGCGCTCGTGCTCCATCGTCAGGGCTTGGCGGAACTGGCAGCACTGCTCCTCTCCTGGAGCCTCCTGCAGCTCTCAGACCTCCCTGCAAGAGACAAGCAGACAGACAGAGGTGCTCTTAGCTGGCTGCTCACAGCCCCAGGGCACCTCCCGCCCACCGCAGGGAGCTGATCTTAGAAATGTGAGCCATGGGGCTGCCACTCAGGGAAGGAGATTGATGGGAAAATCCAGACTTTCCCCCACCTGTGGGTGAGAAAGATCTGCAATGGCCCAGCCTGGCTGAGAGAGGGGAAGCATCCTTGTGACTGTGCAAGGAGGCCCATGGGCTCCCCCCACGCGCCCGCCCCGGCTAGCCTGAGTGAGCCCCATGACACTTACGAGGCAGTCAGCGTGGAGTTGAGGAGCAAGGTGGTCCTGATCCTGTACAGCTGAGCCAGTGTCAGCTTGCGGTGTTGGGCCGCCTGCGGGTCTGACAGTGTCCTGTGGGCAAGGGGCAGCTCCTGGCAGCACTCGGTCACGGCAGTGCTGGGAGCCCGGCACGGGGCAGACGCCCCCTCAGGCCCTGCTTGGGGACCTTCCTGCCCAGACGCAGCAGGGGACGTCACGTTGCTCTCGGCTGGGTAAGCAAAGCCCTTGGCACACATCAGCTCCTCGGGCTCGGAGAGCTCTGACGAGGAGCTGCTGCTGCTGCTGCTGCTGCTGCAGATGCTCAGGCCGAGGCTACTGCAGTCCGATCGGGCTTCCCCAATCCCGGCACCCGCCCTGCTAGTCCTCTGGAAGCCAGCCGGGACCTCACGCCGTGCAAGTCCTTGGCTGGGGCCTGCCAGGAACGTGGCCTGGCCCGGAGCTGTGAAGAGGTTGCAGAGACTCTTACTCTGGGTGAGAGGGGGCGAGGCTGGGATCAGCTGCAACAGGCTGGCCTCCGACTTGGACTTGAGTGCTTTCACCTTGCAGGGCAGGAGCTGCACGGGCGTCCTGCGGCGCAGCTTGGGCGAGGAGGCGCGCTGCATGTGCAGGGGTCCCCCATCCTCCGCCCCTGGCTCCAGCTGCTGCGCCTCAGCAAACTCCTGGATGGAGGTGGGGGAGAGGGTGCCGTAGGCGCTGTCAATGGACGCCGACCTGCAGCCGCTGGAATCCAGCGTCAGGCAATTGGAGCTGGGGGAGGAACGTGTCTCTGCAAGCTCCCCGCCCGCCTCCAGCAGCTCCCGGGTGGGGGTGATGGATGAAGCAGTGGTGCTGATGGAGGTCTCATCCGACTGTGAGCTGAACGGCCCCACTTCCAAGTCCGGGAAGGAGAGCTCCTCGCTGGCATCCACCACCACCACCGAGATGGTCTCTGTGGAACCGTCGGAGGGGCTGCAAGAGCAAGAGGAGAGTCAGCCAAGGGTAGGGGCTGGGAGGGATGGCTGGCACCAGGCTGGGGCATGCTGGAGCAGGGCAGGAGCTAGGGGAGTGGCCAGCACTGGGCGTGGTGAGGTCTTGGGGCCATGATGGCACGAGGTGCCAGGCCTCTCCTGCAAGGCCGCGCAGCACCTGGCACACTGCATCTGCCGGCTGGACAGTCTCCCCTGTCCCGCACTGCGAGGGGCCCTTGAGTCCTGGGGCAGGGGGTGGGGGGGTGTTATACCATCGCTGGGAGTCCAGGCTGTTCCTGCTCCTGCGCAGGATGGTGGGTGAGCTGGCTGCCGAGGCCCCGCTCTCCCCGTCCTCTCCCTCCTCCAGGCCCTGCAGATGCTGCCGCTGGCTACGCTGCTGCTCCTGGAGACGCAGCCGCTGCAGGAGGTTCTGTGGGGAAGGGGCAGGACACAGCTTAGAGAACAGGAGAACATGGCCGTCCCCAACCCACAGCTGTGAGGACAGGACAGCTCCCAGATGGGGTGCTGATCCCCATCTCAGACCAGATATGGGGTTGTGTCTACACCTGGCACTGCTCTGCCAGTGGGCCTGTGTGATGAAGTGGGAATGTTCATAATGTTTTCTCTGAATACTGTGTAAGTGCCTCAGTTTCTCCTATGCATTTCTTGAGTATCTAGGTCGTGGGAGGAGGGGGTGTGATTGTTGCAGAGCCCTAGAGGGCAGATGTGATGCTGTCTGGACAGAAAATGGCCGACACCCTGTCTCCTGGCAACTGTTGACCTGGGCCCCTCTACAAAGGTGCCAGCTGAAGGTGTTGGAGAACAAAGAGATCAGGTGACCTCTGGCCAGGGAAAGGAACAAAGCCCAGAGGAGGAGGGGCTGGAGGTGAGTCAGTTTGGAGCTGGCTGGTGACATGGAGTGAAGTGCAGACGTGATTGTCTGGCTCGCTGCCCCCAGGATGGACCCGGCCGAGGGGTCCCGTTCTCTGTACCTACAAGCTCTGTTTTAGACCCTGTTCCTGTCATCTAATAAATCTCTGTGTTACTGGCTGGCTGAGAGTCACATCTGACTGCGAAGTGGGGGTGCAGGACCCTCTGGCTTCCCCAGGACCCCGCCTGGGTGGACTCACTGTGGGAAGCGCACAGAGGGGCAGAGGATGCTGAATGCTCCAAGGTCAGACCCAGGAAGGTGGAAGCCGTGTGAGCTTCTTGCCCTGAAGACAATCTGCTCACAGAGAGGAGACTTCACCAGAGTCCCGACTGGCTTTGTAGGGAGCAGTTCCAGAGCTTTGCCCAGGCACTCCGTGACAGCCTGGTTCCCTGCGGCATGCACACAGCGTGAGACATGCTGCCCTTGCCCCCCGGGGTCTGCTGGCTGAAGAGCAGAGACGCAGCCCTGCCATTGGCAGCGGGGAAGGGAATGATAAAGAAGGGAGATTCCCTGCAGGACACGACAGCATGTCGCACTGGCCCTTCTAGGGGAAGTTTGCACTGATCCATGACTGTCTCCACTGCTGAAAGTGGTGAGATTACAGCAAGATAACACCCCAGGAGTGACTGTGCTTTGAACGCTCCTGGGGACAATATCACCCTGGGGGCAGAGAGGTGACACCTTGGCAGTGGTTGGGCTGCATGTGTCCCCGTGTGCACCCAGTCTCTCTGCAGCTCTGCACAGGGCAGGCCTTTGTCTGGCCCCATCTCAGAGAAGGGCACGTGCTCCGAGCTGCTGTTGGAAGCCCCACACTGATGCTTGCACCACATGAAACGCCACAGCCTCTCAGGTCGGGGATGCTGCAGTGGTTCAGCTCAGACCCTTTGGATCCCAAGGCCTGGCGGAAACGTGCAAGTGTTTGCTCCTGACTCACCTGTGCATTGTACAGTGCCTCGATCCAGCTGCGGCACAGGGACTGCCCGCTGGCCTGGAAGGTGTAGGCTCCCACGGCGCTGCGCAGCTCGTTGAGATAGATCAGGAGGAAGGAGCCTGCAAAGGGGACCAAACATGAGCAAAGGCACCTCCCACCGGCCCGGGTGAGTTCCTGCAGACACGGTGAGTGCCCAGTGTGGGGAAGCAAGGAGACACGCCAGCTCTCCGGACAACGTTGGGATGGCACCAGAGCTGCAGAGTGAACAGGGGCTCAGGGTTCGGCCACACGTAGTCAGAAGGGGCCTAGTGCCCAGGGACAAATCATGCTGCAGCATCTGTCGGCGCCAGAGCCTCCGGGGCGTCGGTGCTGTCACGCTGCAGGAGGGCAAGGCACAGAGGTGGAGGCTAATGGTGCTGAGGGAAATGCTGGGTGA
The DNA here is from genome assembly GCF_025201925.1 of Gopherus flavomarginatus. Lineage (NCBI taxonomy): Eukaryota > Metazoa > Chordata > Testudines > Testudinidae > Gopherus > Gopherus flavomarginatus. The sequence goes on along the minus strand of NC_066637.1, from coordinate 1,814,657 downwards.
TTCCCCTGAGGAGGAGGGTGGCTGTCCCATTCGGTGACCCCCAGCCTGTAACAGCCCAGACACGAAGGGCAGAAGCCGAGCCATTCACTCCCCACACTGTGGGTTCCACAGAGGCCCTGGGGTTCCTGGGGCTGGGAGCACTTGGGGGGTCACTCCCTGTGTGGGAGGGAGGCAGAGGCCTGTGTCTTGGCTGCCTCAGTCTGCCAGCTGGGAGCGGGATTCAGTCTCCTGCCCACAGGCTGGCAGGGCAGGGGAAGGGTAGCGAGAGGAAGCTCCTGCAGCTCAAAGGGGCTGCGAGGGCTAGGGAAGAGGAAGGGCTGTGGGGCAGGCTCTGAGGAGAGGAGCCCAGGGGTGCTACACAGCCAATGCCCAGCTCCCGGATCCCAGCCCCGTGTGCTCACCGGGGTCCTTGAGCTCCCGGCAGAGGATCTTGTCCACGAGCAGGGGCTGCCGAATGACCTTGGTGCGCTCAGCCTTCCTCACCGGCTTGGTGATGAGGAACAGGTCCGTGAAGAGGAAGCAGTAAACATCCATCTGGGGAGGGCGAGAGCACAGGGCCCATGGGATCCTGCCGAGCAGCCAGGCGCTGGGACAGGGAGGCAGGTGAGGTGCCTGGTACTGAGCCATGCCCACAGGGGGCAGTTCCCAGGGCCAGCCCGCTGCTGGGCGAGGACGCGAGCAGAGCCAGGGCAGACTGTCGGGTGAGGATGGACACCTGCTGCACCCTCCACTCCCAGCTCATCAGGCAAGGGAAGCCCTGGTTGAGGTAATTGCCAGGCCAGTCCCGGGGGCTGCTTGGGAGCTCCGCTCCGGCTGCACTGCTCACCTTGCTGTCTTTACCTTCCTTCATTTTCAAGCTCCCCTCCAGGAGGAGTTGCCGCGTGTCCTCAGGGGAGGTGCCCGGGATGGGGGCCGTCAGGTCCAGGCGCAGGAACTCCTTCAGGAGCTGACAGCAAGAGAGAGAAAGGACGCAGTCAGGGGGTGTGCGGCAGGGGCCAGCCCGGCCCGCACGCCCCCTGCCCACACAGCCCATACCTTATCCACCTCCTCCGTGCTGCTGTCCACCACCTCGTAGGAGTCTATCCGGCTGAGGATGGCCACTAGCTTCTGCTGCTCCTGCCGCTGGCGCATCCGCGAGTTCACGTGGTTGATAAACTGCTCCACAGAATTGATCTGTCACAAGGGGAACGGTCAGAGGCGCACAGGGGAAACTAGGGGCTGGAAGCCCCTAGCGCAGCAGGCGTGACGAGGAGCCCTGCCCCATGCCCTGTGCCCCATGCCCTGCTCCAGCAGGCGTGACGAGGAGCCCTGCCCCATGCCCTGTGCCCCATGCCCTGCTCCAGCAGGCTTGACGAGGAGCCCTGTGGAGGCAGGAGGCAGAGTATGGATGACCCTGCCAGACACAGTCAGCACTGGCTGCAGAATGGGGACTCGGGTGCTTGGGCAAATTCACACGTTGTGCAGCGTCCACCCTGGTCCTGGGGAAAGGGCACACGGGAGCCCGCTGCCAGCACCAAGGCACGGCAGTGACACGGGCTGCATGCCCTCTGCTGCTGACTTGGCTGGCGGCAGTCTACCCGGGGAGGCACGGCCCAGCCCGCGTTCCCTGGCTGGTTACCATGGTGATGATGGCGTCCCGGGTGCAAGGGTCATCCGTTTTCTTCAGCACCGACTTGAGCAGCAGCGGGTACTTGGTGAGGCGCTGGTGTGGCTTCACCAGCATGTCGCTGAGTTTCAGACGGTTACACTGCTTGTGCTTCTCTGCCCACTGGAAGCAGAGACACAGGTGGGTTAGCAACGTGGGGGCGGCCTGGTCTCGCCACGACACGTGCGCCTGGCTCCAGGCCTTACCGTCACGTAGAGCCGGAAGAGGTCGTTGTCCCGCAGCAGCGTGCGCATGTACTCCATGCAGCCCTCCTCCTCCATGCAGTAGTGGATGTAGGGCTTGAAGAGGGAGCCGAACTGCAAGGCAAGCCAGAGGGCCAGTCAGAGCCCAGGGCGCCTCCCCGCCAGGCGCAGCCGTGGCAAAGCGAGCGGCACCTGGGGGGTCTCACCCACCATTTTGAATCCCTTTAGGAAGTCCACGGGGTCCAGCAGCGCCTTGGTCTTCCTGGCCTTCTCCAGGATGGGGGCCATGATGCCGCTCCACAGGGCCCGGTGCAGCTGGATAATCTCCTGGATGTTGCTGAACAGACGCTCGGCTTCCACCTGCAAGCACAGCAAGGGGTGCAGTGGGGCTCTGGTGATGCCCTGGCCACCCAGCCTGGACAGGGCACACAGAGGCAGGGTTTGCCAGATAGTGGCGCTCAGATCCCCATGTCAGCAGTGGGATCCCCTGCTCCTGGGCCTCTGTGACCTGAAGGGTGAGACAGCTGCTCAGAGCCGCACAGCCCACATTGCCCTGCCAAGCGGAGATGAGCTCGCTGCACGAGGCACTGGGCACGCTGCTGCCACGCGCCCCACGGTGGGCGTGAGGCCAGGCTACAAGCGCAGCTCAAGGACTGTCCATTAGCTCAAGCAAAACTGCTGGTTCAGGGTCTAGAGGGCCAATTCCTCCCATTAACGGGATGGGGGGGGTCCCTGTGTCTCTGCTGCAGCCCCAGGAGCCTCCCATCCTCGCCACATGACACTTTCCACCCTAGGACTCCACCTCAGCCCCAGTCCGACAGCAGGGTGGGGCTGCCCAGGGAGCTCCTTCCAGCGCAGAGCCTGGGGGCCCTCACTGGCCCAGAGGGAGGGGCAGAGGCTGGGGCAGGCTAATGCCTGCGAGGACCCCGCGGCGATGATGGACTTGCCGCCCCCAGCCCCACGGGGAGCTGGGCCCTTACCTCACACAGCAGCCCTGACTCCTGCAGGTTCAGCAGGCAGCAGAGGAAGAGCTGCAAAGAGAGCAGAGAGCAGGCAGTGCAGAGCATGCACATCCCACCCTCCCTCCACCCCTGCCCATGCCCCACCTGGCCACCAGTCCCGCACACTGGGGGCCGGAGGCTGCATGACATGCAGGCCATGATGGACACCAGTCAGACCTAGCCCAGCTGCGGGCTGTGGCCGCGAGCTGACGGCCAGGCAAGGCTCAGCCCCAGCCAGCCAGGGGCTCCAGATGCTGTACTGGTGAGTGCCGCGCCCTGGCTCAGCCCTCTGCCCCTGGAAGGGCACGTCACGGTCTCCTGGCCCCACACTCATCGTGCCCCCACAAGGGCCTGGCAAGAGCCTGGCTCTGCCCGTTCCCAGGGCCCCAGGGCAGACTCACGTCTGTGATCACTTTCAGCTTCCGGATGTAGGTGGCTTCTGTGTGCAGCAGCTCCCAGACGGCCTCCTGCTGGTGGCACTGCCGGCGCGTCAGGGCCTGGAGAAGGGCAGAAGGGTCAGCACCATGGGGCTGTGGGGGCTGGTCGACACAGTGCGATGTTCCCACCGAGAGCAGGATGGACAGGGAGCGAGCCTCCGGCCTGCAATCTCTCCCGCGCATGAGGCAGCCAGGATGTGAGGAGAGGACCCATCTCATGGGCCCAGCGGAATCCCAGTCTCACAGGGCAACATCCCAGATGGGGGAAAGAGGTCAAGGCACTGAAATGTATTTGGGGGGAGATCCAGCTCCTCCCTGTCTGGCCACCTAGGGCATATAGGAGCAGTGGGCCCCAGCCAGCAGCCCATGGGGGGGTTTGTGGGGCAACAGGAGCAGTGGGCCCCGGCCAGCAGCCCATGGGGGGGTTTGTGGGGCAACAGGAGCAGTGGGCCCCGGCCAGCAGCCCATGGAGGGGTAACAGGGGCAGTGGACCCTGGCCAGCAGCCCATGGGGGGGTAACAGGAGCAGTTGGCCCTGGCCAGCAGCCCATGGAGGGGTAACAGGGGCAGTGGGCCCTGGCCAGCAGCCCATGGAGGGGTAACAGGAGCAGTGTGCCTGTATGAGAGCTGCTCTGGGAAATCTCACCCCAGGACCCCAGCACCCAGCTGGGATGTTCTGCACCAGCCAGAGCCCCCCTCCCCACACACGCCCAGCATTACCTCCGTGCCCTCGGTGATCTCCTGCCAGCTGTCTTCCAGACACAGGCTGGTGTCATCCTCCTCTTCCTCCCAGGAGTCCTGGTCAAAGCGGAGCTGCTGGGGGAGCTTGGGGAGGCCGAAGATGCTATAGCTGTGCAGCTTGCTCTCCAGCTGCTCCATCTTATCCATCTCCTAGTGGAGAGAAGTACAGCGGTGGGCAAGGGGGGTTCTTCCAGTTGGAGGGTCCCTCTCCCACTGCCAGCGCTGCCCGCTCAGGAGCTCACAGGATCTGTCCCCCTAAGGGGCTGCAGAGCCTGCCGCCAGCTTCCTGTACAGTGGAGCACAGTGCCCACCGGGCCAGGCGGGAAAGGAGGCTAATGGGATGCGGCAGGCGGCTGAGGTGCGCTGCGCAGGGGATTCCCGGCCTTTGGCCAGCACTGGGCCTTGTGCCAGGACGCTTGGCAAGGAGCCACAGGCCAGGCCTGAGTGACTCAGTGGGCACCTGCAGGAGCCTGCCTCAGTCCAGCACAAAGGGCACGGGGAGCTGAGACAGACGGGAGGTTGCCCCTCCCTCCCTAACTCTGCCCCTGGCTCGGCAGCAGCCTGCTGTCTGCCTGCATCCAGCAGCAGCGAGCTCTCAGAGCAGTTCCTGGTGGGCTCCAGAGCCTGCTGCTGTTCTGCTGAACTCTGCAGCAGCCAACAAACCCCACCCCACCCTCTTTCCAAACCCAGGCAGCTCCCGGCTCTGCATAGGTCTCCTCAGCTGGACTGAGAGCAGACAAAGAATCCCGCCAAGTGGCTTGTCCAGGAGGTGCCTGCCACCAGCTCTGGACACTGGCAAGGACGCCTGGGGTTAGGCCCGTTTCTGCCAACTTCAGCAACCTCTGACCTCCTGCTCCAAACTAACCCAGCACCCCAGCAAAGTGCATAGACACAGGCCAACACCTGCCAGAGGCTTGGAATGACACTGCTCCTCCCAGACACAGGAGTGGTCAGCAGCATCCCCCCAACAGCCCACGGCTCTGCCCTGCAGAACCTAGTGACCAAGAACTCCTCCCTGGGCAAAGAACCCCACACGGCAACCAGCAGAGCCTATGCGGGAGGCGCTGCTCCTAATCCCAGTCAACAGCAGAAATTTGGGAGCCCAGGAGCCCCTGGGAGCAGGGACAGGCCTGAGCCTGGTGCTGAGCAGCTGACGTACCCGTCCGAAGGGGCCGGTGCTAGCGCCGGAGCCAAAGAAGCCACTGAAGCGACTGGCGGCCCTATTCTTCCATGTATCGATGCCGTTGCTGGGCAGGGAGCAGCTGAAGTGCTGCAGGGGGTCCTGGCCCGGGATGCTGGAATCACCCAGAAACTCGTTCATGTTCTTCCGCTTCCGCCCCGGGGCCTGGAATTCCAACCAGAGACACTGCAGGGGCTGCCAAGATCGGGGCGAATCACCAACAGCCCCGTGCAGGGGCCAGGGCTGCCCCATCCGGCCCCCACCTGGGCTCTGCACACCTCGGTGAGCCAGTATCCCTCCAGCAGCAGGTGAAGGAGGCGGGCGGCAGCTCAGCCTGCCAGGCAGAGGGCGCAGTGCACAAAGCCCCCAGGGCTGCCCCAATCCCTCCCCAACCCACAGCAGGGCCTTGCTAGTCTTGGAGCAGGACAGCTGCAGCGGGCTCCTGTGCCATCCAGGCGCTGCCCAAGTGACACCCTTGCTGAGGGTGCACAGAGCCCACCAGCCCCGAGACAGCCAGGCGCTCCTGCCAAGCAGGCTGACATGATCCCAAGGGCTCTGGGAAGGGGGTTGCAGCTGCAGCCCAGTGCCCTGGGACACTGACTACACGTGACCAGAGCCTGCAGGAACCCAGTCACCACCGGCCAGCCCGACAGGCAGAGAAATGGGCCAGAGAAGAAAGCCAGCCCCAGAGCTCTGTTGCCACAAGCGGTGGGAAAGGAACTGGCCCTCCAAGGCAGGCAGCGAGACCGCTCCCAAAGCGGAGCAAGGGATGGGTGGGCAGATGGGCTCAGGTCTGCATGGTCAGCCAGTGCGAAGCTCGGCCCTCCAAGCCCCTCACAGCTCCGAGACCCCTTGGACATGGAGCAAGCAGCCCCTCACCTTGTCTGGAGCAACCCTGCGCTCATCCAAAGGGTCTTGCATGCAGGACAAAGGCACCAGGCTCTTCCCAGAGCAGCAGCTGCAGCTCTGCAGGCCAGAGAGCCTGCAAGGGATAGCCAGCCCAGGGAGCTCTGACTGCCCAGCCCCATGGCTCTGGCTGAGTGGGGAGAGGGGGAGGGCTGCTCTTGTGTCAACAGTATGCAAAAAGCCTCAAGTCCTCAGAAGCCATTGCATTGCTGAGCAGGGAGTTTGCGATGCCCGGCAATGAGACATTCTTCTGGCCCGGCAGCTTCTGGAAAGCCAGGGCCTGCAGCCATCTGCAGGCATAGGACAGAAGTGCTAGGAGACCCCCGTTTACCCTCCACCCCACTGCATTCTCAGCCTGCTTCTCAAAGCTGGAGCTAGCTCAGACCAGCCCTGAGCAATCATTAGCCAGAAAAGAGCTGCCAGGGCCTGTCTATCTCAAGCAAGGCTCCATCCTGGCTATCAACTCCTAGAGATTATCCCCAAGGAAACTGCCTGGGGCCAGCCCAGCATGCCAGGCAGCAGCCAGGCCCAGGAGTCTCAGCTGGCTCCCTTCCCCATGCTCAGCCTGGCTTTCCAGTGCCCCCAGCCACAGGACCTGGCTACACAGCAGGGCGAGCTCAGCTGGAAATCGGCGCCCTACCCCGAAAGCTCAGCTGGTTCCTCATCCTTCAGACAGCAGGGCCTTCCCGGGCAGCCGCTCTGCCTCCTGCACAGAGCACACCCTATCCACCCAGACAGACCTGGCCTCTTTCCCCTTGCCTGCTCCTGGTTCCCTCGCTCAGCAGCAGAGCAGGCAGGCGCTTACGAGCAGACAGACAGGGGGCTCGTGTGTGTGTGCACAGAGGGCCCAGGTGTCTACACACACATCCCAGTGGTGCTCAGGTGGGCTGTGTCCATTCCATGCGTTTGCTCACACACCGGCTGCTCCTGGCCAACGTCCGAGGAGACACTCATAGAGGCCCTGGGCCACGTTTTCAGTAGCCCAACTCAAGCTGCCTGGGGCCTGAAGGTGCCTTGTGCCCGATGGCTGCACAGGGAGCTGTGGGTGCTCAGGAACCAGGCCCCAGGGGGCTGGAGCTGGGCTCCAAACAGGCCCCCAAAGGTAGTGGGCACGTGGGGAAGGTGGCTCCAGATGGCTGGCTGGGTGAACACCCTGGTCTAGTCTGTCATCACAGGCTCTCCTCACAGGTGAGGCAGCCAGCACTGAGACTGGGCGCTGCACCCCACGCTCCCCGGGAAGGGGGGCACGGCACCTCAGCAGCACTTGCAGAGCAGGGTTCTGAGCATGGCAGGGACTGGAGCCTGGCCTTGGCTTTCTGCTCATCAGAGGAGCACTGGGATGCTGGCAGCGTGGCGCATGGGGGGCTGCTCTGCATTCTCCTAAAGCCCCAAGGCAGCCATGAGCTGAGCTCCCCAGACGGCTCAGCTCCCGGCATCTCTGACAGCTCGTCTGCCCCTCAGCGTGCACAGCAAACCACTGACTGGGGCACCAGACTCCCAGCTGCCTTCCCGGCCCAAGGGAGATACCCAGAGCTCGCAGTCCCTCCCCAGGCACAGCACAGCGGAGATGGCAACACTGGCAGGCTGCAGGCCAGGTGTTAGACACAGGGCCAGGGGAGTGGTCAGACATGAAGCCCAGCTGGGCAGCCTCAGCCAGCTCAGATCAACCCAGTGCACTCCAGGCTCCTCCTGGTCCCAGCCACCTCCCTTCCAGCAGCTGGACCTCCAACTAGACCTGCAGCTCCCCAAAGTGCACAAGCGTCTCTATCCTCCTCTAACTCTCCCTGCAAAGCCACCGTCCTTCCACCCCTCTGCTGGTTTCTTGCAGCGCCCAGCTGCCTGTAGTCCCTGCTGGGCCAGCAATGGTATGTCTGATGCTGGGAGGCCACAGTCACAGAGGTACGATCTAGCCAAACTTCTCCCCAAGCGGGAGTCAGGTCACTCCTAGGGCCAAGCTGCCCATCTGCAGTAACTGCACAGTCCCTGCTGTCTGCCCCTGCCACACTCCCATCTCCCCTCACTCAGACACAGGCCCAGCCGAGCCCTGGATCAGCCCCTCAAACAGCAGCAATTGTAAAAGTAGACCCAGGGCAGAGTTCTGCACATGGGCCAACTCCTGACTCGGAGGATTCAAACCATGGCCGGCCCATTGAGGTGGTTCACCCTATTATGCGCCACTGCAGCCAGCCCTGCGTGTGCCTGGCCAATACACGCCCAGCAAGGAGCATCGCTCAGCAGAGCCCTGCCACTACTCCACAGCCATGCTCCTGCAGGGTCTCTGAGCGGCCAGGGGAGCCCATCCCTGCCGGTTCCTACTGGGGGGCAAAGACAACAGCTGGCTGCATTTCCTCCCCCTCCTGGGGCAGACATGCACACGCTGTCCTCAGCTGGCCCCATCACCACAACCCCGCTGGGGAGCTGAGGGGCCACCCAACGTCACAGGGAGCCCGGGGCAGAGCCAGGAAGAATTGTTTGTTTTGCTAAGGCTGGCCCAGGTCAGTATACACAGAGATCCTGTCCCAAAGACCTTACAGACTAAGTAACCCAGATGTGCTGAGTCCTACTCCTGTGCCATACCCAGGAGCCCACCCTCCCTCCTGGCTGGCCCTGAGCACAGGGCAGGGTTCCCACAGCTTCTGCGTCTGGTTCTCTGCTGGGATCACTGCGGCCTGTACACTCTGCTGAAATCCAAGCAGATATCCAGAGCAGCAGCACCCTGCCCACTTGACGCCCCAGCCATTCACTTGGAAGCCCACATCCATGGGGCACATGGACAGGATGGCCACGTCCCTCTCACTCCCAGAACACAGGTGGGGCCAGCTCTTCCCGACCATGAGCCGGCCAAAGGTCATGCTGATGCTCAGAAGCTTTTCCCTCATGCCAAGCGGAGGAGGCGGGGGCAGCCCAGTTCACGCAGAGGGCCAGGCAGCACAGGAGATAATCCCCTTCGGGGACCAGGGCTCCCTCCTGAGCACTAATACAGAATGGGAGAGACCCAGGGAGGCACTGAAGGGCAAATGATCCAGCCACAGGTCCCCAGTGCGATTCTCACCAGCAGCCTGACCCCACGCAGAAAGCACCCACCCGCTCTGAGCATGAACTGCAAGGGTTGGGGCTGCCTCTGACAGCCACACCCTGTCAATCAGCCTGTGAGCCAGGCAGGAGAAGCCTCTGCTGCAGGGAGAACAGCCGCCCAGTGAGCGAGGTGCAGGCCTGGACCTGCAGTCGCAGCAGGTGGGGAGCTTTGTCCTGTCTTGCTCTAGAATGGCCCCTGGGGCAGCCAGGCCGGGGCGCCCCCATGACCAAGCACTCCTGGCCTAGCAGCTTGTCAGGACTGGGAGAGTCACAGCTGGACAGCACGCGGGGAGCAGCCCCTGCTGGAATTTCCCAGCCTTCGGGATGAGCTGGACATGCCGAGGCACCCTGTCCAGCCGGCCGCCCACTGACGGAAACCCCACGGTGCATATGAATGGCCCACACAGAAACTCAGATCCAAACCCCACCCCCTCACTCAGGGATCAGGGAGGGCGGCTGCTTGCCGGTGCACAGGTCTGTCACTGGGGCAGCCAGCCCCTGGCCCCCAGCACTGGGGCAGCCTGCTCTCCTCTAGCCAGTGCTCCACCCCCCACTCAAGCACATTCCCTACCAGAGATTGCTCTGCCTCCTGACCAAGGTGTGATGAAGTGGGACTGTTCTTAATGTTTCCTCTGAATACTGTGTGGGTGCCTCAGTTTCCCCTATGTATTTCTTAAGTCTCTAGGTGGTGGGATAAAGGCCAGTGTGCATAAATCACTGACACTCTGTCTCCCTGGCAACTAATGGCCAGGCACTTCCCCCCTGCAAGGGGATGCTAAAGGTGGGGGAGAACAAAGAGGTCAGGTGACCTCCTGGCCCAGGAAAGGAACTCAGCAGAGAAAGAGGGGCTGGAGGGGGTTTCAGTTTGGGGCTGGCTGGGGATGAGGAGTGAGGGCAGACATGGGGGTCTGGCTCACTGCCCCCCAGAATGGACCCAGCTGAGGGGTCCAGTTCTCTGTACCTACAAGCTCTGTTTTAGAGCATGTTCCTATCATCGAATAAACCTCTGTTTTACTGGCTGTCTAAGAGCCATGTCTGACTGCAAAGTGGGGGTGCAGGACCCTCTGGCTTCCCCAGGACCCCGCTGGGGCGGACTCACTGTGGAAAGCGCATGGAGGGGCAGAGGATGCTGAATGCTCCAAGGAGAGACCCAGGAGGTGGAGCCATGTGAGCTTCTTGCCCTGGAGACAGTCTGCTCCAAGGGAGAGGAGGCTCCCCAAAGTCCTGACTGGCTTGGTGAGGAGCAGTTCCAGAGCATCGCTCAGTGACTCTGTGACACAAGGCATGCGACAGGAGAGCAGGGAGCTGTCCCCTCCCTTGGCAGTCACCCCAAATAGCGTGGCACCAGGACCCCTTCGCTCAGCCTGAGCTGAGGGCATGCCAGTCATGGTACTTCTTAGTGCCAGGTGACACGTGGCCAGGAGTCATCACCAAATTTGGCCCACTGGTTGAATCAGCAGCTTTGCTGGCCCAGGCTGAGCACTGATGGGGAACATGATGTGAACATGGACCTAGGCCCCCCCCGCTCAAACCACCAAACCAAGTGTGGTTGTATGGCACAGGGGTGGCCCCTGGCTCCGGGGCCCTGGCGTGTCTCAGCCAGAGTCGGAGCTCCAGACAGTACTAACTGGGTGCAGCTGGGCGGGGTATTCCTGGGGCAGGGACCACAGTTCAGAACACAGTGACGTGGCTGGGAAGTGGCTGCTGCAGGTGCAAGGGGAGCGCCAGTGACGTGGCAGGGGCGAGGGCAGGCGATGAGGATGCAGCAGAGGCAGGGGGGGTCCCTGCAGGGAGCTCGATGTGGACTCGGGCAGCAATGAGCTCCCTGTACAACCTCATTTGGGATGTGACCTCTGCCTATCATCTCCCATGTGTCCCATGTCAGCGACTGGCCGCTGGCTCTTGCAGGGGATCCGTGCTCCCCCAGGCACCCGGCGAAGGGGGAAGGACTCAACTGCCCGCTCTGGGTTGCACAGTGACTTGCCATGCCACAAGGAGGTCACTCACTCTCTCCACACATACCGGGGCCTCCAGCTGTCCAGCAGCGCCCTGGCTCTGGCCCTTGCATCTTCACCCTCTGGCCTGGCTTGGGGCTCTTGTTAGTGGCTTTGCTTTGGTGATGTTCCAGTCCAGCCCCCTCCTGTCCCACCAGCACCTGGCAATGCTGGGCGGCATGTGGCCTGGCCATCAGCTTTGGGAGCTGAGCCTCCCCCAGCTGAGCATTGTAGTACTGGATCCTTGCAGCCACGAGCCCTGGGCACACAGCCAGCTCCTGGGTTGAGGGGTCAGCAAGGGGCTGATGCAGGCGGGGCAGCTCCTCTCTGGCAGCTGGTCCTGGCCTTGGGAGTGAACCGAATCAGGAGTGGAGGGCTCAACACGGAGTTAGATGTGAGGGTGTTTTGCTCCTGCTGCCACCTGGCCCTGCAGGGAGGGCAGGAGAGCTCTGTTGTTGTGCCCACAGACTGATGACTTGGGAGAACATGAGCGGCGCCTGGTTCACACACGCAGGGCTTGCCTGGGAGCAAGGTGTTTTCAAAAAAGGCCCCCAAAACAAGCTGCAGAAACATCTTCAGGCTGAATCCACATCCCCCACAGCAGCAACCAACCAGCCACTTTTGTCTGGGAGCAGAGTGGCCGCACCTGGCTGGGCCACGCTCACTCGAGGGTGGACAGCAGCAAGTCTTCTGCGCAGAGATCTCGCCTGCTGGGGCGATGGGCTGGGAATACAGCTCCACAGGTGCAGCTCACCTTTGATACCGAACCCAACCTTGGGAAAGCAGGGCCCTGTTTGTCCTGATCTGTGTCAAGTCGCTGCAGGGACTCAAGACTCAGGGACACACCCGCTAAGGAGAAGATGCAGCACAGGCCCCTAGAAGCCCCAGCGAGGCCAATGGGAGCTAAGCTTATCTAGCAAGCTGGACGCTTGTGGCATGGAACTGCGCCAGCAGTGCACGCTCAGCTTTACGTGGCTGCACACAACCACACAGAGGTTTGTGTAGCTGAACACAGCTTTTTGTGGTTGCACATATGCACACACAGGTTTGTGCAGCTGCGCACACAGGTTTATAGGGTGCACACACAGAGGTCTGTGTAGCTGCACACAAGGGTTTATGGGGCTGTATGCCAGGAGCCATGCAGATAAGCTGAGCTCAGCCCGTAGTGACGTTTGGGGTGATGAAAGGTGCCGAGTGACAGCCCATTACCTTGCAGGGTGAACTCAGAATCATAGAATCATAGAACATCAGGGTTGGAAGAGACCTCAGGAGGTCATCTAGTCAAACCCCCTGATCAAAGCAGGACCAATCACCAACTTCCGCTCCATTCCCCTGGAGGGGGCGCGGCCCTGCCATGGGGAGAGGTTTGGTAATAACTGGGCCTATCAATTTAACCTCATTGCAGCTCAGCTGTAGAAAGGGAATGAAAGTTCCTAGGAGGTCACAATAATCTGTAACAAATGTTGATGAGGAAAGGGAGACAAGGACTGAAATAGTCGGCAGTGGAACTCCAGGGCTGTGCTCCAATCATGCCTAGTGTGTTGGGAAGGAGACCGAGCTGGTGACCAACATAGTGAGGGAATCGGCTAGTCCACCCACCCCTCCCTTCTAGAACTCTGCAAAGAAAAGGAAGACTTGAGGGTGGGGGAGATTAGCCCAAGGAGTTGTCTGCCGACACCTACTGCAGTGAGTTAACCCCGCCACCGCTTCCTGGGACCACGAGATCTCCCCTAACACCCTCATCTTTGTCATCTTAATCCTGAGAAATGACTTGGCCAGGCCAGACCAGAGAGGGACCCAGATGACATCACCACCTCCACTGGCTCCCACTCAATCCCAAATACCCCCAATACCTGGGATTTGAGATGTCGTTCCCACTCCCTACCCTTGTGTGTTCTGTTCCTTCCCACCTTACTTTTGTTCTTTCCCATCCCTCTTCTTTTTCCTTCTGTGTAATAAGAGTCTGTTTTAGTCAGACAAGAGGACGTGTTGCGCCCCCGCAGCAAACCTGGGACCAGAGACGCAAGTAATAGCCATGCCCTGAACAGCCTGGGCCTGGTCCAAGTTTGCCTGGGCTTGGAGTGGGAGATAAGGCCGTGGGCTGGGCCTGTGGTTTTCCAGCAGCCAGGCTGCGAGTGCGAATCAGCACCAGAGCCAGAAGCCGCGTTTTGTCTCTTTGCTGGGCTTTTCTCTCCCCTTTCGCGAGTTTGCCTTCTAGGAAATGGGATCAGACTTTAACAGCAGTGACGGCTCCAGCCCACCTCAACTAACTTCTTCCCTTTCCCCAATAGGCTGGTCGTCCCTTCTGTACTGCCATTGGAGAGACTGCCAGCCGGGGCTTCCTTTAAAAGCTCTCCAGCTAACGGGACAGGGAGCAAGGGCTGTCGTCACAATGACGGTTCTGTTTAACACTTAGCCTGTCGAATGCTTTACCTCTTCTCCCCTCTGTATCTTTAACAAGGGCTAATGGCTGTTCACTGGGGTTTCTGCCAGGGGAGCAAGCCGCTGAGCTCTCCAGATACCAAACGGCGCCCTTGTTTAACACTGTTTCATGTGGGACAGTGACTGGGTTATGTTACCTCCTTTGACTGTCTGGGCCCATTTACTCCATCGTATGTTCTCCCATTCCTCTACATGCAGCCCTGGGAGCTCACTGCGCAATTTCTTCATGGAGCCTGCTGAGCAGGGGCCCAGCCGGAGCGCAGTTGGGGCTGCACACAGAGCCAAGACCACCTCTCGTGCAGGCTGAAGGCAGCCACTTCCCGTCACTCCCTGCTGGCCTGGGCTGCACTGGAAGGGACAGGCTGGGGTGCCAAGCCCCACTGCCAGCCCCTCCGGGACACCCTGCTCCCTTTACTTAGTACATGCTCCTCTCCCTGCTCCATGTGACTTGTGTCAGTGACACCTCAGAGAGGCACGTGCCTGGCCTGCTACCTGCCAGTATTAGCTGCTTGTGAACTGACGACTCCTCTTCTCCATAGCCCCTTCAGCCTGCATCCCATTCCTGCCACTCAGGGCTCCTCCCCTCCCCACTCCCCAGCCAGCAGGACAGCCAGACACCCCCTGAGACTAGCTCCCCGCTTGGGCACTGGGATCACACTGCCAGGAGCAGGCTTTGGTCCAAGGCTCAACCCCCAGAGGACGCAGCCCCACGCTGAGGTCAGGTGCAGAGGAGCCGTTGGGGGGGGGGGAGCACACACTGGGGTTTATTCATAGGGTGATTAGGGGTACCCAGAATCAGGGCCAGCCTGTGCTGGGAAATAGGCCCCAAGCCGTGCACTGTCCAGCGGGCTCTAGCACACGTCACGCTGGGTTGAATTTCTCACCATCCTGTGCACTGAGGCTCCAGCCCCCCGGGAGCATGCACCTATCACTGCTCCCGGGTGCAGGCTTCCCAGAGGAGGTGGCACTAGCCGGGTGGTTTGCTTTGGGCAGGGACTGGCAGAGCCAGTGTCGGGGTTGCCCCAGAGGCCTGAACCAATGTCATGGAGTGCCCGGGCAATGCTCTGGAACTGCTCCCTACAAAGCCAGTCAGGACTCTGGTGAAGTCTCCTCTCTGTGAGCAGACTGTCTCCAGGGCAAGAAGCTCACACGGCTTCCACCTTCCTGGGTCTGACCTTGGAGCATTCAGCATCCTCTGCCTCTCCGTGCGCTTCCCACAGCGAGTCCGCCCAGGCGGGGTCCTGGGGAAGCCAGAGGGTCCTGCACCCCCACTTTGCAGTCAGACGTGACTCTCAGCCAGCCAGTAACACAGAGGTTTATTCGATGACAGGAACATGCTCTAAAACAGAGCTTGTAGGTACAGAGAACAGGATCCCTCAGCAGGGTCCATTTTGGGGGGTAGTGAGCCAGACACCCACATCTGCACTTCACTCCATGTCCCCAGCCAGCTCCATATAGACTCACTTTCCAGCCCCTCCTCTCTGGGCTTTGTCTCTTTCCGGGGCCAGGAGGTCACCTGATCTCTTTGTTCTCCCGCACCTTTAGCTCTCTCCTTGCAGGGTGGAAGGGCCCCAGCCACTAGTTGTCAGGAGACAGAGTGTCGGCCATTTATGCACACTGGCCCTTTGCTCTGCAACAATCTCACCCCCTAGAGACTTAAGAAATGCATAGGGGAAACTGAGGCACCCCTACCATATTCAGGGGAAACATTAAGAACAGTCCCACTTCGTCACAACCCCCATGCCCTGGGGGACACTAGGCGCACAGCCGGCTGCGCTGGCACACAGAGCCCAGTTGGACATGTCCCCATCACCAAGTCACACTCACCCATGGTAGAAATCACACACACAGGTCTCAGTGTGGCCAGGAAGAATGGCTGGGACTGGGTCCCCACCCACATCTCATCCGACTCACCTGAGCCCTCCCAGGCGCTCCCCCCTCGGAGGCTGTGCTGGGAAGACCCACTGACCAATGGGGCACTTGCCTGGACTGTCGTGTACCACAGCACCACCACCACACAGTGCCGCACGGGCCCCTTCCAACATGCTTGGGCCCCGGCTAGCCAGGAGGCAGAGCGCAGCCCAGATGTGGGGGAGATGGAGCTGCAGCATATTGGGGGATGTGGCCATAGACACAAGCTTCCTCCTCCGCTTGGCAAATGCCAGCAGGCTGAGGGGGAAACCCCAGGCCTAGGTTAATGCCACAGCTGAGCCGGGCTAGCTCCTCACTGCCCAGTGCCCCAGCTCTTGCTGTTCCGCCCGCTCCACTCCCAGGCCTGCCCTCACCCTGGGGACTTGGGAACCACCACTGGCACTCACACTGTCCCCCGTCAGCCGCTCCCCAGCAGCACCCCAGACACCGCAGGGGGAGCAGGTGCAGGCGCCTGCCCCAAGCCCCACAGCTCCTCTCAGCAGACCCTTCGCTCAGCAGCCTGGTTCCTCCTGAGACTGTACCTCTGGCAGTAGCTTGGGCACTTGCCTCTCTGGGCTGCAGGGAAAGGAAGCTGTTCCAGCCCAGCTCTACCCCATATTCCCAGCAGAAGTCCCAAGCACCTCACACAAACCCAAACCCAAACCCAAACCCATGGCTGTCAGCTGGAAAAATTATTCTGCCCCAGCAGGAATCTCTTGCATAGTGTTACTGCTGCATCCCAGCCCAGAGGCAGCCACATTTCAGGGCTCAGTGAGCACAGATGCTGTAGAGGTCTGTTAATGACTGGAAAACAAGTCAATATTTCAGGAGGTGTCTGCACCCTGGAAACCATGAGCGGATCCACGTAAGCATCAGACAGCCTGAGCAGACATGGCAGATTCACCTGAGCAGGTGTGAGCCAAGGTAAGTGGCGCCTGAGCAGCACACACCTAGAATTACAGCTGGGTGGGAGTTTTTCAACAAAAGTTTTTCACCAGAAAAAGCTGATTTTCCTGGATAGGGCTGGGTTTGATGAGCTGACAATGTTCTGAAATTGCTGAAACATCCTGTTCCTGTTTTCAAAATGAAAAGTTCTGGTTTTCAGTTCAAACTGACGTCCCGTTTCGAAATGCAAGTTTTTTCATAATTTTTAAAGTGTTCAAAAAATGAAAAAGGTCAGAATCCTAGTAAACCATTTCCACTGACAGGAGCTACAGCCATGTTTGGCTCCCCGACATTCTCGCCATTCTGACATTCCATCCCGACTCGCAATGGGAACCTTTTCTGAAATCTCAAATTCTTCCAGGAGGGGAGAACCATTTCCTGCCCAGCTCCACCTGGAACCCTGGGGCTTTCCCTGTGCCAGGCAGGGCCAGCTCTCCCCAGGCCACATGCAGCCCTGCGGGCCAGGCAGGCAGGGGACAAATGCTGCTGATTGCTGGATGGAGGAGCTGTTTGTTGACTGAGATTCCCCTTATCAGGCAGAGGGAGAAGCTGAAACCTTTGCTTGCCAAACAAACAACTGCCCATCAACAGCTCCATTTATTGTCTCTATCTTGATCTTATGGGTTTGCTTCCTGATAGGGAGAGACATCCCTGAGACCCAGCTACAGTGCTCAAGGTTCAACAGAGAGGAGACAGCACCCCGGAGGCTGAGGGGGGTGACACAGGGCCCACCACAATGACCTGCCGAGCACCCGCCTCTCCAAGCTGCAGGCTGGGCCACTCGGCTGTTTCACAGCAAGAACCCCACTGCTCTACAGAGAAGCCACATTATCCACAGAGAGGAGAGCACCACCTTCAGTGTCAGCTCCTAGAATTCATCTGCCCACTGCTCAGTACATCGGATAGATTTGACTCAGCAAAATGTTTGGTATGGGGCCACCATAGTCACTTCCCCAGGTACCAACGGCTCTGCTGAGCCCCCAGCCCAGCTGCCACCCGGGCGCCAGGCTGGCACTCTCTCCCAACTCACCAGGATGTCCATGCTCTCCCGGCGGAAGGGCGACTGGTCCAGTCTCTCCCCGGCGGGGGTGAAGAGGAAGGTGGAGGCGGAGCCTGAGGAGCGCATGATGGGCAGACTCAACGATTTGAAGTCTTTCACAGCCTGCTCCACCTTGAGCTCATCGCCGGGTTTGGCTGTGAGGGAGCGCAGGGTAGGGGGTCAGCCGATGGGCACTACCCTCAGCACCCAAGCGATTGCTATGGGTAGCGGTGCGACCCCCGTGGCTCCTGGCCCAAGGGCAGCTCCGCTCACCCAGCATCCATGGGACATGCCAGACGCGCACATCCTGGGCACATGGCTCTGCAGACTGCAATGGCTGCCCAGTCCCAGCGGGTCCCCACCATGGCAGGGCGTGGCAGACATGCCTACCTCCCTAGGGCTGGAGGAAGCCCAGGTCTCTCCCAGGTCTGTTAGCCTGAAGCCAGCATGCTCAGCCCGACCCAACCGCCCACGCCACCAACAGGCACCCGCTGGGCACAGCTCGCCTCGCCCTCACTGCCACACAAGCAGAGTGCACTCGAGGGGGGCTTCATCCTCTCCAGGTGCGGACGCTGCTGCACTGCTCAGATGGTGACCCCTGCTGGGCACTGCAGCAATAACATGGGGCCCTGCCTTCCTCCCCTGGCTCCCCCAGGGGATATGGAATGGGACATGCAGATGGGAGCCACTTTGAGCGAGGTCTGGTCCCCTCCCCCAGGCGCAAACTCAGCCGCCCCCACCCTGCAGGCTGGAAAGGCTGCCCGCGCTGACCCAAGCAACTCAGCACACCAAGTCCTTCTCTCGCTCCCTGGCCAGAGGCTGGATTTGAACCACACCAGCCCTGACCTGGGCTGAATGGGAACGTGCATCCTGAGAGGGGAACGTCCCAAACCCCATTCCCTATGCAGCCTGGGACGCCATGGACCTAGAGCCTAGAGGGCAGCAGCTGAACATCCCCCCAAGAGCCACTTCCTGAAGCACGTGGGCTCTGCGCTGGGGGCATCCCCACTCTCGCCGAGCCATGGGACATGCACCTTTCACTCTCAGGTAGTGTCCCCCGAAGCGGTACGCTTCAAAGCTGAGCGACAGAGGCGTGTTGGACTGATCCAGATAAATATCCACCTTCGCCAGCTCAATGCCTTTCCTCTCGAACACCGGCAGCAGCACCTCCCTGGGGGCAGAGAAAGAGACGTTGGCACAAGTTCCTCCCTGCCCTGGGGCTGGGCTCAGGGAAGAGGGTCCCGCACCCACTCGGAACAGGAACGCTGGCCGGGCACACTGCGCTGGGCAGGACCTCAGCGGGCAGCGCTGGGGACACGCACAGGGCTCCTGCTGCTGTCGCCACTTTCCACCTTGCTGGCCTGGGAGCTCCACGACGCTCTCCCTAAAGCAACCTGCCTGCGAGCAGGTCTGTGCCAAACACGCTCAGCTGGTGGCTGGGAGGGCACCGTTCTCGGCTCTGGCCAGCAGCTACTCGGCCTCAGCAGCTGGCGAGAGCCACCGACACCCTGCTCAGAACACATGGGAGGAGAAGCTGGCAGGGGACTCTGCAGGGTAACCCGTCACTGGTCCCGGGAGAGGGGGCTGTGGAGATGGCTCTGAGAGGTGTTGACTGTGGGAAACAGAAGACTCGGCAGGCAGGGACTCGGGTGGGGAACGGAGCTGGTTTCTTCCCAGGTACCCTAGACAGGCACAGTGGGTGACAAGTCCCTGATGCAGCTCCAGGACACCCCTCAGCAAAGCACCACGATGGGCGGTGCCAGTCCTGGGGCCCCTCCAGAGCTTCAGTGCAGGGTGAGCCAGCAGGCCCTGGGCAGGGTACCTGTGCACTCACTAGTCAGCAGCACCCGCCTGAGCCCAGGAAAGCCAGAGCAAGGTGCCAAAGAGTGCAGGGAGCTTCGGGGAGGCAAGGAGCACTGGGCAGTGGCACGGGCACATCAGCTCCTGCATCAGGGTTAGAGTCCACAGCTGCCCATGCCGGGACCCCGGGTCTGTGCACAGCACCTGAAGTCACACCCGAGGAGCAGTCCCAGGGCCCCAGCCAGTGTCTAGCTAGGTGGCCACAACTCACCCCAGGGATTTCTTCTTCATGGCTGGGACGATCTCTGTTTCTATGTCCACGTTCAAATCGAACTTCAGGGTGAAACATTCTTTACTGGGATCCTGGGGGGAGGGGGCAGGAGTTAGCCCAGCCATTGCCCAAGCACCATGGACCCAGAGCCAGGATTGGTGCCCCCGACTTCCACCTGCCTGATCATCAACCTCCTGAATCTGTGCAGCTCCCCGGCCCCCTCCTAAGTCCCGGCCTGTCTCCTCGCACAGCAGTGCCAGAGCTGGCTGGGGAATCCACCCCGGTAGGGGGTCCTGCTCGCCCGCACCCTGCAGATGGCACTGTTAGCACAGGCCCAGCTACGCAGTGAGAGCCGGGGGATGGATTCCTCGCTAGAATTGGGGATGAGGGCCTGTCACTGGTGGGGTCACCCACGCTCTGGCCCCTGTGAGGAGCTGGGACAGATAGATTGCAGCAGGGAGGCTAGGCTCCCCGGCTGCCCTTCAAGCCAGAGAAGCTGAGCGCCGGACCTCACGGCATCCCAAACGGCTCTGGGCAGCAGCCAAGTGAGGTCCCCCCAGGCCCAGCACAGGACACTTGCTCCAAGGCTCTGGTTCCATGCCCAGAGCCAGCTGACAGGGCCCTGTGAGTCACAAGGCAAGAGACAACACTGGGCTCCTTACATCCGTGTGTCTGCGCCGGGCTTTCTTCTTGGGGAGCTTCAGCGCCGAGCTCTTCTTGTCCCTGCACGGCACAAACATACGGTTACAGGGATCGCCTGGCACACAGAGCCTGGGGCTGGCACAAGTGATGGCGGTGAGAGAGCCCCATCCCCCACCACACACCGGGACCTGGGTGCTGAGTGACCTCCTGCACAGAGCAAGGCAGCGCTCTACAGTGGTTCGTTCAGGCTTTCAGACAAGCCCTGGCCCTGGGAATGCATCACCGCATCCAGAACATACTCTGCAGCCTTAGACCTTGTGTCTTGATTGTTAAGTGCCGCTGTTCCCTGGGCCCCAGCGTCCCGCTGCCCCCGGGCCCCACCATCCTACTGCCCCCTGGGCCCCGCTGACCCCGGGACCCATCTTGTCTGCTGCCAAGGACATGGAAGCACCTCCCCTAGCCCTTCACATGAATATACTCACCCTTTCCCATCCACTAGCCCTTCGTCCTCCTCCTCCACGTCGGAGGCAGGGCTGGTGCGTGGGGGGCATGACCGCGTGGATACATTCCGGGCCAGAAAGGAACCTGCAACCAGGAAAGATGGCTGAGTCACCCAGGAGACCAAGCCCCATCAGGCCCTGGGCACAGATCGAGGCTCAGCACCCCTGCCCAGCAGCTCTAGGGCTGGGAGACTGGGGCCTTTGCAGCTGCACGGGAAAGCCTCTCCTGCTGCTTTTAGGGGCAGCAAACCTCTGCCAACAGGCCCATCACTGCTCCCTCTGCTGACAGGCCGCACCATCCACGAGGATCCATTCCCCTGCCTGCCTGGTGCTCTGCTAGCGAGAAGCCCTGCGGAGGGGCATTTGGCGTGGTGGGACTCCAGAGAGGAGGATTTGGGGATCCTGAACCCTTGAGAACAGGCCCCCGGGATGAGAACAGGGCAAATCCCCGCAGTGGGGAGGAGCCCAAGGGACGAGGCCCGCTGAGGTGGGAGCACCATTGCTGGCAGTGCCCTGCAGGGGAGGAGGGTTTTGTTCACCAAGCCCCAGCCCCCACCGCCCCCAGGGCTCCGAGCTCTCACCTTGGGGGGGCAGGTCGAAGCGGATGTGCCCGTCAAAGTGCATGGTGCCGTGGAATTTGCGGTCACAGGCCTCACACAGGTTCAAGGGATTGTTGTGGTTCAGCTGCTGGCACTCGGCATGGTGACATACCTACAAGAGGAGAGAGGCCATTGGACAGAGCCCTGACCTGCTATCCAGGAGCCAGAGACCAGGCTGCCTGCTGGTTACACTGGGGTCCCTTCACTGCTCCCTGCGGTAAAGGGAGCTCAGTGCCAGCAGATCCAGCCACTGGGATTTCCCTGGCAGGCAGAGAGCCAGACACCTCCCCTGGCATATCCCCCTTGCCACCCCCTTACAGGCCCCAGGCCATGACCAGAATGCCACTGTGCTCCAGCTGCTCCCCCATGCCCGGGGGGCAGGGCTGCCAGGCACAGCCCAGAAGTGGTTCTAACCCAGAGATGGTGCTGAGACAAAGCGGTCCAGCTCCTGGGCCTGGCAATGAGAGTGGGGCCCAAATGCCCCTCTGACAGGCACCCACCGTCACTCCCAAGGGAAGGAGCATCACTTGCCCTAGTGGAGCAGGGTGGCAGGCCTGGGACCAGCCAGCCCTGGTTACGAGGAGCCACACCTGGGAGAGGTCAGGTGATTTCCCTACAAAGCTGGGCAGGAAGCTGCAGCGAAGGGGGAGTGTGCAGGGAGCAAGCCAGCGCTAGCTGAGTCTCCTGGGAGGCAGGATAGACGCCAGCCAGGCAGGGCCTGGGAGTGGCCTGCCAAAGCAGAAAGGGCCCCGAGAGACACCTTGTTTGGGGTGGGCTGTTGGACGGACTTGGTTCTGGGATTTGGAGTTAGGTTTGGGGTTTATTTTATATTAATCAACCCAGCGGGTATTTTTGAGCACAAAAGCCTGAGAGAAGCTTTATCTGAGGAGTCCAAGGGGGAAACTGAGGCCGGCTGCCTGTACATGGCCCGCGGGGATGCTCAGGAGGCCCATTTACACCAAGCTACAGGAGCTTTCTGGGCATCCACAGTTAGTGGTCTCAGCTCTGTCTGCCCCTGCAGCCTAAACTCACGCGAAGCCTCCGCCAAGGTCAGTTCAGGTTGGGCTGGGCCAGGCCAGGCCAGGCACCTGCAGCCAGTGTGGGAGATCAGGGCACAGGCCAGCAGGGACCACAGGCAAAGGGAACTTTTCTCTCCCGCACAGTCAGATCTCCTGAGCCTTCAGAAACTGCCTGGCCATACGGCACCAAGCAAAGGCCCGGGACGGCTCCAGGGCTCTGAGTCTGAGACAGGGAGACAGACAGAGGAGCAGGGCATGGGCTGTCCCTCCACAGAGGCTACTGCCTCCTGTAGCCACTGGGCTAGGCAGCGCGGTGCTTGGTTTCTGCTCTCGCTCAGTGCTAGAGGGTGAGACCAAGGAGCCATCCCCATGGTCGTGTCCCTGCTTGGAGACACTCCTCGGGGAGGAGACGTGTGATCAGAGGATGGGACTCGGGAGGCAGACAGACCCTTGCTGGAAAAGGACGTGCTGGCCCACCGCACTCCTGTACTACCCATCTCACCCCTCAGCACAGACCCCAGAGCCCCTCCCTGCCTCCACCCCACCATACTCACGGCCATGCTCCCAGCGACTGGGACAGGCACCCCTCGCGCTGCCGGCTGGACTAAGGCCTAGATCGCCAGCCTAGCTTTCCTGGGCCGATAGCTATTGTATCCCAAATGCCCGGCATGCAGAAGCAGCGGCTGGCTCGCTCTGGAAGCTGCCTTGTGTTTGAAATATCGGTGTCCCCATAGCAGGATTAAGGAAACAAGTGTCTGCAGCGAAACAATGCTTGCGAGCAGATCCATTTCCTCCGATTGTGCGCTGGGCCTGAGCCTCCTTTGGGCCACTACACGTCACAGCAAGAGGGGTTATTTTTAAACACAAAGCTGAGGCCTTGTCACGGAGTCCCCAGGCAATGCTCTGGAACTGCTCCCTACAAAGCCAGTCAGGACTCTGGTGAAGTCTCCTCTCTGTGAGCAGACTGTCTCCAGGGCAAGAAGCTCACACACCTTCCACCTTCCTGGGTCTGACCTTGGAGCGTTCAGCATATGCCCCTCCGTGCGCTTCCCACAGCGAGTCCGCCCAGGCAGGGTCCCGGGGAAGCCAGAGGGTTCTGCACCCCCACTTCGCAGTCAAACGTGACCCTTAGCCAACCAGTAAAACAGAGGTTTATTAGATGACACGAACACGGTCTAAACCAGAGCTTGTAGGTAGAGAGAACAGGATCCCTCAGCCAGATCTATTCTGGGGCCCAGTGAGCCAGACAACCCCATCTGCCCTCACTTCCTGTCCCCAGCCAGCTCCCAACTGAAACCCCCTCCAGCCCCTCCTTTCTTGCCCTTGTCTCTTTCCTGATCTCTTTGTTCACCTGTAGCTATTCCTTTGCAGGGGGGAAGGGCCCCAGCCATTTGTTGCCAGGATACAGTGTGTCGAACATTTATGCACACTGGAGACTTAAGAAATGCATAGGGGAAACTGAGGCACACACACAGTATTCAGAGGAAACATTAAGAGCAGTCCCACTTCATCATGCCAGAGCATCCCACAGTGGAGCAAGGCGCCGCGAAGGGCTCAAGTCTGCATGCTGGGCGATGGGCTCCCTCTTCCTGCTGGCAGGTGCATTAACAGCTTCAGCCGCTGCAGCCAAGGGGGGCCATTAGCACAAAACTCACCATCTGCAGGCAAGGTCAGGCTGTCCGTGCAATCCCTGCTCAGCCCAGACAGCAGCGACAGGCGTGGGACATGGCTGGCGACCCCCCCAACCACATCCAGCTCTGGGCTGGGTTCCAGGTCTGAGACATGCAGCTAGTGCTTAATTTGTGCCAGGGCTTGGCAGGGCAACGCCCCAGCACCTCCAGGCTTGCTGCATTCATTCTGAGCCCTGGCACCTCTCTCATTACAAATTAAGCACTGCCTGCGGCTATGGCCAGTACTGCGCCCCTGGCAGAGGGACCCCTCCCCATGTAGGGCTGATCTGAGTCCCTACAGCCCAGTTACCTGCACAGCAAGGAGGTCCCTGTCTCAACCAGTGTGCTCCCTTCCCCCATCCCGAGCTCATCGGGGACCGACTTTGGGAGTGCCACCAGCTTTCATTTCACCAGAATTCACGAGACAGCTGCAGGATTTTCACCATCCTTCAGTACAACATGCAGATTTGACATCTGGGGAGAGGAGTCAGCCAGTCAGAGGTGGAGTCTGCCTAAGTTCATGGCCACTCAGGACGTTTTTGGCGTCAGAGACTTTCAAGCCGGGGCTCCCGCCATGAGAGCTGGAGACGAAGTCTACCCCAGCGTGGTGACACATGGCGATACACGGAGGGAAGCAGGCCCAGGCAGGGGCCAGACAGAGGACACGTATGGTCCTTGGGAACACGCAGGCTTGCAGGAATGCTCAGTCCCCCCTTCCTGAGGCAGGACTCCCTGGGGAGAAGCAGAGGGGGCCTCTGGGTCTATGCAGTGAGGAAGGGGAAGAGTCCACCCCATGCTCGTCCAGCCTCTCCCCCACTTCCTGCCCTCCTTCCCATCCCGTCGGTTTCCACCTCACCCCCATCCTCCCGCTGACATCAGGGATGAGGTGCTTTCACTTTCCCATCCAACGAATCCAGAGGCTGGTGCACCCTGTCCGCTCCCTTCTGCGGCACAACAGCGTGCCTGGAGCATCCCCTAGGGCTCAGCTTCCTGGACCATCTGGGTGTGTGACTCAGTGCTGGCCAGTCCAGAGAGCGCAGCCCCCGCAGAGCCAGCAGGAGCTGCACCCTACTCTCCGCTGGGAGCTGCCTTCCTAAGGGCCAAGCTGGGCCATGCCGGAGCCTTCCTCAGGGCTGGGCTGAGTGGGAGGCCGTGCTGAGCTGGGCCAGGCCAGGACCCATCTTCCCCAGGCTGGGCACGGAGCCACATGGAGCTGGGCCAAGCCAGCAGCAGTCTCCCCCAGGCTGAGTTGGAGGGTGGAGCCACATCGAGCAGAGCCGGGCCAAGACCTGTATCCCCAGGCTGGGCTGGAGGGGAACAGTGCTGAGCTGGTCTGGGTTATGATTCAACTCCCTGAAGTCTCTTCCTCCAGCATTAACGTCTGTTCCCGCACATTCTCCTTTCCAGGCTCTTCCAAAGCCAGAACCTTTCCCGGGCCTGTCCGGTGGCAGACAGCCCTTGCTGAGTGGGGCTGGAGAATCAGCTCTCCTGGCCTGTACTCCCACACGGCTCCAATCTGCTCCCATGCCCTGAATGCCGGCTTCCCTGCTCCCCACCCCCTGGCAGCACACCAGGGTGCCGCTTGGTTCTAGGGAGGGTTTCCCGAGCTGTGCAGTCACAGAGGAGAGAGCATTAGGCTGTCCTCGGAGGTCAGCACAGGCATCCCGCAGGAGCTCCCTGCAGTGCACTCAGTCCCACCGGGGTCAAACCCAGGGCCCTGCATTCACTGCACTCCAGTGATGATGGGTTCATAGCAAAGGGACACGGGCCCGGGATCCGCACCAATGACTGGCTCAGAGGGGCCCGTGACCACCCCATGATGCCACAACGCCCACCGCTGTAGGGTGCAGATCCACCCTGAGAGGTGCTGCCATCTCCAGAAAGCAACAGGTCTAAGGAGGGAGGTGGAGGGGGGGAGCTGAGCTCTGCCCTGCACCCACTGAGCCACAGGCTGATCCAGGGTGAGTGGTCCCACAGCACACGGGCCTGGTTCCCGACGCCACACTGGGGCTCTGGGGTGGGGCATGTCTCCCCTCTCAGAGGCACACAGCACAGCAGGATCTCTGAACACAGCTCGTCTAGCCCCTCCCAGCCACCACCGCGCAGTCTCTGCCTTGGCAGCTCACATGACTGGTGAGAGATTATCCGAGCAGCTCTGCACATCTTCTGGGAAAAGCCAGTCAGATGGCCTCTGCGGCCAAGGGCCTCCTCCCCTGCAAGCACACCTGCGCTGCTGGCTCCCATGCACAGCACCGCCTGCACAGAGACCAGGAGCACCTCTCCACGATAACTCCAGTGGCCACATGCACCCAAACGGGTGTCTGCCTTGCTCCCAGATGCACCCACAGCCTGAAATCAATGGCCTCAGAGTCAGACTGAGAGTCACTTAAACCTCAGCCCTGGTAGTTACACATAAAAAGACCAAGCTACACACTGTGGGGACCAGCTCAGCTGTGGGCAGGTCTCTGATGCTAAAGCCAGAGAAAAGCAGCATCGGAGAAAGAGATTACAGACCAGGTTCAACACAAGTACATATTCCAGCTGAGTCCACCGGAAAGCCACACAGCCCAATGTAAATGTGTGCATCTGGAACAAAGAATGCAAGGCCAGACTTCCAGCATGGGGGACTCCATCCTGGGAAGCAGCGATTCTGAAAAGACTGGGGAGGAGGGATAATCAACTGAACATGAGCTCCCAGTATCATGCTGTGGCCAAAAGACCTAACGTGATCCTGGGATGCAGAAACAGGAATCTCAAGTAGGAGCAGAGAGGTTATTTTACCTCTGTACTTGGCACTGGTGCGATACTGCTGGGACCCACAATTCAAGAAGGATGTTGATAAATTGGAGAAGGGTCAGAGAAAAGCCCCAAGACTGATTAGAGGATTACACAACCTGTCTGGAAGTGAGAGACTCAAGGAGCTCCATCTGGATCACTTAACCAAGAGGAGGCTAAGGGGTGTAACAAACTGGGAATGTTCTTAATATTTTCTCTGAATACTGTGTTGATGCCTCAGTGTCCCCATTGCAGTTCTTAAGTATCTGGCAGAGCAAAGGGCCAGTGCCCCTAAATGCCTGACCCTCTGTCTCCTAGCAACTGATGGCCTGGGACCCTCCTCTGCAAAGGTGCCAGCTGAAGGTGTTGGAGACAAAGGGGTCAGGAGACCCCCTGGCCCGGGAAAGGGGCTGAGCAGAGAGGAGGGGCTGGAAGGGGTTGTTAGTCTGGAGCTGGCTGAGGGCGGATGTGGGGGGTCTGGCTCACTGCCCCCCAGAATGGACCCGGCCGAGGGGTCCGGTTCGCTGTATCTACAAGCTCTGTTTTAGACCCTGTTCCTGTCATCGAATAAACCTATTTTACTGGCTGGCTGAGAGTCACATCTGACTGCAAAGTGGGGGTGCAGAACCCTCTGGCTTCCCCAGGACCCCGCTGGGGCGGACTCGCTGTGAGAAGCGCACGGAGGGGCAGAGGATGCTGAATGCTCCAAGGAGAGACCCAGGAGGTGGAGCCATGTGAGCTTCTTGCCCTGGAGACAGTCTGCTCCAAGGGAGAGGAGGCTCCCCAAAGTCCTGCCTGGCTTGGTGGGGAGCAGTTCCAGAGCATCGCCCGGGGACTCCGTGACAAGGGGTGACTTTGATCACAGTTTGTACATATCTACCGTGGGAAACAGAAATTTGATAATAGGCTCTTCAGTCAAGCAGAGAAGCTCTAACCCAGTCCAATGGCTGGAAGTTGAAACTAGACACATTCAGACTGGAAATAAGATGTAATTTTTTTACCAGTGAAAGCAATTAACCAGTGGAACAGCTGACCAAGGGCCATGGTGGATTCCCCATCACTGGCCATTTTTAACTCAAGACGGGATATTTTTCTAAATGATCTGCTCTAGGAATTGCACTGGGGCAGGTCTCTGGCCGGTGCTATCCAGGAGGTCAGACTAGAGAGTCACAATGGTCCCTTCTGGCCTTGGAACCTGTGACATCTCAGAAGCATCGGCGCCCAGAATTAGCCTCCTGTGCCACAAATGCAGCTCCCAGCCGGAGGTGCTCCATGCAGAACACCCCTCTGGGATGGTCTGTACATGGTGTTTGCAGCAATCTGGGGGAGGAAACCGTTAAATTGATGCCAAAGCTGTGTGTAGACCAGGCCTTATTGGTCCCTAGGAGACGGGCTGGAAAGGAAGTAAGCTAGGCCAGCGCCAGCCAGTCAACAGCATGCAACACAGAGCATAGGTGCAAACAGAGCTCCCACTCCGGGTCCCCACATATTCAAAGCAATAAGGGTTTGGCAGCTCCTCCTTACTGAACTGTTCTGTGCTTATGCTGAAACTTTGCAAATAAAGAGCCCAGGACTTGTCTCAGGAGCTCATCACATGCTGTCTGGTGCGGGGCTGGGCTGTGAGCACATCAGCACAATGGAAACCACAAGCACAGAGGCCCAGCTGGGCTGCTGATCCAGTACTTTTCCCTGGTGGCTGTATTTTATACTTCAGAATGTAACATTTCATTCATTAAAAATGAAGACTCAAGGCCTTACGGTTGTGTAGAAAACCTTCAAATTGTGAACTGAATGCAAACTAACCCAGCCATACCTGCAGAAAGCCTGCTGTGAGAACTGCCTGTTTGCCTCAGTGTTCATTCTGAAGACTAATGATGGCTAGTCTAATGACAAAATTGTTAACTCTTTCTCCGCTTATTGAAGCAAGAAAGGACAGTCACTGTAAGATCTACACAGTGAAGATCTACATGATTTTGGCATCATGAATGGGTGGAGCTTGGATAGTGGGCAGAGCCTGGGAAAGTACCACCATTTACCATTTCCCCCCTAATCTGATGTCAAGGTCACTGGCTTGTGAATGTGCACATCAGGGCCCCTCTGGAGTTACCTCCCCAAACACACAGAGTTACACCGGGGGCTGATGCACACACCCATATACACACAGCTCACCTGGAGGTCACCTGGTGCTACACACAGGGTTTTACACACATACACACACACACACACACACGGCAGCTTCATTCATTAATGCTCAGAGTAGAGACTGGCAGAAGCTTCTCCTTATCTAACTCACCTCTTCCATCCCAGCTCAAAGCCCAGGTGCAGCTCTAGGAGGTAGTGTAGCCATTGCAGATCTGTGCCTTCACCTCACCCCTGCCACGACTTTCCACAATCCAATGTCCCCCAGACACAGCCAGGCTCTCTGCCATGCAGCCACATGGTTCTCAGAGTAGACAAAAAAACATCTGTCTGCCAGATGTGAGACCTGGGCTGTGCCTGCAGCTGCTGCGAAGTTCCCAACACAACACAATCTCCATGCTCCAGGATGTCACCAAGAGCCAGGCCAGGTATCTGTCTAGGGTCATCAGAGTCAAGGGGAGTCAGCCCAGCAAGCAGCTAGGAAGCCACAGTTGAGTGGCTGATGGTTTGGTGGCCAGGGAACATGCAGTATTTGAGAATTGAATATTTCTGCTTAGATGGAAAGGAGCCAAGGAGGGGACGGCCTGCCCTGCAGTAGGAAGTGAACGTGCGTCTGAGTGTAGCTGGGATGTCTCTGCAGGGGGGCCAGACACAGAGGAGGTGATGGGAGCACACAGGTGTCACCTCCAGCCAACAGGGTGGAGAGCACAGATATAGCAGAATTCACGGCAAGTCAAAGTCCTCTGAAACACAGAGACAAGCACAAACCTTGCCTGGTTGAAGAGGGGGAATGAGGCAGCAGCAGCTCCAACTCATTGTTGAATTTTTAAAGCTCACAGCAACTAGGAAACCTAATGCCAGTTGCCCATGGCCCGAGCAGCTGAAGCAACCGAGTCTCCTTTGCCAAGGCAGACTCAGGACCCGTGGAAAGACAAACCACTAATCACCCTGGCTCCAGACTCACCTCTGCCCACAACAGCCAACAACAAATGCAGCACCTTCAGCTCAGCCAGCAGCGACCACCCCACAGGGCCGCCTGTCTCTTCCAGAGCCGGAGACTTCCCCGCAGTCCCCGAGCAAGCCAAACAGCCTGTGTCCTCGGCGCAAACCCCACTGACTCATCTCTCGGGGAGGGCTGGGTGGAGTCGCAGCCATGACAGACTGGTGACTAAGCAGGTGAGGCACCTCTTGGGTTTGAAATGAGTAAGATTTTCAACTTGCTCTCCATCTGCTCTTCCTTCTTTGCCCAGACACGCTTCAATTCCCAGGCCCCCAGCACAGCCGAGGTACTGTAGCCTCGCTGCATGTGGGGGTGTCTGTCTCTCTCCTCCACCTCCTCCACTGCTCCCGCTCTTCCCTCCCTCTCACCCCTGCCAGCCTGCACTCACAGCTGGAACCTGAGCCTCCCAGGCTCCTGAAAAGCTGCACTCCTCCAAGGAGAGCGTGGGGTTTCTGACGCACTCATCTGCATACTATGGTCAAACCAGCAGCACATTCGCATGCATGGCAAGTGTCTGGTTTGCTCGCAGTCTGAATGTGGCACTCGGTCCTAGACTCCACCAAGTGGGATCTGGTTACTCCTCGGTTCATGGCCTCTGTGTACATACACCCGGCGTGTTCATGCCTCAGAGAAGTGACAGCCTCACCAACGACCCCAAGGGGAACGATTCTGCCGGTGAAAGTTGAGGTCGTCTCACTTCGCACTGGCCCTGAGCCTGTTGGGAAGCACAAAGCTGGTGCTGTCTTGGAGCGCGCTACGCCCTGCAGCCCTGCTCCGAGCCGGCTGCAGGTGCACGGCCCGAAGGAAGAGGTTCCAGCCTCACTGAACCCTGCGCACCAACTGATGCTCTCACTCCGCTACGCAGCAAGGGCTGAACAAGAGGCTGCAGGGAGCTCGCTGGGCACCTCCCACGGTATTGTTCCCAGCACACTGCCAGGTACCTCGAACCAACCCAAGAGGGGAAAACGTAAATGGAGCCCATTGTGTGATGCTTGTACTCACCTTTGCACAGTCCATCCATCTGACCTGGAGCCCCCAGTCATTAGTGAGGGGTTGGTATGGGAGCAAGGACTTGCATGTCCATTTGATTCAGGCCATGGTCTCCTAATGGCAGACATGAGCACAGGCTAATGTTAATGCTAATGCACCCGCCACTCATTTTACCCTGACACCTGGGCAGAAGCAGAGCACTGCTCCACTCTAGTTAGACAGACACGCGTGGAGACAATCAGCTCTTGTTGCTGGGCTTTCTAGGATTTAGTTATAAAGAACAAACAGTTGAATTTTAAAGACCACCAATATGGGGAAGCCGCCAGAGAAATAAAAATCTATGAGGTAGAGGTAACGGAGTTTTGACAAAACTTTGTCACCTGCAGCCTCTCTGAGCCTGGTACGTGCTGGGCATTTCCCCATCAGCCCCTTTTTGCAGTTAGATTTAGCTGCTCAACAAATGCATCACACAATGACAACGACCACCAAAGCACTGCCACTAACACTCCGCTCCCCGTGGTCGGTACACAACAGATCGGTATGGAAAGGCCCCACAGGTGGTACTGGAGTTGAGACCACATCAATACACCACAGCCAGAAGGAAGTCACAGACCAGCATACCCGCACCCAGCACAGAGCTCACCCAGCCTTTGAGGCCCTTGGAAAGCAAACCCTGAATTGTATACTGCAAATGTGCAAAGCCAGTGGGAGACACCACCTTCACATGAACTCTCCCTTTCAGCTCGCAGACCTAGCCCCACAGAGCTTAGGTGGGAGCCCCAGGCTGGAGCCCCAACGGGAGCTCGTCTGTCTCCTCTCCCAGGGACCCATTTCTCTCTCTGCTGTGCAGAGTCCCCTGCTCCCGGCTGCGGCACTAAGCTTTCCCCAGTGCCGGCACAGGAATCACTCTCCCTCCAGTCAGCACGCTGCCTCCGCGTGCTGGGAGCACAGAAGGGTCCATGGGATGCCAGGCTGGGGTCCCTGGGCACTGGGAAGTCACCCTGAACTCACTAAGCACTGACCTATTTCTACGAGGGAAGGAAAGTCAGACGTGAAACCCACCCTGCCCTCCCTCACGTCCAGTCACTCACCCTACTCTGCAGGGCACCCCGAGCCCACATGCAGGGGCATTAGGCTTCCAGACGCAAGCACGGCAGGTGCAGGGAGCTGGGGCCCACCAGAGGCTCCCACTTGCCCTCCCACCCCGTTCTCTGAGCTGCACCAAGCAGAGACCAGGACTCAAACATTCCTGCTCCCCGAGCCAGCCTGGCTGCTGGAAGCAGAGTGAACCCTTCTGAACCACTCGAAGGTCCTGACTTATCCCTATTATTCATTGGATGCGTTCTGGCAGCAGGCAGGTCAGGGTCCCATGGTGGGTACGGTGCATGGCGAGGAATCGTATGGCCCCGAAGGGCTTACATGCTGAATAGACAGGGGAGAGGAACCGAGGCCCATGGAGGGAAAGTGACTTGCCCAAGGTCACCCAATAGGCCACTGGCAGAGTTGGGAACAGACCCAGGCTTCCTGCATCCCCGGCCAGTGCCCTCCCACTGGGCCAGTCTGCCTCCCAGCAGCTTCTCAGGAGTGCCAGTTCCCCAGTGCTCGGGAGCCCTCCTGAAACTCTCCAGCCAGAGGTTAATGCTTGGCCTGCTCTCTGGGGGCGGGGCTGGTGCATGGACATACCTGCACCAACACACCCAGCAAAGGGATTAGGAAATGTCGGCTGGCACATCTCTCTTGCCGAGGCCTTTAACGATTCTCCTTTCTGTCCACAGAGCAGCTTGGCAGCCCTGAATGCAGCCCAGCACAATGACCGGGGAAACCTTGAGAGCAGCTCTCCCCCCTGCCCCCCCCCCGAGTGATGCCCCCCGGAGGCCAGGCCCCATCGCAATGCCTAGACCTCCCCACCAGCAACTAACCAGCCATTGGAATTCAGCCTTTCACTCCCCAGCAGGTGCCTCACAATAGCCATTGCCATGGAGATGCGCAGGGCAGCTGCTGCACAGGGTGCTAAGGGCTGGGCCAGCCAGATAGGGGCAGCAGGAACTGCCTCCCCCTCACTCCCCACAGCAAAGCCAAAGCCCAGCTGTGCCCCACAGCCACAGCCTGGGAGCCAGGACTCCTGAGTTCTGTGTAAGCTCTGAGAGGAGTGTGCTTTGGGGGCTGGGACATGAGCTCAGGGTACCGCCCTGCCTCCGCCCCCCAGGACTCAGCATCCCTAGCTATAAGATGTGGGTGATTCTGCACCCCTGGGCTGGAGGCTTCGCTAATTAACACCCACAGAGCACCCCCAGCTGCTAGGGAGTGCAGACATGTCCGCCCCTTACGCAGCAGCACCCCTCCCTGGAGTTCTGCAGGTTCTCTGGGACTCAATGTAGAAGCAGAGCCAGCTGGTTTCAACCCCAGCCCAACCCCCTCGCCCTCCATCAGTGCTGCCCCCTGAGTTGCTCGACAGTAACTGTGAGCACGGGGCTGAGCCAAGCTGGGGCTGCCCCTGCTGCAGGAACAGAGAGAGAAAGTTCACGTGAGTCGGGGGCCTGTGCCCTCCTGAGCTCTGCAGCCGTCTGCCCTCCTGGTACCTGCGTCACTGTCTCCCATGTGGCTAGACAGAGACAAAGCTATAGGCTTGGGAGCACCTGGATTCTTGCCATGGGCAGCCTGCTCTGCTAGTATGTCACGGCCTCCTGGCGTGCCAGAACCCATTCCCACCGCCAGTCATCCGGAGAGCTGAGCGGATGGTGGCTGTGGCAGGGAACAGCAGCCCCTCCCCAGCCCTCAGGGGCTGTGCTGCAGGGGGAAAAAACATGCCCCTGTAAGCAAAGCCAGATTCCCAGAGAGGGGCCTCTCCCCAGGGAAAGCCCCTCTGGCTGGCAGCATCAGGAGGGGAGCCTGTGCTGGCAGCCTGTGCCATGGCCTTGCTGGGAGCTACCCTCGTTATGGAGCAGGGACACAGCAGGCCTGCAGCTGCCTACATGCTTGACATTCGCCCAGTCCCCTTCACACCCACAGATCAGCACCCCCGTGGCTGGGCATGTTCAGGCCTCTGTGCCTAGCCAGCCTTGGACACGGGCCTCTGACAGAGAGCCTTGCACAGCGAGGACCCTGGGCCCCAGGTGAGATCTGACACCACAGCCCCTCCGGGCCAGGATCTCGCAGTCCCACTGGGGGGCCCGCCCCACAGCCCTGGCAGAGCCCAGACACACTCTCTGAGTCACCACTGGCGTGTTGTAACCGATACTGCAGACCAGTCAGCTCGAGATGAATTACAAACCCGCAGCAGGAAGACTGAGGCTGGGAAGCACCCTTCCCAAGAGGCGCTCAGCTCCGGCCTCAAAAGACTCCCCCACTGCTCCATGTGGCCCAACTGCCCTGGGGAGAAGCTCCACTCTCTGCTGGCATGGGGCAGCTGGCCAGGCCTGTCTGCGCCAGGCTGCTGAGCCGCTGGGGAAGAGCAAGTGTCCCCACCTCCACTAGCACTTATCCCCCGGCCTGCCCTGCTGAAGGGCTCAGTCGGCTTGTGTCCCTGCCTCCCGGGGGTGCAGCAGCTGGGCAAGTGGGTACTTGTCTGGTTCTCTGCCAAAGCAGCCTCTGAGGCAGAAAGAATGAGCCCCAGATAGGTTATAAATGACCCCAGGGCTCAGCCAGGCCCCCTCAGGAGAGACAGCCCCCCGCTTCCCGACCCAAGGAGAGGCCAGACACAGCCTGAGGATGGCAGGCAAGGCAGCCCCAGATAGCAGTGCTAGCTAGAAGCAGAGACAGAACGGGGGGTCAGGCTTCATACCACCAGTGCAGTTACGTCCTGAGCTACAGCACCCCACTGTGCCACGCCGGTCCCCAGTGCACCCCTTCCTCTATGGACCAACAGGCTTTGCACAGACAAGGATGATGCAAATCCTCTAACTTCTCTCCCCTCCCCCCCACCTGGACTCAGCTGATAGAGCCAATCTGAGCTCTACTGGTGCCTCCTTTCATTGGCTGCGCTGAGTGCCCAGCTGCTGGGGAGTACACCCTCCCATCCCTGTGGGCACCTGGGGAGGGATGTACGGGCCTGAGCGGGGAGCCCAGGCTCCCCAGCCTCGAACCAGCACGTGCCCCCGTGGGGCTCCCGTCCCTGGACTCTCTTGGCCTGACTGGCTGAAGGCAGCCCTGTGTCCCCCCGCCAGCACCCCTTTGCTGCACTCCAGGGAAGTGGCACTGCACAGGGCAGTCGGTAGGGAGCCCCTGCATGGCCACTCTCTCCCCGGCGCTCCAGCCCAGCAGCCAAGCACACAGACACTTTCATCCCAGCGCCAAGTCCACAAGTTACGCAGAGCGCCCCAGCCAGCCAGGGCCAGGGGCACCGCTACCGAGCTCTGTATGCAGCACTGCCATGGCTGCCAGTGCTCCCTGGCCCCAAGCAGAGCTGCTGCCTGCTCAGCCAGGCACCCGGGAGCACCACTCTTGCTCCTGCAGCCACCTGCAGCTTGGGCTGGCTAAGCGGCCAGCAAGCCACAGTGCCAGGGGAGCTCCCAGCAAGGCACCTCTGCTCCTTCAGCTCCCAGGAGCCCCGCAAAGCGAGAAGCCATAGGTTGGTGCAGCAGCAGCCCCCGGGTAGTGAGAACACACAGGGAGTGCAGAGAGAGACACCAGCCACTGTGGCCTCAAGGGCCTGGGATCCAGCTGGACAAGGAAACCGCTGCTCCAGCCTAGGGGAATATCCAGCCCTGTGGATAGCTGCAAAACGGGTCAGGCTCTAGAGCAGGGGTTCTCAAACTGGGGGTCGGAACCCCTCAGGGGGTCACGAGCTGTCAGCCTCCACTCCAAACCCTGCTTATCTCCAGCATTTATAATGGTGTTAAATATGTTTAAAAGTGTGTTTACTATTAGGGGGGTTGCACTCAGAGGCTTGCTGTGTGAAAGGGGTCGCCAGTACAAAAGTTTGAGACCCACTGCTCTAGAGTCCCCCAACAGGCTGCTCTGCTGTGCGGGTGGCAGCTTGCCACTGTGCTCACCATCAACAGAACAAATCGGGCCTTCTGACACCCTGCTGGGACTGCTCCATCTGCCGGGCCGGGAGGGGAGGGCTGGACGCCTACCTCATTCACTTGGGCCAGTTGGGAATTAGAGATCGCAGCGCCAGCCTGCCCTCCGAGTGCCCACATCAGCAGCTGGCACACTTTGTGCATGAATGACCCAGCACGCAGGAGGAGCTAAGGGGCCCAAGCAATGGCCCCAGGGATAAACTGGCGGGGGGGAGGGGGAGCACATACATGCCAAGGCCAAACCAACGGGCCAGGGATGGGAAATAATCCCACTGCATGTGAGCGACTGATACCATAGCCAGTGATGGAAAGGCACGTGCAGATCCATGCTACATGGAGACAGATCCATGCTACATGTCCCGGGGTGTCCCTCAGCACTGCTCTGCTCTGGCCGTAGGTCCCCTCAATCCCTCCCTCTGACATGCGGACAGAGCCCATCTCCAGCTTCTGTGCCAGTGAAGGAGAGACGTGGATCCTCTCGGTGCCGGGACCAGTTCCTCCCCACACCTCTGGGCGCGCAGCTGGAAGGAAGCTGCTCTGGGGCTTTGTCTGTGTGCAGGAAATGCGACGAAGGGAGCCCCCCATGCAGTCCCAGCGCAGGGCTTGCCCAGTGATGACAGAAGCTGGGGGCTAGAAATGTCCCAGCAGCAGTAATCTGTTGCGACTCCTGCCCGTTCTCCCAGGGATTAAACACACTGTGGGTGGGCTGCATGGACAGTTATGTAACCCCAGGGACTGACGTTGGGCATTCAGCACAAGCCCCTTTGGAGTGGTGCAGCACATGGGCCAGGCACCTTTAGAGAGGGGGCCTACCTCTGGCTGTTTACCAATAGCCTGCATTCTGGGTATGCCCAGGGAGGCAGCGGGCTGGAGAGCACATGCCCCACTGGATCCCAGCCTGATGCTTTGCTGCAGAGCTGCACGGCATGGAAAATCTCCACCAGCAAGGTCTGCAGGGTGGGGCTCAGCGCACCAGGCACCCTGCCTTGTGTGTAACCCACGCAGAGAATAGTGGGCAGCTCTGCGCTGCGTGAACAACAGAATGGCAAGGCCTTAGGAGGCCAGTCTGGGTACAGCATGGGTACCTGGAACCTCTGGCAGCAGCATGCAGCAACCTCCATCCCTCCCCTTCCCCAGCCATAGGAGGAGTTGTTGGCAAGGGTGACCCACCAGCATCTAGTAATGCTTCAGCGTGCATTATGGGCTGTACTGTGCAAACTCCCCTGAGGCAGCGGTGAAGCCTGAAATCTTGCATGAACCTGGGGGAAAACACTCCTGGTGGCTTTGCAGCAGAAGGCGCCTGTGCTAAGCTGGGTTCCAGGCAGAGACTGCGGGCTCAGTGCCCTGCTTGTGGGAAGCGCATTCCCTGAGCTCCGTAAACATTGCCTTGCTTTACTCTAGTGCTGCTGCGTCCGCTACCCACCAGCAACTGCTGCCAGTGGGTCAGAGCAACTTAGAAACCAACAGCTCGGGCCCCAAATTCCACCCACCTCCAGAATATTCCCAACAATCCGGTCAGAAACCAAATGAAGCTGGTCATCTGAACTGATCCAGACAGCCCCTGCCCTCTCCTCCATGCTCACTTGCTAGCCTCGCTCATGCAGCCTGGCTCTGCGTCAAGGTTCTCCACGCACACACGATGTAGGGCACTTCCCTCCTGCTGCCAGCACAAAACACACCTGGCTAATTCCAGAGTTTCCTGAGAACACTGAACACGCCACTGCTGAGTGGCAAGAGCCAGTCATTGTGTTCACACCTTGAAACAAAACCTTCAAGGGAAAACCATTGGCGCTGGCCTTGGGAGCCAGGGGCTGGTCCAAAGAGCAGGAGTGCCTTGCAAAGACAGTTAACTAGTCTCTGCATCCGATTTTTCCAGTGATCATGAGATTTATAAAAACATCCCTGGTGCTAAGGTAGTGGACCCATTAGAGGAGGATCCAACTCAGGCCTGTATAACAGATGCAGACATCCACCGGGGGCGGGAGTGGCAGTATATGCAGCTGTGTGTCTGAGCTGTATGACTGGTCTCAGCCTGCAAGCTCCTCGGGGGGACCACAGCTCCACGGTGCTACAGCCAGCCAGCTGCGACACTCACCAGCCCAACAGTCACATCTCATCTCTAAGAACAGCAAGACGGCTGTAGTGCGGTACATGTTCTTTAACAGAGAGGATGTGCTATGGTTTAAGCCAGTGGAGCTGAGGACCAAGTGGGGCCGCAGAGGACATATCACAGAGCCGCTAGGGATTCATGGTCACATGAAGTGTCATTTTGATGGGCAGCTGAAATCCCAGGACACGGTGCTGCTGAATCTGTACAAGCGCGTCTTCCCTAAATGGACTTATGACCCCCATGTGCTGGAGCTGGTACCGTGGGTGAGAAACAAACAGCAGCTCCCCGTGCAGGAGGTGGAGATGGAATAACCCTCCAGGCCTAGCGTGTCTGCTGTGGTTCGCACCTCCTGCACCCCCCAGGGGTGCTTGGCTGTTCCAAGCCTCGTGAGACGTAGGGAGAACTGCCCTGGACTTGTTGGTGCTGTGCCTTTCCTGGGGTTTGTGTCCAGCATTCACGCTGGCTGCAGCAGCATTAGATCTGGCTCACACCTGCCTGTGCCCTGGCCTCCAATGTCAGTTTATTTCAATGGTAAATATATCTTCCCCTCAAAAAAAAAAAAAAAACCTCTGGAAAATGCCCCTGAACATAAAGCCGACCTGCCCAAGGTGCCTTGTGCCACAACACGCCAAGAGCGCTGGATAAACCCAAGCACAGCCCAGGGAAGCTTTGTCCACAATAGGCTAGAAAAATAAGGAGTCGGCTCTTGCCAAAGATTCTGAGTCCAGCTGGAGCTAGCTGCAGCTTGTCATGTAAATCAACTGTGCCCTTGGAACCAAACCCCCTTGTTGCTAATTAGTCGGGAGGATTTGCTGAAAGGAAGGTGGAGAAGGGAAGGGGCA
Source organism: Gopherus flavomarginatus (assembly GCF_025201925.1). Lineage (NCBI taxonomy): Eukaryota > Metazoa > Chordata > Testudines > Testudinidae > Gopherus > Gopherus flavomarginatus. The sequence continues at coordinate 1,775,761 of NC_066637.1, read as the reverse complement.
GTCTGGGGGCCACGGAGAACCTTACGGAAATGCAGCGTTTCAAAGCCATCCTGCTTTCCCACTTGCTCGGAGGTTGCTGTCACCGGCTGCTGGCAGGAAGCAGCACATTGTTTTCATTCTCTGCAGGGGCTGGATTTCCAGTCGCTGGGCTAAAGCAGGAGAACACACAGCTCAGCCGTGATGGCAGCTCATCTGGCGGTCACCGTGAATCTACTGGACTGAACGTTATGTTTCACCCACCTTTAAAGTCCCTCCCAGCCCAGCTTCCAGTGTTACCGTTCCCCGAGCCCATAGGTGGAGGCATTCAGCCCTGTGGGCCTTGGGCTCCCCAGGCATTGAATCTAGTCGGTAACATTTCCTCAGCCCCAGCTTTGTGGCATTACCCACCTGCCGGGGAGGACAAGGACCCAGTGCCTAAGCCATGGCTGCTGCATGTGTCAGAGAAGCCGGGGAGCTGCGGCTGCCGCGGGGACTGGCTGTGTTAGGAACGCCCGCAGCTCTCCACCCTTCCCACATGCCAGCCACTTGGGAACCCCCCGGAAAGCCCCATGCTCCAGCCCCAGGATGACTGACTCACCGGTCCACTGGGATCCCTAGGGGGGAGCCCCTCGCTCCTGCCCCCCTTGCATCACTCGCTCTCTGCCTCCTGACAGCTCTGCTTGGCAGCGCTCAGCTCACTGCCGACTGCGCCATCCCAGGGCAGCTGAGCCCGTCAGGGGGCCAGGGCTGCACTGCAGCGGCTGGTGGCCCTGCACCCCCTCCCTCCTACGCACCCGGCGGATGTGCAGGGGAAATCAGCGGACACAAAGCCATGCTAAAGCTGGCAGCCGGAGAATTAGGGCGGTCGGAATCTACCACCCCCTCCCAGGAAGAGGCAGACAGCTGGAATGTACCATTCATCCACCGGCATCTGCCTGCAGTACAACGACAGAAAAGAGACACAGGCCCATGTCACACAGTGAAGTCAAGTCCGCCAAGCGGGGCAGCCCTGGGCCCCCTGGGCCTGGGAGACACAGAAATGCACAAAGAGCCCCCCGTGCATTGCCCAGAGCCACCACCCCTCACCTCTGGCTGCAGGCAGGGGGCTGGAGAGGGGAGTGCTGCATTCAGAACCGAAGTTCCTGGGCCAGGGAACAGCAGCCACAGCCTCTGGAGGGCATCTGTCCAGCAGAGCGAGCGCTGTGGCTGGAGTCAGGGCAGGGGGCAGCAGGATGGGACACCCAGGCTTCCCCCAGCCTGTTGCTCTGTGTGCGGCAGCAGCACCCAAAGGCCACAGCACACTGTGCACTGTGCACAGTGCTGAACTCCTATAGTCTGAACTCGGTCACTGGGGATGAGCTCAATCTCAAATCCAGCCCCAAAGCTTTGCCCCTGGCTCACAGCCAACCGCAGAGCTTCCAGCCACCCCTGGGGTCAAAAGTCACCTGTTGTCCCAAACTCACCCAAGGTTGGCTCGGAAATCAGGAGATTATCTTTAAAAACAAATGCTGGAATTAATAACATGACTCCAGGAGCTGGAGCTGTAAGGAAACCACCACCAAATATCGAGCAACGCATGCTGCAATCTCGAGACCTTCCCCCTGCACACACCTTGCATGCTGCCTGACATTATGACACATCAATTACCTGGCTCCACATTTCCTAGGCCAGCCACAAGCGGCTGAGCCCATGTTTGCCAGAGCCCCTCTCCCAGCCAGAACGGCAGCCCCGAGCAGCCCGACGGGGATGCCGCCCATCTGCTGCACTTCTCACTGCCTGAACTCTTCACAGGTACCTGACACTTAATGCTCCCTGCCCTTGTGGCACAGCGGCCTGGTCATGAGGCAACCAAAGCCCCCTGCTCCCAGCCCTGTGCTCAGCCACGAGGCTGGGGCTCTCCCCTCTCCATACCACAGCCCCTGTCCCAGATGGGCCTCCCAGGTTCCCTGCCATCCAGACAGGACTCTCCACCCCACTTAGCAGTCTGGGACGGTGTGACGAACTGGGAATGTTCTTAATGTTTTCTCTGAATACTATGTTGGTGCCTCAATGTCCCCTATATAGTTCTTAATATCTAGGTGGTGGAATAAGGGGGTGTGATTGCTGCAGAGGAAGGGGCCAGTGCACCTAAATGCCTGACACACTGTCTCCTAGCAACTGATGGCCTGGACCCCTCCTCTGCAAAGGTGCCAGCTGAAGGTGTTGGAGACAAAGATCAGGTGACCTCCTGGCCCGGGAAAGGGGCTGAGCAGAGAGGAGGGGCTGGAGGGGGTTGTTAGTCTGGAGCTGGCTGGGGACGAGGAGTGAAGTGCAGATGTGGGGGTCCGGCTCACTGCCCCCCAGAATGGACCCAGCCGAGGGGTTCGGTTCGCTGTATCTACAAGCTCTGTTTTAGACCCTGTTCTGTCAACCTCTGTGTTACTGGCTGGCTGAGAGTCACGTCTGACTGCAAAGTGGGGGTGCAGGACCCTGTGGCTTCCACAGGACCCCGCTGGGTGCGCTCGCTGTGGGAAGTGCATGGAGGGGCAGAGGATGCTGAATGCTCCAAGGAGAGACCCAGGAGGTGAAGACGTGTGAGCTTCTTGCCCTGAACAAGTCTACTCTAAGGGAGAGGAGGCTCCCCAAAGTCCTGATTGGCTTGGTGGGGAGCAGTTCCAGAGCATCACCCGGTAACTCCGTGACAGATGGGCAGGAAGGCTGCACCCCCAAGGCAGAAAGCCCCTGCACTGCACCCTCCTCTGCGTGTAGCTGCTCCCCTGGAGATGCTGCCGTGCCCATCACTAGAAGGAGTAGGAAGCAGCTGGTGCTGGTGTAGTCAGAGGGCCTGGCATGGTGCAGGCCGTGCTACAGTGAGTCCTGGGAGGCCCCGGGATTTTACAAGGGCGCCAGAAGCAGCGTCCAGGCAGGAGCCATCAGGGAGGGGAGGGAAGCAACCTGTGAGCAGGGGGATCCATGCAGCTGGGGTGGGAGATCCCTGCCCTCATGCCTCACTGGAAGGCTGTGAAAAACCAGGCACACTGAGAGGAGAGACACCAGCCCGTTGTAACTACCTGGCCAAGCACCCCATTCCCTGGGGTGCAGGAGTCAGCCTCGTACTGTGGGCAGGCAGCCCACAGGGTTCACTCCAAGCACTCTGTGCTCTGGGAGGATAAACAGCCTGAAGTCAGGATGCCTGTCACAGCTTCTGAGCTGAGAATCCACCAGAAGCCATTCCCGTGGGAATTCCCGAGGTGCCTGCTCCTGGAACGGCCCTTCTCCCAGCAGAACGTGCAGCTCCTTGTCCCTGAGGCCCATTGTATCTGCCCCCTGCCCCAAGAGGAATAAACAGAGACGATCTGCTGAGCTTCCCCTGCAGCGTGGGGGCAGCAGAGGCAGATTATGGTTTTGTGGGGCCCGGGGCAGGAGTAAACAGGGGCCCCTCCCCAACCCTTCCGCCTGCAGTCTCCCCTGCTCCCCTGCCAGGGAGCAAGTGGAGGTGCAGGAGTGCCCATTTTTCCGGGGCCCCTGGGCATGGGCCCCACTGACCCAGTGGCTAATCTACCACTGGGGGGCAAGAACTCTGGGCCCTGCAGCCACACAGTGTCCATGGCTGCTTTGGGCTCCGACTGCAGAAAAAACAGCTTCGCCGGTGCCCAGAGCACAGCATTGCCCATTAGACGCTGAGCTCATTCCAGGCTTCTCCAGACTGTGGTGCTTCCCAAGGGACAGTCTCAAAGCAAGAGCGTTCTGCCATTCCCGCACCGCTGCCTTGCTGAGCTCCCCACCACTGCCACAGGGATTTTACTGCAGCCAGGAGCCCTGCTGCTACCGCACTGGCCGACTGGGACTAGCAGGCAAAGAACCTGCTGGTTAGCAAGAAGAAGTGGCCCCACCTTCACCGCACTTTCTCCCCTTCACCATTGTGCCCTTCCCAGCACCGCGCCGCCGCCCCACCTTCTTGACCATGTCGCTTCCCCTCCATGCCAGGGATGTCAATGCAAGTTCTTCCATGTTACTGCCGTTCGTGAAACTAACCCACTCCCCTCTAGGCCCCCTTTCCCCAGGACACTGCTGGCAGAAGGGGCTGCAGCGTGTCACTGAGGATGTTTTGGTTTGCAGACTAAACGGAACTCATGTCTAGTTACGTACATAGCAAACAACCTCCTGCCCCAGTTTCACCCTAGACAGGAAACTGTCTGCAGCAGGAAGTGCATTTCCCGAGGATTGTCAGTGCCTCGCACAATGGGGTGTGGACTCTGACCAGGGGCTTGGGGCACTACTGCAACACAAGCAATGGGGAACAATCTCCAGGCTCCTGGACACGTAGGCCAAGCCCTGCCTAACCCCTGCAGGAGTTTCTTGTGCTGTCCAAGCTACAGGAGAAACATGGAAGTGAAAGAGAGAAGGATTCTAGTCATGTCCCCGGAGCAAAGCAGGATCAATCCCTATAACCGGCAAGGCTGCAGCGTGAGAATGCCCCATTGCAGCCTGCCCACCAGCAGCCAGGAACTGGCCCCAGGCAGTAGGGAAATCAAACCACCTTGGGAAGCAGCACAATGGGGTTTCTGCCATGGGAGAGCCAGGAACTTGGCGCTGGTGGCGCCGAGATGGGATCAGAGTGAGACAAGCCCAACCTCCACCCACCGGCAGCATAAAGTAGAGGGTGCGAGCCATGACGTTTCAGACTAACACAGAAAAATTCCAGCACCAGTAAAACACTTCCCTGAGCTCCGTGCACCTCCCTGCAAGCAGCCCAACCCGGGACGGAGGCCGTGCCACCAGGGCTCCTCTCAGATGGGACAGCACAAGTCAGTGCCCTGTGTGCCAGCTGACAGTGAGCGCTGCCACCTGCTGGGTGCTGCTGGAAATTCATTCACAGAACTGCAACAGGCCTCAGGCTGCATCATCTAGGAGCAGGTCATGTCAGAGGGGACTCCAAATCCTGCCGAAAAAAGTCACAATGGGCCAGTAGGGCCTGTCCTGCCAACCAGCACAGAATCATCCCTCTGCTGCACGGGGTTTGCAAGCAGCCCTGTCCCCCAGGTTTCAGATCATTGCTCTGTTATTTCCAGCCTGACAGACAGAACCCTGTCCTGACAGATGACAGATGGGTTTTTCTGCTACATCCTTTTGGTTCTCATCTGGTGTTAGGGTGACTCCTGGCCCTTTGCCTCTGTTCTGGGAGCTTGGCTAATCTGCCTTTTCTCTTGTTCCTTGTCTCTCACGTGTGCTCCCCTCTCTCTGCGTACCTCTGTGCACCGATCCTGAGGTCTGTGATTATCCGCACAGCAGCTCCACTTCACAGCAGCCCTGGGCAGGAAGTGACAACCTTTCTGTATTAACATAAATAATGCACTGACCCTACTAGGGAGAGTCTGACTCTACCAGCCCACATACCAATGTCTCCTGTCCCCCCCAGAAACCCAACCCCAGGCAGGCACTGAAGGCCCTGAAGCAGGAAGGTTTACAGCCCTTCTATTCTCTCCTCCCAAAGGTAACCAGGCCAGTTCATGTCTAGTCCTTTCTCGAATCTTGCAATGAGTTCTGCTAGGCAGTTAGGTCCTGCCAAAAAGGTATGTTCATTGATCAGTTTTACATTTATTGGTTCTCCATCTCAGGAGGGAGTTACGTGCCAGGAGCAGCGTGCATCTGGCACCAGCTGCACTGTCAGAAACCATTCCCTCCCTGCAGAATGAGCAGGCTGTGCTTGGAAAAATGCGATGGACTGATGGGTGCTGCACCCGCCATGGCAAAGCAGCTCGGTGCATCACGCACAACACAGCCCTTCCAGGCTGCAGCGAGGATACAGCACCTGGGAGGGGCTGCCTGCCCAGGCGGGGGCTCTAGTTTCTAACTGCTTAGCTAGGGCAGATGGGAAACTTTCCATGTAACTCTCCCCAAGGCCACTCAAGCCAAGTGCACAGCGACAATGCGGGGGAATTAGGGAGCCTTTAATCTCCATCACTCCAATTTGAGCTGGAGCCCAGGACATGTCAAGCCAAGTTCTGTTACCTCCACTGAGCCCTTTCTGCGCCTCTCGGCCCCCAGCACAGAACCACTCTGGAAGAGAGGGGCTGGCGGTCTGTTCTGCGCCAGCCAAGCGGTCAGCTCCTTGCATAACCACTCTGAGAATGAGTTCACCCGTCCCTGTTGCTGGCTCACCCTGGGTACCGTGCCCCACTGCACAGCCACCAAGCCAGGTTTGCTCCAGGTGCTGCTGTCCTAGAGTCTAGGCAGGCGACGCAGCGCACACAGCATCCAGCGTAGTCCAAGTTCTGTCTCTGTTCTCGTCTGGTGCCGCATCTCCTGCTCCACCCTAGGGTACTCAGAGCAGCACAGGGCTCCCATTCAAGGGACAGTACCCTGTGTTCACTACAGCCTCCAGCCACAAAACCCTGGGCCCCCGGTCTCCTTTACTGCCCTCCGCAGGAGAGGAGCTCGACTCCAGCATGGTCACCAGGCTTGGCTCAGACCGTGGCAGTTACAGGGGCATGGGACAGTCCTGTCAGCCCTGGAATGGCCCCTTCCTAGAGCCTGTCACCTGTGGCTCCACACCTCATTTTACATATGGGCAGCCGAGGCACATCCTGGCTAACTGAACATGCCCCGGTCACCCAGTGAGTCAGTGATCTGGAGTCAGGGCTTCCTGGCCCTGTCCTAACCATAAGTAAGGCTAGGTTAGGTCACTAAGGTCACCGGAGTCACAGAATCCTTCCGCCCCAGGGGCTGTGGGACGCCAGCTCGCACTCAGTGGGGCCTTGGCAACAAGGGGCCCGACTCCTGAGGGGGCCCTCCTCAGGGTCCCAGCCATGCGGTGACGCCTCGGGTGAGTGGCTGGGGAATTTCCTCTGCGAAATATAGTTACCCTGCAGCTCCCAGCCACCATGGGCCGAGGGCTCCCCACCCCCAAGCTTCCAGCTCCCAGCTCCCGTGGGCGGAGGGTGAACTCCACAGCTCCCAGCCGCCATGGTGACAGGGGAAACCATGGAGCTGCAGCAGCTCCTTATCCTGACAAGCAAAAGAGAATTTCCCTGCACACTCTGCAGCCTATGCCCAGCGCCATCTGGAAAAGCCCCCCAGTGTGGTCCTCCCTGACACCAGCAATATAAATAAGGGCCATCACATGCCCCTCTGGAGCGAGAGCATTCTGGAAACTTGCCCTTCACACTCCACAAACACAAGTGATATATGTTATCTGAGTGCCCAAATTAAATAGTGGATACTCCTGCAAACCCTTAATTACCAACTCTCATAACAACCTTGTTCAGCACAGCAGGTGAAAAACGATGACCGGTCTGAAAGCAAATTCTAGTGTTAAGTAAACAATCACTTGGGTCAGCATTCTTCGGTCAGATTAACTCTTAGCCAGAGTTTTGGGGCTACAAATCATGTTCTACTAGTGCTACTTGATCAAGTAACTGCGGGATTAGTAATAAACGGGCAGGGTTATTTCACTTATCCTAGTGTTCGCTCCTGGAGAATAGCGGGAGGCTACTGAGTACCCTCTCCTGAGAAAGGAGCATGCCCAGAGGCCTGAGTGGCACCAGGGGCTGGTCTCCTCAGGTTTCTGGCACGAGCACCTGTTCTCCAAACCAAAGAACCTCAGCCTGGGTTGGCACAGGCTCTAGCCTCGAGGCTGAGCTGGCCCAGGGAGACGGGAGCAGAGCCCTGCCAGGCTAGTAACTAACGGTGCTGCTGTAGCCGAGTTCCCTGGCACAGGCTGGTAAGGAGCCCTGCTGCATTCTGCTCTGCATGGATGGGCAGCACTTCACACAGAGCAGCTTGCGGTGTTGCTCCCCATACGTCCTGTCTCCAGAAACGTCCAGCACTTCCATGCGGGTATAAACAGAGCCCTGTCGCAACCTTCAGGTGGGCTGCTCGCTTGGCCCCTGCACGCTGCAGCACGCTGCGCCCGGCTGGAGATGCACAGAGAGTCTAGAAAGAGGCAGATACAGAGTGATTCGGGGGAGCCTTTTACGTGGCTGTGGCAACTAATCAGCTGTAAATTCAATTGCCAGGAGCAGCCTCCTCCCAGGCTAGGGCAGGCGTGAACACCAGCAGCCACTCGCTGAGGCTCTTGGTCTCAACTGCTGAGCATAGCAGAGTGCAGCAGCCTAACTCAGCTGACTGCCATGCCAGCAGCCCACACCTCCTGCATTATCCTTTGAGCGCTGCCTGCCGGGGACAGAGTGGATCAGCCCAGATCTCAGATCTCTAATCCCATCCGAACCGTATGTTTGCTGCATGCTCCCAGCCCAGGATCGCCATGGACCCAGGCAGGCGCAGGTCAACCAGTGCCTCCAGTGAACTGCAGCAGGATTTGGTGGGTCTTTGTCTATTTTGAAGCCTAGAGGTGCAGAACTCGCTCTGTGGTGCTGACAGCACAGTGCCGGGCCAGCCCTTTCACGCTACTCCTGCCAGACAAGACAGAGTCGAGTTATGCATGGACTGACGAGCTGGGAAGAACGACTCCCATACCGTGGAATCCCCAGGGACTGGAAACACACTCTGCTCCCCTCCCCTTGTCCATCATTCCCCTCCTGGCAATTTCTCTGGGGTCATGGCATGCCCAGGAAGCCTAGGGCACTCATGGGGGCAAGGCACAGCGTCCCCAACACTACTACACAAAGCAGAGGGAGCTGCAACTGGCAGTTGTGTGAAACTACAGGGCGGCCCAACCAGACCTTTCATTTCCCCCAGCGACAGCACTCTGACTGCTCCGGGGCTGCCACCACCTCACCCACCCATCTCACATAGCATACCCTGTCCTCATCCTCAGCCGAACCCCCCTCCAGCGCCCTGGCAGCCTGTCACTCAGGCCATCACGTAATCAATTCACTATCCAGCTCTCACGTCTGAATCGTAAGGAGACACGACAAAAGAGACACTGAAAAGCTGCAAAATGCAATCCAGGTCCCCACTCTGGAGCTCAGATCCCCCAGAACGGCACAGCCCACTAGGAGACCATCACAGCCCACGACGACGCCTGCTCCCCCCTGGAGCCCTGCCTCCCCCCACATCCCACACTGACAATTAACAGTCCACCAGACAGAGCGGGACACCTGCCCCAGAAGCCCTTTTCATTGCTGCCGGTGCACGTGCCGGAATGCATCCCTGACAGCCTGACCAGCACACACAGGGGTCTTGCATGCTGCTTTGCTGACGCAGCCCAGCCCGGCAGCATCTTGCTTGTCTGTCTATCCCGATACGTCTAATGCTCCCATCGCCATCGTGTCCAGGTGCCGCATACAGAAGAAGATCCACTTGCTACCTGTAGATGGCCTCAGTCAGATCCTGCTTTTGGGGGGTTGTTTTGGAACCCACCTTTCTGGCAAAAGACAATGCTGTGGATTGTGCGGCAGAGCAAGGCCGGTGCAAAGAGGCGCGTCCTGCATTGCTCTCTGACCACCAGCCACAAACGCAGAGGGCAGTTTGTTTCCTAGCCGAGAAGTCCAAGCATCCCCTGCTGCTCTGACCATGCCTACATCCCCTCTCTGAACTCTGCCAACACAGCACCCATCTGGCTCTGCTAGCCTAGCTTAGGTACTCCCATGGCCCTCATTACGGAGTGCCTGAGCACCTCACAATCCCACAGCAGAGCTATGGAAAGAAGTACTGATATCCCCATTATGCAGATGGGAAACTGAGGCACGGACAAACTGATCTGCATGAAGTCTGTGGCGGAGCACAGAATTAAACACGGGTCTCCAAGTCCTAGGTTCATCCTGTAACCATTGGGCCATCCAGCCTCTCATGAGTACGAACAGCCAGTCCTGCCAGGCTGTGAGGAGGAAAGAGGATCAACATGGGGAAGTTGTGATCCTCAGGCTCGTTCCACTTCTCAAAGCTGGCTCTGAAGTGAATGCTGCCAGGGTGAAAGCCAGGACCCCCTTTGAGCCCTTGCCCAAATGCTGCTTTACTAACGTAACTAATTTCCCCCTTTAAATTCATCCTTAAAAATAGCTGGGGAGTGAAAATCCTCAGAAATCTGTGCCAAGAGCAGCTCCATTTAAGGGTCATTGCTTCCTTCTATTAGTCTTGCTCCTCTCAAAATCCAGCACCTAATTCCAACAAACAGAGCAGCCCCACACATCTGCTTGGAACAAAAGTTCCTAGTGGTGTTGCCAAGGTTTTAAGACTAAACAACAATATCTCTTGTGGATTTAAGAATTTCCACATCTCACCCTTCCAGTGAAGGGCAGGAGCCATTGCAAATGAGCCGCAAGCCTAAGTGACAACAGATTCTAGGCCCCTCGGAAAACCTGGGTGCTAATTGCTGGGGAATGTTCTGAGCAGTGAACTGTCTCATCAACTTCAGGGGAACGTCATCCCATAAATCATCTGAGAATCCAGGCAATTTAGGATGTAGGGGGCAGGAAGTGGAGCACTCGGCTCCAGGGCTCCTGGCCAACAGCACATCAGTAGCAAACTGCTACCTGTTCAAGTGAAGTGCTAGCCAGGGCTTCCTAGAATGCATTTATAAAAACCTGCCACACTTACCTGCAATAAAAAAGTCACCAGGAAATAGCCAATGTCTGAAAAGCCAGCAGAAATTTTAGCTGCCTGTAGATTCAGTGCAGAACATTCCCAGAGCAAGCCCCTGAACCAACAGAGCTGGTTGATCAGCAAGAGATAAGATGCCCTAAATCCACTCAAGCTTTACATTAATGATCAATTACATTAGGAGGAGAGAAGCTTAATAGAACTATTTCTGTGCATGGGCATGTGGAGAGACGCATTGACTGGGCCAGTCACTGTCCCAGACCCACTTGGATGCGGGATCAGTAACTCACATGTTCCAAAAGCTGATGATGAGAGCAAGTTAAACGTTTAAATGTGCAGCACAAACTCCCACTGGGGGGGGGGAGAGAGAGAGAGACACTGACTCTCCCCCTCTGCAGCACAGTGACACATGGTCAAGGAGACATGGCTGTGCTGTCCAAGGCTGAGAATTTTTACCATAAGCTGAAAGAGGAATGCAGAGCTGCAAAATCATAAACCCTCTTGTATCAAACACACCAAGTTCGCGGTGACTCTAGGTCCCAGCATGCACCGGCCCCATTCACGGAGTTGGGAAACGCTCATGGAGTGATGGTGATTACGCATATAAGACACACCGGGATAAGTTTAACAGTGAAGACACTTCCACAGGTGGCACCAGCTGTTACACTCAGCCTCAGCTCTGCACTGCAAAAGGGCAAGAGCAGTTTGCCTGTAAACTTCCAGGAAGCCATTCCTAGACATGCAGCTATACAATTCCCCTGGCCAACAGCCTGTCAGGGCCTTGCCTCTGTGCGAGGTGGCTCTAAGGAATCATGAGGTGCAGAGAGCTTAAAGCCCTTGTTGCTCAGTGTGGCTGTGTGCATCTCAGGTTTGGACTGAGAATTCCTTGAGACTTTCTGGGGTGCCTTAGGGAAGTGTGACAGGCCCCTGGGGTATGGTTACCATGGCAGATGGGGATGGCTGGGAGGTTGGTAATGGGCTTTGGAGCTTTTCACTCCTAGTTCCCCCTCTGTTCCTGAGGACACTTCTTGCTGGTGAATACCTAATAACCCCACATTAACTTCTCCCCACTGTCTGGGCAAAAATCACTGGCACATTCAGAAAGAATTTTGCAACTTGCCCAAATAAACCCAAGAACTAAACACAAATGGGGAAAGCAACAAGCCTCAGCATATCATACAGATCTGCTGCTGACAGAGACCTCGTCTCATCAGCAGTTCTCTCCCATGCTCCCAGACTGGGACTCTACCATATCAACAGAGCCTGGCAGCCCCACGCCAGCTCCGCTCTGACACCCTACATGAACACCTGGCCACCGCAACCCTTACCCCATTTGCATACAGTCAGAGAGCCTATCTAGACAGACGCCTGTGATGTCACAGACATGGGGCTGCATATCTGCTAGCTCCAGACCCCTTGTGTGATTCCAGACTGCCAGTGACTGTAACACTCCTGTGAATGGTGTCAGCTGGCAGCAGCCCAGACGGGTGGCCAGGGGCTAGAACTACTTGTATAGTCAGGGTGCTGATGATAGAAGCCAGGGTCTGCAGCAGCACAGCACCCCTAGAGGTGGCATGACACCATGCAAGGCAGACTCCTGCACCTTGCACCCCCTGTTTTTAGTTTGCAAGGGGGCACCCCCCTCCCAGAGGTCCCTCCTTTGCAGGCAGTGTCAACATGCAAACTAATTCCTTCCCTGCAACTAAACAGGATGAACAGGCTCAATTAGATTAGCTTGAATTATATCAGATCAGGAGCAGCTGTGATGGTGAAGTTAAATCCCAGCTCCTCTGCTTGGGCTGCTTGCTCTAGGGAGGCTGGAAATCTCTGAAGAGCAAGCATAGCCCTCCATTCCCTCCTGCCTAGGCAGCCCCACTGGGCTGGCAGCATTAACCCAGAACTCCCAGCCTGTCCCTAGAACTGAGCTCCTGCCGCCCGGCCAGGCTCAGGGGTGGAGCATCCTGTGCAGAGAGCAGCATGACCTCATCTCACATACTGTGCCTTTGATTGCTGCCCTTTCCTTTGCTCTTTGGTTAAAACTTGCACGCTGTGCTGAGCAGACAGTCTGTGGATAAACGGAGATTTCCTGTGCATGCTTGAAAGCAGCATTAGCTCATTTTCCAGTCTCTTCTTTAGCACTGCTGTAAGTGCCAGAGCAGAAGCAGCAGCCTTCTGTGAAAGCTCCACCTAGCCCTGAGGAAGGGGCCCTGGCTCTCACAATAACCCCATTGTGTATGGTAGCCTGTGACCTAGGGCTCTGCTCCCTGTATGGGGGACTGGGCAGAGAGCTCGGCACACCTGGAGCTTTCCCAGGCACGTCTATGGGGACTTGGTAACAGGCACCATTCTTTGCTGATTTCCAGGGCAGACATGGACCCAGAGGGCCATGGGCCATATTAACAACCCACCAGGAGCCCAGGAACTAAGGAATGGAAAAAAATCATGATCATTCTGCTATATAAAGTAGGTTAAAAACAGGCTTCACTCCCATGCCCACTGCTCACTCAAGACAAACAATTGCCCCACCCTGCCAACAACAGAGACAACCCTGCCCATCCCCTGACACTGCTGCCCACAAGCCCTGCAGAGCTGGAGGCTAGGGGCCTGAACTCACCAGAGCAGAAAGCCCACTTCCTGACATTGCCATTCCCGTTGCATGCGCCAGGCTGGCATCTGTCAGAGCTACTGCCAAGCCGCAGGAAATCACAGCCATTGGTACTCGTGGGTTAACTCAAACTACCCTGTCTGCCCTGCAAACTGCACCTAGGGAGGGACACATTGGCCCCAGGTCTTCGAACTCTGCCACTGGCAGCTGCTCCTCCTTCCCTCCCACTGGGAAAGCCAGAGGCATGGATCTGTGGGACTGGAGGGGAGGCAGCACTGAGCACTCCATAGTCCAAGCGCTGCTCTATGCTCTCCTGCCAGTTTACTTCCCTGCCCAGGGAGTGCTGCTTCCTCTGGGCCAATGTGGAAGGAACGGGTCACAAACAGCCATGGCAGAGTGCGCAGGCCTTCTCCTCATGGGACATTCCTCACTGCAGAATGGCACCCTGGGGACAGAGCACTCCTGGCCTGCAGGACCACCGGACAGACAGCGCAGCAGCTGAGCTTTCCACCTCAAGGTTCCAGGGAGGAGAGCAGGAGCTGCAGTTTGGCCCATGGCAGGCAACGGTCCCTGCACACTCAACGTCCAGCATCTGACTATTGGAGTCTCCCATCCTGGGGCAATGCTACAAGTGACACGAGCTGGGCTCCTGGCTCACAAGGAATTGATTGTGTGCAGCATTCAGCAGTATTAGCAGGAGCTTGGCAGGGGATTGATACGGGAGCTGCTGACACTGAACTGAATCCACTCCCCCAGATTGCTTTCAGGTTCCAGTGAGAACATGCAGCTCAAAGCTCCCAGCAGATGGAGTGTCTGAGAGCTGTGTGATGGAGTAGGGGCTGTCTGTGTGGGGAATGGGAGAGCAGGGGAGGACTTTAGGGGATGGACGATACCGGAGCCTGTAACCTGAGCTAGGTATGGGAGGGGAAAGGTCAACACCTTTGCCCGGGAAGGGGACAAAGGAAGGGAGTGTCAGGGGGGAAGCAGTTTTTGAGTTTGGGCCTGGGGCTGTGTGGGCGGAATTCAGGGTATCCTAGAGTTGTCACGGAGTGTGGGGAGTCCAGTCCTGCACCCCTCTTCCTGGGACCCACAGTGACTCTCAGCCAGCCAGTAAAACAGAAGGTTTATTGGACAGCAGGAACACAGGTTATAGCAGAGCTTGCAGGCACAGTCAGGACCCCTCCACCGAGTCCTTCTGGGCTTTCAGGGTGCTTGGATCCTAGCTAGGATACCCTGAATTTCGCCCACACAGCCCCAAGCCCAAACTCAAACTGCTTCCCTCCAGCCGCTCCCTTCCTTTGTCCCCTTCCTGGGCAAAGGTGTTGACCTTTCCCCTCCCTTACCTAGCTCAGGTTACAGGCTCCGGTATCGTCCATCCCCTAAAGTCCTCCCCTGCTCTCCCGTTCCCCACACAGACAGCCCCTACTCCATCACAAGCTGATAGGCCAGTGGCCGACTGCGTAGTGCTCCTTGCTGAGCAGGTAAAATTAGCAGCCTGGCTGATGTTCCCTGTCTGGAACACCATTTGTTTCCAAGGTAAGTAACGTAAAGGCAGTCTGTGGTCTCAGCAGCCCCAGATCCCCAGCCAATGGCCTGGCTTTATGCTTTCAACTAAATGGCTAATTTATAGAGTCGGCTGCTAGCTGTTAAAATGACCTCTGGCCAGTCAGCTTTACTCACCAACTTTACTAGCCTAGTGAGACTTAAAAGAGCCAAAATGAAAATGCAGGAACTGATGTCTGCTCCTCCTTGTGGAGAGGGGAGACAGACAGACAGACACAGCCCAGGCTACACTGGAGACAGCACTACGGACCAGACAGGTTTTAAAAATCTCTCCCCTTATTTGCAAAACTAACCCCCTGAGGTGGAAAAATGCCCATTCCCTGTGTACGAGCTGAATGCCCAGCGGGGGCCTGCCACAGACGGACATTTCCAGAGAGATGGGCAGAGTAATTCAGAGTAGCAGCCGTGTTCATCTGTATCCGCAAAAAGAACAGGAGTACTTGGGGCACCTTAGAGGCTAACAAATTTGAGCATAAGCTTTAGTGGGCTACAGCCCACTACAAACAGTTCTTTTTCTCTCCTGCTGATAATAGCTCACCTTAGCTGATCACTTTCCTTATAGTGTGTATGGTAACACCCATTGTTTCATGTTCTCTTCCTATTGTATTTCCACTGCATGCATCCAGTGAAGTGGGCTGTAGCCCAGGAAAGCTTATGCTCAAATAAATTTGTTAGTCTCTAAGGTGGAGCAAGTCCTCTTGTTCTTTTTTCAGGCCCAAGCCACTCTAGACCCAGATGCAACAATTAAACACAGCTAGAAACACTCCCCAGACTCACAACTCTCACCGCCAAGAGCACAGAGTGGCGTGTTCCACAAGTACTAACCCCAGACACTGGAAATGCTGCCACACACCCATTATAACCAACAAACAGAACCTTCTGTCCCGATGCCCAGAGCACTTCATGATGCTCAGCTACTTAGATACCGTCTTGCCCCAAGGAGCTCATCTCCTCTTAAGCAGCCAGTGCCAATAGAGAAGAGATGGCTGAAAAGATGGGAAAAATTCTGCAAAAAAAAATACCAAATTGTTTCTGGTTTGCAGGGGCCATTTTTCATTTTCCACATTTTTCACAATATCGTAACTGAATTTTTTGTTGAAAGTTTTTGACATTGTAATGGAAATTTTTCTTTATCCGTAAGTGTATGGTTTCAGTAAATTAAACATTTCCACAATAACTTGAATAAGATGGTTGAAAAAAACTGCAGAAAATTGTATGAAAAGCAATAATATTGACAATTTTTTGGTGCTAGGTTTTGCTTTAGAAAAGAGCCCATCTTTTGACAAAAAAAGTGTGTGAAAAATATCAGTCAACTCCACAAATCCATTCTAATCCCACATGTGCAGTCTCTCTCTCACACACACACACACACACACACACACACACACACACACAGCTTGTTCCTCACTGATCTCAGAGCAGCACAAGGGTGAGGAAGGCTGGTATCACTATCAGCATTTCGCAGATTGAGAAGGTGATTTGCCATGGGTCACACAAGTTAAAGCCGAGCCAGAATTACATCAGGGTTTTCAGACCCCCAGCCAAGCTTTCTGCACTGCCTCTCTCTGATTTATTCTGATTGCTAACCCCAGACTGGGCTCCCTGCTGCAGGCAAACTGAAGCGCACATACAGAAAAGCCACCCTGTCCCTGTAAACGTGGATGCCGCGCCGGGGCCCGTACCAGAGCACTACACCAGTTTTATGATTTGAGGCAGTTTCTCTCTCATTGCAGCAGGGGCCCCAGGAGCAGAGAGACAGAGTCCAGCTGTTGCCAGACATTCAGACAGGGTTGAAGCAAGCAGCGTGACCTCAGGTGACTTGTCTCATGCTGCCTCCCCACCCCATTCCTCCACACACTCTGCCATGCCAGAGTGACATGTGTCACGTGAGTCAGTATCAGACAGCTGCCAGGGAGACTTGGGTCTCAGCAGGTAAGTGCAGCAGCAGATACCCTGGAGCTACTGTATTCCCTACTTTCTCTAGGATCCCTGGCTCTGCACTCAGACCCAGCTACTCACATGGGGTCAAACAGCTCCATCAACAATTTTAGAGCAGGCACCTTAAAAGCGAAAGCAAAAGGAAAATGACAGCCAGCCCCTGTGAGAACCTTCTTGGGGCCTCTCCGGCTCCAGCCGGAGAGGCTCCTCAGACAAGGAGCCAAAGAAACTCAATAGTCCATTTGAAATGACTCATTTGCCAGCTGCCAGTGTCCGGCTCCTGTGACTGTCTGGAAACGCGATTCTGTTGGCAATGGCCACAGGGAAGAACAAAGTGACATAATGGGGCTCACATAAAACTTGCTGACACCTTGGTTTGCAAGGCAGGAGAGGGAGTGGGAAAGGAAAGACTCTTCAGTTGGGCCTGGGCTTCTTTCCTCCCCCCGGTGGCTGTCTCCTAGACTCCTCTGTGCACTCACTGGCTCTCGAGACAGACACTTCCCTCTGTCACGCTGCCAAGAACACTTAAGCTCCGTAAGAACCCACTGAATGATCTGGCAGCCCTAAATCTCCGTGGAGAAACTTCTTGCTGATAAGATGGTTGGGCTTTGCTAGCTCCTGGGAGCCATTCAGCCAGATGGAACCAGCGGTGTCGTCACCGTCTCTGGGAACGGGAACGCTGGCCACACACATAGGTGCCCACCTCAAATCCAACCACTTCTATGGCCTGTGACTCAACCCTCGGCCCACCTTGCCCAGGAGGGGCAAGAACAGCCCTTGCACTGGGGATGGGAGATGAGGCAAGATGGCCAGCTGTGTCCTTAGCACCCACTCTGATGGAGCACTGAGGCAGCTCTGAGCTAGAAATGCCTCCTAGAGAAACCCCCTGAATCCCCAGTAACACCCCCACGCACACACCCTAGCCACAGTACCTTGAGAGCCCTCCTCTTGTCAATGCAGTTGGGGTTTTGGCAGCGCAGAACCTTGTCCTCTGTTAGAGCCCGATCATCTGGAGAAGAAGGAGGATGAAGTTAGCCATCACAGAGCGGGGCGGAAGGGACAGCCAATGGGCAGGGCTGTGCAGTCACACCTAGCTGGGATTAGAGCTGGTGACCCCCAAGGTCACAGTCCCTGGAACCAGCCAGCCCCAAGGGTCACACTGCTCCCATGGGGACAGCAGATCTTTGCTGGAGAGAGACTGTGCTGGGAAGCCCAGCTCCTGTGGCTCTGTGCCGTAATCACCAGTCTCGAGCAATGCAGGTACGTCTACACTGGGCAGAATGGCTTCAAAACTAGGCCTAGGTTAGAACACAGTTTGCAAACTAGTTCCAGCAGAGCCTGGCCAAACCCAGTGACCCACCCCCTCGGCAGTGGGTGCGCCCACACTGGGGTGGAGTCCTGGGGGAAGTGCTTCAGACAATGGAGCTGGAGCTCAGCATGGGAAGTGCCTTATGCTTCTCCCTTCCTCCCAGTTCTGAGCAGCGACCAACGAGCAGAAACCCACAGGGAACAGCGTTGGAAGAGCGGAGCGGCAGCAGCAAACCTCCCTGAACTGGCTGACTGTGACGTGTAATAGTCACATGCTTCCTAAAGGGCCCATGGCCAGAGGCACCCACGCTCGTGGGCACGTTAGAAAGTGCAGGCGTACCCCGTTTATTTACAAGAGGGAGGGGGTGGGGGCAGCTGGAGGAAGGGGGAGAAAAGGAACCAGACGCACGAGTACACCTGCCGGGGAGCTCTGTTCCTCACTACCAAGCAGTCTGCAAAGTGGGGCAGGAGCAACGGGAATTATTATCCTGTGTTCTGAAGTGCCACTTCCCAACCCGATAAATGACACTGGAGACCCTCCGGAGACTTGAAACAACTCAGTCAGATGCTCCTGTATTTGGAGCTCAGTGTAATGATTGTGAGCTGCCTTTAGCTACTGAGGTGGACCAGAAAGTGTCCACAAACCACAAGCGATCCCCAAACCTGGGCAGTTATAAAACTCCAAGGATAGATTTGTGCTAGTGGGACTGAGCCTGACTCCCAGTCGAGAGCCAACAGGCTGGAAGTTCTCAGCTAACTAGGTATAACTGCAGCCTGCACCTTCCCAAACCTTCACCTCTGTCCGTCACAGTAGCACAGGGCA
Organism: Gopherus flavomarginatus; assembly: GCF_025201925.1. NCBI lineage: Eukaryota > Metazoa > Chordata > Testudines > Testudinidae > Gopherus > Gopherus flavomarginatus. Next base: position 1,757,063 of record NC_066637.1, on the reverse strand, counting down.
CTTTCATGCCACCCATTACCCAGACGTAAGCCCAGGTTGCAGCTCCTGGACTGTGCTCCAAGGGTAACTGTTGTCAATGCAGTAACCAGGGGAAAACAACCCTCCCCAAATCCATAGGGCAGAGATGAATCCATCTTTCGCTCCGAGCCTCCAAGATTGGCAACATGCAGAAAATTGAAGCCAAGTGAACAAATTTGGTCAATATGGCGATGGGCTGACAGGCTGCTCCAGGGCCAGCCTTTCTGCAGCACTCTTTGGTACTGGAGCATGATCCAGCTTATGACCCTCAGAATTTATTGCTGACCGACTTCAGAGATTTTACTGGCTACAATTCTAAGCCCCTGATTATACAGAGACGAGATACCATAAACATAGAGTGTTTAAAAGGCCATTATCCTCGGTCCACAGACAACATCAGGCCAACCAGCCAATTACATCTGCTGCTGTCCTGCGAGGACTGACACACCACAGCTCCTCTCCATTTATAATACTGAAAGTGGCCACACGGGCTTCCATTCAAGGAGTGAGATGAAGCATTGCTGCCTTCTCCTTTTAGCCCCATCTCTGGGCTTAGTGCTCTGCTCACCTACCTCCTCCCAGCCTTCTCACACCCCACAATCTCACTCCTTGTTCTCCCCTGCCAGCAGCTTCGCAACCAGCTTTCCAACATTGAAGTCCAGTTCTGGGCTGAGGTTGTGTCCAAGTGCCAGGCTGGGAGCTAAGGAGCAGCAAGTATCCTGACCAACAACTTAAAGGGTGAAGGAGGCTCCATGCTTGTCTCTTCAGGGAAGCCCCTGAATTTGGCCTATTGTCTCTTTCTGCACATTGTCACTAATCTCTCTGCAGCCGATCATCTTTCCTCAGGGTTTGTGCTCTGCCCTTCGCCTCAGCTAGCCTAGTCCTTCTGCTCTGCCACCAGCATCTACTGTCAGACATGCCTGCCCTCTCACTCGGGTCTGCTACCGAGTCAGGCAGGAGCTGCGTCCCTGCCACTTCCCTCAAGAGGACAGTTTCTGTGCATCGGGGTGGGCAGAGACCTCACCCTTACTGTGCTCTGGTTCGTGTCAGTGTGAGTCTCTGCTCCCCCCACGCCCCAGCTGCAGAGTCCCCTGCAGAAATCTGATCCTGCTGAAGGGTGCAGACCAGCAGGTAGATGCCAAGGTCAGAGGCCTTAGAAACACCCCCAATAGATCTCTGTCCCTGCCAGTCCATTAGGTGACAAGGATGGTGGTCGCACAGCCAGGTGTTCCAGTCCTGTTCCAAATCTACCCCTTTCCCCAGCTACTCATCCCCTTCCCCTCTCCCAGAGCATGGAGGGCTGGGCTCTGTGCGGGAGCAGAGGCAGCGCAGTGAGAGCAGCAGACAGGGTGCTCCGCACAGCTGCGGACGGGTCAGGACTAGGACTGAGGGAACATGCTTAAAAGCTTCATGGGCCTCAAAAGGCCACTCTTCCCAATGACACGCACTAGGTCCATCAACTCCCAGGACAGCAGGGGAGTCTGACCCCCCACATCACACCAAGGGGCTAACCAGCAGGCACTGACCCCTCCCAGCTGCAGGCTGGCGGTGTGTCAGGAACTGTGCCACCTTACAGCTGCTGGTCAGTGGTCACCCCACTGGCGCGTCTGGCAGAATTCACAGAGCTTCGCTAGAACCGACTCCAAGAATACAACAGACCGCCTATGTGACGGCATTGCCAGCTGAGCCCCAGCCCAGATCCAGGACCTCTCACAACACAGCCCTGAGGAATCAGGGCAAGGAGATTTCCAAACACCTGACAACACTACCATCTCCCAACTAGCAGCCTTTGCTGCTGGAAATCACCTGGGGCAGCAGCGTGTCTTGGTCTCTTGTAGACAGACACACACGCTGGGCATTTGTGACAGTCAGACATTTTCAAGTAATGACTGTTCTTTACAGATCCTCTACAGACGTTTGTCGTCTGAGATTCCAACCCCAGGTTATTACCCATGGCTAGTACCCAACTCATCCTTGGGACACTAGTTTAGAGAGCAAACACGCTCTGCTTTTATGCATAATGAATCTTTACAGATAAGCCAGACAGGGATGGAACCCAAGTGTAGGGTCCAGGGAAGGGTCCCCGGCTATTTTATCTTATACCATCTAGGCAGCTCTTGTGCTAAAAGCAACCCCCTGCTGCTGTAGTGCCCTGGGCCCCAGTCAGGGAAGTACAGGCAGGCAGGCAGGCATTTCGGTCACCCATCAGGACAAAAAGAAAACAGAAACCCTCCTATCACAAACCTTTTCCAGAAGGCGCTCCAAGCTCCAGGAGGCTGCAGCTCCCCTGCAAAGCGCCCCCACAGCACTGAGATCATTTGGTGTTTTTTGAAGCCAGCAGACACACTTTTTTCAAAGCTGTTTTGGGGACTCGGTTCTGTGCCCCGAGTTTCTCTAATCGCTGTCCCTTTCCCACAGAGCCTCCCTCAGTGGAGGCTTTGCAGGGAACAAGGCAGTATCAGCTTCTTATGCAGCTTGGTTTACAGTTTGTATTGTTACACAAACGTGGCAGAGGCAGCCAAGTGTCACCCCGGCAGCGACCGCAGATCCTGTCTCCTCCTCCACTATTCTGTTTCCGGCCCTGAGGAAGAGCCCAGCACTCACCCACTCATGAAGGAAACCATAGGGACAGGGTCTTTCCTGCTCCATTTGATCCAGTACACCGAGTAGGAGCTGCAAAGGAGCAGGAGGAGAGTTTCCAAGGCGAACGCATAAGGAAGCAGGAAGCGGAGCTGGGAGATGCAGACACAACAGTGCACTGAGGAAATGTGTTTATCTCAGACTGCGCCTGGGAACACAAGAACTAAGGCAGAAACTAAGCCACGGCTCCCCATCCAGCTCTGCTGGGTGACAGGCCTGGGGAGGAAGGCAGCAAAGGGAGGTTGTGACCTCAGAAGAGACACCAAGCTCAGGCAGCCCCGAAAGGAGCCACAGAAGCATGCATGCGTCAGAGAGGGAGAACAATGGCCAGGATTTACTATTACTAACAATACGTTACCGTCCCTCCTACAAGTTCCATGATCACAAGCTACAAATAAAGCCAGTCCCTGCCCTAAGGCACTTACAGTCCCCGCTCGGACCCTGCAAACACGTCAGCAGGGGAATACAGCTGTGTACACAATAGCCCCATGGAGCGCAGTGGGACTGCTCAAATGCATCCACCTTTGCTAGGTCAGGGACTAGAAGACAGGCCTAGAGGAGACAAGCCTCCCTGGAAGAGCCAGGGCAGGGCAGGGCAGGCAGTCAAGGCAGCGCTCTGCGGAAGATGAATGGGAAACCCTTATTTATGCACAGACAGAGATGAGTGTCTGGGAATGCAATGCTGGGAGCTCTCCTGCCACCTCTGCCTCAGCGCTGTGGAGCTGCCCGAGGAAGTGATGGGGTTACGGGAAGGAGAGGAAGAGTATCCAGGACACACAGCTCAGGGGCTGGAACACTGGAGTTGCTCCTGCCTGGGGATTGGGACATATTTGGGGTCAGGAAGGAATTTTCCTCCCGGGCAGACTGGCAGAGGCCCTGGAGGTTTTTCGCCTTCCTCTGCAGCGTGGGGTATGGGTCACTTGCTGGAGGATTCTCTGCACCTTGAGATCTTTAAACCATGACTTGAGGACTTCCACAGCTCAGACATAGGTTAGGGGTTTATTAGTGGGTGGGTGAGATTCTGTGGCCTGCGTTGTGCAGGAAGTCAGACTAGAAGATCAAAATGGTCCCTTCTGACCTTGAAGTCTATGAGTCTATGGGCTTTTCTCGAAGAGCAGCAAGATATTGAGGACCATTCCTCCCAGAGGAACAAGGCAGCAAAGGAGTCAGCAGTGACAGACAGTAAAGCTGGTGACAGCAGGGCTTGCCCACCCTGGGCCCACAGCAAGCCTGAGCGCGAAGCTAGACCTACATTCCAGTCATGGCTCCTGGGAACCAGGTCACAGGTGGGAAGGGCCAGATCTCTTCCGCAGACTCAGCGCTAGGCTCCCATTTAGCTGTATCAGCAATGCATGGAGTGTCCCTGCAGAGAACAGACCTTCCTGCCAGGAGCCCCAGGAAGCGGGATTCCCATGGAACGGGCAGCGACACTGGGTCCAGACAACAGGGCTATGCCAGGCCTCAGCCACCCCAGCCAGCTGGCATCACTGCAGAACCTGAGCAGTGGGCCCTCCCCACCAGGCAGCACCAGTCATGGACATGAGAGCAGCAGCAGAGTTTCTAGGCTGATTTTTGCCACCTGAGGCAGCCAGGCGAGTGCCCCCAGCTGTTTGAAAGAGACTCACACACCCCTCAGGCTTTGCACAGCAAACCCATAGTGCTCCCCCAGGGGAGATGGGAAGATCATTCCACTGCAAATCCCAGATCAGCTCCTTGTAAGCTGCCTTCTACAAGGATTCCACTTTCCCAGCTTACACAGGGTGCCTGAGCACCAATCGCCCCTAGCGCATGACCTGATGCTCTAGGGTTGCACCATCCCCCAGGGATGCCAACCCCCGCCCCCCAGCCTATCCCACACACAGTGGAAGCTGCCCCATGGTTTCATCCTCCCATTTAGCCCCAAGCAAACTGAATACTTAATACAAGACTGCTTGACACTGCTGGGTCGCAGCCTGCAGGCATGTTCCTCAGCTGAGGCTGTGCAGTGACTGGTGCCTCACCTTCCCTGGATTCTGCCCACACTGCGCCTGGCTCTAGCTAGCACCATCAGCAGCACTCACAGAGCTTCACCTTTACAAAGGCTCAAAGCTCTCCGTGTCGAGACTGGCCACTCAGCCAATAAGCAGAGTGAGCGTTGTTCCGCTGCAGAGCTCCCAGGGGCTAGCCGGGCTGCATTGCGCTCAGCACAGCCCCAGAGTTCCTGATTCCAGGATGGCTCTTCTCAGCCAGACTCCACTGCTAGGCACTGCTGGCTCAGGGCTCGTTGAGCAGAGAGCACTGCCCCGAGGCACACGGATGTGCTTGAAAGGGGCACGTGGCCTTAGCTGGAGTCGCGTGTCTCGTTCTTCCCTAGCACAGCACAGCACCTTTTGTGTGTGTGTGTGTGGGGGGGGGGTCGGTCGGGGGTCAGAGTTCCAGTTGTCAGGCAGCAGGACCTTTGTGGCAGACAGAATTACCCTGAGGTGTGAATAAAGTGCTGGAGGTTGCAACAGTGTCAGTCTGGGGGAGACGCACTGTGTTGGATGCCGCTCCCCATCCTTGTCCAGCGTGGACTGGGGAAGGCAGCCAGAGCCTTCAGAGAGAAGAATTATTCAAACCTGTTGCCTGTGCTGTTCAGCAGCAGCAGCGCAAGGGGCTCTGAGAGCACATTCCCCCTGCAGACCCCTCCAGGCACGCTGTCCTTCCCCCCGTCCAGCCCACAGAGCTCCTGCGCTTCCAGTGAAATCCACTAAACCTGCCTGTGGTATGACTCAGCTTCCGGGCTGTGCAGTGAGTGGCTTCCGGGAACTGGGGGCTCATTTAGTCAGGTTTTGTATTTTAGGGTCACTTTTAGGTGCCTGACTCTTCAGCCAAGGCGAGTTTTTGGAAAAATATGACTCTGCAGAGGGATGTGGCTCTTCGCTGGAGCTGGGTTTGTATCTTCCAGAGACCACTAGCTTCCTGGACGCTCTGCCTATATGTCCAGGCTGTTTGGCTGAGAGAAAGGCCAGATGCTCCTTTGAAAGCACGTTACACAGAACAGAGAGAATAGGGGACCATGTAACTCCCAAGGGAGTAGTAGGGCCTCCATTCACATGCAATTTATCCTGTTTATGAGAGTTTTATATACATGGGCCCAGATAATCATCATAGAAACAAGCAATGTGGGAACAGTAGGAACAGATCTAAAGGGACTCTGAAATGGAATGGCAGTAAAGGAGAAGGAAAAGGAAATGGTTGTCTGGAATCTGGTGTATCTGTTATACAGCCCTAGACTATAATGAATATTCGTATGGCTCTTCCTCACATGCATCATTTCTAAAAACTCCTCCCAGGTCTCCTGGACCTTTGTCAACTCATCAGCCCACCAGCATCTCACCACCTCAAAAGCAACAAGATTTCCTGTGCCCTGAAACGAAGTTTTGAATATCAGCGGAGTCAGAGTCTGCAATTTACAGGACAGACTAACAACCAGAGTGACTGGAATTGGGATTCACACTGTATTTCAATTAATCCTTTAGAGGCTGCAGAATCGAGAGGCTGGCATGCTAAGGATTCATTTGCTGGCAGTCTGGGGAAAGCCAGTGATTTAAGGGTTAAGCCTGCAGTCTAAATCGAAGGTTTTACTATGGAAGGTTTAAATTGAGGTTTAAGAATTCTAAGAGGACGTATCAAACATTGATCTAATTATCCCAAGGGGGAAGCCAGTCCCAGAACAGCGACATGGAATCGAAAGGAATCCACCTCCTGTAGAGACAGTCCCACAAGGACTCTTCAGCTTATGTCAGACCCAGAGGCTGTGCAACTAGAAGAGTGGCATTAAGGAAAACTGAGCATCTTCTGGGTGAACCTCCCCCGGGAGAGTGATACCAGCCCACATGCAGAACTGCCCAGGGTTCATATATGGCAGGGCCACCAGATCCCTGCTCCTCTCCCCTCTCCGGCCCCTGCCACTAAGACAAACAAATAGGTTTCTTCTCCTCTCAAGCGGATGGTGGAGGAAATATCTGACTGCTGGCTGCAAAACTGTTTTTCAAACATTTTGAAGTAAAAGGCGGAGAGGAGCAGAGCTCCTGGGGGGCTGCTGGTATGGAGCTCAGCAAGCAGCTGTGAGTCTGAGCACGCAGGGCTGCTGTTTGTACAGGCGGCAGCAATGTCGCTGCTGCTTTCAGGGCAGGTTTGTATTTAGCACCTAACCAAGTGCATTACCGCCTCTCTCTTCCCATCAGCATCACATGGGCTACATGGAGCTTGAATTTCCCTTTGACCTGCCGCTCTGGGCACTGCCAGCAGATGACTCACAGCTGGAGCTCCAAAAACGTCCAATAATCTCAAACACAGAAATGCGCCAAAGCTGCAAACCTTCCCTAATATGGAGATTTTATCAATGGGTCACAAAGCAGTGGGAACCACAGCTCAGCACAGAGAATCCCTATTTACCTACAGGTTAAGGAATACAAAGGATCCCAGAGAGCCTGAGACATGGACATTCTTATTGCAAAGGGATCTGGCCAGTCAGCGGGGCAAATGTGGCTCAGGCTGCAATAAGCAAGTGGACGCAGTGCCAGCATCCTTGCCAAATTCCAGCTCAGGTGATTACATCCCGCTGACCTACATCCCTTTTCACTTCTGCTGGATGCAGGAGTCTTCCCTGCCTGTCACAAACCGTCACACAGCAATATTGTGCACTGCCAAACAGTTGCTGTGTTACACCACAGAGGTGACTGCAATTCAGTGGCATATCTCTTACCTACTTTGCAAGGGCACGGGGAGGCTCAGCTCCTCAGGGTTTGTAAAGTGCTCTGAGATCCTCAGGTGAAAAGCTCTAAAGACAAAGGCTTATCAATGAAGCTGTCCCAGTAACAGCAACAAGCTCTGCATGAGAATCCCCTTGTGTCAAAAAGATAGCTAAGGGTTAACGTCTCTTTCACCTGGAAAGGAGTAACCTGAAACACCTGACCAGAGGACCAATCAGGAAACAAGACTTTTTCAAATCTAGGTGGAGGGAAGTTTTGGGTGTGAGTTCTTTGTTCTTTGTCTTGTGTCTGTGCCCTCTCGGCTCTGAGAGTGATTTTTCTATCTTCTGGCTTTCTAATCTGCTGTTTCCAAGTTGTAAGTACAAAGATAGGAAGACCATAGGTTTATATTGTTTTCTTTTGTATTTACATGTGTGTAGTTGCTGGAATGTGTTAAATTGTATTCTTTTTGGATAAGGCTGTTTATTCATTTTTTTCTTTTAAGCAAATGACCCTGTATTTGTCACCTTAATACAGAGAGACCATTTTTATGTCCTTTTCTTTCTTTTTATATAAAGTTTTCTTTTTAAGACCTGTTGGAGTTTTTCTTTGGTGGGGACTCCAGGGAATTGAGTCTGCAGCTCACCAGGGAGAGTCAGGGGGAAAATCTCTTTGTGTTAGATTTACTAGCCTGACTTTGCATACCCTCTGGGTGAAGAGGGGGGAAGAGAGATTAGCCCTCTCGGTACTTGTGTTTTCCAGGACTGGAAACAGGGAGGGTGGAGTCCCTCTGTTTAGATTCACGGAGCTTGCTTCTGTATATCTCTCCAGGAACCCAGGGAGGGAACACCTGGAGGGGAGGAGGGGGAAGGGAAATGGTTTATTCCCCTTTGTTGTGAGACTCAAGGAATCTGAGTCTTGGGGTCCCCCAGGGAAGATTTTGGGGAGACCACAGTGAGCTAGGCACTGTATAAATCCCTGGCTGGTGGCAGCGTTATCAGGTCCAAGCTGGTAACTAAGCTTGGAGGTTTTCATCCTAACACCCATATTTTGGACGCTAAGGTCCAGATCTGGGAAAAAATGTTATGACAACTTGTGTCAGGCAATACACAAAGCTAGCTCTGAAAAGGGGAGCATGTCTCCATTGGTCTACTCTTCCCCCTCCAGCCCAGTTCCAGGCTTTGAGAAGTACACCCCATCTCTGCCCTTCCATGGGAGAAATGCTGCTTCCAAAGACAATCAGTCTGGGTTACATTCACTCGCCTGCATGTTGCTTGGAAAACGATGGGGAAGACTGTCCCACAACAATGGAGCTCTGACCAAACCCTTGGCGAGCACACTCCATAACCAGAAGCTTTGCTCCAATTCATCAGCTCACGTGACCCCTGCTGCTCCCACTAATTGAATGCACAATAGACTCATTTTAATCAGACTTACCACCTCAATGAATGACTACACTGTCTCCCAGCAAAGGGCTGCTGGAACCACCTAGGCACATGCCATCATTCCTGGCCAAGGCAGAGAAACCAATCCTGAGGCTACAGCTGTCCCGGTCCGAGATCCCAGACAGCTGGTCTCCAAGAGTGACAGGGTGAAGGAGTTGAAGCTACTGATTGGTTTCAGCTACTAGTGAGACGGTCCAGCGTCTGTGACTAGGGAAGCTGACGTGAAGAGCCAGGCTGCTAGCAGGGAGCTGAGCCTGGCAGAGACAAGAGAAGCAGAACAGAGGTCAGAAGAGGGGAGAAGCAGACCCAGAGCTGCTTCAGCCAGGCCAGAAGCAACAATGGAAACAGGCCTGAAGCAAGCACTGGGACAAGGACAGAGTTGGGGAAAGCACTTTGCTCATTACCAAAGGCTCTGGTGGATCTCACAGGTTTCCCTTATGTCCCAGGACAGAATCCCCTCCTGCCTGAGGACTAAATGTGTTCAGGGGAGGCAGCCCCGCTAGAATTTCCATGTTCCACTCAGATACACAAAGCCAGCACTGGCCCATTTCAGAACGGGGCTTTCCTGAGGGTCTTCTCGACTTTACCACTTTGTATTCTATGGCCCCAAAGATGTGCTGGGCAGATGCAAAATAACAACCCCAGCTGCAAACAGTGAATGATCGAAACTCAGATAGGGGATGAAGATGAGGGAGAGAGGGATGAGATCATCGCAGGGTTACTCAGATGGAAGCAAAACATGGAAAAAGTTAAAGTTAAGAACTGTAAAAATACTAGCTCCTGCCCCTTGTTGTGGGCACCGCACAAGGAGTGAGCACCTGTGAGACTTAACAGAGAGAGCAGGGAACCAGCCTATAAGACAGTCTCATTTGGAACGACTTTCACTGAGTAATCAATAAATACAACAGGCACTTTATGTGTAGCACTTTCCATTCATAGAGCTCCGTGCCCTTTGGGGGATTAGCACCAATTGCCCACGTGCAAATGGGGAAACTGAAGCCTAGAGTGACCGGCCCAAGTCACATAGGGAGGCAAACACGACTAGAACCTAGATCTCCTGAATCACAGTCCTGATTCCACTGGACGGTGCTGCTGCCCTACCGACATAATTCCTTCCAGCCCAAAGGGATCCAAGAGTTGAAAAGGGACTGTGGTTTGTGCAGTGCTGTGTGTTGCTAGGATGAAAGGCGCTCTGGCACTGCAAAGCAGATACAAATGGAGTCTCGTTACTTGGCCAGACTGGGATGGGCCTACCCTGAATACAGCTATCAAAGCAGACAGGGGTGGTGGAGCTCAGGAAATACTCGGAGGGATCTACCTGCTGCCAAAGGAATATTTAAGTAAATAATGAAACCAGCTCCTTAAGAGGGTCAATTCACATCTGGCCTTGGCCTTCTTCCTTTCTCCATCTGTCCCTTTCATCTCCCTCCATCCCTCTTTGCTCCCAGCCCATGACCTTCTCCTGCCAGGAATTAGGAGCCACAGAGCAATTGCCCAAGAATAAACAACTGCTTGTGCCACTGTCTGGACAATGGTGATTAGCTAGTAACAAGCAAGGAAGTGGGCTGGCTAATGCTCTGGGAGAACACAGCTTTTCTGTCTGGAAGATGCAGTAGGAATCAGGGCCCCCTGCCTCTTGTGGAAATATCTCCAGCAAGTAGATTCCATGGGGGCTCCCAGGTAACTTGCTAGAATGCATTTCCCTTGGCCAGGTCCCCATCCCAGCCTATGGGCTGCTCAGGTGGCAGCCCAGGCTTTGCTGTCCCATTAGTTCTGGAGGAGGAGAAGAAAACAAGCTTTTACCCACTTAAAACAGCTTGGGAGGAAGCCAAGAAAGACATCAGCACAAAGAGCAGAGACCAGGCCCACTGGAGAATGCCAGCACCCAAAGGGTGGGAGAGATGAGAGAGAGACGCACAGGCATTGCCAGGAAGGATCAGACCTGTGGCCCATCTAGCCCAGAATTCCACCTGTAAAATGGCCAACACCAAGTGCTTCTGAGGTAGGAGCAGGAAATGCCTACTCCCTAGTAGTTAGAGATTGATTGAAGCCCTGAAGCAGGAGGTTTGATCTCTAGCAACATTCATGCTTTCATCGACTTTGGTTATTCTTGTTATCCCTGGGCTGGCCCATCCCTGTAGCAGGAGCCATGGGGCAGGCGGTGACACAGCTACTCTTGTAATCTGAACAAGTCTAGGTCCTGTAGCGATGTCTGTGTCCCAGGGCTTGGGCTCCTCAGCTGCAACTCAGATTCACCCAGGCTACCCCGGGACCAGTCTGCCTACCAATTCAGTGAATGCCCCAGCATCCGGGGGCCCAGCTACCCTCGAGATAATGGCACAGGGACAGTGCGAGATTTCTGGAGGGGGACTCGGAGACTTTCAGGCCCAGAAGAGACCTGTCTGGCAGGCCACAGGGTTTCCTGCTGAAGGGGTTGGGGTGACCTGGCATCAGTGCCCACGCACTCAGACAGGTTTCAGCACAGCTTCAGCATTTCAGCCCTCCAGCCCTCCCTCAAAAGGGAAGGCCGCCAGTGATGTAGAACGGTCTGCCCTCTGTGAGGGCTTGGGCATGCAAAGGACCTTTCCCGGGGTCAGCACTATAGAGCCAGAGAGCAGGAAGCAAGCCCCTGGGGACAGCCCTGCACCCTGGATGGCAGGGCACAGCCAGCAGAAACGTGGCTATCAGCACTTGGGACAAACAGGGCTGTCGGAGGGGAGCGTCGCACGGTCTCTGGAGAGTGCAGGGAATAAGGGAGTCAGACAGTGGAGCAGAGACCCACGCACAGTTCTGATGAGAGAATGTCACCACCAGGAATAAAGCCTGGGTAACACAAAGATTCCTAAATCCACTGGCAAGTGAGCCCAGAATGGGTTTACAATCTGCTTTAATCCAAAGCAGTTCAATTAGTCTTTAAGACAAATCCTATTGTGTTGCTTTTCTTACGCGCCATGTTTCATAGTTTTAAAACGGCAGCCCTTTGGTTGTTCACTCCAAATAAAGTCGTTTCAGATACTGAAACGGGCTGCCCTGGCTCAGCTAGTGCCCAGACACTGGCCACAGGTGGGTGGGTCAGTGGGAGGGGCAAGGGGATGCACAACATTGCTCAGATCCTACTACCATGGATCTGTGGCGAATTAAAACGATGTGTCTGTGTAATAGTAGGTCCCTGCCATGGGTACCCGTCAGCATCCGCCTTGAGGCTTATGGTAACATGGGTTTAGGGAAGGCTGGAAGAGCAGAGGCAGCTCATAACCAGCAGCTGGCAGCGCTAGCACTTGCATGCTGCCCTAGCCAGCCCGAGGACCTGAAAGGGGCAGCGTCTCAGCTGCAACCTAGAGCATACGGGGATCGCTCCCCTCAGTCCAGCCAAGCAGAAGGAATCATGGCATCACATGGCACTGCTGCTGATGGACAGCAGGAAAGCTGCCCGGGTCACTCTGTGGCCATCCGAGATGACAGGATGGTGCCAGCAGGAAAAGAAAGCCAGAGGGAGAGAGATCCCAGTGTGGACAGCCTGAATTCTGTGCTCAGCAAGCACTGCAATGAAGAGCCAGGGTTGGCACGGCAAGAGCTACAGTAAGCCAGGATTGGCGGCACTGGCAGCGGGATGCAGAGGACACAGTATTGGAACAGCAAGGTGTGCACTAGGCCAGGCTGGAGCCTGAGCAGCACCTACCCACAGGCTGGCGGCTCTCTGCCCAACGTTGATAATGTTAGTGGAGGAGCAGAGGATGCAGGCAAATCCCTCCTGCCCATGGCAGCAGGCTCCTCAGGGCAGAAGCGTCACATAACCAACGTTCCAGAGTCAGCTGGACCCCGTTCTCTGCCACAGGGCTTTGCCCCGGCTTCCAGCAGCAGAGGATTTCAGGGGCATGCCTTATGCCAACGTGGAGGGGAAGGCTGGACAGTGGCATCTCTTGGAAGGGGTCACACACCGCAGCACCAGGAGGGCTCTAAATGCTCAGACCTGATGTCATGCAAGCCATGTGCCAGCCAGTTAGGGTTATTAGGCACAGTCTAAATCTGGGCTAAGATGATAAAGTTAAACTGCCTGCCCAGAACTAATCACCCTAAGTACCTAGCCGTGTCACCGTTACTTAGCAGAGATCACAGAGAACAGCACTGTTTAACGAGGCCTTCTGTGGAGCAGGCTGCGCTGCCTGACAGGTATGGAATGGGGAGGCTCTTCCCCTTTGTCTTTCCTCCTAAGCCGCTGCCTGTGTGTGGCACTCACGGCACAGTGCCCACAAGCAGTGAGTCTGCAGTGCCAAGTTCGCAGATGGTGCTCAGAGGAAGCAATAACGATCAGCAGCAGACCAGGGAAAAGCTAAATATAAAGAGCCTGTCTACAGACGTTTTTTCCTCCTGCCGATAATGGCCCACCTCACCTGACCACTCTCGCTATAGCTAGTACGGCAACACCCATGGTTTCCTGTCCTCTGTGTATATGCATCTTCCTACTGTGTTTTCCACTCCATGCATCCCATGAAGTGGGTTTTAGCCCACGAAAACTTATGCTCAAATAAATGTGTTAGTCTCTAAGGTGCCACAAGGACTCCTGTTCTTTTTGCTGATACAGACTAACACGGCTACCACTCCAAAACCTGGGACCTGATATAGCCACCGCAAAGGTGGGACCCAGTCTGACTCCCCCTGAAGCCAATGGGAGCTTTGCTATTGACACAGAAAGGGAGCAGGATCATTTGAACATACTTAGCCCTGGGGGAAACAGTGGGCAGAAGAGCCAGCAGGAAGCTCATGGGGCGGGACGAAGTCTCCTATACCTCCCAGAATGGCACAGTGGAGAGGGCTCCCTGTAGATTTCGTTTAGTGAGGTGGGCGGGAGGCACTAACCCTGCACATTGCTACAGATCCCTGTTCCGTTTTGGTTGGTAGGCACAAATTTGACAATTTTTCTGGGAAAAGGGCCCCCTGCAATGCTTATTTGGGTAAGTCCTGCTCCTCCCAGAGCTGGAAACCTCACACCTGTGCTCCGAAAAGGTACCAGTCCCGTCCCACTTCAAACATCCCATCCCTGGAGACCCTCCATCTGTGCAAGCAGCTCCCCTGAGAGGCATGGGGTTAACTAGTGCCAGCTGGGAACACGAGCAGCCTGAAATTCTGCAGGAATTCCGCAACTTTGCTGGGATTTCCCCTCTTCTTCCTATGTTGCTAAAACAAACTCCTTGTTCACCTTCATTTTCACCAATAAAACCAGGACTCTGCATGAGCCAGTGAGGGAGTGGGACACCGGCCAAGACCAGGGGGAAATTTCATCAGCAGAAAAACTGCCTTCTGTCCTTTCAGACCATGCAAAACTGCAGCCAAAGGCAGCTGCCATTCCACTCTGCGTGAAGCCCGTAAAAACTTGAGACTGCAGTTTCCACTAGCAGGACCCATTGCCCTCACCCCTTCCAGTAGCTTTGAGACAGATAAAATAATTCATTCATCATTCAGTCCTGAAGTGTGAACAGACAGAGGACTTGTGGCCCTAGGGCTGTCAATTCAGCACTTGTAAATTCTCTCAAGAAAGAGAAACTTCTGATAGCTGTGCTGGGAGTTAACAGGAAATGTAACAATGAATACCCAGGAGAGACAAGCTGTGTGCCTGAGTACTGTGGAGCAGGTACCCTGCTTGCTGCACACAGCTTCAGAAATAGTTGCTAGGTATTGGTGCGGAATAGACTTTACAGGCCTGAACCAGTCACTGATTCCAGATGGAAAATTCAAATGTAGTTCTCAAAGGGAATTTGCTACCATGACTGGGCCTTTTCCAATGGGAACAAGTAGCCCCCTCCTATGGAGGGAGCCACGCTGGAGTAACAATCATTGTCCCACTAAGCCAAAAGGCTGGCCTAGGGCATGAACCAAATGCCCTGCACAAGCACAATTTTCAGCTTTGAAAGGGACAAGAAAGCTTTGAATTCTAGGGTTTCTGTGAGCAAGTTTCAGCTCGTTGCTATTAGGAGCAAGTTCCTAATTTCACTGGAAGAAAAATGATCCACCACCTCTGCACACCCGTCTCCTTCCAACAGTCAGTCTCTGCTGGAACAAAATCTTACCTTGGCTCTTTTCCTATTGCTGCCCCTTGGCCCCAGCAGTCAGCCAATATCTTGGGCCTTGCTGGGCTGTTTCCATTAGGAGGAGAAACAGATTATGAGTCAGATATTTCTTTGGTGTCATCCTGTTTATTTAAAAAGCATGGACATCGAGCCTTTTTCCCAAACAGCAGCAGGGAGTTTCCTTGCTCAGAATCCCATATCTGCCTTTCCTGCGACTACTGGGCCCAAAAGAATTCCAGCTTCCACTCATCACTACTCCTCTAACTCATTCTCTCTCTTTCTCTGGCACACACACAACGCCCCGGACTCTGCACTTGCAACCAGTATCCCAGGAAACCCCTCAGCTTCTTGTTCAGGCCATGGGGAGTGGCTTCTGTCAGCTACAAAGGGGCATTTAATTGCGCCTTCATTTAGCCATCATAACATTATAAACTTTGAGGGAATCATTGATGCAAACGAGAGAAGAAACAAGAGAGGCAATATTCTCCTGAAGGACTGTGGTCTCTCCAAAGGCTGCTAGGGCGGAATGTGAAACTGAACACAAAAGAGGGTGACTAACTCCAGGCCAGCAGCTCAGAATTCCTCCCACTCTCTGGAAAGGGAATCTCATCTCTCCTCCAACAATCACTCCAGGGGCCCAGAGCAGATCCATTTATTGAGCAGAACTGAGCTCCTAGGCAGCTTTCATTGGGCTGGCGGAGGAGGAGCCACTGTGGTCAGTGATGGCATGACTGGGAGAAGAGAAGACTGGATTTGGCACAGGCTGCTGGGAGAGCCTACGAGAGTCACAGGCCATGGTCACTCTAGTGAGGGTGCCGTGGAGAGTCTGTGCCATATATGAAAATCCTACAGCTCAGCTCCCTTTGGGTGTGGTGCTTGGTGCCCCGTCCCACCAGGAGGGCTTTCTGAGTAACATCAGAGACTGAATCCCCTGGGACCCGTTTGAGAGGCAAGGAGCAAGGCCATTTCTGGCCACACACAAGGACTCAGTTTATTCAGAGTTACAGAGCCTTGTACTAAGTTTCAGGAGGGATGGGAAGCCCAGCATGTAGGAATGAGTCTGGGATGGACATGCGAGCCCAGCTCCCAGCAGGGTGCCTCAGGAGGGTCAGACTAGCATGATTACTGCTCATCTAGAAAGGGGTGGAGTTCATAAACCTGGCTGGTATCTAGTGAAAACCAAAAGCCTTGTCCCACATGCTGCCATGGCCATGCTGAGGCAAGAGGAAACACGTCTCACTGTAACATCCTGCCCAGCACTGAGGCACAAATACCTGAGTCAGGTGCAGTGCAGCAGAAGCTTGCAGCACTAAGCCCACAATTAGCAGTAGTGTTACTGTGCCTGCAGGAGATAGCTGGACACACCTCTCTCATTACAGGGCAAGTTGTCCTCTACAGCGGTGGTTGTAAACCAGGGGTACATGCACCCCTGTGGGTATGCAGGAGTCTCCTGGGGGTACATCAGCTCATCTAGAGATTTGCCTAGTTTTGCAACAGGCTACATAAAAACCACTAGCGAAGTCAGAACAATCTAAAATTTCATACGGAGAATGACTTGTTTATACACTCTATACGCTATACACTGAAATGTAAGCGCAATATTTATATTCCGATTGATTTGGAATATAAATATTTTTATAATGAGATGGTAAAAATGAAAACCTAAGCAGTGTTTCCATAAGAGTGCGGCTGTGACACTTCTGTATGTGTGTGTCTGATTTTGTAAGCAAGTAGTTTTTAAGTGAGGTGAAACTTGGGAGGCCACGCAAGACAAATCAGACTCCTGACAGGAGTACCGTGGTCTGGAAAGGTTGAGAGCCACTGCTCTGCAGGACTAAGCTACCCAGACCCTGATCCCAGGCTTTTGCCCAGCCAAGGCCTGCATCTAGGACTCCAGACTCCCGTGTTCCTTTTGTGGCAGTGGGAAGAGCTTATTTATGGTTTCGAGCCTGGGGCAGCAGGGTAACCTCACACAGCTGAGAAACCTATTTGCACCTATAAATAAGCCCAGAAAATTTGCTTGCAAGGTGCAGCAGGAACTCCTCTAGCTTTGTCTGGGTTTCAGGTTCCTTCCCTCACCTGCTAGCTCTGTCAGAGAGGCTTCCTCACACAGAGATCCCCCACGGCAGAGGGGCAGACTGCATCAACACAGCATAGGCACTACACCTCTTCTTGTCAGAGGCAAATCCTCTTTCTGCAAAATTCAAGCAGGACTCACTGGCTCCTGCCAGCAGAGGGGCCCAGCACCATGCTCAGGTCACAGACTACCAGCGTCCTCTCTTGGGGGCTAGAAACTGGCGGTTATGAGACTTATAGAAACCAGAGAGGCAGTTAGTTCCCAGCTGTGGAGATGTAACTAACCAGCCTCAGGAAGAGACTACAGCAAACATATAACTGGACTATGCACCATTTCCTGACAGTTCCGAGCCCCACCCCTCTCAGCGGTGACCAGCAGAAAGCCTGGGCTGAGAACGGCACAGAAATGACCAAGTTCTGCAATGGAAGGACAGGCTCTAGGGACCCGAGGAAGACACTGTTCTGAAGAGGCTTAGTAGCAGGGTCGGCACAGGGAAACAAGGAGGCTGACACATCTGGATGCCAACAGGCAGAGTTTGCTTTGTGAGTGGAGAGGTTATGTGCACAGTTCAGTGGAAGTGCATCTCCAAGATGGGACTCTTTGTTTGGAAGAAGTAACTTGGGGCATCTTCGCCCCTCGCCCATAGCTGTGGTTCAGCCTAAAGCTAGCCCATTCCTTACGGCGGCAGCACCAACTCCTCTCTGCACTCAGAACCTGGCCTGCTCCCTCCAGTCCCTCAAAGCTCCACATCCTCAAACCAGAGCCCAAATATTTGTTCTGTCACAGCGGAACGCACCATCACCGGCTACTGGAGAGGAGAGAAGGGTACGAAACACACAGGAGTGATGACAGGAGGCCAACAGGCGTGCAGAAGTGGCCAAGAGAGGAGAGCCTTGGGACTCCAGAGTCACGACAAGGGCCCGCAGGTGCAAAGCCCTCAGTGCTGAGCAGATGAGGGACTGCTGCTGACGGGGTCCAGTCCGATTACTGTATCTGAGAAGGATGAGAGAAATGTGCCTGCTGTGAAGCTTTGCTGCCCACACTTTGCAATCATTCCCTGGAGAACACAATAACCACTCTGTGCACGCTGCATCTCCAGGGCCTCTGACAGCCTAGTAACAGCCTCTCCATTGGCTGGCCCACCGGAATTACCATCTCACTTGACCTATTAGGAATAATGATGGGAGCAACGCAGGAATCCTTTTCTATGGGTAAGAGAAAGTTGCTCAAAGAACAGGGAAACTTGCAGCCCTGGGATAAACAGGGAGACTCAGGGACCTGTTTTAACCCATCTCTGCCTTGTGAGCAGGAGAAGGGAGATTAAAGAGTTTCCTTCCTGCATCCCAGCCACCCGCTGCCCCAAGGATTTACTACTTTTGCTTTACAGGGAACAGAGGAACTTTGACTATTAAACAGTTTAGAAAATGTATCTATGATCCCAAGTCAGCAGGTTGCAACTAGGACAGGGAGTTACACCCTAAGACAGCTCCCTGCTTCGTTCACATGCCAAGTTCCAGTTAGGAGTCGTCAGCAGAGAGCCTCCCAGATCCCAGACAGCAACTGGAGCCCCGCTGGCTGCTCATCGGTTGGTTGCCAAAACGAACTGCTTCAGAGCTTGAACAGAGAACCCCAAGCTTCGGTCTTGGCAGGAGAGGAGGTTTTCCTGGTTCCCACCTAGAACCCCTCACCAAAGGTGACCAGATGTCCTGATTTTACAGGGACAGTCCTGATTTTTGGGTCTTTTTCTTATATAGGCTCCTATTACCCCCCCACCCAAGTCCCGATTTGTCACATTTGCTGTCTGGTCACCCTACCCTCACCCAGTGTGATACAGACAAGCATGGCCACTGGCTGCGGGCAGTTCCCTAGATACCAACTGAGGGCAGAATGGGCCCTGAGAGCATGGTGACCTGGAAAGCATTTCACCATCATGCAACTCCTGTCCCAGGGATGATGATTTTTCACCTATTGTTTGAAATCCAAATGGCTGTTTATTTTATCACACTGCAGCTGTCTTGGTGACTCAGCAGTGAAATGATGGCAGGGCCACCGAGCGCCAGGTCCTCTGCTACCCTGGGAGGCAAAAGCATTTGTCACAGCCAACTTTATTTACATCACAGAACAACACAATAACTTACTATCAGTTAAATATTTGTTTGGACTGAACACAAACATTTATGCAACAAGTTAGACAGGCACAGAGGCCAAGTGCAATCTGTCTCTATTAACAGTAGTCAAGTGTGGGAATGGCTGTATTTAGCACTGCCTCTGGAGAGAGAGCTCTATGCCAGCGTGGCACCAACAGTGAGAACAGAACTGAAGGAGTGAGGACACTGTAAGGCCAGGACCAGGGTGTAGCAGTACCTGGAGGCGGGAGCTAAGAAGAGCAGCACACAGACAACCTACAGCACACCCGGGAAAAGTGCAGTCCCAACAGCATTGGAGACTGAGGTTCTCCATCTACCAATAGAGGAAGCATTGCATGGGCACTCCAGAGCAGGTACTGCAGCTTTTCCCATACTGCCCCCACCCACTACCAAGGGGTAATACATGCCTGTGGATTTAGGCTCCTAAGTCACTTCTGAATATGGGACAAGGAAGAGTTCGAGAATTTTACCCATAGTGTTTTTGCCATGCAGGACATCTTTCCAGCTCAGCCACTCTGAGTACTTTCCTATAGGCCACATAGACACTGACTTCCAGTCACTACAGACCTGGTCTGGATTCAAATCAGTAACAGGTTAGTCCATTTTCTGATAATTCCCTTTTCCTTTGGGCTTTGCCATGTGCTATGCAGATAATCCATTTTATTTGCAGTTGAAATGTCATTTTGAAAAACCCTATAGACAAAGATCGAAATATCCAACGGTATCTACAGGGCACCTATCACAGCCGCTGCACACCGGGTTACCTTCAGCGCCAAGCTGAATCCAACGTTGAAACAACCGTAAAGAATAAAGCTGTCAGACACATAGAAGAACATAAATGGTTGGGCAAAAGTCAACATGGTTTCTGTAAAGGAAAAATCATGTCTTACTAATCTATTAGAGTTCTTTGAAGGGGTCAGCAAACATGTGGACAAGGGGGAATCCAGTGGACACAGTGTACTTAGATTTCCAGAAAGCCTTTGACAAGGTCCCTCATTAAATGCTCTTACGTAAATTAAGTTGTCATGGGATAAGAGGGAAGATCCTTTCATGGATTGAGAACTGGTTAAAAGACAGAGAACAAAGGGTAGGAACAAATGGTAAATTTTCAGAATGGAGAAGGGTAACTAGTGGTGTTCCCCAAGGGTCAGTTTAGGACCAATCCTATTCAACGTATTCATAAATGATCCAGAGAAAGGGGTAAAAGGTGAGATGACAAAGTTTGCAGATGATACTAAACTGCTCAAGATAGTTAAGACCAAAGCAGACTCTGAAGAACTTCAAAAAGATCTCACAAAACTAAGTGAATGGGCAACAAAATAGCAAATGAAATTTAATGTGGATAAATGTAAAGTAATGCACATTGGAAAAATAACCCCAACTATACATAAAATATGATGAGGGTTAGTTAGCTACAACTTATCATGAAAGGGATCTTGGAATCATTGTGGATATTTCTTTGAAGATGTCTATGCAATGTGCAGTGACAGTCAAAAAAAGCAAACAGGATGTTAGGAATAATTAAAAAAAGGGATAGAGAATAAGACAGAATATCTTATTGCCCTTATATAAATCCGTGGTACACCCATATCTTGAATAATACGTACAGATGTGGTCTCCTCATCTCAAAAAAGATATACTGGCATTAGAAAAGGTTCCGAGAAGGGCAACTAAAATGATTAGGGGTTTGGAATGGGTCCCATATGAGAAGAGATTAAAGAGGCTAGGACTTTTCAGCTTGGAAAAGAGGAGACTAAGAGGGGGATATGATAGAGGTCTATAAAAATCATGAGTGATGTGGAGAAAGTGAATAAGGAAAAGTTATTTACTTGTTCCCATAATATAAGAACTAGAGGCCACCAAATGAAATTAATGGGCAGCAGGTTTAAAACAAATAAAAGAAGGTTCTTCACACAATGCACAGTCAATCTGTGGAACTCCTTGCCTGAGGAGGTTGTGAAGGCTAGGACTATAACAGGGTTTAAAAGAGAACTGGATACATTCATGGAGGTTAAGTCCATTAATGGCTATTAGCCAGGATGGGGTAAGGAATGGTGTCCCTAGCCTCTGTTCATCAGAGGGTGGTGATGGATGGCAGGAGAGAGATCACTTGATCATTACCTGTTAGGTTCACTCCCTCTGGGGCACCTGGCATTGGCCACTGTCGGCAGACAGGACACTGGGCTAGATGGATCTTTGGTCTGACCCAGTTTGGCCATTCTTATGTTCCAAGCAGGGGTTCCCAGAGCCCAGGCTGCCTGTACCCCAGTAATAACTCACTAACCCCAGCAGGGCTGGCTTTAGGCCGATTCTCCCAATTCCCCGGAATGGGGCCCCGTGCCAGCACCTTTTAAATTTTTTACTCACCCGGCGGCGCTCCAGGTCTTCAGCAGCACTCAAGGACTCAAGTGCTGCATCCTTCACACAATCCACTGATCAGCCCATTAGAAGGCAGCAACTGCCTCGACCGGCCTGAGCCCAGACTGGCTTTAAAGACCTTGAGGTGAAAGGCTCCATATACCATCCTCTGCACTGGGGAGTGATCTTTGCCCTCCCCAAATTATAGCACACCCAACCCTTTGGGAGATGTTAAGAGTTGGGAAGCAAGCTGCAGCCACACTCCTACACCTGCAGAAAGTGATGTGAACTAACAACCCTGCCTACAGCTGGGCCAGGAACTCCTGGGCTCACCACCCCATTTCATCTTATAGGCTCTAAGAGCCTGGGTATTCCCAACATTAGCCAGAATTCATGTTATCGGGGGAGGCAGATCCTGCTGCGTCACCGTAAGAGTAGAATCCCTTCTCCTCTGTTTAGTAACGTGAGCCCAGCAACCAGCTTGTTTAGTTTTAGGACTTTTCACCTTACCACAACTACACAGAGACACATCCTAGAAGGGGAAAAGCAACGTTACTTTTCAGCCTTCCCAGTGATCATTTCATCTGTGAGCTGAAAAAATGTCTGCCCAGTTTCTGGCTGGCTGTGCACAATTAGAACAGCAGTGCACACATGAGCTGTGACACTCAGCCCCTGCCTAGCATGAGCCTTCCACACGCACAGCAGATTTGACCTACCACCAAGATCCTCAGTAATATCCAGAGTGGAGCTCCAGGAGAAACGTTCCACTGCCCCATACTCCAGCTCCCTCAGAGCAGTCGGGAGAGTTTCCAGCTCATATGTGCCCCGCTTTTTCCAGTACAGAAACATACTGAAGAGAAACCTGGTGGTCTGCTGAAGCAGTCGGTACTTCTGCCTTTGCTGTTAGCTCTCAGCTGCGTGGAACTGTGCCCACAACATGTTTCGGCATCGTGGGACTAGCAGGAGGAGGCCAGACTTCAGCTCTGAGGAGCAGGTCCTGGTGTATGGACAAGTGCTGCATTCATCCTGAGCAATGGGAATTCTGGGGTGGCAGAGGGGGCTACTAGAAACGGACCAATGCTCTGTGCAGTGGGGCAGACAAAGGGCCTTTCTTCAGCCTCCCACAGACATTTCACAAATTTCACTTTCCATCATCTATGAAAGAAATTCAGCTGAGGAGACAAGACACATTTGTGATTATTTTAATCACTAGAAAGAACAGGGCTGTTCAGCAATTCTGCTGTTACAAAAAGTTTTCAAAGGGAAAAATGTGTCCCCCCCAAAACCCTACTACGGCACCTTCCTTCCTCAAAGGAAGCTCACTCCACAAACCCAACAGTATCATCATCAACTGACGGGCACAAACAACGGGTGCTTTGACATCTGCTTCATTACAAAATAAATAAATAAATTTTAAAAACCCATTGACAATTCGTAGCTATTTGAAAAGTTGGTCTGGTGCCAGGCTGGTGGACTGGAGGCAGCAGCTTGTATGACTAATGGAAGGATCAGTGACTGAAATGGACAGATTCCCAGCAAAAGGGTTTTCCAGATGGAGGCAGCATGCTTAGCCTCTGAAGAGAGAGAAAGGGGTTCCAGCGTAACTCACCCTCTGGCTTATCCCTGAAGAATCAGCCACTAGCAACTCCAGAGACCTGCCCCACCCTGGCTACAAGGAGGGTGTCTGGGATCAAGCAGAATCCAAACATGCAGAGAACATGCCCATGACCTCAGGCAGTGAGGCCACTGAATAATCAAGGGGACAGGCCTGCTTTTCCACTCTGGTGAACTGGTTCCACTCCCTCTTCTGGCTGGCTGTCTCTCTACACAGCTCATCTGAGCAATTAAAGCACCACAGGAGGATCTGAGAGGGAGGAGGGAGCACAGTCTCTTGCTTTTGTTTGGTTACTGAATTTTCTGCTGGACCATGAAGCTCAGCCATACACATTTCCTAATGGCTCCTTGGAGGTAAGCGGGGGCAAAGTCACGCTAAGTCCCAACATTTCAATTTACACCTCAGGGTGAAAGGTAATAAGTGTGAGGCTGCTACCCTTACAAGTGGGGCTCACACACTATGGATAAGCGTGGCAAACACACCAACACAGATCACACTTAGTCCTTGAACTTGCCTTTCCCAGGAGAAGCAGTGAGGTCTGAGCTCTGCCACTGACTCCCTGCATGACCCTCCGACAACTCATTTCAACTATGTGACTCAGGTGCCCCTCTGTAAGATGGGGCCATACACACAGGTGTCAGGAGTGCACTAAGATGCACCTCATGAGGCTCAGACTTTCCAGACAAGCAATTACAGAGTTCCATGTACAATACATTAGGGTAAATAAAACTGGATATTCCAGAATCTTATTGCAAACTACAGACCATTTGCATTTTAAAAAGAACAATTCAGCTGTAAGGTACCTTTTAAATATAAATTTACATTGGTTCCAGCATGCGTATAGACATTTCCCATTTTACAGAAGCTGTATTCCGTAAAGAGGTGCAGATCTAAAATGAAATGGAAGGTCAGAAGTGATCCCTGGTGCAGGAGTTGCAGAGGAGAAAGCTGTTGCATCAAGTCAGAATGTGCAGAGGGACAGATAGCAGGTCAGTACTGAACCAGCAGAGACAAGAGCTGAGAGATCTGCTGGAGGGTCTGAAAAGTGAGGAAAGCAGTTTTGAAATGGATCCTGAAATGAACCAGGAGGCAGCGGGGATATCTAAAAAGAGAGGGTGATGTGCTCCCATTCCTTTGAACATTCAGTAAGGTAAGGTAAGGCAGGCAGCAATGTGTGCACACGCTGGAGGCTACTGAGAAGGGAGTTTGAAAAGTCAAGGCAGAAGATGCTTCTATCAACAGAGCCAGAAGATTCCTACGCCCAAGGAAAGGGAAGAGCGAGGAGACTCTCAGACACAAGGCAATTCAGTTCATAGCTAGACTATAGCGCACACACACTAGAGTGAGAAACAACAAGCCAAGCTGCCATCTGCTTCAATTTGAAACAGCTGAGTCCTAAATCCCTCAAATACTGGTTCATGGTGGAAAAAACTGACAATCCTTAAGACATAACTGCCCAAGTAGGCGCCATGGAATTGGAAGAGCTCATGGCAACGCAAAGCTGCCCCAAGAAAAACATCAGCTGGAAGATTCAGTGGGTGCACTTATTTCAAATAACCCCTTTCAGCTGTGATGATGGAAAGGCAGCAGCAGGCACAGCCTGGCGCCAGGCAGAGACGTGCGGGTTTGCGAGTCACTGTCAATGGGGAGAACCCAGAAAAACAATGGTTACACCAGAGGCTTTGGGAGCTAGCACATTTCACCAGCGCTCCTGATGCCCACCCTGACCTCAGACACCTGGTTACAAGTCAAGCATTAAGACTGTGGCAAAAATCTGCTCCAATTCACCCTGATGCACACAATGGAATTCCGCCATCCCCACCCAAGCAAACAGGAGTGGTTTGTGCGGGACTTAAAAACTGCAGCAGCAAAGAGAAAAAGACTTGGGTCCACAGACTGCACTTTTCTGCAGGGAGACCCTCTGGAAAGCCACAAGGCAAGGCTATAAGAATCAGGGCTGGCTCTAGCCATTTTGCCGCCCCAAGCACGGTGGCACGCCATGGGGGGCACTCTGCCACTCGCCGGTCCCGCGGCTCCAGTGGACCTCCCGCAGGCATGCCTGCAGATGCTCCACCGGAGCCGTGGGACCAGCAGACCCTCCGCAGGGACGCCTGCAGGAGGTCCACTGGAGCCACCTGCCACCCTCTTGGTGACCGGCAGAGCGCCCCCCATGGCATGCTGCCACAAGCACGCGCTTGGCGCACTGGGGCCTGGAGCCGGCCCTGATAAGAATCCCAGGTCACAGGGTCATTTATCTGAAGATGCTCAATGGAAATGAAGAGGAGGGGACATTTTCACACTTAAGAATCCTTGACTGCCCCTTAGATCTCTGGAGTGCCTGAAGTTTGTACCCTTCCCTTCCCACATAAGTGTATGTATTGTGTGCTACTCAATACTCCAGAAAGCTCTCACAAAAACAATTTAAAGAAACTCTAGAAAGAGCCCCTCTGAGCATGTGACGGGGTGGAACAGAGCTGGGAGGACAGCACAGCGCCAAGAAGCCAGATAATACCTTTCAAAATACAGTCCCCATGTGGCAGATTCACTCTCTTACACTGCCCATACCCAGCTCTGGCTCTGAGCCTCTCTTGGGGACCTGTGCGCCGTTTGCATTGCACTGTACTGTACCTGCTGCTTCGTTAGACTGTACAGTCCTCCTAGCTGGGACCTGTAACACAGGCTGTTTGGCTCACTTCACCCATTGTATAGCAGCCTGCTCACCAACTGTCACAGACCCGGGTGTGAGTGGTCAGACAGCACCAAGGGCTGGAGTCAGGAACCAGGCAGGAAACCAGGGCTGAAGAAAGGTTTGGAACAAGCCAAGCACAGGAGCAGTTGTAGCTCTGGGCACAAGCATCGAGCAGCCAGCGACCTGCCACTGCTGCTGAGCTTAACTGCAGATGTGCAGACTCCTTGCAGCCACCTGGCAAGCCAGCCAGTCAGGTGATTCTGCCACAACCCTGCTGGGCTCAGGCTCAGCTGAGGGAACTCAGGCCCATAGTACCTGACACCAACAGGGCCCGCAAACAGCACTGCTCTCAGTCTGATAAAGAACAAGCGTAACACATCAAATGCTGACAAAGGTTAAGAGCAAAATTCACCCTGCAAAACAGGAACTCCATCTACAGCCCCCTCCTAGCGATACAGCGATGGGAATAGCTTGTCAGTGCAATAACCAGACCAGTATGTTCCAGACATCAGTAGCTCCCTCCTAGTTGGGTTTGAACAAGGAACCCGTAATTGGACTGCACTTGGCTTGCACTCACCCTTTCACAGCAGCCACGCCCTATGTCCGGCCTCTGGCTCACACATAGCGAGGCTGTCGTAGGCATGCTGGATTTTCCCCGGTCTCCCTGTCAATGCAGATTTTAAATGGTGCCAGGAGGTGGTTTGGGAGGCACCACTGCTAGGGTCAGAGAGTGGCTGGGCCATCGTCTTGATGCCACACCAGTACAGAGGGAACAGGCTCCACAGGGCTGCAGGGGGTTGGAGGAGGCAGTGTATTTTGCAGCGGATTCCTTCTTATGCACAGGGTCAGCCTGGGAATTAGGGCAGAAGAGGTCCTGTCCATGGAGCCAGAAGACTCCTGTTCCCAAGGAAAGGGAAGAGCTAGGACACTCTCAGACACAGTATCAGCTGAGTGCATTGTCTGTGAAGGGCATCTAGGCATCTGATAAAAGGGCTGTGCAGTTCAGCAGCGCTCAGCACCCACTGCCACGCCGCTCGAACTCCAGCCATGACTTTACTGAAACGGTGTTTTAGAAGACACCTACCCGCCTACAGCGCCACACTGCACAGCGTACGAAGGGTCACGGGAAAGTCCTAGTGCAATGGAAAGCAACCGAGCAACGTGTGTGCTCGCTGCCTTCGTGGTACAGTCGCCTGTGGGTGAGGGGCTCTCAGGATAGTACAAGTGCAAGGTTGACACACTAGCTGAAGAGAATACTGTGCTGTACCACAAGAGATAACGCTTCCCTGGTGTGCGCAGACACCACTGAGCAAAGCTCAACGCAACTGTGAGCATATCCAAGGCCTCCAGGATGTACGTCTAGAGTGTAATGAGCGACGGCAGCCCGCTTGGTTGTGACCCACTATTGGATGGGGGCCCTCCAGCGCTCAAAGCAGGAGCATCGACAACCTGAGCTAAAGGATGACAGCCTGTCGCTGGGAGCTGTAGCGTACTCACATCCTCTGTGGACTGGCAGACATGGACAGACATGTAGCACATACGGACATCCTGCAATCACTACTACCCTCACCCCCTTCTCTCCAGCTGCTCTGCTCTCCCCTGCTGGCCCACTCTCCCAGGGGAGGCCACAGCCATGTCCAGAGATACTGTCTTGTACCAGCACCACTGCATGTTCAGGAAGGTCAGATCGACTTGCAGCCAACCATGCAGAAACTGCTCTCTGCCATTTCAATTAGTAGTCACCCTGCAGCACGACCTGTTCTGAGTGCACCCTTTGACGGGGAAGTTGGTGCAAAGCACATGTAACCGTCTATCAATGCTCCACTTCAGCATCCAAGTCCCAGAAGCCTAGGCTGCAGCTGAAGAGATGCTCCAAGCCCACAGTTACCTAAAAATGCAGCTCATGGGCCAGATGAGGCCCACAGCTGTCCCCTCCTTATAACCACGGGGCAAATACCAAGCTGATTAAGCTGTAGCTTTTCGCTGACTGGGGACTCAGCCAACAAGGAATTTCTATCCAGGAACAAGGAAGCACCACATACAAGCAAATGCCGTTATTCGCACTCAAGACTATTATGCATATACATGTAAATTAGGCACAGACCTCTGGCTTCTGGCAAGCTGCCAATCCAGCCCTCAGTGCCAAAGTCTGGGCATCTCTGCTGTGGGCTAACTGTATGAAAAGCAGGCAAAAAATACAATTTCCTGGAAGGTTTCAGGTGGGAGGAGGGGGGAAGGCCAGTTTTCCATACAGCCTTTGACCTGAGACTGTCAGACCATCCTGTCACGACACCTGGGCAGAGCTCTTCCCGACCCCGTCGCCTATGGAGCTGATATACTTGCAGTTGAATTTAAGTCACACTTCTCTGATCATCTCTGTTTTTCTCATCATGCTACCTGCAATGTGCCCCAGTATCTGTGCCAGCTCCAAACGCTCACCTTAGAGAAAGTGCATGAGACCAAAGGTGAGACTCCGAATGCTAACAGGCAGGTGCAATGGATTTTCTTATCTTCAGCTGGAGAGAGTCAGACACAAAATCAACTAAATGTTTAAAAAACAGAAAAAAAACGCCTCCCACCCCTCCTTCTATCTTTGCACCATCCTTGTTTCAGCATACCCATCTGCTGTGCATTACACTGCTGTCCTGGCTTTTGGGGCCGGGTATCACGGGGGTCACTCCCAGACAGCCATAGATTAGTAGCAGTTTACATAAGTCCCAAGAAAAGGACACACAAGGTGTCAGCTTCAATGAGGAATTAATTTGATCTCGGAGGCTAATCAGCTCTGCCATGTTAGATTTTCCTTTGCTTTTAACCCTTCCTGCATGCCCTGCGCTGTCCCATCTCAGTCAAGGGCAAGGAAACTTCCTCTGACGAAGTAAGCCAGATACCATACTGTATACAAGGCGAGAGCCAAGCACCAACTTGTGCAACATACAAGCCACTTTGGAAAACTGAACTGTCAGCCTACGCTCCATGCTTAAGACTCAGATCAGTTCTGACAAGCATCCCTCCTCCTCAACCCAAGGTCTGTTCTGTCCCCACCTGTACATTTGCAAATGTCCCTTCTCAGGGATCACTAGGCCTCAGTCTGGCAAGATGGCCAGCTATGGTCCGCAGTGTTCATTCTCCAGCACTACCACAAGGACAGAGTTTACACTGTATTCTGGGACCCAGCCAAGCCCAAGGAACCTGAAAGCACAGGAGGGTCTTAACGGCCAACAGCCCACAGTGACTCGAAGGGAAGGAGAGGACTTACCAGACCAGAGGATATGCCAGGGGGAGTTTGGGGTGTATTGGAAAGAGATCCCCAAAAGTCTGGGGTTAGTATGGGAATTCTAGAAGGTGTGGCTCTGAGATGCTCTGCACAGTTTACCCACACTCCTAACAAAACCTCTCCTCTTCCATTCACTGTCCCTCCCTTAAGCTTTTCTCAATCCGGCTCTCTTACTTCCACCATAGCATGGCCTGGCTGCTTCTGAGAATTTTTCTATAATCACCTTCATATTCTTTTCCTGGTCAGCCATGCCGCAGAACTGTTCCATTTAAAATGTACTTGATTTCTGGCTTATTGCCCCAGACTTCTTATTGTAGGTTTGTCTCCATCAAACCACATTTTCCATATACAGACTCAGCCACTGAAAAGAGCCAAATCCCTCTCAATTCAACCCATCCTGGCAGACTACACAAGCTTTTCTTTTAGCTTGACGTTCTCTGTTTGTTAATTGCGTAGGCCAATCTTCAGGCCTTTGGTTGGGGTGTCTCTTGCAGAAATTCATTCAAGCATACTCATATACCTGGATAACACTCAAACTCAAGGGGTACAAATGCCCAGAAAGACAGAACTAAAGTACGAAGTGACCAGGAGGAGTTAGGCAGGAGCACAGTAACATGGGAAGATCCTGAACTAAGTAAGGTGAAGTCCTACACCCAGGAAGACGAAAGCCAAAGTACAGAAGGGTTGGAAAGGAGAGGATAAGGGAGGACATGATAGCAGCCTTCAAAGACTTGAAAGGCTGCCATAATAAAGATGTTGAAAAGTTGTTCTCTCTGGCCACAGAGGGCAGGACAAGGGGAAATGGGTTCAAACTGCAACATAGCAGATTTAGATGAAATCTCAGGAAAAATTTCCTGACTGTAAGAGCAGTAGGAAAATGGAACAGATGCCTGGGGAAGTCATGGAAGCTCCTTCACCGGAGGTTTTCAAAAGGAGGCTTAGTAGCCATCTCCCTTGGATGGTTTAGACACAGCAAGACACAGCATGTTGGCAGGGGGTTAGATGAGATGATCCTTCTGGTCCCATCTAGCCCTGTGGTTCTCTGACTTTCCCCAGCAGGCACACTCACTGCATTAAATGAGTTAGTGTTCAGCTTGTCTTCTTCTGTCCTCGCCTGATATAAGCACATAAACCAGCTGAGAGGGTGCAGGATCAGGGGGAAATGTTCACAACTGGATCTCCATTTCTAAGGTCTAGTCCAAAATACGAGTTTGATGACCACAGGTCTAGGCTACTAGTGCAGGGACACTAGCCAAACACAGGCTATTTGCCTACCAAAGAGAAGACTAATGTTAAGCAGACAGCCTGTCCTAGAGTTTGGTCCCCAATCTCACAGCTGGATAAATGCAGGACAGTACTGCTCTAATTCACAGAGAACTGGAGACAGTCTAGAGAATCTCAGATGGCTGAGAGTGGCCACTGTAAGGGCTAAGCTGTTAACTATGAAACTACAGATTACGTGAGTTTCACAAGGAGAAACAACTAGGAAGAAGAGGGGAGGCAGAATATGTCAAACTGATCACTACTTCACAGGAATGATGCCAAAGTCCTTCTCAGGGGATAGAGAGAGAGATCAGAGTTACCCAGCTGTGAGCACAGAGGAAGAAGAAAGTATTAAATTCAAAGTGCCTAATGCAGCCACACGCCCTGTGTCCAGGAACGGCATCCTTCTGCAGACCTTTAATTTAATTGTGACAAATCCTACACTCAGCAGTTTCCAATCAGAGCGACTCCACTGAGCACGTCCTTGCTCCACCAGAGCACTGGCAGGGTGCAGGAGCAAAGAAACCAAGGGGAATCACCACACCAGAGCACTGGCAGGGTGCAGGAGCAAAGAAACCAAGGGGAATCACCACACCAGAGCACTGGCAGGGTGCAGGAGCAAAGAAACCAAGGGGAATCACCACATTTAAGCGAGATAAGATGATGGAAGACTAAGTGCCCTTGGATGGGAGCTACAGACTAGGAACACACACTCCTGCCCTGGCCTTTCCTAGAGAGCAGGCCTGTGAACAGTCGGCTACCTCAGAGACTGCAAGGGCAGAAGGGACCATGGTGAGGCTAGTCTGACCTCCTGGATCACAGGGTAACAGAACTTCTTCCCTAGAGCAGAGCTTCTAGAGAAACAGCCCAGCTAAATCAGATCAATAATTCCATCCTCAATGGGCTGAACACAGTCATCACAGAATCACATCAGGGTTGGAAGGGACCTTAGAAGGTCATCTAGTCCAGCCCCCTGCTCAAAGCAGGACCAATCCCCAGACAGATTTTTACCCCAGTTCCCTAAATGGCCCCCTCAAGGGCTGAACTCACCAACCCTGGGTTTAGCAGGCCAATGCTCAAACCACTGAGCTATCCCTCCTTGGAGTCACCAAGGAAACTGACGCCAGCTGCACCTGGCAGACCATGTCTGAATGAAAAGGACTCTCCCAACTGCACTTCCTCAAAATAAATACTCCTAGTGCTCATTCTGACCCCAGGGGCTGTCCCATCAATGTGGCACAGAGAAGGATAGCCTAGCTTCTGTAACAGAAAGAGGCCCTTTGCCAATCATTCAAGTTATTCTCTATAGCAGATTCTCTGTTGGAAGTCAGATATTGTGTCTCTCTGTGCTGGTCAATGCTTGTTTCTCACTCTCAAGATACCCCTCCCCGGGCAGCCTTTATTCATATTATATCAACATGCTGACCCCTCCAAAGCCATGCAGGATAGTCTGTCTGTAAGGGTAGAATTGATCCTTTGATATTTAACTTTCAAAGGTCACCAGGCACTGGTCCACATCAAAGACAACTTCTCCCTGAATCAGAGATTCATCTATTGCAAAAGGCCAACAATCCCTACTAATCTCTTTTATCTGCTTCAGAACGGCCCAGGCCAAGAGCAATTCTTGGTTTAAGAGAAAGACCACTGCCGACAAAAAAATGTGAAGGGCAGTTATCACAAGGCAACAGTTCACTCTGCCACTCACCATTTCTTTCCTCACCACCAGCAGACATCTAGCTGTGCCCACTCCTGCCCACTCTGAGAAGCAATGGAGGCTCGTGGTTAGAGGAGCGAACTTTAAGTCAAGATTTCTGGGTTCTAGTCACAGCTCTGCCATGTGGGACACCACTTCTCCCTGCCTCAGTGGGATGCCTGTGATCATACCGAGGGTTGTGAGGCTTCACTCATTAACATTTCTAAAGTCCTTGGAGACCTCTGCCTGACAGGGCGTGCCAGAGTGTTGTGATGAGACAGATGTGTCCTCTACCACCCAACAGGCTAGGAAGTGGTGCAAAGATTGGAATCAAAGAATCAGAAGGAAACTGGATGCTCCGTGGTGGTCCATCACCCCAACATACCTCTTCCCTTATAAAGGTGTCAAAAAGTGGAGCCCTTAGTCCCCAGAATTCTTCCCATCTGTTTTTTTTTTCAAGCAATAAAAAAATTCCAAGGAAATGCAAAATTCTTAGTGTAGCCCCTGTACAATTAGGCTGTGAAAATGGTCATGAAAACTCTGGTTTATGCAGCAAGCCACAATCTGGACAAAATGTTGGATAAGGGGATTTTTTTTTGAGTGAGAAAGAGAGAGAGAGGGGGGGGGGGCATGGAGAATTATCCAAGAACTGAGGAAGAGGACACCAGGGTGACAATAATATTTATAGTTATATAAACACACTCCATTGGTATTTGTAATTATATAAACCACAGTTTCCTCAAGTAAGCCCTTCTCCTATCTAAACAAAATCCTCTACAATGAACAGCCAGCTTGACACCCTCAGTCTCGGAAGGGCTGCAAGGCAGTAGAAGGGAGGTACTGACAGAAAATGCATGCAGTTCTAACAGTAGAGGTTGAGCTTACTGGGAAATGCTGCAATGGTTTAAAAGAGTCTTTGGCCTACCTCTATTGAAATCACCCTTCAGTGTAACACAAGTATCTTTAGTCTTCCTCCTGGTCCTTCTTGCCTAGGCTCAAGCTTGATTTAACAGAAGAGACAGTCCGCTGAACAACAGGAAAGTGCGTCACCTGTTACCCCCTCAGCTGGGTGTCACCCGAACTCCCCAGAGGACACTGAAGGGGCTTGCTTCGGTGAGGGAATTCTTTGAGACAGTAGCTCAGAGAACAAGGAATTCTTGTAGCTTTGTGTGTCTGCATGAAACCATGTTCATTTACAGTGTCCCCCTGAAGGGGCAGAAAGGGGCTTTGCTCACTGTACATCTTACAAACTAGCACCTTAGGTCTGCCTGGTGATAGGTCAAGCTGGTCAGACCGTGGGATTTCCTCTCCAGGGAAATCTTGGCATTTCAAGTGTGTTTGTATTCTAACTGGAATAAAAACCCAAAACATTCAGAATTTCTTGCAGGATGAAATTTTTGAAAAAAAAGTTAGTTTTGGGTCAGTCAAAGAGTTCTATTTCGATACAAGCCAAATGTTTCATTCTGATTTTGATTTTATTTTAATTTAGAACATAAGTTTCGAAATGAAAAGACATTTTGAAATGAAAAAAAAACACTCCATTCCAGTGAAATTCAATTGTTCCATTTTGACTTACTGAAACACTTCAATATTTTTTCTCCAAAACAAAATTATGTTGAAATCAACACATTCCCATGGAAAGTTTAGCTGAAACACCATTTTCCAATGGAACAACTTTCTGTTGTGAAGTTCTGATCAGCACTAGTGCTGACTGTGTAACTAGCTGTTTGGCTGAAGCAGTTTTTAAAATACTCAAGTAATCAGCAGATGTTTAGGCCTATTGGGTGGTAGGAAAAGCCTTACGCCTCATTTACACACAGCAGCTGCACTGGCTTTAAGTCAGTTTAAGAATGAAGATAGCTGAACTGGTGCAAGACCCGGTGTAGATACATTCATCAGTTTAACACTGTATCTCTGGATCTCTCTCTTGTAATTTTACAGGTACAAGCTAAACCAATATAAACCCGCCTTACACTTATTGAAGAGCATCCACTCAATGGTCAGTACTGGTGCGACAGTGTGCGCAGCCCAGGCATCGTACTGGCATTTACAAGGGCAGCTAAGGGAACTGGGCCTCTGTCGCCTCTGAAAATCCCACCCAAGGCACCATTTACTTCACCAGACTAGAAGAGATGCTGACCAGAACCTGCTTATGTATTTCCCAGGTATATCTGTCGTCGTTTGCAGGTCTGCTGTGGCCACGTTGGTCCCAGGGTGTTAGACAAGGTGGGGAAGGTAATGGCTTTTATTGGACCCACTTCTGTTTATCCATCAGCCAGTTCACTAACATGCTGAGGCAGGCGGATATGACAGAGTAAAAAAGACAAAGGTACTGAGACTCAGAGCTCTGCTTGGGTCACTAAGACCAGCTTTGTCTGTGCCTTTAGCCACCTTGGTCAGGTCCCTGTCTCCCGCATGGGTCAGCCAAGTGTCCCAGGCTCCACACAGGGCCTTGCACAGGGTTAAGAAGCTGCTTTGCTGGCCTGGGGAGGCTTTTCTCAGACATGCGTTTTGCAAAAGCCTTTCTGATCACTACCATAGAGAGTTCCTCAGCAGCCAAGAGCACCAGAGTGTAGCTTCGAATCAATACCCTGACGCAATTATAGGCTGCTGCGCACCTCGCTGTGTTGGCCCACTTCTTTTCTGGTCAGCACTGAGGAAACCATTCTGTTCCTGGGGTGCTTAAAGCTTGGAGGTGGCCTGGAGGACTCTCTGGTATACTAGAGCTAGATGGCACACCAGCCAGTGACAAGCTATTCCCAAAAGCTTTGATTACGCACCCCGAAGTCTGGATGTTTACTTGAATTTCTCTAGCCGCCAAACCTTGCTAATAGCCTCCTTTAGTATCACAACCTCTGGCCAGAACATGCAGCTCTGAACACTGAATATATTTTAAAGCCACAAACTTCTCAAACACCACAGAAGAGTTCAAATCATCAGTCCGATTTCACCTGAGCTGGTGCATTCATCCCTAACGAGATGCTTCATTTTCTAGTACCTGGTGAAGGAAGCACTCCCCTAACTGCAAAGCTCAAGTGCATAAGTCAAACCTCCCTGGCCTCTTCCAAACTTCCAGAGCAGCAGCAGCAGCGAAAACTGAACAGCACAAATGGCCCTTCAGTGTTTTGCCTTTTGCAAGAGGAATGTCTGGCTCCAGCAAGGCCAACATTACTTTTAAAATGGAAAACTTCTGAATTATGCATCTTGCAAGTGCAGCCGTACCTGCTTTGAGCCTCCTCTGGCTTTAATCCGTAGGACCCTGGACAGATTTAGCGGACCAGATTGCACAGCTTCACACAAACATGACTGATTCTCAAACTTGGAAGAACTTATCGTATTGAACTTATTTGATATTGTTTTTAAAATGTGTCCATTCTGAAGACTAACATAGTGCCTTCTTATTCCACAGCTTTGCTCCATGTGTGTGAACTCAGAGTCCTATCTGCTGAGTTCATTGACCAAAGTAAGTTTTTACTGCTTTTTACTCCGTTAACCCTTGCCCAAGCCCGGGAGCTACACAGCAGTGAAGCAGCCCCGCAGCCCTAGCCTGAGTTGGCTGGCAGGGCCAGCTGTGGGTGTCTACACGGACAGGCATGTGGGGCAGCTCACACAGCAATGCTGCCAGGGTCACTAAATCAGCCAACAGGGGAGCCATTTCTAAACTGTCCAGTTAA
Organism: Gopherus flavomarginatus; assembly: GCF_025201925.1. Taxonomy (NCBI): domain Eukaryota; kingdom Metazoa; phylum Chordata; order Testudines; family Testudinidae; genus Gopherus; species Gopherus flavomarginatus. Next base: position 1,721,387 of record NC_066637.1, on the reverse strand, counting down.
AGGAGACAAAGAACTGCGGAAATTTACACCCAGAGTTAAAACAGAGGGTTTGTTTTGGGTACAAAAGATCGAAAGGCATTTGCAAGGAAGCCACGGAGTGATATGGGGAGGGGCTGTGCCTGGAAGGCGGATTACGGTGCTTGCAAGGGTCAGAAAGGCAAAGATTTCCAGAAGAGCTTTTACGTTACAGCAACAATAACTGAATTATTCCTCCCTCTGCAGTGCCAGGAAATCAGTGTGGAGAGAAAAAAAAAAGCTCTCTAGAGAGAGTCTGGCCCCCGAGACTAGTTTGAGAAGGAAACCTGGGAGGCCATGGCTGACCTGGGTCGCAGAGTAGGAGTGAGGCTCTGGGAATATTGAGTGGAGAAGCCAGTAACCTGAAAACAGGGCTGGGCTGTTTCTATCTCAGCTGCAAGCCCAGGGAAGACCCATCGGTGTCTTGCCTTGACTCCAGCCCGTGCTCACTGCAGATAACGAAGCTGATGGAAATGAGCAAAAGGGAGTTTGGGAGAACACTGAGCCACCTGGGACCATGGCGTCAAGGCTTGGCTAGACAAACAGCACACAGGAAGCTGGGCTGTAGATCTACTCCCACAAGCCTGCTGGGCACTATCTATCTATGTGCACCTGCTATTGCGAACTAAGATCTCCTCCGCTCTGAAACAGTGCACACAAGGGAACTGTTAGTGCACCCTGCCCAGTCCACGTAGTGTGTGGCAGTGTCAAGCGCCACAGATTTACACCCCAGCTTGCCACACCCTGTCAGTCTAGATGAGCACCCAGAAACTGAACTCCACCCAGCACCAGGTCCAGAGCAGAGATTCTGGAACAGCTTCCAGTGTAGCAGGCGTTACAGATAGGTAGGAACTGGCGTTTCCACCTGACAGTCATTTTGGGTTCAGGCTGACAGCTCAACCCTCTCCTCCTCCACTATGCTGTGAGGAGGGATTAGTGAGAGACAGCGATGTTCTATGCCAGTCACCCGACCCATCAAGAAGCTGCCAACAGTGCAAAAGTAAACAACGTGTCAGACTTTTTTGTTCCCTTCCCAGTGGCACAAGTAAACTTGTACAGTCAGGTACACTGTACCATTAAGATAATTATTGCTGGTACGCTGCACTGGAAAGACACATTCATAGACTCATAGGTCAGAAGGGACCAATCTGATCATCTAGTCTGACCTCCTGCACAAGGCAGGCCACAGAACCCCACCCATCCAACTTTATACAACCCCTATCCCAGGACCGAGTTATTGAAATCCTCAAAAATGGTTTGAAGACCTCAAGCTGCAGGGAAACCACCAGCAAGCGACCCGTGCCCCACGCTGCAGGGGAAGGCGAAAAACCTCCAGGGCACCTGCCAATCCGCCCTGGAGGAAAATTCCTTCCCGACCTCAAATATGGCGATCAGCTAAACCCTGAGCATGTGGGCAAGAGTCACCAGCCAGCACCCAAGAAGGAGTTCTCCGCAGCAACTCAGTACCCATCGCATGCAACATCTCCCCGCAGACCATTGAGCAGACCTGTCTGGTGGTAATTCAAGATCAATTGCCCAAATTAACGATCCTATCATAACAGCCCCTCCATATACTTATCAAGCTTTGTCTTAAAGCCAGGAAAGTCTTTTGCCCCTACTACTTCCCTCGGAAGGCTATTCCAGAACTTCACTCCCCTAATGGTCAGAAACCTTCGTCTAATTTCAAGTCTAAACTTCCTAATATCCAGTTTATACCCATTCGTCCTCGTGGCTACATTAGTACTAAACTTAAATAATTCCTCTCCCTCCCTAACGTTAACCCCCTTGATATATTTATATAGGGCGAGCATATCCCCCCTCAGCCTTCTTTTGGCCAGGCTAAACAAGCCAAGCTCTTTGAGTCTCCTTTCATAAGGCAGTTTTTCCATTCCTCGGATCATCCTCGTAGCCCGTCTCTGAACCTGTTCCAGTTTGAATTCATCCTTCTTGAACATGGGACACCAGAACTGCACACACTATTCCAGATGGGGTCTCACCAACGCCGTATACAACGGTACTAACACCTCCTTATCCTTGCAGGAAATACCCCGCCTGATGCATCCCAAAATCGCATTTGCTTTTTTAACAGCCGTATCACATTGGCGACTCATAGTCATCCTGCTATCAACCAGTACCCCAATCCTGCTATCAACCAGTACCCATTCGTTATCTGCTGGACACCGCAGGGCTCTCCTGGGAACCGCAGTGGCTAAAGGAGCAGAACGTGGGGCCGCTGGGCAGCCCCATACTAGCAGCTCCTCCGGCACGCCTGCACCGCCCCCTAGCCCTGCCCTCCGGCACGCCTGCACCGCCCCCTAGCCCTGCCCTCCGGCACGCCTGCACCGCCCCCTAGCCCTGCCCTCCGGCACGCCTGCACCGCCCCCAGTCAGGAGAGAGCTGCATGGAAGGGCTGGGGGCAGTACAGCTGTGCCAGAGGAGCTGCCGGTGTGGTGCTGCCCCACGCTCTGCTCCTTCCGCTGCTGCGGTTCCCAGGAGAGCCCTGTAGTTCAGCAGATACCGATTTCTATCCGTGGATATCTGCATCCGCAGGTATAAATTTGTATCCGCACAGGGCTCTAGTCACAGAACCTTTTTTGTGAGGGACGGGAGGGGCACAAAGGGTCAATTGCCCCTCCCCAGGCTCAAGTGTCCCCGCTGGCCCAGGGGGCGAGAGGAAGGGAAGGGGAGGGGCCAGGACCAGGAGTGATTCTGGGGCCTGGCTACTAGGAAGAGCAGCCAAATGGCAGCGGGAGCTGGTGCAACGGGAGGACAGTGCCCCCCCCATGGGTCACTGTACCGGCAAGAGTTAAAATCTACTTGCACCAATGCCTCTTCCCCACCTACTGCTCCTCTCTTGTGAGTTTTTCTGAGTAGAAGAGCAGCTTTGCTCTGCAGGATGCAGCCTCAGGGGGAATCAAGATGTGCTCTGGGTGGGCGAAGCGGACGATTCTATTTAAAGAATAAAATAGCAGTTCTCATTTTCAGCTTATCCTCCCGCTAGTTACAATCATATGGTGCTGCTTTAAATTCCTGCTCCCTCTCCTCCACCCCAGAGGGCAAGCACAGAGAGCCGTCTGCAAGCTGGGGAGGGGGCTCCGCGGAGAAAGTGGCTGCAGTTGGCAGGAGAGATCAGTTTGTCTATGCCAGGCCCCAGAGACCTTGCACAAGAAACATCTTTTCATGCAGAGCTGTGGGAACCAGTGTCTTTTTTTTGCTTGTTAAAGACGGGGCAAACACATCTAGGTTTCGCTAAAAGATCAACTGTCCTATTCTCACTGCTACAAATTAAACTCCTGAATCAAAATAAAAGCCTTGAAATGACATAACACACCGCAAGGGAGCTTAAAAAATGATCCAACCCGTAACGTGATGTGCCTCCTGGTTGTTGCCTGGCAAAGGCCCAGAGAGACGTTTACTCTATTAGTGTTTAAGGAACAACATTTGAAACATTGCCACAATCTGAAAGAAAATAAAATCCCTAAAGCAGATCATAACACTGAAATTATTTTTCCCACAAGGACCCTAGAAAGAAGTTCAAACAACATCAGTCTCTCCTTGGCAAAATTCTCTCCGTCCCAATGTTAACATTGTTGGGTGTTTGCAGTTTGTGCTAACAGAAGATAGACACACACACGCACGCATAAACTAAGGGCAAATTTCATTTTTTCCAATTTTTAAGCAGCTAAAAGACAGACATTTAAGGCAACTGGATTCCTGAGTCGCAAAAAAACACTGTAGCTCCTTAAAATAGGAAAAAGCCTGGGAGGAAAATGGGATGGGCTAAGAATGTTCCAGCCTGATAATTTATCAGCGTCTCCACTATTTTCTTTTAAAACAACACATGCTTGGAATAGCTCTGCTGTTCTCTCTGTACTGTTTAAGAAAAAGGTAGCCCAAACTTCATCACTATCCACTTTCATTTCTCATCTAAGCTTAATATATGCTAAAATATTTCACACCACTTACTGATTAGTTTACTACACCACAGAAGTTGTTAAAGTTCTAAATGACCTATCTGTTTTATTATAAATGTGTTGAACCAAAACATAATGGAGAGCCTGACTGCGGTACTAACAGCTTAGTTTTTTGGGATTTGTTAAAATTAATAAATGGTGCAAAAGAAAATGTAAAGATTATTAAGTGACTGAAAGTTACATTATTGCAAGCTCTCTCCACTTCCCTGGCTACTGCACACAGAACTCCTGCTGCATTAGCAGCGGCAGGGTACACAGGGAGAATATACACCTGCACAATGTCATCTTTTCAGCCCTTGCAAAGAGCATCTTTTCAAAACAGGTTGTTATGAACACAGAAAAAGACACTAGAAAGAGTTTTATTCTGATAAGAAAAAGGATTTAGTTAAGCAAAGGCAGATTATGGATAAAACCACATAAGCTTACATAATAGCTAGATTGTGTGCGGCCACTACCAACTCCTGTCACCTTCAAATCAGCCAAGCTAGCTAGAGTATGTTCCTCACTGCCCATTAATTCAGTAATACAGCCCTATATTTTATCTGTGCACATGGGAGAGTTTGCATGTACTCACCACAGTATCCAATGGGGAAAACAAGTAATTCTGTAGCATATTCACATTGTCTCATCAGCATTTTTTAAAGTTTTTTTTAAACTTGACTAACCACAAGTTAACATAAGTCAGCATCCAGAATGGTTTCAGGTTTCCAAGCTTTGGATGCCAAGGATATGGATTAGCATGTCTCTGCATTTCTGCTTATATATCCGCTGGCTAATGCTTTAGGGAGAAAGATATGGTGAATTAAATGCATAGTCCTTAGCCAAGCTGTGTGACATGAGACAAAGTTACTGCATGCAAGAACTCAGAGGAAGGGAGAGGAATTACTTAGTAAGGTGAGCACAAACAAAATATGCATTTTAATACAGTAGAACCTCAGACTTACAAACACCTTGGGAATGGAGGTTGTTCGTAATTCTGAAATGTTTGTAACTCTGAACAGAATGTTGTGGTTCTTTCAGAAGTTTACAACTGAACAATAATTAATACAGCTTTGAAACTTTACTATGCAGAAGAAAAATGATGCATTTAGCCATCTTAATCTAAATGAAACAAGCAGTTTCCTTAGCTTGTCCAATTTTTTTTAAATTTTACCTTTTTTTAGTACTTTATGTTTAACACAGTACTGTATTGTGCAGTATTTGCCTTTTTGGGGTCTCTAATGCCCATACTTCTGGTTCCAAATGAGGTGATGGGTCAGTTTGCAACTCTGAGATTCTACTATACGGCTAAATGTAAATGTATACATCTGGAAACAAAGAGTGTAGGCCATACTTTAAAGATAGACATCTCTGTCCTGGGAAGCAGCGACTCTGATCAAGTTTTGAGGTGGTGGCATGTGGCTAATCAGCTGAACATGAGTTCCCAATGTGACGCTATGGCCAAAAAAGCTAACGTGATCCTGGGATGCATCAATAGGGAAAGCTGAAGGAGTAGAGAGCATGCAGTGGTGCTGTAGCCATGTCGGTCCCAGGATATTAGAGACACAAGATGGGGATAAATATTTATTGGACCAAGTTCTGCTGGGGAGGTGGGGAGAGAGAGAAGATTTTGAGGAGAAATTACTTTACCTCTGTATTTGGCACTGTTGCAACCGCGACTGGAAGCCTGTGTCCAGTTCTGGTATCCACAATTCAAAATGGATATGGATAATTGGAGAGGGCTCAAAGGATAGCCACAAGAATAATTAAAGGATTAGAAAACATGCCTTTTGGCGGGATTCTCAACCTTTTTCTTTCTGAGGCCTCCCTCAACATACTAAAAAAACTCCAGGGCCCGGTGGGAGGTGGGTCAGACTAGATCAGGGGTACGCAACCTATGGCACTGATTTTCAGTGGCACTCACACTGCCCTGGTCCTGGCCACCGGTCCAGGGCCTCTGCATTTTAATTTAATTTTAAATGAAGCTTCTTAAACATTTTTAAAAACCTTATTTACTTTCCATACAACAATAGTTTAGTTATATATTTATAGACTTATAGAAAGAGACCGTCTAATAACGTTAAAATGTATTACTGGCACATGAAACCTTAATTTAGAGTGAAAAAATGAAGACTCGGCACACTGCTTTTGAAAGGTTGCTAACCCCTGGACTAGATGATTGTGATGGTCCTCTCTGGCCTAGGAATCTATTAACTATTTAAAGTGCATCTACGAAGGTGCAATTAGGAGCAAAGAGATGACATGAGCAATGGAAAATCCAGGCTCTGAATTTTTAGAGTTTCCTGAGAGACCTATTGGATCTATCAGGCGCCCAAGGAAAGTGCTAGATGCTGCATTGTTCAATCCAATTAGACACAGTAACGGAAAAGCACTTGTGGCTACACTGCAGAGAACGTTCTTGCATGGGCTGGGAGGTGGATGAAATTATCAAACAGATCTTCTCCACTAGTAGTTCCTGATGGTTTTCAGAGTTGCAATGGACACAGCAGCTTAATTGCAGATAAGGAAGTTCAAGATACGGGACTGGAAAAGAAAAACCCTGGAAAGGACAAGGAGTTAAAACTGAGCGTCAACAGAGTCCAGTGGGCTGGGAAACAAGGGGCAGTCCAATGCTCAAAAGCTATACCATGGCTTGACTATCAAAACATACACATCCAGGATTCATACATTGCAGAGATTATCCACACGCAACACTCTGTCGCAGGTTTCATTAGCAATACTATTTATCCCAAGCATGAGGGAGGCCCTTACCTAGATGCTAACATTTGTAGGCGGCTGCATACAATTCCAGCATTTACTATTTCAGACACAGTGATGCCAACGAAACATGCAATAGAAAGTTACAGGACTCGACTTCTATCCAGGAGAGAAGCCCTATATGGAAATACGGCCTCACACAGCATGTGCCTTCATTCCATTTTTCACTGCACAGCTAAGCTGCAGACTATTGTTATGGGTTATTTCCTTACCAAGTGCCTTTCTCTGCCCAGCAAATTTGGTTCTAAAGCTGTTACTAATGTAAGAATATTTATATCTATATAAATGGGGAGAGTTTTTTCATGCTCCTAGTGCTCAATTTTTGTTAAGTTACCTTGGGGATAGACGAAGCCTGGAAAAGTTACAAGCAACTGAAAGTGACTGAGTTAAAACAGAAACATAGACAGCTGACCAGACACCGCACCTACTCTATGTAATATTTTGGCTGAAGTCACTGGAACAAACCCCTCCTTTTACAGTGCTCTACAACAGTGACCATCCACAAAGAGCAGGCAAGACCTTGGGATTCCCAGAGCCCTCACCCCATGGTCGGTAAGAGTCACACCTGCAGACTGCTGTTACCGCTGTCTGAGACACAGATCACTTTCTACCACGCAAAGAAAAGGCCTGGGTTTTGTTGTTTTCTTTAAGGTCTCCCTGGAACACCCCCCACAGAAAGCTGCAGGGAACTCCAGGGCAGCTGCTATGAGCCATGAAGGGCAGAGTCTGTCCAGCCTGGAGGACTCCTTAAAAACAACATAGGAACATTATTACAGAGCATAAATCAGGCTAATGGGCATGAAGCAGCCCTGCAAAGAAAGGCTTTAGGTTGCAGGGTTGGGAGTTGGTGCCATCCATTATGCTCAGAATGTGCTGAGAGACATAGGGACTGAAGATAAATTGTCAAGAGAAACTAAGTACAGTACTTTCATTTGGAAAAAAGGTAAATAGCAGCATTTGCTCCATTTTGAAGACTGAAAACAATGCAGGAATCCCTAGTTCTTATCTAGCACTTTTCATCAGTAGATCTCAAAGTGCATTACAAAGTTCATGATCACTATCCCCATTGTACAGATGGGGAAACTGAGGCAGAGCAACATGACTTGCCCAATGTCACCAGCAGGCCAGTGACAGAACCAGGATTTGAACACAGGTCTCAAGTTCCAGTCCAGTGCTCTATCTTCCAGGCCAGTAGTGCCCAAACTTTACTGGTTCACATACTAACTTCTGAAACGACTGTTGTGAAGTGGATGGATGGAACATCAGGCTCACATACACCAGTGGGTACAAGTTCCTACTGTACACCACTCTAGATACCTAGTGCAGTACTTTATCATGATGGAGTTGAGCTCAAAAGTTAAAGAGGGTTTCCCGTTAATACCCCCCTAAAAAACACCAACCTTTAACTCCTTAAAATCTGAGGAGGGCTCATTGATGCAGCATGTTCTTTTTATTTAAACAGCTTTAATGGATTATGTTAAGGTGAAGCCCTAACACCAGTTGCAATAATTTCAGATTTCATCTGGAACCAGGTTATCTTTAAAGGAAAATGTATTAAAAATCACATTTTAAATCTCTTTTTATCCGCCCTGGCGTTGATGATGCTCCCCTCTGTCCACGTAGGCTGAATTCCCCCTCCCCCCAAGTTCACAGCCTATTATTCAGTATTAAGAATCAAATATCAGAGAATTATTTGCTGCCTGAGGTATTGCACAGCACAAGTTACGATGTGGCCCTTGCACCAAAGAACTTAGTGTCTCAGCTCACAACACAAGGGAGAAAAGGAGAAACAGGTCTCAGAAGAGGAAAAACAATAGTGACAGGATGACTGAGTGGTCACTTCTGAGAGATGAGGCAGCATCAGTGCATTGTTAGGAGGGACTGGGAGGTGGCTTAGCAAGAGAGGAGATCCCAATAATAAGAGGCATCACAGAAGACCACATCTCTGAACTGCCCCTCATTTTAGCCCCAAAGCTCCCTGTGTTCCCAACAAACTGGGATTCCCTCCCTTATTGTTGGAAGTTTTTTACATCAAAAATACAGTCATGAAAGCAGATGTGACCAACATGGTACTTGCAACACATCTCACCTTGCCATGGCCCAGATGTGGAACGGTATGTGACAGAAGGCCACAATTATTCATGGAGAAGACTTTCAAAATGCAGATAATTCCTGCATTAGTGTAAGAACAAATGGGAGGTGTCTATTAGAAGGAACCCCCGGGGTGACGAGTCAAATAACTAACCTTAGTGCTGCCTCAATTGTTGCATGGCTTCAGGAGACTGCTCAGTCCACTTGTATGTCACATTTCATGTATGTTCCCAGTCGGATAGGCAAGGAGGAACATCCCAATAATGGGTAGGTGAGAGGGATCTGCAGGTCTGTTCAAACAGGTTTGCCCCAGGTAGCCCTTTCCTCAATGAAGGAAACATTAACATGCAGTGGGGTTCATGAAGGTCCCAGCATGCCCCCCGCACACTTCACTGATCAGAATGCCACTTGCAACTTTTGCACATGAAGAGGTCTGAAAGTCTGTGCTTTCCTAGAACTTTTAAACACAAAACAGGTCTGTAAAGTGCACGCAAGGATAGACCTAACCAAGCCATCTGAACAACTGAAGGGAGCTTCTGTCAATTATTCACCCTACTGCTATTGTGATTCTCTCCGACTCGCTATCCCTGCCCTGAATCCAAAGAGTCTCAAAGTTACTGACCTGCTAAAGGCAGATGGAACTGCCACCCCTGCAAAGAATGAGACCCTCCAGCAAGATATATTATCAGTGAAAGCAATACACCAGCCCCAACCTTTCCTTGAGAGCCATCATCTGGCTTGTGCTCACACAGGATAAAGCCCAGTTCTCCCTTATGCACTGCACATGCATTATCTGAGAAGGCTGTAGCATCTTAGGTAGTCCAAGGTCATTCAGGAGATGAGCCAAGAGAATTTGAAAGATGTTCTGTATTACAAAGGCTCCCAAATCTCACAGCTTTCCCCCTTGTTCCTTTGCATGGATTTCCCTTGGCGTGTGGACACGGGGCCATATACTGGGTTGGCTGGGGATTCAGCTCTTCCACTGAACTGTACAGCACTGCTCATTGACAAGGCAGTGCCTGGATTTAAGCACCAACAATTATGATTTGCTTTGCTCTCTCTCTAAGAATGGCAATGAAACCAGATGTCTCTGCTCCCCTCCTTCCCACTGCAAAAGTTCTCCATAATTTAGAGCCAGACTTTCTCATTAGCACATCAGTGCTAATTCCCTCTCAGTTCTCTGAAGCCCTGCAAAGCTCTCAGGTCCTACACCATTAACTCATTACCACACCGATTAACAAGCCATTAGAAAGCAGAGCAGCTCACTGATTAGTTCATCTGTCCTGAGCTGAGTATTACTGAGAATGGCAGCTCCCTGCCTTGTGCTGCTCACAGGGAGCGTATGCGGAGCTTTGGTTTTTGGTGCAGAAGAGAATTTACTCACTTATCCCCAGGCGTAGATTGAGCCAGCTCCGAGGGGGGGAACCACACTTGGTCAAGACTGAGTTCATAGTCTTCAGTGTGTGATGGGGCAGCGAGGGACCCTGGCTGCACGTTCCTGCAGGAGAAAGGACCCCCGTTAATACAGTTAAGGGGTACTACACACAGACTCCTCGAGGCAGAGTGGATGCCTAGAGAGCTGCTCAGGGATCTGCTCACTGCAGGAAGAGTTCACTCCACTGCTCTCCTCCCCAACCCACGTGCAGAGAGCTTGCTTTCTCGAGCTGCTCCACTGACATGAAAAGCAACACGTGTTTGGCCTCTGCCAGTTCATTTCTTCCCAGACCTGGAGCCCCTCGGGTGCGGTATATTTTAGTGTCAGCTTCTCAGAGCCACGCACTTCACTTGCCTTCTCATTTGGGTTTCCTTATTTCCCTTCTCCATCAGTTGTAACGCCCCCTCCCTTCTCTTCTCCACCGCAGTTCAGCCACCACCAGCCTCCAGACTGCACAGCCTCTCACCACTTGCCAGGTGGGGAGGATTTGACATTTCACAGCTGAACTTTGCCAAACCTGCTCCCCCTAGATATTTTCATCCTCCACTGAAGCAAAGCCTCAGCCCCTTACAAAAACCCAAACCGCAGAGCATCACAACAGCAGTAGGACGTGTTGCCACAGCAACCCAGCTGCTCAGAGGCAGAGAAGCCGCATAGCGCCCCTTGTTCCACCCTCCCTCCATTCAGACACGAGGCTCATTCAGCTCTGATGTCACACAGAGCAGACGTCCCTTTCACAACTGCAAGTTTGTTTCCTTTCTGCTTCCTCGTCTACCCTTGTTTTGCTAGCAAGCCTCGGATATACCTTTAATTTGGCAGGGTCGCTCTGAGGAGGCCCTGTGCTTCACAGACTTTTTTTTCCCCTTGCTGCACAGATGGCCCCCATATTTATTTTAGCCACTGTTCAGGCTAGTTTGCCATCCAAGTCTTTCCTGTACTGCCAGACCCAGCCATATGGGGAGAATTAAGACTGGATTAAGTTAAAGCTTTAACTCTTTAGCAGGCAGCAGTGCAGCACAAACTGCCCAAGACCCTTTTTGGATCCTTTTTTTCCCCCCAGTAAAATCAATCCCTATTTCATTCACAGGTACACACACATTTCTGAAGTGTTACTGGCATATGTGAATCTCCTAAAGAACTAGAGAAAAGCATTTCTTGGGTTATTCATAGCTGCTTTGTTATCGCAGCCTGAGAACCTGAATCTCCGGACAATACTGCATCCTTCCTCCTTTAAGAGCCTAAGTGTGAGCTGAGTCAAGAAGTTGGCAAATAGGATACAAGTCCCAAAGATTCCAGATTTTGCTTCTCAGAAAGACAACTTAGTGTCACTGGGGTCACATAGGCCTGGAAGGCACCTCTCGGGTTATCAAGTTCAGTCCCCTGCTATTGCCCGTACTCCCCTCCTATAATCAATGTATTGCCTCCATGCTTCCCAAACACCGAACCGGGAGTTAGGAGACTGTGGCCTTGCTGCACTGGGAAGTTTACTGGTGTTGCAAACAGGTTTAAACCAAACCAGTCCTAAAAACAGCTTAACTGCAAAATTAGAAAGGCCCAACCTGTCTTCAGCACCTTTGAAAAGCTGCAGTCAAAAGCCATAAGTAATTTTTTTAGTGTAGATAAATTAAGAGCCCATTTCCTAAAGAATGTTCCTTAGACACTATTTCTGGATCCAGTAAACAGCTCTTCAAAGTGAGATGACAAGTTATTAGCTAGCATTTAAGTTTTTAAGTCTACTGTAACCAAACCTTTACCCAACAATCTGAAAGAATTAGCACCCCAAACTGAGGACTATGAAGTATTTACTCTACCTCCAAACAGTATCATATTCCATTAATTGTCCAAGGCCCAGCACTTCTCAGAGGAAGCAAAACTTAGCGGGACAATGTTGCTACTGCTAGTGGTACATGTACATCACAAGTTTACCCCTATTCCATTAACATTTTAGCCTCCAACATCACCAGTTGATTTAGAAAGATGTGGGTAGTTAGATGCAGTAAGAATCAAATCTCTCCCCAAAATATGGATACTTTCAGGCTTAAGTAAAAATAAGATCCAAGCACCAAAAACAGAACAAACCAAGATAAATCTTATCGTTAACCAGAGCATTTCCTCAATAGTATTCTAGAAGCAGTGTCTATTGACATTGCCTATTGCCAGCAGAACAGCTCCAGCTTTATCCTGGAGTTTCACTGGATTGGAGATACAAACTGTCTACACATTTAGCAAGCTTAGATGAAGTCTATTGGTCACTTCTGTCCCCATTAGGGTTTTCTATAGCACCCGCCACTAAGTGCCATCTCAATCTGATATCACTTTAGCTATGACCATTCAAGGCCACAATTGACAAGTGACCTGACTCCCTCTAGTGGCCCTATTTGGAAAGTTATACACAGTACAGTAACTCCTCACTTAACATTGTAGTTATGTTCCTGAAAAATGTGACTTTAAGCAAAACGATGGTAAGCGAATCCACTTTCCCCATAAGAATTAATGTACATGGGGGGATTAGGTTTGAAGGAAATTTTTTTCACCAGACAAAACAAACAAACACACACACACACGTTTTAAACGAACAATTTAATACTGTTCTCAGCTATGAGGGTGGGATATTTCCCAGGGAATGCCTTGCTGCTAAATCAGGCCATGTCTACATCTAAAATTTTGCAGCGCTGGTTGTTACAGCTGTATTAGTACAGCTGTATAGGGCCAGCGCTGCAGAGTGGCCACACTTACAGCAACCAGCGCTGCAAGTGGTGTTAGATGTGGCCACACTGCAGCGCTGTTGGGCGGCTTCAAGGGGTTTTGGGGAAGGCGAGAGCAAACCGGGGAAGGAGACCAGCTTCGCCGCGGTTTGCTCTCGCGTTCCGCGAACCACCCTGCAAACCGCAGGGAAGGAGACCTGCTTGCTCGGGGGTTCGGCGAACGCGAGAGCAAACCGGGGAAGGAGACCAGCTTCGCCGCGGTTTGCTCTCGCGTTCCGCGAACCACCCTGCAAACCGCAGGGAAGGAGACCTGCTTGCTCGGGGGTTCGGCGAACGCGAGAGCAAACCGGGGAAGGAGACCAGCTTCGCTGCGGTTTGCTCTCGCGTTCCGCGAACCACCCTGCAAACCGCAGGGAAGGAGACCTGCTTGTTCGGGGAACGCGAGAGCAAACCGCGGCGAAGCTGGTCTCCTTCCCCGGTTTGCTCTCGCGTTCGCCGAACCCCCGAGCAAGCAGGTCTCCTTCCCTGCGGTTTGCAGGGTGGTTCGCGGAACGCGAGAGCAAACCGCGGCGAAGCTGGTCTCCTTCCCCGGTTTGCTCTCGCCTTCCCGGAACCACCCAGCAAACCTCAGGGAAGGAGACCTGCTTGCTCGGGGTTCGGGGAACGCGAGAGCAAGCCGGGGAAGGAGACCAGCTTGATTACCAGAGGCTTCCTCAGGTATGCTGGGATACCTGCTTATTCCACGGAGGTCAAGAAAAGCGCTGGTAAGTGACTATACTTGATTACCAGCGCTGGATCACCAGCGCTGGATCCTCTACACCCGAGACAAAACGGGAGTACGGCCAGCGCTGCAAACAGGGAGTTGCAGCGCTGGTGGTGCCCTGCAGATGTGTACACCTCCTAAGTTGCAGCGCTGTAACTCCCTCACCAGCGCTGCAACTTTCTGATGTAGACAAGCCCTCAGTGGTTCTCCAACTTTTGTACTGGTGACCCCTTTCACATAACAAGGCTGAGGGCGAACCCCCCATATAAATTAAAAATGCTGTTAAATATATAAAGAATTATTATAAATGCTGGAGGCAAAGCAGGGTTTGGGGTGGAGGCTGACCGCTCACGACGCCCCATATAATAAGCTTGTGACCCCCGAGGGGGTCTCAACAACCAGTGCTAAATGGCTAAATGATGAACTAGCAGTCGTTGGACCTGGACTCACCAGGAACTGGTGGAGGGTGAAGGAAGGGGAATGGTTAATTTCTCCTTGTTTTAGGATCCAAGGGTTTGGATCAGTGTTCACCAGGAACTTGGTGGAGAAGTCTCTCAAGGCTACTCAGGGAAGGGTTATAGTACTTGGGAGGAAAATATTCAGGGGGAGGGAGAGGAGGAGGTAGAGTTTCCCAAATAACTCAAATAATTTGGGTGGTGGCAGCAAAACCAGATTTAAGCTGGTAGTTAATCTTAGAGGTTCTCATGCAGGTCCCCATATCTGTACCCTAGAGTTCAGAGTGCGGAAGCGCTGAGCCCTCAAGTGTTAACACATTGTTGTTAATGTAGCCTCTCACTCTACAAGACAGCAGGAATGGAGGAGAGGGGAGAAAGTATAGCAGACAGAGACAGACATAACTTGTGTGCGGGAGAGAGAAATACACACTGCCCCTTTAAGTAAGCTGACCCACTCTTAAATGCATTCTTTTAAAGTGGATCAGGAAGTTGAGACAGCAGCTGCTGCCCCAGGCTCTCTCTATGGAGAAGAAGAGGTAGGCGGGGTGTAGGAGCAGGGAGGAGAACACCCTGACATTAGTCCCCTCCCCCTTGCACAGCAAGCAGGAGTCTAGGGGAGCAGCTTCAAGGCAGAGGGCAGGAGCAGCACATGGCAGTGGGGGAATGGACACAGCTGAACTGCAGGCAGCTGCTGCACAGGGAACTTGGGGAGCGGGGAGCTGATGGGGGCTGCTGGTCCAACCTGGTTCCAAGCCCCCACCAGCTAGCTGCAACAGGCTGCTCTGCCTCCAAGCAGTGGACAAAGCAGGCGGCTGCTGAGCGACATTAGAAGGGAGCATTGCACAACTTAAAAATGAGCATGTTCCCTAACTGATCAGCAACGTAACAACATTAACCAACACAAATTTAAGTGAGGAGTTACTGTACCTTGAAAATCTACAGAAGTGTTTACAAGATGTTACTGTTTTTCATATAGAAATTATCCAATTTAATAAAAGACATGAAATTAGTATCCATAGAGGGATAGTTAAGTCACTGCAGACTCCCTGACTAGAGCTCAGAAAGTTGGGATGCCACTAATTTATAATTAGGCAATTAGGTTGAGATTATCAGTACACTGGAATTAACCAGAGATCTGAAAAAGTATCTTTCCAGGGCATCCTCTTCCTATGGCTCCCAGTACAATGGAGACATTTACTCAAAGTACATCACCTTCAGGATAACTGGGACAGAGTGACCCCAGCTGTAGGTGGGTCAGTGTGGGATTTGAAAGAGAAACTGAAACTGAAGTTTTTAATAGACGTTTACTATAAAACACAAAGGTACATAATGGAAGTATAAAAAGTAAGCGGTTAGCAGTTAAGCACTGCACAATTTGAACTGGATGATAAATGCTCTTCCTCACAGTTCTGTGCGGCCTTTGTTGGTTCCAAGAATGTGCCAAGTTCTCTGGGAAGCTTCCCGGCCCCTTATTATGAAACAAACCCTGTGATTCATTCTCTCATAAGGCTTATGATCTACTGTGTTCTCTTCTCTTGAGGTGCTTCTTCATTTTCAACTTCCCAGCTCCCGAAATGTCATAATTGTATTCAGATGTCACATAGGGGATCTCCCCTTCAGTTCCCTGCTGAAACACAAAGACAAACTGAAAGACACTGCCAGTCTGAACACTACTTTGTTCCATTTCATTTATGCAGACTGACAGAATTTAGCAGTTTACCACTCGGCAGCTCTACGAATTGTGTACTGCAACACACACGATTTTAAAAAGGAAGTTTAATATTGAAAATAGAAATTGCCACTTAATTAGTTTTTGAGCGAAAGAGAGAGAGAGCGCGTGCGCACATGCACGCATTTAACAAGCTCATATACTTAATATGAAACATTCCCATCTTGGAGCCCTAACCAGCAGCTAATACCCATAAGCCTCCCAGCTCACACACGCCTTATAATATAGCTGATTTAATACAAGAAATAGATTTTATACGTTCTATTTAAAATACATGTCACCCTGCTGTACAGGTAGAAGTTGTCTGAAGATCTTCATAAGTCACCCTTACCTGGTTTGTAAAGACACAATTTGGAATGGTGATATTTCCCAGCAGCAGACAGTTTACAAGTCTTAAGTTTTCTGGAGGTACTGGAGTCAGAATATGGTATAGCATCCTCTCCATATCAACCCCTCGGATAATTCCTTTAAAATATATTTACAGTTCAGTCTTAAATCCTCTGAACTACTGCAGGGTGCACAATCACTGCATAGTTGAAATTCTTTGCACAGGCTGGTCATTTCTTAAAATAGTGTTTTGGGTTTAAGCAGGAATCATGCTCTAGACAGAGGCTGAAATACAATTCTCGTGCTACCCTTGTGATTTGTGACTCCTACCCTCCATTCCCTTTTGGTCATAAAAAACCCAAATACTCCAGATATCAACTCCAGGCTAGTTCTTTCCAGGAGCAGCAACAGAATCTTCAGATTTCCAAGTAAAATTGCTGTGTGTTTTCAAAACAGATGTGCAAACACACATTAATGCAATGCTGAAGTTGTATAGCTAAAAGTAATTAGAGGCAATGCAAATATTTAGAATCCAACAGCAACACATCCTGCTATGGTTTGTGTTAAAATGATATTTGTCATTAAATGTATATTAAAACAAAACAAATATGTGCACAACGCAGTCAAGTTAAAGCTGCAGGGGAATTCTACTCTTTGCACTTCTGGACTGATTTTCCCTGTGCGACTTTAATATTGCTTCAATTGTTTGGAAACCCGCCCCCAACCACACACACACTCACTCCCTCCTTGTTTGTGGCTATGCTCCTGCAGAGCTCCAGGGAACCCTGAATGCTCCTGACATAGAAAGCAACTGAGAAATGTTGCATCAAAACCAGACTTTTTTCAAATTAAGCAGAGATGAGTGCTCAGTGAGCATGGTAAGATTCAGACTTCAGGCAACTTTTGCTGTAGCGCTGTTCAGAGAAGCGTGCTTATTTTTCCCCCCTTACAATAAAAATATTTTACCCCAATCCACACAGGCTGAGACAGCTGAATGGATTTTGAGCACAACTTCCTGAAGTTGATCTTAAATATCTGAACCCCAAGGAAAATAATGAATCAATTTATTAATAAATACAAAGAAGAGACTACAATGGAAACTGTTTTGCAACCTTAACTGTAGCTATTGCCACCAGTCACTAAGACGGAGGGCTCACAAGCAAAGGTTATAATGGAAAACAAAACCTGTAGAGAAGAAGCAGATGTTTATTTTTACTCTACTGCTATTCTTCAAGTTACCTTTGAAAGAGTGATTAAAACAGCTGAATACTTTATGCTGCAGATTCAACGTATGATCAGAAGGAGCAATTTAGTTTTAGCAATGCTAAAGTCTGCCCAGGATTCACTCACCGAAGCCCAAGCAATCACAGACTGGCGTCTGTGTAAGCAAGACTGGCCCATCAGTTTGACATCTGACCTCATCCAATATCCTGCAGAGACCAACCCAGCTGGCATTTACTGAATACATGATGTGTGTAGGAGCAACATCAGTGTGAATAACCCTGAGCGCAACAGCATTGAAAGGTACCTAGAAAATAAGCCCCGGATCATTAGTTCACTTGAATTTAGTTCTGAATTGCAACAGACACATAATTGTAGTTATTTCTACCATTATTACTATATGCAGTGTTGTTGTAGCCATAACTACACAAACTGAAATCTGCTGTATACCTACCTACATTAGCGACAACACTATACTGTAATCCCAAATGGCTGACCAAGAAACACAAAATACTTGCTATGTACACTTCAAGGGAGTGCTGGCATAAACGTTAACTCGAGAGGTGTTTTACAAGTAGGTTACTGCTGTTCCTAACAGTCGGACAGGGCCTTTTTGTTGACAGTTCCGTAGAACATTTAGAATACACACCTCTACCCCAATACAACGCTGTCCTCAGCAGCCAAAAATCTGAAACCACGTTATAGGTTCTAGGTGAAACCACGTTATATCGAACTTGCTCTGATCCACCGGAGCGCACAGCCCCACCTCCCCGGAGCACTGCTTTACCGTTTTATATCTGAATTCGTGTTACATACGGTCAGAGGTGTAGTAATCTAGATTACTAACAATCAGCCTTCTGAATCCAGTCATCAAAACAGCATCTTCAATTCTTTCACAAATGCTTAAGTTACCTGATAGGGAATCAGACTGTGTAGAGGAAGTACTGATCTTGTTTCCAGAGGCTGAAGCTGGCCAAGGTAACCTAACATTGCCACATCCCGGAGGATACTGCTATGGACCCGTCTGGAAAAATAAGCAAACAAATGATGCAGAGATGAAAAAGTCACACTCCAGTTCAAACATAAGCACTTACTGAGACATTTCAGAATTTGCAGTGTGATATTTGTTATATTCAATATTTTAGAAGGTTTATTATTAAATTTGTGTTGTTCAGATCTATTTAGAGCTATGTTTTATTAACCCTGTGGCTCTGAGATTCCACAATTCAATTGCAGGATGATGTTGTAAGGCTGCTTACTTTAGGTAGCAGTCACTTTTTAGATTCTGGCTCTCTTCTCCAGTCCTGATAGCCAAGAGAATTTTCCATCAGCCAGTTGTGAGAAAGGAGAAGAAATGATGGCCTGAACCTGTGACCCCAGTCACACTTTATTAAACAGTTCTTTAGTGAAAGTTTCTGTGGAGCCAAGTCAAACACCCATGCACATCTAGGGTGACTAGACAGTAAATGTGAAAAATTGGGATGGCGGTGGGGGGGTAATAGGAGCCTATATAAGAAAAAGGCTCAAAAATCGAGACTGTCCCTATAAAATCTAGACATATGGTCACCCTATGCACATCCCCCAATATCAGAGAAATGGGAAGCATGTGACAGGATGAGAGCCAAGGAGAGGCAGTTCCTAACGCAATCTTTAGATAAATATCGGCTATTCAAGTTTGTCCTTAAACCATGGTAGCTAAAAGGCATATTGAGAGGCTTCAGGGCTTCTTCCTGTCCACAGCTTTAAATACTCCTGAGGGAAATATGTGATACTGCTGTGTGCATAATTAATAAGCTGTACATTTTTTTTTATGCAGAAAAAAGCTTCTGCCTTAATGTTGCTGCAGCACAAGAACAGCAGCAGCTCCCAGCAGAAAGTAACTTTTGCAGTTCCGCCTTTTGCCCAACAGAGGCCACTGTGATGACAGAACACAGCAGCAGCTCCTAGCCAGCTAGGGAAGAGAAAGAGCTGCCTTTGTCACAGCACCTGTCAGGCCAGGCCAGGCAACAGAGGCTCTGGGGAAACAGACAGCATGGGGCTGCTAGGGGGTCAGACAGGGGCTCATAAGCGCTAGTGAGGGAGGACAGACTGTGGCAGGGACTGAATGGAAGCGGAGGCACAGGGTCACAGGAGAGGAAGGAGGTGCAGGGCCATATGGTGATGGGGGGGAAAGGAGTGCAGAGCTACAGAGGGACAGAAGGCAGCTGAGTGCGGGATACAGAGATACACTGAGATGGGGGAGGGGGCAGCGAGACACAGAGCCATGGTAACAGGGTGCAGGGCCAGATGGGGATTGGGACAGTGGGTGTCTGAATGGGGGTGGAGGGATACATGGGGACAGGGGCAATGTCTGACTGAATGGGAGAGGTTACGGGTCAGCCAGGGTCTCCATGGGGGAAACTTCCTAACAATCCCTCCCTGCTCTGCCAAAAACCTGGTCTGTACTTTTTCCACCCATACCCAACACCCTGGCTCCTTCCCAGCAATTTACTTCCCTCTCCCTCAGCTCCTCCCTTATTCCAGACTCCTCCAAGCCTTTGCACTGCTTCTGAGGGGTGCGGGAAATACAGTTCTGCATTGCAGTTTAAATGAATTATTACTCAGATTCCTTACTAGGCATATTAATACAGTACTCTATTTGCCAAAAAACATTTCCTGAATCTTTTTGGTTGTCTGTATTGTTACAGACATACTTGCTAACAGGTACTTTGAAATAAATGACCAAAAATAATTGAAACCAGAGTGATTATATTGTGTTATTTTGACAAATAAAATTTGCAGAATTTTAAAACATCGTGCGCAGAATTTAATTTTTTGGTGCAGAATTCCCCCAGGAATATTTACTATATCAAGGTTAGGGACACTGCACCAGTGTTCCCTCTAATTTTTCCCCACACATGTGCGGAATGAATTTTGTTACTTGCACCAATATGGAGGTGATGTGTGACATAACACCTCTATATTGGTGCACATAATAAAATTCATGTGGTGAGGTGGGGCTGAGGCATTCAGAATGTGGGAGGGAGCTCAGGGCTGGGGTAGAGGGTTGGGGTGCAGGGGTGTGAGGGCTCCAACTGAGGGTACAGGCTCTTGGGTGGGACCAAGGATGGAGGGGCTAAGGGCTGAGGCAGAGGATTGGGGTGCAGGCTCTGGGGTGGGGTTGGGGTGCAGGCTGCCATGAGGCTACAGCAGGGAGAGAGAACTCCCCGCCCCCCGAGCTCTCTCCCCAGAGCAGCACCTGGGCTGGGAGGGAGAGGCGCCCCTCCCTGTCGCAGCAGCTCTGGTGCTGGGGCCGCAAGATAGGCACCTCTCCCCTGGCCGGAGCAAACCTGGGGCTGGGTTGGGATGCCCCTCCATGGCAGATCCTGGCCAGGTGGGCTCCCTGAGTGCCCATGTGGCACTTAATAGGCTGCTATGCAGCTGTGCAGTTTACAGGGAACTTAGCACTGCATGGCTATTAAATAGTTTCAACAAAGCGAAAGGCTTTACTCTGCCATAACTGCAGTCCTTTGTTAATCACTAGTGAAGGTATGATTGCCTTATTTCAGATATACAAGGCTACCATTCAGCCTTGCACTTCTCTCATGAACTGATAAGCAGAACAGAATAAAATATTTCAAAACAAGTTCTTCATCCAAAAATGGCTTTTGAAATTGACTTTTTGCAAAAAAAAAAAATAAAATAAAAAGTGGCAATACTGTCAATGTTTTTCATGAAAAAATGTAGTTTGATATTTTTCAAAATCAAACTATCAAAATTATTAAATAAAAATGGGTAGTTATTCCAAGGTTTTAAATAACATTTTTGAAAAAATATTAGAAAGTACACAAAAAGTGTGTCCACTTAATGGATTTTAAAACCGAAAGAGACCATTACCATAATCTAATTTGACCTGCATAAAACATGCCACAGAACCATGCCAATTAATTCTGCATGACAGCCACAACTTCTGTTTAAGCTATGGATAGCTAAAGAGATTCTAGTCTTGATTTAAAGATGTCAAGTGATGACAAATCCATTACATCCCTAGGTAAGTTGTTAGAATTGTTAATTATCCTCACTGTTAAAAATGTGATATCTTGTCTGAATTTATCTAATGCCCATTTCCAACCACTGGATCTTGTTATGCCTTTTTCCATCAGATTAAAAAGTCATCTACTATCAAATCTCTTCTCCATGTAGCTATTGTAGGTGCTTCGACACTACGATGACTGTGTCATACAAGTACTGGAACAGATACAAGTGTGGCTCTGCGAAGGTAACATCAAATAGTGAGCTAAGCATTGTGCATTTATTTTCAAAATTTAGTAACTGAGAATGACATGCTGAAATGCAAACAAACTGCTGGAAACACCATACTCCATGGCAGGAGCAGTGGTTTCTGTACTTACGCTTCACCAGCATTCCCTGCTCCAGGGAATTTTGGTTGTATGCACAGCAATTTATGCCCTGTAGTCGATGTTTGAAAATCGCTTTCTCCTTCACACTGCTTCCAATCCTCCATTCCACTCACATCCATGCTCTTACACTTGCCCTGTAGTTTGCCTTTTGTATGTAGGCCAGCAGCAAGATTAATATATTCTGGGGTAAAACGAGGCATATCCTTAAAGTCTTCAACATTGATCTGAACAATATGACTGGGTGCCAGCAGTCGAATGATATCAATCAGAAGCAGCAATCCAACACCTTTGGGAATGGGAAGAGGGAGAGAAAAAACACACAGTTTGCAGAAGGTAGTGCAGTCACACCAGGTAAGCATCTTGCAGATCTGAACATTGGTTATTAGACACTCAGGAGTGTCTCTCAATTGTTGTTAGAGACTTAAAATAAACTCACACAGAATTAGAGTAATATTTCCCAGTCTCAGAATATAGTTACAAAATGTTTATCATAGCATGTATACTGTTAAGATATAGCATTAATCTTCTAATGCATTTCCAAAGATTAGATGTATGGTGGTTTACCTTTCACCCATCCCATTGTATTGATGACCAAAGGCACTTCTTTCTTGTAGGAGTTAAACACATACTTTACTGTGTCGATATATCTTTCTGTATCCTGCTCACAACTAACTTCTCCGTAATACACCATTTTACGTGGCATTCGCTGATGAGTGAATGGTGGACCTGAAAAAAGACACACTGAAGATTAACAGTAAATACTTGGGAGTTTTGGTAATTCAAAGAAAGCGGCCATAAAGAGTTAGCAAAACCCCCAAACTCCTGAAGCACACATGCTCAATCCCTGTCTGTATTGATGGAAGTTATTCTTCTACAGTTTGTATCCAGTTGTTTCACCTTTTTTGGAAAGGCTTGTACTTTAAGATTTTCTTCACTTGCTCCAAAGAACCCTTCCTCTGCCCTGCAGATCACTTCCTTTCAATTCTGCGTATACAGTCAAAGACAGTCAGTCTCAACGTCTGAGTGTCAGAAAGCTGATAAATCCATTAATGTGGTATGGAACTATACAATTCTTATACGTACGAGTTTATAAATTTATTTAGATTAACCACTATTCTAGAAGACAATTTGAGCAGGGTAGCAGTTTTTGATCAGGAAGTAAAAAAGGAAAACTAAATTGGAACAACAACAGGACTGTGTGCATTACAAGTTAGTAGTGTAAACACATTAGTTTTTTCCCCTCCATGATGACAGAGCAGCCCAAGGCAAACAGCTGATCCAAAAACTAGACCACACCATTTGGTGGCTGGGAGCCAAAGCTCTTTGGAGACACCCAAGGCCATATATACTAACAGGTTTTCTACTTATGATTTTTCAAAACTTACAATATTCTTCCCTCTTTTTCCCACCCCAAACTTAACAAGTTTACAATTTAAAACCAGGGGGAGAAGTTAAAAAAAAAGCTTCAGACAAGCCCTAGAAAGTTCTATGGCCTTTTAAAAACATGTACTTTGACCCACATCTCTATCTGCATATCTCAAAAACATTAATAAACTAAACCTAAAGTTTCAGTGAGGTATGCAAGTATTATTCCCACTTTCACAGATGGAGAACTGAAGCAGAGAGACAAGACGGTTACTCACCTTTGTAACTGTCGTTCTTCAAGATGTGTTGCTCACATCCATTCCAATTAGGTGTGCGCGCGCCGCGTGCACGTTCGTCAGAAGATTTTTACCCTAGCAACACTCGGTGGGTCAGCTGGGTCGCCCCCTGGAGCGGCGCCGCTATAGCGCCGGATATACACCCCTGCCGACCCAACGACCCTTCAGTTCCTTCTTGCCGGCTACTCCAACAGAGGGGAAGGAGGGCAGGTTTGGAATGGATATGAGCAACATCTCAAAGAACAACAGTTACAAAGGTGAGTAACCATCTTTTCTTCTTCGAGTGCTTGCTCAGATCGATTCCAATTAGGTGATTCCCAAGCCTTACCTAGGTGGTGGGGTTGGAGCGAGACGTTGCAGAATGCAAAACTGCTGAGCCAAAGGCTGCATCGTCTCTAGACTGCTGAACCAATGCGTAATGTGAGGCAAAGGTGTGAATCGATGACCAGGTAGCAGCGCGACATATTTCCTGGATGGGAACAGGGGCCAGGAAAGCAGCAGATGAGGCTTGCGCCCAAGTAGAATGGGAGGTGAGATGGCTAGCCGGAATGTGAGCCAATTCATAGCATGTTCGGATGCAGGATGTCACCCAAGATGAAATTCTTTGGGAAGAGACCGGCATGCCTTTCATCCGGTCTGCCACCACTACAAAGAGCTGAGGCGAACATCAGAAGGGTCTGGTCTCTCGATATAAAAGGCGAGAGCCCTGCGGACATCCAAGGTATGCAGTTGTTGTTCCCGACGTGATGAGTGTGGCTTCGGGAAAAAGACTGGGAGAAAGATGTCTTGATTGACATGAAAGGCAGACATCACCTTAGGGAGGAAAGAGGGATGCGGTCGCAGCTGTACCTTGTCCTTGTGGAATACCGTATTGGCAAGGGAGCGTTGAGCCACTGATGGGGCACCTTGGGCCCGGTGGTATGCCCATGGTGTCCAGAAGGACCAGTGATGAGGCCCTTGTTCGTGGCTTTGTCCCTGCGGATATTGGCTGGGGACGTCAGATTCCCCCTCCTGATGGAAGGATGCACTGCCAGCCTAAGACAATACTGACGTGTGTCTCGAAGGCCATGGTGGTGCTGAGACACCCTGGGAGGGCGCCATTGTTCTTGACGCTCAATCCCAGGGCGGTACTGGGGAGCGGTACCGGGAGCTATGGCGGTACCGCGAGCGAGACCGGGACCTTCTACCGTACCGGTGCCGGGAGGTCGACCGGAATCTCGAGTCCCTTCGCCTGGAGTGACTGTGGGATACACAGTACCGAGATCGGTGCCAAGAGCCAGATCGGTACTGGGAGTATCTGTCTGGTGAACGAGATGTTGAAAGTCGTCCGCCGTGAGTGCATCCAGTACCGCAATGGAGAGCGGTGCTGGGACTGCGAGCGGCGCCGGGAGCGGGAACGACATGATCAAGAGCGCCTGCGAGACTGATCTGGAATGACGTCTCTCTGGTGGACTGACGGAAGGAGGCCTTACGAGGGCCGGCTTGCCGATGGATTGAACAACCCGCACTGGCGGTGCCGGGGGTTGAGGACATATCAGCTCCGTCATAGCAATGAGCTTCCTTGCCGTAGAGAAGGTCTCCGGCGTAGAAGGAAGAACAAACTCAACCACTGCCAGAGCCGGGGAGCTGTCTGGCACCGGACTCAACGGTTCTTGTGGGACTGGAATCAACGGTGCCGCGCCAGGTGGAGCTGCAATCTGTGGTGCCGGCTTCGACGGTGCCGCAGCGGATGACGGTGCTCGACGAACCGTCTTAGACGAGTGCTCCTTCTGCAAGGCTGGAGTTGGAGCATTATGTCGTTTTCCAGTCGGGGAAAGGGAGTGGTGCCGAGGAGTCAGTGCCGGTAGAGGTCGGTGCCGTGACTCCTTCTCGGTACCGGAGTGATCCGGTGCCAAAGGGGCGCTCCTTACTGACGCAGTCTGTTGGGCGCTTAGTACCGATGTTGCAGGACTAAGTGCTGACTCCATGAGGAGCTGCTTCAATCGAAAGTCCTGCTCCTTCTTTGTCCTCGGTTTAAATGACTTGCAGATGCGGCACTTGTCAGCAAGGTGGGATTCCCCTAGGCACTTGAGGCAGGAGTCGTGGGGATCCCCTATTGGCATCGGCTTTTGGCACGCCGAGCACGGTTTGGATCCCGGTGCCTTGGGCATGGGCCTGCACCGGGGTGGAGGAAACGGGCTAATCCCCGATCCCCCCTTCAACTATATAAACTAACTATGAATAGAAGTACTAACACTAACTATAACTACAAGAACTCGAACTATAAACACAGTAAAGAGCAAAGAACTATGAGAAGCTAGGGATGTGGAGATCAGCAAAGCCGCGCTCCACAGTTCCAACGACCGTCACGGGCGGTAAGAAGGGACAGAAGGGCTGTTGGGTCGGCAGGGGTATATATCTGGCGCTATAGCAGCGCCACTCCAGGGGGCGACCCAGCCGACCCACCAAGTGTTGCTAGGGTAAAAATCTTCTGACAAGCGTGCACGCGGCGCGCGCACACCTAATTGGAATCGATATGAGCAAGCACTTGAAGAGGAATAAATGATTTGCCCAAGGTGTAACATGAAGTCTGTGGCAGAGACGGAAAATTCACTCAAGTTTGCTACATCCCAGGCCAACAGCCTATAGAAAAGATCACCCTCTCCACCCACTCCCATAAAATATGTAAAAACCAAGAAGGGAGAATAACTTGCCTGGTAGTTCTGATTTCCTAGAGATAGCACCTTGGAGGATTTCACTCCCGGGTCTTAGCTCCTTACCACAAGATTGGCAGGCCTCCTTCACTTATAATGTTTTTGAACTGTGAGCAGAGTTAATATGGTGCTGTTAAGACACAGGAGTGAGAATCCTGCACAGTACCTTTAGAAAATAAATATATATATTTCTGGTGATGAGAATATAGCAAAATACATACCAAGACATGGCTCTGACACATTAATTAAGGAGACACATCCAGGTGGTGTAAACTCTGTCTGTCCCAGATCACATTCCAAATATTCAACACAAGGAAGGCTACAATAAAAGAAAAAAAGATTGTAAGATGCGCTGCATTTTATCTGTAAATAAAACAGAACAGTATTTCACTTAGAATACATCAGGAAAAGAATCCAATTCTGACAGCCATAAACACAATGAGAATCTCAGACACTGAATAAGATCACTAGCTTTCTGCCTCCTCCCTCTATCTGAGGGACTGTAATGGACAGGCAATGACAAACTATAAACTAGGGCTCCATGTGTGTCACAGAGGTCACAGATTCCATTACTTTCTGCAACTTCTGTGACTTCTGC
This sequence comes from Gopherus flavomarginatus, assembly GCF_025201925.1. NCBI lineage: Eukaryota > Metazoa > Chordata > Testudines > Testudinidae > Gopherus > Gopherus flavomarginatus. Next base: position 1,694,563 of record NC_066637.1, on the reverse strand, counting down.
AGCGCCCGGCGTGTGCTTGGGCAGCCCTGGGGACAGCCACACCAGCTACTGCTCAGGCAGCTCCTGGCAGCCATCCCCGTGCAGCCAGAGCAGCTGCAGTCCACTGGCCCCAGGCACCCCTCTTTCCCCCTGAACAGCCGCCCCCCCCCGCCCCCCGGTTTTAGTCACAGGTATAAGTCATGGTGAGGACACAGGCTGTGAATATTTGTTGATTGCCTGTGACCTGTCCATGACTTTTACTGTGACTACCTGTGTAGCTTTAACTATAACCAACTACAACACTAAACACAATGCATGGTCTGGACCAGCAACAGCACAATACCATTCCAGTCTTGAACAGAGATACTGCCAATCAATGTCAAATTGCACAAGTGGTACACACAGATGAGGACTGCCAACAAACAATTTTTGCTTCATGTTAATTTTCAAAAACATCCAAATCCCCAGTAATTATTTATAAATAATCCTATTGATTTCTCTTACCCAGATCACAGAAGATTTGAAAATCTGACTCTTATAGGATAAAAAAAACTCACTGATTCAGCAATAGGTTAATGAGATATCTGTTCAATGTTGATTTTCCAATACTTTTTGGGCCACACACCAGAATGACAGGACAACCATCATCTTCCTCTGGAAAAACAAACATACCCTGAAATGGACCATTACTATAAATTAATGTCATGCATCCTACTCCACAAAAGTTCATAAAAATTTAATCTCAGGAGCTGAGCATTTTCATTGAAAGAGCAGTTTACATAACATGGGCTTATATTTGCACTTTGGAACCAGAACAATAAAGCTTTGTTTAAAGGTGAGGAGGGTATTTACATTTATAAGCACAAAATAAAAAGCCTTCTAAGAGGGTGGACTCCAACACCTGGGCACAAAATCAGCCTTGCAAAATTCTACTTGCCCTATGGGAAATTATTTTGGGGCAGGGATGGACAAAAACAGATTTCCCCCACACCAAATCATCATAAAGGCACATTAGTTTTGGTGGCAGATCAGTAAGGCAGCAAAAAGCCTTATGGGTCATATAAACACTCCCTCCTCCCCCTTTAAGTACCTCAAAACGAGGTAACACACTCAGTTTGGTCCAGAAACTATCCAAGGCTTGAAATTTGACCCAACCATTTCACTATTGTCAGGGCATGGTTTCAGAAGCATGAACTTAAGAAAAACTCTGAGAAAGGAGCTTTTGCTCCCTTTAGATCACTGCAAAATGTAACATTCAGTTCCATCAAATTTAAGATACTCACCACGACATGCTTGTATTAACTCTTCAATTGCTGAAACTGAACTCTCCGACAAAAGTAGGCCACTTTCAGGATCACGTTTCCCAATACCAGTAGAAGCTAGAGCTGCATCTTCTGGTGTGAAGCAAGAACCCCTTTGTCTCTATAGATCAGCAAGCATATACCAAAGAAAGGTTTTAGCAAATTCATAACACACCACATACAAAATAACTCCTACTGTCTTATTTGACTGGACAGTGGTACCAGCACAGAATGATTTAGTCACATTAATTGTCTTCTCTGTTCTAGTTCTACAAAAGTCTGAAGTCCAGGTAACAGGAAGGAAGTGCTAGGAACAAGGTCTCATCTTCACTGACATTGTAACCCCTGCTTACTACAGCAAATGGCACCTTACAAATACCACAGACGGATGTGTCTAAAATAGGGAGAATGATACCTCCTTTATAAAGCACTTGGAGAGCTACTGATGAAAAACTCTATGAGAGCTAGGTATTATTATATACAGGTCTACAGCGTGCAGACCACTGTAATTCCATGGGAAACCAGTCTTATAATTCACACCTGAAAGTCACATGACAGACATAAGAAGAGGACATGATTGGAACATGAAACAAAGTGCTCTGGAAACAATAATGGGGCTGGGCCAGTCAAGTGGAGCTGCCACCAAGTGCAGACAGAACAGGAAACACTAGAGGGCTGGGGAATGTGGGGAGAAAAGTATGGGAAGAGAGTAGCAAGAAAGTGACTGCAACAAAGGAGGGAGTGAAGTTCTGGCAAAGGATAAATCCATGCATCATATATACAAAAAAAATGAATTACAACTAATTTATACGGTTATAATTCCATCACTGATTCAGCAACAGGTTAATGAAATATCTGTTAAATGGTGACTTTCATGACTATATGCATGATTCTAGCTTTGGTCTTATGGTAAATAACCAGAATACCTCTATGGAACTGTATACATATATACATAACACATGCTGTTTTTCTGACCCACACTTTTATTGCTCCATACACAATTAATCCTCTCCTGAAGCCATGCAAATTTTTCTTCCTCAAAACAATTCCCATAGGATAAGATTGAACAAATGCAAGATTTCCATTAAATAACGAAATGGAAGATGCATTTCACCTTTACTCTGAAGATATGGGAGAACTCTGGGTGATTAAGAATGAATCTTGTAACTGAGGTATCCAGACCATCCAACAGCACCAGAGAACACAAAGGGGCAAAACTTTTCATCAGTTTAATTCTAGCATCTGCAAGATGACAACAGTTAGTCTTAAAACACTATATTTCACACAAATTAGAGTTCAAGTCCAAAACCGATACAATGAACAAATACTTTTTACATTATCTGACCTTCATAATACCTGTGAGGTAGGTATCACCCCCATTTGACAAATGTGGAAAGAATCCTGTGAGTAACCGAGAAAATAGAAGGTTTTTTTTTTTAATTTGAAAAACATGCTTATAAAGAAACTAAACACTTTTTGGCTTTCAACTTCTATAACATAGTGGTCACTTATGCCAAGTGTCTGGTCTTGTTAGAACAGCTGAACAAATATTCTGTTAATCACTTAATTTTAGCAAAAGATGACATTGTGTAGCTATCAAATCTTCTAAATGGCAGCAGTTCAACTTGTTTGTTAGTAAAGTCTGTTATCTCAGAATTTGACTTTCACAGATCAAAATCTTATTTCCATATAAAGAAGGGCATGGGTCACTTGCTGGAGGATTCTCTGCAGCTTGAGGTCTTCAAACCACAATTTGAGGACTTCAATAACTCAAACATAGGTTTGTTATAGAAGTGGATGGGTGAGATTCTGTGTGCAGGAGGTCAGACTAGATGATCATAATGGTCCCTTCTGACCTTAAAGTCTATGAGTCTATGAGAAGCAAACATCTTATGTGATTTGCCAAAGAAGTCAGTGATGTGCAGAATCAGAATACATGAGTTCCTATTTTCCAGTCCGTACTTGAAGAAATAAACTACAGAGTTCCATGGAAAATGAGGACATATATTACTATCCTAAAGTAAGGCAATAAACAACACTCAGTCATTTTCATTGCCATAAAAAAGTTATAAAGGCGATCTCGAGAGTTTGCCAGTGACTATGTGTACAACTACAGACCAAATATTTGTGTGTGTGAATGTAGTGTGGGAAAGATGATGGCTGGATGGCCCTAAGTACTCTAGTACTCACAGGACAGATACAGCATGAGAAACACCTCTCCCCTTAGTCCAGGTGAGCTATTATGATCACCTAGTCTGACCTCTTATATAAAACAGGGCCTAGAACTTCAACCAGTGATTCCTGCTTCTAGCTCAACAACTTGTGGTTGAATAAAGCACATCTTTTAGAAAATCATCCAGTCTTGACTTAAGGACTGCCGGCAATAGCAAATTTACTACAGCATTTGGTAATTTGTACCAATGGTTAATTACCCTCACTGTTAAAAAATTGATTCTAATGGGAAGTTATTCTGCTTTGCCTCTAGAAAAACAGCAAGAAAAGGCATCAACACCAATAGTAGTGATGAGGACACGTAGCTAGACTGGGACCACGCTAACTCATTTCACAGAGGCCACTGAATAATGTCATGTAAAGATGACTTTTGATCACAACTCTAGCCTGCATTCAGAATGGTGACACAGAGATAAAAGGCTTATCTCATTACAAAGTCTCTGGAACTCTTCAGTCTGCCCCAAAGCAATTGGTTAAGGGTAGCCCTACATGTAACCAGCTCTAATGGCTCTTTACACACCCAAATAGCAGACTCCTCACCAAAGCACACTGCTCAGTCCATGCTTACCACGTGGCACATGATGGGCTCTGAGCATTGCCCTGGCTGATATCCTCATCTCCTTCTTGGATTTCTCCAGCATCTCATAGGTCACTGCTTCGATGGTCAGGGCACAGTGGGTCTGAGGAGAGAAGAGGTCGTAGGAAGGCTGCTCCTGAGTGATGGTAAATCCAAACACTTGGACTGCACCATAGAGGCAGGTCAGGCGGCATTTCCCAGTGAAGGTCAGCTTCTGTGGTGGGGAAACAGATGAGATACTGACCATGCTTGAACACCAGGGCAGCGCTATACAGACAAGGAAGAGACAGCCCCTGTCATGGCTCTTCACACATGGGAGGTGCTGGGTTCTCCCCCCGGCCCCAGGAAGTGCCACCCAGCCCCCTCCCAATCCCTGCAACCGCACTTGCCTAAGACCCAAAGCTACCGTGCATATTCACCCCCCTCAACTATTCCTGGCTACCCCCTCACCAACGACTAGCCCTCCCCACTATCACCTTCCCAAAGGCCAGATCCCTGCCTGCCCCCCCACAGCCACCCCCCCACGTCCCAGTCTGACCCCTCCCAAGACCACCCTCCCCCGCCTACCCTCTCACAGCCACCTCCCCATGCCCCCATCTGTCCCCCCCACGGCCGCCCCCCACGCTTCCGCGTGCCCCCTCCCAAGGCCGCCCCCCTCCCAGCCAGCCCCCACACCCCCGTCTGCCCCCCCACGCTTCCGCGTGCCCCCTCCCAAGGCCGCCCCCCTCCCAGCCAGCCCCCACACCCCCGTCTGCCCCCCCCACGGCCGCCCCCCGCCAAACCTGGGCGTGCGGCAAGAGCAGCACCACGGCGCCCTCTGTGGCCTCCACCGCGGCGAGGGTGCTCGCTGCCGGGGCCGCCTCCCCGCCGCCCTCCGGGCCCGGCGCCTGCAGCAGCCCCGAGCGCACGAAGGAGGCGGCGTATTCCCGCCACGCGTCCCCGCCGGGCCGCTCCCGCCACTTCCGGGCCGCAGGGCCTGAGCCGGGACCTCCCTGCCGGCGGCCGCGGGCCAGGCGCTTCCGCGGAGGCTGCGCCCGGCGCCCCGCGGGGAAGCGGCGGAGAAGGGGCGGCTTGGGCATGGCGGCCTCCAGGGCAACTCTCGCGAGAGGCGGGGGGGCCCACGAGACCCGACTCAGGAGCCCCCACACGGGGGCGGGGGGACGGGATTTATCGCGAGATCTGCCTGACAGCGCGCGGCGTGGGGCCTCAGCGGGCCGGGACGGAGCAGAGCGGCTCCGGCTAACGCGGGGCTCGGGCCTATTGCCGGCGGACCACGCAGTGCCCGCAACCCCCCGTCCCCCCCCGCCGGGTCCGCGACACGGTGCCCGCAACCCCCCGTCCCCCCCCCCGCGGGGTCCGCGACACGGTGCCCGCAACCTTCCCCGCCCCCCCCCGCGGGGTCCGCGACACGGTGCCCGCAACCCCCCCCGGGGGGTCCGTGACATGATGCCCGCAGCCTTCCCTGCCTTCGCCCCCGCGGGGTCCGCGACACGGTGCCCGCAACCCCCCGTCCCCCCCCCCCGCGGGGTCCGCGACACGGTGCCCGCAACCTCTCCTCCCTCCCCCTCCCCGCCGCGGGGTCCGTGACATGGTGCCTGCAACCCCCTCTCCTTCCCTTCCCCCCCCGTGGGGTCCGTGACACAGTGCCTGCAACCCCCCCACGTGGGGTCCGTGACATATTGCCCACAACCCCTCCTCCCGTGGGGTCCCTGACACGGGGCCTGCACCCCCTTCCGTCCCCCCACGGGGTCCGCGACATGGTGCCCGCAACTTCCTCCCCATGGGGTCTGTGACACAGGGCTCACAACCTTCCCTGCCCCCCCCATGGGGTCTGTGACACGGTGCCTGCACACACACCTCCCAGACCACAGACCCCTTTCCTGGCATGTGGCACAAGGCTTGTGTTTGTGCTTAGGTTACTCCTTGACCCAACTAAATCAAGCGACAAGATGTCCTCTTGCATCTATACCAGGGGAAAGGGCAAAGCTGGGCCCAGCAAGGTCAAACTGAACTCCACTCCATCCTGCTCTACACCAGTGGTTCTCAACCTTGTTCATTTGCGTACCCTTAACAAATTTCAAATGGAGGTGCCAACACCTTTGGAAATATATGGGGTCTTTTCTATTGTTGAATTGTGTTCAATGAGTTTTCAGTCCAAGTATTTCACGGACCTCTTAGACGTAGTCCATGGCTCAGACAGAGAACCACTGCTCAAACCTAGAGCAAGGGGAGGACACCACTGTGACATGAAAAGCTCTGGGCTCTTCCCTGCACCTGCTCATTAACGCACAAAGTCTCTAGCACAGGGACCGTCTGTACTGATATGTCCTGTATGTTGTAGGAACCAAGAAAAGGCCCAGTTGCACGCTTTCCCCTCCTCAGCCTGCATTCCCCCTTATCTGCTCTTCATCAAAGTCCATCCCAAAAGGGGAACTCATCCACAAGCATGTTAGCCCTGTCACAAACCCTAAAGCTTATGGTCAATGACCAGCACTTATTATTTGTCAAGTGCTGGCAGTGAACGTGGCCCCTTACCCAGAAAGTTTACAATCTAGAGCAGTGATTCTCAAACTTTTTTTCCACGGAACACTTGAAAATTGCTGAGGGTGTTTGTCGGCGGACTACTTAATGATCTTTCCAAATGTTTGTACCGTTAGCTAACTACTGTAAAGTGCTTTGGATAAAAGTGCTACATAAAAAAACTTAATGAACTTTTTGTGTTCTCAAATAAAAGCACACAACTCATATTTGAATATCAGTAGTGTTACCTTTCTAATGCAATGGATGTGCCCTCTGTCCCCCACCGCAGCAGCCCCTGAGTTGAGGCTGGAAAGGAGGGGGGTCTTTCCCCTGCCATAGCAGCCACAGAGCTGAGCTTGGGAAGAAGGGCTCTCTCACCCTGGCAGCTAAAGCCCTGGAGCTGGGGAAAGTCGCCTCTTTCTCTGGCTGCCACAACCCTGCCTGTCCCAAATTCCCCCACCCGCTCTCCCACCTGCCCCCTATTTCCCCCAAGGCCACTACCTCACCTTACGTATGTGTCTTCTCCAGGGTCCAGGCACCTAATTAGTGGAGCCATGCCTGCGCGATTCCACTACTTAGGTGGGTGGCCCTTCATTCTCTTGTGTGTCCAGGCGGACCACCTGAATGGAGCTCACGGACCACAGTTTGAGAACCTCTCATCTAGAGTATACACATACCATACAGAGGAGGACACACTTATGATGGTAATTTATCTTTTATTACCTATGTGAGCCTCGCTGAAGAAGTAGTTTATTAGCAGAGATTCTGAAGTACATCACACACTGTCTTTCATCTCTTCTCCTTTCCTATTACACATAGAACATAGTGCAACATATATAGTAGTTACATCAAAACACTCCTAAATGCCCATAACAAAAGCCCCACACAGCCCACTCTACTTCCTAAAACACTCCAACACCATCTCCACTGACCACAGGGTCTGGGCTCACCTGCAGAATATTACAATAGATAAATCCCTGGTTGGTTTGTTATTGTTACCTCAAAGCAAAACTTCCTCCCTTCCTGGGAAAGTGTGAAGTCCTAGTTCCTGGGTACATGTTATATCTGTGGCATTTGCATAGCCATAGGCTGTCTATGTAAATAGTCCAAGGTACTTCAGGATCTGAGAGTCTAGCATTGTCTGAGAGGCAGTAAGTGTCCATTATATGCTTCCCAGCCCATTCTCCAGAAAGCTCTGTACCAACAGCATGATGCTTTCTCTTCCATTCATTTTATATTTGTATCTCTTGGCTCCATGTTATTGGGCTTTCATATGCCAGAACACGGGGCCTTCTTCTGAATTCAGGATGGATGGGGATTACACGATTGCAGGATTTTTCCGACTGCATAGCTACTCAACAACAGAGAAGCCTAGACCGGAAGTTGACATATGTGACAGGTAAGTGAGAAGGGTAGGGTGTGGGGCTGCAACAAATTCTATGTATCAGTACCTAGATACTACAGTCAGTACGGCCAAGCAGGGGGTAGGCTGTAATCATTGCTTAACACGCTGTCCAGTATTATCTCACTGCTTCCTTGTGCTCATGGTCTGTCTGCTAGCTCCACCTGGGGCCTCTCATCTTATCCTTAGATTTTAAACCATTCTGTGTTTGTACAGCAGCTAGTACAGTGGGGCTCCTGCAACCCAATACAAACAATAACAATAATACTACAGTGACCAGAACTTTAGAAATGCTGTTAGCCTAGATTAGACAGATACAAAGAAGGAAATCGTATTTAGCAGGAATAGAAACAGGAGGGGAAACAAGCAGGAAAAAGAGGTGGAACAAGAAGTAGGAAAGCAGATATGGGACAAAAAGACCCACTGCAAATAGACAGGAAGCTGCAACAGAGATGACGCATGGTGGGCTGGGAGTTGGGGCATGCAGGGCTCACCTCTCATTAATAAAATGATAGTAGTCCAAAATATCACAGCTTAGCTGGTGTGACTGCGGCCATTACTGAAGAAAATCTCTGCTACAGCCAAGATCCACTCTGTGCCATCAGACATCTGGGGAGATGCAGGTGGTTTCTTCTCTTGTGCCACCTGAGCAGGAGAAAGGGAGCAGAGCAGGGCAGTGAATCTGACCCACAGGATATTGCATAAGGGGTTGCTGATTAGGAGAGGGGCAATGGGGATTTGAACTAATAGGTACAATCTGATGTGTGTTGTGCAACACTAAATAGCGGCAACCTCAGTGTAACCGTACAAAAAGAAAGATGTTTGTGCTGCTGGTCTCCTCATGAATCCCCTGTGAGCCATAGTACACGTAACAGAGGGGGGCACAGACAGGTGAAGTGATTTGTCTAAGGTCACCCAGTATGTCAGTGTTAGAACTCCAGGCTGCCTGGCTCTTGGACCACGTACTTATGCCAGGCATTGCCCAGGGTGCATCTCCACGATTCAGTGAAGACTTCAGATCTCTTGCTTCTGCAATAACACCTGTATTTCTGCAGAGCGGCCTCTGTAGACAGCCATGGCTACCACCTGTTGCAAGCCATGAGATTCGTCATCGAGAAGATAAACAACTCCAGCAGCCTCCTCCCCAATGTCACTTTGGGCTACGAGATCTACAACACATGCTCAGAATCTGCCAACATGTACGCAACATTGAGTATCCTTACCCAGAGCAGACAGCACCATGTGGAAGTGCTCAGCAACTTCACACACTACCAGCCCAAGGCTGTGCCTTTGATAGGGCCAGATAGCAGCCACTTTACCCTCATCACCGCAGCTATCCTGAGCATCCTCCTTATGCCAGAGGTAATCAGTACTTTGTCTGGAGCAATGCCAAATATATTGTAAGCAGTACGGTATCTATGGCAGGGTCAAACACAGGTGTTGATTGGGGTAATACTGATTAATCAGAAGAAGGGCAGGGAGTGGGCTTGTGGTTTGGGGTGTAGGTGGCTGGAGGATCAATGCTCTGAGCAGGTGATGTGACCCCTATGGTCCTTTGTGGCATGTGGGACTCGGTCTCGCTGTGACTCCAGCAGAGGTTAGGCTTATTCCTAACACTGAGAACGACATGCAGCCATGCTGCTTACTTGGTTGTTTTTTCAATGTGTGTTGCTGCATCCACCACGTCCATGTGCCCTCCAAATACCAGTCCCCTCACACCCACAGGAGTCACGGTTGACGCTGGTTCCTCCTGCCGGTATCGCTGCTCGATGCCAATCGCCCCCCTTCTCCTCGGGTAATCACTGTTCAGCACTGACCTCCACACGGTACCAGTGCCCATCCCCTCTGCAGTTTCCCAGCAGGAGACACATCCTTTCCCTCATTCCCTTCTGCAGATTAGTTACGAAGCCTCCAACGAGGTGCTGAGCCTGAAGCATGCCTACCCCTCATTCCTGCACACCATTTCCAGCGACAGGCTGCAGGTTGAGGCTGTAGTGCTGCTGCTGCAGGAGTTCCGGTGGAACTGGATTGCGATGGTGGACAGTGATGATGCCTTTGGCAGGAAGGGATAAAGACCCTGCAAGCAGTGGTGGCTAAGAATGACATCTGTGCCACCTACCAAGGAATCATCCCCACGAAGGGGGGTGCCAGCAGCCCAGAGCTGAAGGAGATGGTTAGAGTCCTTGCGAGGACCGGGGTCAACGTCACTGTCGTCTTCTCCAATGTGGACAGCGCTAAAGACTTCTCTGACATGGTGGTTCAGGAGAATGTGACGGAGAAGGTGTAGCTGGGCACTGAGGCATGGTCTCTAGCCTCGGCAGTCTGAAGCATCCCCGGCATCCACAGAATCGGCACAGTGATTGGGTTGTCAGTCAAGCAGGCAAAGCTTCCAGGATTGGAGGAATTTGAATCTGCCCATGTGAATTCAGAGAAAAGTAACATAGCCACGTGTGCCCCTGATTTGGGTGCTGACGGGAGAGGTGGCGGGAGCAGCAGCAATGAGAGCACCAGCCAAGGCTGCAATCAGATCTGCACAAGGTGCCACTCACTCACTTCAGCGCCCCAGACATTTGACATTTGGACCTCCTTTAATGTGTATTCGGCGGTGTTTGCTGTGGCCCACGGCTTGCATCACTTGCTGGGTTGCTGCTCGGGAGCGTGCAGCAAGGACAAAGTCCATCCCTGGCAGGTGAGTGGGTCACGGGGAAAGGCCCCCCTCTCTCTTGTACAGGAGCGAGAGTCTCCTTGTGTGAAGCTGCATGGGAGCAGCCCAGAGCTCAGGGCAGGTTTGACTATGCTATAGTCAGAGGCAGGGGGCTGGAAGTAGAAAGGAGCAGAAGTATAAGTATCTAGCAGGATGAGCAGGTGCCTACCAGCTCCAAGCTCTACCTGCAAGCTGCATGCCATCAAAGCACCAATAAGGTTTCAAGGCTGGTGAATTGAGTCCCAGAACAGGCCAGCACTGCCCTGCCAATGGGCCTTACCCTGCTCTGGAGAGACCATCTCTAATCAGAAGAGAGGATGGTGTGATGGGCTGGATCACAGAAACCCTCTTGGGGAGCTGCCACCCAATGCGCCAAGACTACTTCTACCCCTGCCTTCCCTGCCAGCTCAGGACTCCAGCACCCTGTCTTGCTGAGCAGACACACCCGTCTGCTCCAACACAGACCCAGGGTCTGAATTACTTGCTCCAAAGCTGCAGGTTTACCTGAAAGCAGCTCACAGAAGTGTTCTTGTCTTTAACACTCAGATGCCCAACTTCCAATGAGGTCTAAACCCAAATAAATACGTTTTACCTGTATAAAGCTTAGAGAGAGTAAACTCATAAATTGTTCGCCCTCTATAACACTGATAGAGATGCACAGTTGTTTGCTCCCTCAGGTATTAATACATACTCTGAGTTAATTAATAAGTAAAAAGTGATTTTATTAAATACAGAAAGTAGGATTTAAGTGGTTCCAAGTAGTAACAGACAAAACAAAATAAGTCACTAAGCAAAATAAAATAAAATGCGCAAATCTATATCTAATCAAAGTGAATACAGATAAGTTCCTCACCAGTTCCAGAATGCTCCCTTTTACAGACTGATCTCCTTTTAGCCTGGGTCCAGCAATCACTGCCCTTTGTTCCAGTTTCTTTCAGGTATCGTGTGGGGTGGAGAGGCTCCCTCGTTAGCCAGCAGAAGACAAAATGGAGGGGTCTCCAAAGGGTTTAAATAGACTTTCTCTTGTGGGTGGAGACACCCCCCCCACTGCACTCCTATGCAAAGTCCAGCTCCAAGATGGAGTTTAGGAGTCACCTGGGCAAGTCACATGTCCATGCATTACTCAGTTTTTATAGGTAGCATCCATTATTTACATGCTACCTTGAATGTCAAGTAGACTTCTTATGTGGATTGGAGCATTCCAAGATCCATTGTCCTTTAAGTGTTCATTGATTAGATACTTAATTTCAACATTCCCTTCTCCAGGAACTGACCAAATGCTCTACTAAGGTTATTTAGAAATCAAGCCAGTACACAGCTAACATTCATAACATCGAATACAAAAATGATACATGCATACAAATAGGATTAATACATTCAGTAGATCATAACCTTTGAGATATGTTACATGGCATATGTAGCGTAAAACGCATTCTAAGCATATTTCCATGAAGCCTTATGGGAGGTACCGTCACAGATGGATGGTAGCTGGGGGCCTCAGACACCCAGGTTCAGTACCCTGCTTCCCTATGTGTGCCCTTGGGATGCCACTTACGGTAAAATTTTCAAAAGCCCCTAAGTGACTTAGATGCCTCCATCTCTTGAAAGTCAATAGGACTTAGGTATTTTTTAAAAATATACCACTAGTCTCTGTGCCTCAGCTCTCCATCTGTAACATGAGGATAACAGCACCACTCTGCCTCCGGGTGCTGGGGGAATTCATGAGAAAGAGGACAGCAGCAAAGACATGGACCCTCCCACCCTGTTAAGGATCTAATCTATCACTGACGGGGGTCTTTGCCCAGGAAGTTGAAGCTGCATGTTGGAATCTTGGGTCTTTTCTGTCTGTGGCCTTTTTGTTTTCCAGCTCCTGGAAAAAATCAAGCAGGTGAATTTCACTCTGCAGAAGAGCTAGGTGCATTTTGATGGCAGTGGGGATCCCCTGACAGGCTACGACCTTGTCATGTGGAAGTGGACAGGCCAGACCTGGTCTTTTGATGTAATTGGGTCTTTCCTCCAAAACCCAAACAGACTGAACATTGGCCAGGCTGGACTCCTGTGGCATACAAAGGATAATCAGGTAACCAGCATTTGAGCTGCATGCTGGGAAAGGAATGGCCTCAGGAAGGTAGGGCAGTAGCACCAAACAGGGATTTTCCTAGCATTACAAATAAAACAACCTCCCCTTATTCCTGAAACTTGACCCTGCATAAAACTTTGTGTCCCAGGACTTGGGGGAGCAGAATCCTACAGGCCAGGAGGGGCCTGCCTCACCACTCCTCCTCCTGCGCTGAGTCACACTTAGTCAGGTTGGCTGCATCTTCATGGGTCTTTCCCATAGCAGGGTGAAGCTGGGGTGCTCAGCATCTCAGGGTGTAGGCTCTGTAACAATCAGGGCTGGTGGTACAGGGAACAGAGAGTTGACAGGCTCCTGCTTGCATCTTAATTTTCAGAAAAATCTCTCTCAGGAAGAATCACCCCAGGCATGCCCTTGTGCTGCCCCTGCACACTGCCCTGCTCCTATCTGCAGTCCTGACCCCTTTCCTGGACATTAAGGTGCCTGGAAATATAAGGTACAGCCCTCTGGTGAGCAGCCTGCGCCAGTCCCAGGAACTCAGCTTTGCTCCGTCTGTGCTGTTTCCTAGCTGGCCCTAGCTGTGATGGGGGCTTGCTCTTGGCAGGCCTGACCCTTGCTGTGCTTTCATCTAGGTGCCTGTGTCCACTTGCTCAAAGGTGTGCGTAAAAGGAGAGAAGAGGTTGCAGGTGGGGCTACACGAATGCTGCTTTGACTGCGTGGCCTGCCCCACAGGAACCTTCGTGAACAGCAGTGGTCAGTAGAACATGAGGCAGCTCCTCATTGGGGTCACAGCCAGGGAAAGCTGGTTAATCTTGTCCTGCCATTCCTGTGTTCCTAGCCTATGCACCTGGCTCCATGCTCCTCTTGTACACACTTACTCCAGCCCTTCTCTAGTCTCCTTACTTTCTCCTCCTCCTCCATCCTGGCTGCAGCAGTTTCCTCTTCTCCTCCCACCATTCCCTTTCCCCTCCTGTTGCAGAGCCTGGTGGCTAGCGTTTGAGATGCAAATGGCCCAGTGCAGCTTGCTCTCTGACTTCTCCATTTGTATAGCTCTCAGAAGGGCTGCAGTGCTGTGGGTATGTAAATACCGGGTCTCCCCGCAAAGCACCGAGTGCTGGCTCCAGTGCACTCCTGGCTGGTGCTGGGAAGCTGTGGTTTCAGATGGTTGCTGGGAATCAGATGAACAGGTGAGCTGAAGCTGCCTGACTCCTCTCACTGTGAGCTTTGGGTGGGGGAAGCAGGTGTGACAGCTGCTTCCTGCCCACTGTTGTCTTTGTCCCACTGGCGAGGCAGGCAGACAGACAGACAAACCCAGAAAGAATGAACAGTACCAGGTGGCAATAAATATCAGGGTGGAATTTGGTTTGTGGCAAGTTGATGATGCTGGAAGCGATATGAAAATGCTTGGATGCCGGGGGCCAGGTGGTGCCTAGGGCTGACTGCAGGATTATCTGATCCCCGCTGTGCCAGCCACAAATACAAACCTATGGCAAGAGAATGTCTTCGACCCCTTCACTCTCGCTCAGTAGATGCTAACAGACTCCATGTCCCACTGGAGCATGAGCTTTGGGCAACCGCCAACAGTGAAGAGGCTTGGGGTAAGTTACTCCGTGGCCTGGCCAGGTGAACACCCCGGCACCTCACCTACAGTTGGAGGAGAGAGCAGCTGTTGCAGACATGCCAGCCTCCATGAGGCTGTTGCATCTGCTGGAGCCCTCATCACAAGAAGGGAAACAAGAAGACTTTTTATCAATACATTCGAAGCAAGAGGAAGACTAAGGACAGGGTAGGCCCACTGCTCAATGAGGAGGGGGTAACAGTAACGGGAGACTTGGAAATGGCAGAGATGCTTAATGACTTCTTTGTTTCGGTCTTCACTGAGAAGTCTGAAGGAATGTCTAGTATAGTGAATGCTTACGGGAAGAGGGTTGATTTAGAAGAGAAAATAAGCAAAGAGCAAGTAAAAAATCACTTAGAAAAGTTAGATGCCTGCAAGTCACCAGGGCCTGATGAAATGCATCCTAGAATACTGAAGGAGTTAATAGAAGAGGTATCTGAGCCTCTAGCTATTATCTTTGGGAAATCATGGGAGACGGGGGAGATTCCAGAAGACTGGAAGGGGGCAAATATAGTGCCCATCTATAAAAAGGGAAATAAAAACAACCCAGGAAACTACAGACCAGTTAGTTTAACTTCTGTGCCAGGGAAGATAATGGAGCAGGTAATCAAAGAAATCATCTGCAAACACTTGGAAGGTGGTAAGGTGATCGGGAATAGCCAGCATGGATTTGTAAAGAACAAATCATGTCAAACTAATCTGATAACATTCTTTGATAGGATAACGAGCCTTGTGGATAAGGGAGAAGCGGTGGATGTGATATATCTAGACTTCAGTAAGGCATTTGATACAGTCTCGCATGATATTCTTATAGATAAGCTAGGAAAGTACAATTTAGATGGGGCTACTATAAGGTGGGTGCATAACTGGCTGGATAACCGTACTCAGAGAGTAGTTGTTAATGGCTCCCAATCCTGCTGGAAAGGTATAACAAGTGGGGTTCCGCAGGGTTCTGTTTTGGGACCGGTTCTGTTCAATATCTTCATCAACGATTTAGATGTTGGCATAGAAAGTACGCTTATTAAGTTTGCAGATGATACCAAACTGGGAGGGATTGCAACTGCTTTGGAGGACAGGGTCAAAATTCAAAATGATCTGGACAAGTTGGAGAAATGGTCTGAGGTAAACAGGATGAAGTTCAATAAAGATAAATGCAAAGTGCTCCACTTAGGAAGGAACAATCAGTTTCACACATACAGAATGGGAGGAGACTGTCTAGGAAGGAGTATGGCAGAAAGAGATCTAGGGGTCATAGTGGACCACAAGCTTAATATGAGTCAACAGTGTGATACTGTTGCAAAAAAAGCAAACGTGATTCTGGGATGCATTAACAGGTGTGTTGTAAACAAGACACGAGAAGTCATTCTTCCGCTTTACTCTGCGCTGGTTAGGCCCCAACTGGAGTATTGTGTCCAGTTCTGGGCACCGCATTTCAAGAAAGATGTGGAGAAATTGGAGAGGGTCCAGAGAAGAGCAACAAGAATGATTAAAGGTCTTGAGAACATGACCTATGAAGGAAGGCTGAAGGAATTGGGTTTGTTTAGTTTGGAAAAGAGAAGACTGAGAGGGGACATGATAGCAGTTTTCAGGTATCTAAAAGGGTGTCATCAGGAGGAGGGAGAAAACTTGTTCACCTTAGCCTCCAATGATAGAACAAGAAGCAATGGGCTTAAACTGCAGCAAGGGAGATTTAGGTTGGACATTAGGAAAAAGTTCCTAACTGTCAGGGTAGTTAAACACTGGAATAGATTGCCTAGGGAAGTTGTGGAATCTCCATCTCTGGAGATATTTAAGAGTAGGTTAGATAAATGTCTATCAGGGATGGTCTAGACAGTATTTGGTCCTGCCATGAGGGCAGGGGACTGGACTCGATGACCTCTCGAGGTCCCTTCCAGTCCTAGAGTCTATGAGTCTATGTTCCCCCACCCAGACTAGCTGCATGAGCTGTGTACTTTACCCCAACCAGGACTCCAGCTGTGACCCAGGTGGTCGGTAAGACTTAGTTCACCCAGCTAAGCCACAGCAGCTGCTGCCCCTGACTAAGCTGGGTGAAGCCATGCTGAGAGAGGCCACTCTGTAGACCAGAGCTCTCCCATTCCAATTCCTTTCCATATCCTGCCACAGACACCCCAGTGGTCCCAGAGGTCCATTAATGTCACCATAATTGCACCCACTCACTCTACGGCTGAGACCTTCGGGTTTGTCACCTTTTATACTGTCTCACTGAACCTTGTTTGGAGGCGGCACACGTTGATCCCAGGTCATTAAAGACCCTAAGGCACTTTACATAAGGGCTGTGTTGTTATCCCCAACATCTGTGCTCCACCCCAGAGGCAGCTGCATCCCAGTGGTGGGTGATCCCTGTACGCAGCTTGTTCAGTGTTTTGAGATCCTTGCAGGCATGAGGTGCTATAAGAAGGCAGATCATTATTATCATAACCAGCATGGTGTGTGAGCAGCATCTCAGCTCCTCCATTTCCTTCCTTTGCAGACCTCTACAATTGCCAGCCCTGTGGGACAGATCAGTGGGCCCCAGTGAGGAGTGAAATCTGCTTCAATCAGACCACTGAATTCTTGTCCTGGGCTGACCCCGTCTCCTGGGCCCTGCTGACTGGCATCACACTGCTGCTGGCAGGGACAGCAGCCCTCTTTGCCCAGAACCTCACCACGCCAGTGGTCAAGTCGGCAGGCGGGAGAATGTGCTTCCTCATGCTGGGCACTCTGATCTGTGCCTGCTGCAGCCTCTACTGCTACTTTGGGGAGCCCACCTGGCACACGTGCCTGCTGAGGCTGCCCGTCTTCTCCATCAGCTTCACCATTTGCCTCTCGTGCATTGCAACCCGCCCCTTCCAGATCCTCTGCATCTTCAAATTGGCCTCTAAGTGGCCTGCCTTCTATAGAGCCTGGATGAGGCACAATGGACCAAACCTGTTCATCGGAGCCTGCACTGCCGCCCAGGTGGTGATGTGCCTGGTCTTACTCAGCACCAATCCCTCAGTGCCCAGGAAGGACTACACGACGTTTATGATGCTGATCATCTTCCAGTGCTCGGAAGATGACGCTGTATGGGGTCTGCTCGGTATCTGCTGCTTTGTCATCAGCTACATGGGGAAGGACCTGCCTGAGAACTACAATGAGACCAAGTGCATCACCTGCAGCCTGCTTATCAACTTTGTTTGCTTCATCGGCTTTCTCACCACCTATGTCTTTTACCAGGGCAAGTACCCGGTGGCCATCATTGTGCTGTCCAACCTGACCACCCTCTCCGGGATCTTTGGAGGCTACTTCCTCCTCAAAGGCTACATCATCCTCTTCCGAGCAGAGGTCAACACCACTGAGCACTTCCAGATGTCAATCCAGAGTTACACCACGAAGAGGAGCTTGGACTGAGCCCATGGGCAGGGGAGCAGGGACACCTTGGGGTTTATATGGGGTGGGTGGGGGGAGGTCCCTCACAGCTATTGATCTGTGCTCTCAGCCTCCCAATATGGGGGAAGAGGGTGTGACAGAGATCTGTGCAGGGGGCCTCTAGCGGGAGCTGGGGATGAGATGGGGGGGTGCAGAGGGGTGGAGTGAGATGAGCTCAGGCCTGTGACTACTTGCCTCCAGTAACTGGTCCTGCTGGGCTGTGAGGTGAGAGTAGCTGTGTGGGATTGGCGGGACAGGGAAGGGATAATGAGCAACATGCCCTGCAGGGGGGCACATGGGAGCACGCTGCCCACATGGGGGCTGTGCTGTGGGAGGTGGCAGCAAGAACAGGACAGACTGGAGAGCCTCCACGTTGAGCATGGGCAAAGCTGGGCTCAGGGCCCTGCCTCAAGCCCAGCCAGCCTGTGGGGTCAGGGACAACTCAGCTGCCATGCTCTTCGTTTTCCCTGTGAGTGGAAGGCTGGCCCCGTGACAGAGCTGCCTGCAGGGGCCTGTGCCGGGCACGGAGGTGCTGACCCCACAGCCCGGGGGGAAGGAGTTTAGGGGCAGAGCAGCGAGATCAGTCCAAGGCAGTAACACTTTGCTCTCCCCTTTCGCGGCTCCCCCACACCTCCAGCCCTCCAAGGGACAGTGCTTCCCAGCGTCCCATCCACACGGGTCCTGCCACCAGCTCCAGGGCTGCACTTCGTGGCAGCACAAGACTGCTCCATGAGCTAGTGCACATCCTTAGCCTGGCTCCCACTGCTATCCCCCGCATGGCATCCTCACAGCTGTAAGATGGCAGCGCTGCATGCAACCTGCCCGGTTCCAGCCTAAGTTGCAGATCACAGACCTGGAGACAGCAGCGGGTCCCAGGGTCCAAGACCAGACTGCTGTAAGGTATGGGGAATGGAATGGAAAAGAGGCACAAAAACAGATGGCACAAGTCATTCTACAGTACTCTGTCCTGGCTATTAAACACCTAGCCCCAAGAGACAGATCTGGGCTTCTCTTTTCTCCCTACTAAACAGATGGAATGCCTAGTGAGTGGGGCTGAGTGGGGAATGGGATCCCCATGAGCCCAGCACCTCAGAACAGGAGGCTCTTGATGATTTGCTCATGCCCCTGGAACTGAGTGGCCTGATGGTCTCCCAGGCTAGTTACCCAAGAGACGTGAGAACGGCTTCCTGGGAGGCTCAGACCATTGGCTTTGTAAGCTCAAGGTAAAAAGGGAGGGGCTGAGCACACTAGCCAGCCTAGGATAAAAATGCCCCTTTTCTCTCGGGTACTGATGTGGGCAGAGAGTGGGGCTGGAAATATGCTGCTGCTTCTCAGCACCAGGACCCAGCACCCTCGCACAGGCTCATTCACTCCCGTGGCCATATGGGACACGGAGCAGAGGTAACTTACATAGTGGGCACTCAGATCCAGTCCTCATGCTCTTCTCCCCCTGCATCTGAAGCCATCTCACTGTGCCCTCAGCCCCTCCCTCTCACCTTCCCCACAAAGTTCCAACATTCAGTACTATTTTTGTCAGATAATTTTTAGTGTTAAACTGCTATTAAATATAACACAGGAGAAAAAACACAAATGTCTCTTCAGAACAGCAGCAACAGCACCCAAACGGCCACCAACAATCAATCACACTTCACTGAAAACTCGCACACTGCTGCATTACAGCTCATAGTTAGCCCTGCTCCTATCCCTGGGGACCTACAAGAGCCTTTGCCAACACTGGCAGGGTGACTGGCTGCAAGTTGCGACTCCCATGGCCTGCTGGATTTGCCCAGGGAGGCTGAATGCAGGGCTTTGCTCCTCTCTCAATTGTCAGTTTTAACTGAGAGCATCCAGGGGAATAACATTTGGACACTGAGGGATGCAGACTCCCATACTGCTGCTAAGTACCCCAGTAGCCCCTTTTGCTGGAAACAGGATCTTTCCAGGGGCTTTGGGATTCCCCACAGTGGGGGAATGGGGGGAAGCCCAGGGGGAGAGCTGTGCTGTGATCCATGGTTTCCATCCATTTCAGCAGGGCTGTTCAGGCACTGGGGAAGCTCATGTGCTGTGCTCCTCCGAGGAATCCATCTTGCACAGTGCTCAGCATCCGGGGATCCAAGAGCGCTAGTCACGGGCACGGCTACCATCACGCGCCCTCTCTGACAGACGGAGGTTGAGGCACAAAAAGGAGAGACACCGGCCCCAGCTCAGAGTCAATGTCAGGTCGCCCGAGGGCCAGGCCAGTGCCCAAGACCGGGACTGGTCCGGCAACCAGCAGGTCCGCGCTGGGAGCAGACCCTGGACTGCCCGCCCGCCCGGTACCTCAGCCGACAGAGACACGTCCTCCCTGATCAGTGTCCCGGGGCCAGGGCAAAACTGCCGGCGCCAAGCGCCCCCCCCCGGGGCTCCCTGCCCCCCCCAGCCGCGCGCCGCCCCCCCCGGAGCTCCCTGCCCCCCCCAGCCGCGCGCCGCCCCCCCCGGGGCTCCCTGCCCCCCCCAGCCGCGCGCCGCCCCCCCCGGGGCTCCCTGCCCCCCCAGCCGCGCGCCGCCCCCCCCCGGGGCTCCCTGCCCCCCCCAGCCGCGCGCCGCCCCCCCCGGGGCTCCCTGCCCCCCCCAGCCGCGCGCCGCCCCCCCCCGGGGCTCCCTGCCCCCCCCAGCCGCGCGCAGCCCCCCCCCGGGGCTCCCTGCCCCCCCCCAGCCGCGCGCCGCCCCCCCCGGGGCTCCCTGCCCCCCCAGCCGCGCGCCGCCCCCCCTCGGGCTCCCTGGCACCGCCCCAGCCCACCCTGCCGCCCCCCCCAGCCGCGCGCCGCCCCCCCCGGGGCTCCCTGCCCCCCCCAGCCGCGCGCCGCCCCCCCCCGGGGCTCCCTGCCCCCACCAGCCGCGCGCCGCCCCCCCCCGGGGCTCCCTGCCCCCACCAGCCGCGCGCCGCCCCCCCCGGGGCTCCCTGCCCCCCCCAGCCGCGCGCCGCCCCCCCCGGGGCTCCCTGGCACCGCCCCCAGCCCCCCCTGCCGCCCCCCCCGGGGCTCCCTGGCACCGCCCCCAGCCCCCCCGGGCTCCCTGGCACCGCCCCCAGCCCCCCCTGCCGCCCCCCCCGGGCTCCCTGGCACCGCCCCCAGCCCCCCCTGCCGCCCCCCCCCGGGGCTCCCGGCCGCCCCCCCCCGGGGCTCCCTGCCGCCCCCCCCCGGCCGCGCGCCGCCCCCGGGCACCCCTCCGGAGCCCTCGCTCCCGCCACGCTCCACAGCCCCCTCAGGGACTCACCAGCCCCGCCCGCCCGGTGCTCTCTTGGTGGCCCCGCCCCGCGGCCCCGCTGTGTCGTCACGTCCGGCGCTTCCCGAAGATGGCGGCGGCCCGGCTCCTGGCCCCGCGGCTGCAGTAACCGCGCTCGGTTCCCTGTCGGGCCCTCGGGCGCCCCCTCTCCCGCGCCGGCTGCCGGGACCCCCCTGGCGAGGTGAGGGGACGTGAGCGGGGAGCGGGGCGGGCCTGAGGGGGGCCACGGCTTCCTCGCGGGGCGGGGCGGTGTCTGCCCCGGGCGGACCGGCCCAGACCGGAGGGGCGATGTCTCCCCCCGGGGCGGACCGACCCAGACCGGAGGGGTTGGGGGGGAGATGTCTCCCCCCGGGGCGGACCGGACCGGCCCAGACCGGAGGAATTGGGGGGGCGATGTCTCCCCCCGGGGCGGACCGGACCAGACCAGACCGGGTTGGGGGCGATGTCTCCCCCCGGGGCGGACCGACCCAGACCGGAGGGGTTGGGGGGGAGATGTCTCCCCCCGGGGCGGACCGGACCAGACCAGACCGGGTTGGGGGCGATGTCTCCCCCCGGGGCGGACCGGACCGGCCCAGACCGGAGGAATTGGGGGGGCGATGTCTACCCCCGGGGCGGACCGGACCGGACCGGATTGGGGGTGATATTCCCGCCCGGGGCGGACTGGAGGGGATGTCTCCTGGGGAAGGTGATGTGGAGCTCCCCCCAGGCTGCTTTCTTTTCTGCCTCCCCTGACAGCCCTTGGCCCTAGCCCAGCTGGCTCACCCCTGTCTCCTCTCCCTGCAGACCATGGATGGCTCCTTTGTCCAGCACAGCGTCCGCGTCCTGCAGGAGCTGAACAAGCAGCGGGAGAAAGGCCAGTACTGTGATGCTACGCTGGACGTAGGTGGGCTGGTGTTCAAAGCCCACTGGAGCGTCCTGGCTTGCTGCAGCTGCTTCTTCCAGAGTTTGTACGGAGATGGAGCCTCCAGCAGTATCATTCTCCCTGAGAGCTTTGCGGAGATCTTTGGGCTCCTGCTGGACTTCTTCTACACTGGACACCTCGCACTTACCTCAGAGAACCGGGAGAAGGTGCTTGTCGCTGCCAAGGAACTTTGTGTCCCTGAAGCTGTAGAGCTGTGTCAGAGCTTCAAGCCAAAATGCTGTGATGGCAGTGATCTAAACAACCATTGCCTTCACGAGAAAGGTCCTAGAGACGATCTTAATGGCCATTTAAAGCAGCCAACAGACTCAGATGGAGAAGAAGTTATCAAAGCAGTGTCTAAACCTAATGTTGATAGTGAAGCCAGCCCCAGCTGCTGCACTAGGAGAGCCAAACTAACCCAGGGACCAAGTGGGAGCCCATCTCTTCTTAGGGAAAGGCTTAAAAGGGCTGTTAAAACAAATGCATTGAGCAATTCAGGTGAAGTAAAGAACACCCAGGAATGTAAAGAAATAAAAAGGCCGCCTAAAAGAGGAGGCACTGAAGACAGAGGCATCAGCAATGAGGTGGTGCGTGGAGCATGTCCTAACAGGATTTCTTTTACAAACTAAGAAACTACTCTCCTTAGAACTAAAGGTTTAAAACTTAAGCAGGGAGAGATTTGCTCCTGAAAACTGAGCATCAAGCATATGGGATGTGTCTGCTAATCTTCTCAACAGAGCACGTGTTATAAGAGGGCAAGGATGGTGGTTTAAGCACAGGAGTGGGACTCAGGAGATGTGGGTTGTATTCCTGACTCTGCCACAGAATTACTATGTGTCCTTGAGCAAGTCACTTAACCTCTGTGGACCTTAATGTTCCCCTCATCTGTAAAGAGAGCAAAAGGTTTACCTACATCTCAGGGACCTTGAGGCTTAATTGACTACTATTTGTAATGACTTTGAGCTCCACAAATGGAAGCTACTACAGAGTACAAAAAAGAAAATGAGGAGTCCTTATGGCACCTTAGAGCCTAACAAATTTATTTGGGCATAAGCTTTCGTGGGCTATAACCCACTTAGTCTCTAAGGTGCCACAAGGACTTCTCATTTTTTAATTTTTTTTGCTGATACAGACTAACATGGCTACCACTGAAACCTGTCACCATACAGAGTGCAAAGTATTCAATACTTTTCATATTAATTAGCTTGTTTAGTTTCCTGGAGCAAAGTCAACACACCTGCAATTCTTAATGAGTTTGTGTATTAAAAAAGGAAGAAACTGAACATCTTAAATTAAATAAGTACTTTGGCTCAAAGACCAGATGAAATTCCATCATGAAATTATTTTAAGGGCACTGAACAGAAATACTTGTGCAGTGTATATTGGCTTTTTGAGAGTCAGTATTGCAGAAGGCTAATGAGACAAACGCTCGCTAGAGTTTGAAGAGGGCTGGGGAACTCTGATGGCTAATAACTATTTCTATACAAGCTAAGATAATGGATTCAGGGTGTTGGCAAAGACAGGGAATGATTCTTCTGAACAGCAACAACAGAGTTTAGTTAGGTTTTAAAAAATTAAACTAGCCATGAAGCAGCTTACATCAGCTGCTGCAAAAGATGCCGAAATGCTTGTCAGGAGGAGTGTGATTGGGTGAGTGTTTGAGGGTGGGAGAGTTATCATCTTAAAGCACTGGAACAAGCTAAACACATCCAGTAGTCAGACTCTGCCCTTTGGGGGTTATCGGGAGATGTTTTTAGTCAAATCCACTGAGTTTTAGTTATATTTTCCTGAAAGCTTCTTATTCTCAGACAGTGGTGCTGTCCACAAGCTCCAGCTTTAGCTGACTTGTATGATATTGCAGTGCTGCTGTAGATACAATTTCTTGTTCTGTCTAAGGTGTTCACTGAGTTAACGTAATGGCTCCCTGTTCCATCGCAGTGGGAAATGCAGGTTGTTCAAGTCTCTGATGACGTAGCAGCCGAAGATGATGGAGAAGTTCCTGAGGAAACGGGTGAAGATTACATTCCTGAGAAAAAGACCCTGAGGACCAAAAAGAAATCAAATTTGGCAAAAAAGCCTAGCAGTTCGGAGCCTGCAGGGAATGCTGGGCTGGTAGAGGCTGAGACTCCTGGGAACAGAAAAGGTACAGCTGTGCCGGTTGAATGCCCCACATGTCATAAAACCTTCCTCAGCAAATATTATCTAAAAGTGCACAACAGGTAAACATTCTGCTTTTTATTCCTGTACCTTACCCGTAGTAAGAGGGACCTGTGCCCTGACTGGCTTCCAGTGGGGCTGGGCTGCACAGAGCAGTGGTGCTGAGTAGCTGAACTTGAGCTCATTTCTGAACTCTAACATGCAGGTTTAGGCTATGAAATAATAGTGCTGGGAGGCAGGCGAGACCGGAGAGAATAGTCTGTGCCTGTAGGAGTCTCGTACTTGTTTATAGAAAGCTACAGTTCCAGGATGAAAACCTCCTGGGGTACTGAGGATCTTTGCTAGAAGAAGCACGTAGCCCTAGCATTTCCCATCTGCCTTTTTATGTTTGCAGTTGGCCAGGGGCAGATACCAGTAAGACCCTCCATATAGACTCTTGGAGTCACTTTTTGGCATAGTAACCCTTTCAGCACTGACTGGGGTACTGGACCCAGCTAGCTGTTAGGGCTTCAGTTGGGGGTGAGAGAAACAACTTCCTGAAAGGTGCTGAATTTGAGAGTCTGGAATGTCTCTAAAGCGGGTGGGCAAACTACGGCCCACGGGCCACATCCGGCCTGCCAGCTGATTTAATCCGGCCCTCGAGCTCCCGCTGGGGAGCAGGGCCTGCAGCTTGCTGCGCTCCAGCCAGGCAGTGGGGTAGGGGGTCACTCCATGTGCGCGTGTCGCCGCTCCCGGAAGCAGCGGCATGTCCCCCCTTTGGCTCCTACGCATAGGGGCAGCCGGGGGCTCCGCACGCTGCCCCCGCAGCTCCCATTGACCAGGAACTGCGACCAATGGGATCTGCAGGGGCAGCACCTTTGGATGGGGCAGCGCACAGAGCCACCTGGCTGCAGCTCCTCGTAGGAGCAGGAAGGGAGACATGCTGCTGCTTCTGGGAGCTGCTTGAGGTAAGCGCTACCTGGAGCCTGCACCCTGACCCTCTCCCATGTCCCGACCCCCTGCCCCAGCCCTTATTCTGCTCCCACCCTCCGAACCCCTCGGTCCCAGCCCAGAGCACCCTCCTGCACCCCAAACGCCTCATCCCCAGAGCCTGCAGCCCCAGCCAGAGCCTGCAGCCCAGCCCATACCCCCTCCTGCACCCTGAACTCTCAATTTCTGGCCCCACCCCAGAGCCCGCACCCCCAGCCAGGTCCCTCACCCCCTCCTGCACCTCAACCCCAATTTCATGAGCATTCATGACCCACCATACAATTTCCATACCCAGATGTGGCCCTCGGGCCAAAAAGTTTGCCCACCCCTGCTCTGAAGGTTTGAGTAAATAATGCATCTCAAGCCTCTTCCGCTCACAAGTCTGGGCTGGAGAGCAGTATCGCTAGAACGGAGCTAACAGCTCGTCTGTGTTGAGGGGCTGTTTCGGGGAATGCAGCACTGGGAGCAGACCTCAGTGCAAGCGCGGAGGAACTGCCACCTGTTAAAATTTGGTCAGACTCTGTATGTGGAGCTGCCCGGACTTACTTGCTTGTTAAAAACAACTTTAAAGCAACCCTAGAGCCAAAGAGTGAATGGGGGCTCTTAGCCCCATAGCAACAAGTGAGAAATACGGCGTAGGACTTCAGAGTGGTAACTGATGCCTGAGGGAGATCTAGCCCACAGTAGCAGCAGGAGGAGGGAGCCCCAGGTTCCTTCTTTAAAATGCAGACACAGCTCTGTGATGTCACCTCAGCACTTCCAATCTTCAGCTGCAGCAGGTTGGTGGGGGGTCAGCAAGCATGAGTGAGATGATTGTTCTGGAGAAGCCAAGGGTGCGAGTGTTGTGCAGGAGAGCCTTGGTGAACTGATGCTCTGAAATGCCATGGGAGCAGCAGACCACCTTCCTAAAGGACAGCATTCAGAAGGGTCTCTATGATTTTAAGCTGAATTCTAAGAACTTTGACCACAGATAATGTGTTGGTGTGAAAAACAATTTAACTATGTATGAGTTTATAAAGTTTTTGTTGTCCACTGGCTGCTAATGAGCAGTGCTTCACTAGCCTCTTTTAAGCTAGGCTGTGAATGGGGAGTGTGGACCTGGAAATGACACTGAGTCTAGTGAAGGTCGTTGTTCATGAAGCCTCTCAAGCCACAGGACAGATTTGGCTAATTGTGAAAATAACTCATTGTCTCTATGAGTCTGCTTCTCCAGTGTAAAACAGTTCAGACTACTAGCATCCTGGCTCTAACTTGGGACCCGGTTGTGTGAGTGGCTCCCTAACCTGTCCCAAGGAAATATTTGCTGTTGCTGTTAAAGACTGAGAATTACAGATACTCTGTTTTTATTCCTTTTAGGAAACACACTGGAGAAAAGCCATTTGAATGTTCCAAATGTGGTAAATGTTATTTTAGGAAGGAGAATCTGCTGGAGCATGAAGCTAGGAACTGTATGAACCGTTCGGAGCAGGTACTTCTGGGAACTGTCAAGGGAGGAGCAGGAGACAGCAGCTGTTAAATTGTTAAAGCAGCAGCCCAAACAGATAGCATGTCTACAGCCACTTGCTTTGTTCACTTCTTGCCTAGAGCTGTAACCTGAGCAGTCTGTCCACAGAAAGACTTCTCTTGGGGTGCCGTGTCTAAGAGTTTGGGGCCAGATCCAATATTGGGAAGCTGGAACAAAACAACTTCTGTTTAGCTTGAGGAGTTTCTTTAAAGTGGGACATGGTGTGCATCGATGCTCAGTGCTGTGCTGGGTCTGTTACACCCACTGCCTTTCTGTGCTGATGGGAAGTTAGCACAAAAGCTGACAGTTTAGACAAGGATGCCTCCCTCTGGCGAACCAAGGCCATCTCACCAGGAAATAAACACAGGGCATAGCAGGAAAACCTTACGTTAAATTCTGTGAGTTTGGCCATTTTGCTGGGCAGTTGGGAACATGAACAGAATTAGAGCCTCCATTGCAGCCTCCTGTCCAGCCTCCTAGAACCAAGATCAACCTCAGCCATTGAAATGCAGAATAACAATGAAACTGTGTCATCTATCCTCTCCTGTCTTGCTGGTGTGTGTCAGTTGAGCTTGCTGCTGAAGGGTGTACCAGTCTGGTGAGGGCCTTGGACAGACTTGCAGCAAGAAAGCGTGGGTTGGCACAGCATGTGTAGTCACCACTTGCTTTGGTTTGGGTTTTTGGGACAAATGTTGGAGTTTGGTATAACCAGAATATTCTGACTGTGTATTATAAAGAGGACATAATGTTTACGTACCAAACAGTGTCCTAACCACATTCTGAGGAGTCTGCATTCTGATATGCACCTGTTTCCTATGCCAGCTTCTTGCTTTATCTTCCATCCCCTTTGCCTGTGTCCTTCCTTTCTTGCCTTTCCATAAGCAGAGCTGCTTCTGTACTGAAGGGTCTGGCTGACTCTCTTATCTGCTCCTGTCTTTTTCAGGTTTTCACCTGTTCAGTCTGCCAGGAGATATTTAAGAGGCGAATGGAATTACGGCTGCACATGGTGTCACACACAGGGGAAATGCCGTACAAGGTCAGCACAGTGCATTCCTGGGAATGACGGGGAGATGCTATCATGAAAAGAAAGGGGTGTGTGCGCAAAGATGCCTTTCTATTCTGGGGTTGAGGGACTGACCCACCCAGCCAGGCCTTGCACTGAGAGCATGCACCACCATGTGGGAGTGACTCAGGGAATTGGGCTGGTGCTGTGGCCGTGCATTGGTCACTGGGCTGCTGCCTACACCTTAATTTTGGAATATTGTTTTGGTTTATTCCTTCCTTTTTATGGCAGCTGCATTTATCCTGTGTCTTAGAGTGCTGATCCCACTGATCCCTTCTTCCTATCGCCAGACCATAGATGTGCTCCACATATCACTCATCTCCTTGATAAAGGGGGTGTGCCTGGTAGGGGAACATGCAGACAGAGCCCAAGAGATATAGCCTGGGTGTGAGTGCCGAGGGTGTACCTGGAGCTTAGGGGGCTTGCCTGGTTACATGTTGTAGGCAAGTGGAAAGGCATTGGGAACGGATTTTGTCTTGCATCATTTCTCTTCTTTCTGCTAGGCCAAGCCCCTTTGGCCACTCTGCATTAGCAAAACCTTAAACTCTTCTAACTCAGTAAGTGCTCTGGAAATGGCCAGAGGTGACTCGTCTCTTATTTATTTCAGTGTTCCTCCTGTGTACAACAGTTCATGCAAAAGAAGGATCTTCAAAGCCATATGATAAAGTTACATGGTGCTCCAAAACCACATGCAGTAAGGAGGGGCAAGGCTAATGTGGGGTGGGCAGAGTTGACTTTTGGGGGTAAAACATGGAATGGGTCCATGGCAATCTTGAATTATTACTGAGGGAGGAGGGATGCTCGTGCAGTGGCGGCTAATCAAAGGATCCTAACCTTCATCTGGTCCTAGTGTGATGTGGTGCCAGGCAAAGAACAGCAGCTGGGCTGACTCTGTAATTTAGAGGCTGGCACCCTCTAATCCTCATCTGGAGGAGACCTGTGTCCACCAGAGGCTTGGCCTGGGCTTAGCTTTTGCTCTTGGCTGTATTGTCTGGGAAGCCAGTTCCCTGAGCATGTGACAGAACTCCTGCTGTTGGCCTCTAATCCTAATCCCTCCCTATGGACTTGTAGTGCTCTGCCTGCTCCAAATGCTTCCTGTCTCGAACGGAGTTGCGCCTGCACGAGGCATTCAAGCACCGTGGAGAGAAACTTTTTGTCTGTGAGGAGTGTGGGCACAGGGCTTCGAGTCGCAATGGCTTACAGATGCACATCAAGGCTAAACACAGGTAAGGCATGGGGGAGGTTCCCGGGTCACAAGCATTTGCACATCTTTCAGCCCCATCTACTGTCTTTCTTCCTTGTAGACCTGCTGATCTCTGGAACATGTTTCAGGGACCAGTCCTGCAGCGGCCAGGAGATGAACTAGGCAGGACAGGGATAGGCATCACCCCCCTTTAGTGGTCTTTGACCCTTGAGAAATAGTACTGCAGAAGGCCAGTACTGCCTCTTCCCCTAGAGATGTAGCTTATCCATATGCTGTTTGCAGTTTGTGTGGCTTCTGTTGGCTCAGTGTGTTCATTGTCTTTGGAAGCTGATCAGGCAGTTACTGTATCTGGCTTCAGGGTGTTCTTTTGGTCACTGACACATTTTGTCAGTGTTTTCTTCATGCTCCCTATCAGTATGGGGTCCCCAGGACTAGCTATAACATCTGAGGGCTAAGAGACTCTAGCTTCTGCTCTTCGTACCTGTAGACTAGTCTAGGATGTTAATCGCAGTTCTTGTACCTCTTCAAGTCCTTATGTGTTGAGAGAGGTTTGAAACAGGATTGAATTCGGGAACTTTGGGACAGCTGTGAAAGCTGACTTAACTCCCAGGAGTCTAACCCTTCTAACGGAGAGCTGTGGGTAGGGGTGTTCCCCCAACCAAAGAGGCTCTTCAGGACAGGAACAAACTCAACATGGTTCTCATTGTCCTTCCAGAAACGAGCGCCCCTATGTGTGTGAGTTCTGCCATCATGCCTTCACCCAGAAAGCCAACCTCAACATGCACCTCCGCACGCACACAGGCGAGAAACCTTTCCAGTGCCACCTCTGTGGGAAGACGTTCAGGACACAAGGTACAGACAGCTGGCTCTCGTTACAGTTCCTCATTCCAGCCCCTGGAGAGCTGCACTGGTTGGGCCCATTATTCCACTGCCAGGGCCCAAGCACTGAATGTGTCTTAACTCCAGCCCTGAGTGTTACCTGAGCAGGAGGTGTTCTAACGGGCCAGACCACAGGTCCCGCTGGTACTCTGCCTCTAGCAGCATCAATACCTGATACCTTCAGGGGAGGGTTGCCTTAGCGCAATTCTTTCCTGCCCCCTTTGAGCTCATACTGTGCGATGCTGCCTCAGGAATAGGAAAACGTAATAGAAGCTTAAAAACTCTTATCAGCTGGAAGGGAGGGAGAAGTGGCCTGTGGTAGCCAGACAGTATGGCAGCCGCTTTTCTCCCAGATTTAAAAGGCCAGCTACCAGAAAAGCAAGCTGGGAAACAGCAACTAAGGGAAGAGTTGAAATCCCCCTCCCATCTTTCTGGATGTTGAGGTTCTAGGAGGGAAAATGTATCCCGATGTTTTCAGAAACCTGGTATATTTTAAGAAGCTTTTAAAAAAAACAAAAACAAACAAAAAAACATGTATCGAAAGTAAAACTTTCAGATGTTTTCCAGACATCAGCTGTGTCCTCTGCTCAAAGTTGACCGCATGTCATGGCAGTGTTGAAGTAGATTTTATAGGTCTATCCTAGCACCTAAATAACTTCTGCAGATGTCCTTTTTGAAATACATTTGCCTCCTCCCCAATCTGTCCCTGCAGTGAGTTCCAAAAGTTACTGCATTAAGCTATCAAATTAATTTACTTATTCTTTTATGCCTGGACACTGTGGAAGGGAGAGACTGACCACTCTTCCCAATACCCTTAACTGAAACTATAAAAACAGTGAATTCCCATTTGCATCTTTTCTAAAAACTCTTAAGAAAATAGTATCTGAGGGCTGTGCAGTCTCTGTAGTGAGTATAAGAAGAAATGGCAGCACTCTGTGGTAAAGTTTCTGTACATTAAGGATAAATTTCCTGTCTCTCATCTGTGTTAGCGAGTCTGGATAAGCACAACCGCACACACACTGGTGAACGCCCCTTCAGCTGTGAGTTTTGTGATCAGAGGTTCACGGAGAAAGGGCCCCTTCTGAGGCACATTGCTAGCAGGCATCAGGAAGGAAGACCACACTTCTGCCAGATCTGTGGGAAAACATTCAAAGGTAAGGCCCATTACAGCAATGCTGCTGCATCCTCCTGTGCAGAGTTATGAGGGCTCTAATTTGCCTTGAGCCTCTTTCTCTTAATTCATAGTGACCATGCAAGTGCTAGTCAGGGAATTAGGACATTCTGTTTGCCTGCTGTAGCAATCGGCGTGACTGCACTCCAGCTCTTACAACTGGTTGCAGAACAGAACTAGATCCAGCATTTCTGTGTTTTGTCAAACAGTCTCTTGCAGGGATTCTTATGTCCATTGCTGATGCAATATTCAGCAAAACTGTGTTAGAGAAAGTGGAGCAACAGGTGAGCAGGAAGGGGAGAGAACACTTCTCCTTCAAGCTTTTCCTGTGACTTAGCTGGCCAAATTTGAGGCTTTAGTACAGCTCTTCAAAAAGGAGTCTCCCTTTCACCATGTCCTTTGCCATAGTAACATTTCCAATGTAGCTCAGGCCTAGGATTGTTTAACTCAGGGACTCTTCGTTGCAGTGTTCAGCCCATGAACATGTTGCCATATTCAGCCAAGTGGCTAATAAATGGTTTCTAACTTTCCCTTCTCAGCTGTTGAACAGTTGCGTGTCCATGTTCGCAGACATAAAGGAGTGAGGAAGTTTGAATGCACTGAATGTGGTTACAAGTTCACTCGACAGGTATGGGGTTTTCCTAATTCCACTTGCAAGGAGGAAGTGTACTGTAAGCCTGGTTGAGTCACTAGCTTCCTGTTTGCAAAGAGATTAAACACACGGGGAAACAAAATTAGTCTTATAAAGTGGTATATTTCTTCAGGAGGGAAAAGATGGGGGTCCTAAACTGAAGCATGTTCACTGCCTGTTGTAGACAGGAATGCAGCAGAGCAGCACTTGGAGTGTCTGAGCTGCTGGCCACTCAGGCAGGGTGAAAAGGGCAGTGCCAGTTAGTGCCCTGGCTCCTTGGATCAAGTTTTCCCTCAGTAACCCCACCAAAATCTCATCTCATTTATTAAAAGCACAGTCCTGGGCAGGGGGAGAGAGGAAGCAAAGGAAGAGATTTCTATGGACAGGTGACACATCACACTTGGATAAAAACCCCAAAAGAATGAAATGCTTTAATGAGTATTTGAGGCAACTTAAATCCAGTGTGAAATATGGGCCTCTGCTTTTTGCTCCCAGTCTGGGTAGTGGCTGTGATGGGTGAGAAATTAGTGAGGATTGAGTCCCTACTAGAGCAGCTTGGAAGACTTCAAAAATGGGCCTCTCTTTCCTACTAGCTCTGTCTGCCATTCCCTCTCCACAGCTGGAATCCTGCTCCTGCTGTGTGGCCACACTGTGGCACTGCTTTGCAGCCCTAAGGAGAAAAGGCTAAGTTACCACCTTCTCTCTTCTAGAGGAAGTGTTGGGGGGACAGAAGTTTCTGTGGAAGAGCTACCCCATCCTTGCCTTCTTACCTGTTCCCATTTCCCCCCTTCCTATGGCCTTTTTTGGGGAGGAGGTCTGTTCTCCCACTTTTGTGAATTTACTGAGTGTGTTTATTTCCGTGCATGTTTTCTCCACCCCTAGTGCTAATTAGACCCAGCTTTTTAGCCACCAACACTCCTGTACCCTGGACCTCATTGCCAAGAGGAGGCTCTGCTGGGCGTGTGTTAGGTGGGTAATGATGGACTTTGATTGCTCTTCTTTTGAAGGCCCACTTGAGGCGTCACATGGAGATTCATGACAGGGTTGAAAACTACAACCCCCGGCAGAGAAAGCTGCGGAACCTAATAATTGAGGATGAAAAAGCTGTTGTGGTAGCACTCCAGCCCCCGCATGAATTGGAGGTGGGGCCTGCAGAAGTCATTGTGGAATCCCTCTCACACAGCTCCCTGGGTGAAGCAATCCCTGTACAGAGACTATGTTCAAATGAGACCTTCTCTATGACAGATGTTATTGAACAATCTCTTATCATTACGACAACGATCCCTGAAGATTGTGAAACATAGCACTTACGTCCTTGTACACACCTCTCCCTCTCAAAAATAAATAAAATGAAGTCTTAGGTTGGACTAACTGTTCACAAGGACTTGATGTTTGTGTTTCAAAGCCTACATTCTCAAAAGTCCACTGCCTTTTACTTTAAAAATATCATCCTTGTACTGAGCTTTAAGGGGGTGGGGAACAGTGTCCAGTTAAGTGCTGAGCTGGTAGACAGGCACAAAATAGGGAGTTGTCATCTTGCATGTTAATGAACCAAATGTAAGTGAGCAGAATAAATCTCCCCTGCTGGAAGGAATAAAAAATATATTTCAAGCTCATGTTTAATACTGTCAGCTACCTTTCTAATGTAAGAAAGGAAAGTTGGAAGGATGCTGCCTTTTACAGACTTGTTCAGAAAAAGTAGTTTTGTTTTGGGGGAAAATGCCCACCATCACTGTGGCAGTAACAAGAAAAATGCCTCCTGGGAGGTGCTATAGTTAAACTTTACTTCTAATATCAAGTGTGGCTGTTGTAAGTGTCCAAGTGTGGGTCACACTTGTATACATGGATCTTGCTCTCCCGGTGGCAGCAATGTTGAAGTCTGGCTTTGCACAACCCAATACCATGAACAGCATACCGAAGGTAGCCTTCAGATAAGAACTAGGTAAAGTTGTTAGTAATCCCATTTTTGCTAAGGCCACTCCAACCCCAACTTTGGATAGTTTAACTTAAGCTGCATTTATCAAAATCACCTAAGCAAATTAAGTACCCAGATCCTACTGATTTTTAATTGGAGTTGGGTATCAAGCTCCACTGAAAATCCCTTAATGACTTATACAAGAACAGCAAATGTGTGAAAACTCAGAGCTAATCAATCTCTCCAAGAGTGCACTTGCTTCCCTGCCCCCCCATTAGATCAGTAATGCAGAAAGACACTAAAATGTTAGCTCCTAGGAGAAATGAGTCTAATGCTATGATTGCAGGAGGAAAAGTGATTGTGTAAATATATTCCATGTAGGCAATAGTGTAGCTGTGATGTTGTCAGGATATTTGAGAGAAGGTGGGGAGGTAATATTTATTGGACCAACAGCTGTTGATAAGAGCTCTGTATAAGCTAGTTTCTCCCATCTCTCACCTATATTCCACTAACTTAATGTTTTAGCTGGCTTGGAATCATATGCAGGCATGGTCTGTGATCCTGCACTATAGCTACAAGCTGCCATTTTGGTGAGAGGAGAATCAGCCCAGTAAAGGACCATCCTCCTGCAGAGAGGTGCTAGAACTACTCTCTCTCCCTAGCCTGCTGGTGACAAAGGGCACAGCTGGGGCTTTACCCTGCTGCTCTCATTTGTTGGTGTTGGCAACCAGCACAATTTAGGAGCTATAATGGTGAGCTACGGAAGAGAGTAGGCTGGGCTCACCATAGACCACATGCAAGGTGAGGGTTTAGCTCATCTATCACCCTGAGAAAGTCCTGGAACCAACTTGGCACAACAGCTGTTTGATTGCTCCATGTAAGGGTGGTTTGAAATGTCTTGAGTCAAGGCTTGACATTGTAAGTCTTCAGCAATTTCTTTAAAACTGGTGGCTGTATTATGTAACCTTTACTTTACATGCTGGTGTTTTTAAACTCAATCACCATGTGCAGTGATCAAGGACAGACAGCTGAGATGGTTTAAATTATCATACCTCTATCAATACTGAGTTACTAATTCCAAAAACAAAAGGATGCATCACGTAAAAACCCACCAAAAAAAAGCAAGTTCTCAGATGTTTAACGGTTGTGGTAGGAGACTGATGAGCAACTTTACAATCTAGCAGTACTTTGTCTATAGGGCTTGTATCACTAAGATAGGCAGGGTCAACTTTTTACACTGAGGGCTGTCTGCACAGCTTGTGAAAAGTCATGTTGTGTGCTTAAGGATACCAGACTCTAATGACTATCTCTGTCCTTTAACACTACAGCTGTTGACAAAGCTCCTACATTTAAGAGGAAGTTCTCCAGCAACAGATAACTAGTACATCAGCTGTGAGGCAATTTAAGGGAACTGAGAATTTCAATTACTTGAATCCCCTGCTACCATTACAAAAAGCTTTTGCAGACTGTGGCTGAAAGTCGCTTTGGCTCTGAAGCAGATTTAGTTTAAGAAGTTTGTCAGTGCACGTATCAGAATTCAACCACATGATGCTAGAGCATTTCACAGGTAGCTGATTAGATTCCATAATGAAGTACAGATTAGAGAACTAGCTTCCAGGGGTATTTCTTGATTGACACTATACACAGTACCTTGATTTTCTGGTTATTGTTAACTGCCACTCTTAGAATACTAAATTACTCAAGTCACAAAATGGGACAATATAGGGCAGCAAAACAGCGTAAGTGCCTGCTTTATTAGCAGTACTCAGACTGATAGCCATGTGGAAGACATTTTAGCATAGTTCATTTGTGATAGGAAGGCCAGAAACATTCTAAAAATGGTAGTGGGGCAAAAATGGGATTTGTTGTAAGTGTACTTAATAGTATCTAATAAATAGCTTGGAAGAGAACTGTTAGATCATACTTCCTCTGTGGGTGAAGTAAGACTACTCTTCAATGTTTTCTCTTTGGAAAATGACTATTTAATTTGACAAACATGCATCAGATAGAGAGCCACCACAGGAAAATTAATTATCAGATCTAGAAGCCTCCCTGCAGTCACTGAAAGCTGACCAAAACCTTTACATTTGACATGTTTTATTTAGCTTGATCATTTCAAGTAAGTTTTTTAAAACAAAAGTATGAGAATAAAATTCAAAAATCTGTCAAAATGTAAAATGCCTTTGCTTCAAAGGATGGCATTTAAACAGTATTTAAAGGTTTAGACACAATGAAAGTCTACAAAAAAGTTATAAATACAAACCAAAAGTTATTCAGCTGGTTTTGGAACTTCAAGGTGACATAGGTCCAGCAGAGAGCACTACAGGAGGAGAATGTTCTACATAAATATACTTTAATAGTTCAGCATAAATACTTGACCATTTTACTATGCAAATTGTTATACTAAATTACAACATGTAGACAGCAGTGCTCCACATCTTAAGATGGACTTAAAAACATGTCTTAAATAACTGGCACCCTCTTGAGCACAATATGGTTGTGTTTACCACTCCCATTACAATAATTGCACAAGCTCAGTGGAAGAGAGACTGACTTGAGGTTTCAGTTTAACTTTTGTGGGGACACAAATTGCTTGTTGGCATAGTATTCAACAGCCAGAAGTGAAGAAATTGCATCAATTCACTGCATCTGTCCAAGGAAATAGGCAAGCTTCACCAAAATGAGCCCTGTATCTTGCTTAACATTAGCTTGAGAATAGCACAGGAGCTAGATATAAAAAATACATTTTCAGTAACAAAAACATGTTTATAGAGCTGAAAACCTCAAAGAAGAAGCTATCCCATGTTCTTGCTTCCATACCAGCTAAACAAGAGCTACAGGAGAGGGGAATACGTAACAGAACTATCCTTTCTTTGTAGGTTTCCTACTGGTTACTACAAAATTTGTGATACTAAAAGCCTGACTGAGATAACCAAATGGTCCACTGATTGGTATTCCCAACTCCCAAGTAGGAAACTCAGTGAGATTTTCATTCTTTCCAGCTGGTAGCGCTACCAAGGGTCAAAGTGTGACATACCAGTCTAAGCTCCTTTGCCTAATATAGGAGTCCCACCATCTTGTCTAGTCATCCTTGCCAGCAGACTGATGTTCATGACATGAAGCTCTAGCAAGAGGTTTTGAAGCAGGATCCCCAGGACTTCCCGGCAACATGTGCAGAGGTTTCCAAAACAAAACAGAATTTGAAGTTTGCCAACTCTATCAAGTTGGATTTATACAGTGACTTTGTTCCACCCACTGTGAAGTCGTGGTAGACTGAAGTTTGTCAACACAATCTAGTTGCGCTATAACCCTGTCTCAAGCTACATTCTGATAAGGCACTGTCAATAACCTATCAAAGTCCGAGTGTCCTAGTTCAGGATAACGGGAAGAATCTCTGCTGAAAGTCTGCAGTAGAGAGAACAGACTCAAGAGCTGTAGAAAATGCTTTATCTGTTGGGAACTTAGGATATTTCAGTGAGTTAGAATATCCTACAGCATCTTCCAAATGAAGAAGCCTAAAGATTTGAGAGATTGAATATCTGGGTTTGTCATATGTAGGTGAAGTTTAAATTCATACAGTTTTCCCACTGAAAAAATGCAGAGCTACCATCTCACCCACTATTTCACGTCATCATTCTTTCCTAAAGGACATTAATGCTTGTTTTCAACTAGACTATGCTGCATTTTGAAATTTAAGAGCTTTGTAGGAACAGCCAGACACTCAAATCAAGGAATTAGCAGGAAATTTCCTCTTCCAGTGAAATGTGCTTTTAGGTTAAATACAGGAAGTAAAATTAAGCCTGCCAGATCACTTAAGTCTGAAAGCAGAACTTACTGATTACAAAAGCAAATAGCGATCTAAACAAAATTCAGTCTCTATGCACTAACTAAAGGCCCTGATTAGCATTTACCAATTGCTCAAAAATTCCAACAGCTGCTTTATTTGACTTTGATGAATAAGTTGTTATTTTGATGAATGAGTAATAATAACGTTAGGTTCTATCACTCAGCAAATTGATCCGTTTATAAACTCTAAATTTACCTTGGCTTAGCCACCATTCTTTATCATGAATGTTTGAAGCAACATAAAATTATTTTTCTATATACCAAATACACCTCTACCCCAACATAATGCTGTCCACAGGACCCAAAAAAATCTTACCATGTTATAGGTAAAACCGCGTTATATCAAACTTGCTTTGATCCACTGGAGTGCACCCCCCCAGAGCACTGCTTTGCCACACTATATCTGAATTCGTGTTATATCAAGTTGCATTATATCAGGGTAGAGGTGTACTGTGTAATAAATTACTTTGCTCAAATCCATGGGACAGTTCCCAAGGAAGCTCTTCTTTATTTCCTCCCTTTAAATAAGTTCTCCCCTAAAAATACCACTCTGATCTACTTCCTTAGTGTCTAAATAGTGAGAATACACCTTCTGCATTTTACAGTGTCCCCAACTACTATCCAGGACCTAGCTGCTCAATCGAGCACAAATTTTGCCATCCTTTATATAAAAAGAGTCAAGTTAAAGTCTTTAGAGCTTATGGAACATCAATAATAAATAGCAAATAACCTCACTAGGCAAGACCATACTGCAGAGATTTTTCTGCCAAGTTCAACTGCAGGCTAAACAGTTTAATAGAAACAAAAATGTTATTCATATCTGAACGTCGATGGAGAAGGATGTTCTTCTCCAAGAGATCTTTGACATGAGCGCCCAGCCCCTAAAGTCTTCCCCGACTCTTCTTCTCAGATGAATATTTGCTAAAAAAAAAAAATTGAAATGTATTTGACATTTCACTCAATCTAAATATGTGAATCATTTTTCAAATGAAAAGTTTCTAAAGAAACATTTTCCTCGTAAGGACCAATAAAAGCACAAGCTGCTTGGGGTAATGAAAATTCTGTATAAAAACTTACAGTGCCGTAGGGGTTTTTAACAATTAATTTATCACACATTTAAGGTTGCGGCGGAGGGAAATTTCAAACTTCATGACTCTCAACCTTAATATCCTTGCACTGAGCTTTTTATGCAAATGCAATTTAACAGGTTCTTCATGAAAGCATGAAGAGTGACTAAAGTTTATGGTGGCTCTCAGCATATTTAGAGCCAGGTATTTATATCCTCATATCTGCACATCTATAATGAACCCAAACTCTGTGGGTGGAATTTTCCCTCAGATCATATTGGCAAGGACCTGGGCAAGAGATCTATCTTCCTCTGGAGCACTGAGCAGAGCATTAGATCTGCAGGTATATCTTACCAAACCAATCTCTCCCCTTTCAGAGAGCCTCTGGAATTAGCGAACTTCAGTCCTCCCTATTTTCTGTGTTTCCACAAAACACTGCCACAAAGAACTGAATTTGATGGCAAATATAAAGTGTTATGATGTGGAAAGATGCTGACTGCAGAGTACTAGTGAAAGCTGTCTGATCAAAAGCTACACAGTGCTGCCTGGAAGAGCAATATTGGTGCTTAAGTAACAAGTGATTTTTTAAAAAATATCTGTTTTGCCCAGAGTTCTCTTATCAGAGCTTTTCTGTGGCTAATGCTGCACCTTCTCCATCCACAGAAAAGTGCTGAAGGACATTGCACCCAAAGAGACCTCTAACTTTCTGCCAACTATGCTCTCTACAACAACATTTTAATCTTTCAGGGTTTTTACTTCCTCCCTACTTGCAATTACTGATCAATCCATTTCAGAGTTTCCAAGCACCAGTTTGCCTCCTGCCCTCCCCCAAAGTGACACTGGTTATTTGTAATGAATTCACTTCAAGCCAGAGATAAGTTTTTCTACTGTTAACGTAACTCATTAAGATTCTGATTATGAAGATTCTGGCGCTGCCTGTTTAGGTTAATGGCATTATCCAGAGTGATACTGTCGTCTTCTTGTGTAGTTTGTGGCATAAACTGTCGGAATATGCTGACACTTCCATGCCAGAAGGTGGGTTCAGGCAGCCGTCCCACTATGCTCCATGTTCGAGTTTCTGGATCATAAGCTTCCAATACGTCTGAAAGTTCAAATGTGTTATCGTAGCCACCAGAGACATAGAGCTTCCCACCAAGCACAGCCAAGCTCCCTCCAACATGAACCTACAATTAAGAACAAGGTATTAGAGATGATCATCCTGGCTTAAGAAGGAGCTCTTCAGAGAAATGAAACTCAAAAAAGTGTCATACAAAAAGTGGAATCTAGGTCAAATTACAAAGGATGACTATACCAAAAAACAACAGAAGCATGTAGGGACAAAACCAGAAAAGTCAAGGCACAAAACAAGATAAAACTAGATAGGGACTTAAAGTGTAACAAGAAAACTGTTTAAAAATACATTAGAAGCAAGAGGAAGATCAAGAACCCATTACTCAGTGAGGAGGGAAAGACAATAACAGAAAACACAGTAATGATTGCAGTGTTAAATGCCTTTTTTGTTTCAGTTTTTACCAAAAAAGTTATCAGTGACTGGACAACCAACAGAGTGAATATCAGTGTACGTGGGGTAGGATCTGAGGCTAAAATAGGGAAAGAACAAGTGAAGAATTACTTAGACAAGTTATATATCTTGAAGCCAGCAGGGCTTGATGAAATACATCCTATAATATTTAAGAGATCTCAGAGCCATTAGCAATTATCTTTGAGAACACATGGAGGATGGAAGAGATCCTAGAGGACCGCAAAAGTGCAAATATAGTGCCTATCTGTAAAAAGGGGAACAAGGACAACCCAGGGAATTGTTCTCCTTAACCAGTGAGGAAAGGACATGAAGCAATGGGCTTAAATTGCAGTAAAGCAGGTTTAGGTTGGACATTAGAAAAAACTTGCTAACTGTCACGGTGGTTAAGCACTGGAACAAATTACCTAGGAAGGTTGTGGAATCTCCATCACTAGTGGTTTTTAAGAATAGGTTATACAAACTCCTGTCGGGGATGATCTAGATCAGGGGTCGGCAACCTTTCAGAAGTGCTGTGCCAAGTCTTAATTTATTCACTCTAATTTAAGGTATTGCATGCCAGTAATACATTTTAACGTTTTTAGAAGGTCTCTTTCTATAAGTCTATAATATATAAC
This sequence comes from Gopherus flavomarginatus, assembly GCF_025201925.1. Taxonomy (NCBI): domain Eukaryota; kingdom Metazoa; phylum Chordata; order Testudines; family Testudinidae; genus Gopherus; species Gopherus flavomarginatus. The sequence continues at coordinate 1,654,017 of NC_066637.1, read as the reverse complement.
TAAACTACTGTTGTATGTAAAGTAAATAAGGTTTTGCAAATGTTTAAGCTTCATTTAACATTAAATTAAAATGCAGAGCCGCCCCCCAGGATCGGTGGCCAGGACCCAGGCAGTGTGAGTGCCACTGAAAATCAACTCGTGTGCCACCTTCGGCGCGTGTGCCATAGGTTGCCTCCCCCTGCTCTAGATAAAACTTAGCCTTGCCTCTGTGCAGGGCACTGGCCTGGATGACTTACCGAGGGCCCTTCCAATCCTACCTTTCTAGGATTATGCCCATTTAGGTGGATACACTAATCTCTAGCCTAGCAGTTAGTCCCAAATGTGTGGGTCCTCTGCTATTGCTGGCAATTGCTGCTCTGGAACAGGTATAGTGCTCACAGGCCCCAGCAAGTGACACCAACCACCATGCCAACACGATCGTAACAGAACTGACAAGTCCCAGCCAAAGGGTCAGCAGCATTAACTCCAACTAAAGGAGCTATAATTCAAGAACCACAAAACAACAAGATACAAACAAAGATCTCTGCTAACCTATGCAGCTGCACCACATGATGGTTTGGGCACTTACGGCTTGTCTACACTGTGCATTAGTACACACTAGAGAGGTGTAAATTCTAGTGCACAATAGTGTGTCACAAACTAACTGGCCCACTTGGACCCTCCTAGTGTACACTAAAAGTTCCCTGGTGCATTAACGTAGTATTGTATACTACATTAATGCACACTAGGGAACTTCTAGTGCAGGCCAGCTAGTGCATGACACCCTAGTGTGCACTGGAGTTTATACCTTTCTAGAGTGGACTAATGCACAGTGTAGACAAGCCTTCATTGTTCTCTATTGGTCATCTAAACTACAAGCGATCTGAAATAAGGACTACCTTTTGCTGTACATGGCTGAACATACTGTTAGCATTCACTTAGTTTATTTTGTGTTGTAACAGTTCTTAAATAATTAAGTCACTCCCCTGCCCCAAGAAGGTTATAATCCAAAGGAACTGTTTCCAGCAGTTTTTAAAATGAACTCATTGTCAACCTACCTGGAGCATAGGAGGGATTTTGTCCCATGCATTCTTCATTGGACTGTAAACATCCACTTCAGCAGAGTCATCTCTGTAAAAGAAAAAAGGAAACCACTCTTCAGAGAGCTATAAAGGCTCCCCCCATTTCATCAAGCACAGGTGAAAATAGTCCAAGGAAGTGCCTGAAGTGCTACATAAGCATTTTTGCTTCCACCTGGTTACATCCACAAACTCATGTGCACACTGATCAAATTGCACTTGCACTAAGACATGAGTTATGGTGCACACTCCAAACTCCTATATGTGGCTCCTACGATGCAGCATCAATGGCCAGCCCAGAAATCAATGCATCTGCATAGCCCCAGGGGCTGAAGAGCTATGGACTACGAGTGGGATGCATCATTATGCATAGGAAGTCTCATTACTTGTGAATTGGCGCTTCTGTCCAAAGAACGTGACTAGCACTACTCTGCTTCTCCAAAGTCAAAACTGCACTTTAAAAAACAAAAAATTCTGATTTTGAAAAGATTATCCAGCTAGTTGGGTGCAGTGAACCATACACTGAGGCAGAATGAGCCCAGAACATCCAAGCAATGTTTCTGTCTTCCCCTGCCTACAACCAAGTATGGGCTGGATGAATTAACTATAAGGTGGATACAAAGCTGGCTAGATCATCGGGCTCAACAGGTCGTGATCAATGGCTCCATGTCTAGCTGGCAGCCGGTTTCCAGCAGAGTGCCCCAAGGGTCGGTCCTGGGGCCAGTTTTGTTCAGCATCTTCATTAATAATCTGGAGGATGGCGTGGACTGCACCCTCAGCAAGTTTGCAGAGGACACTAAACTGGGAGGAGTGGTAGATACGCTGGAGGATAGGGATAGGATACAGAGGGACCTAGATAAATTAAAGGACTGGGCCTAAAGAAATCTGATGAGGTTCAAGGACAAGTGCAGAGTCCTGCACTTAGGATGGAAGAATCCCATGCACTGCTACAGACTAGGGACCGAATAGCTAGGCAGCAGTTCTGCAGAAAAGGACCTAGGGATTACAGTGGATGAGAAGGTGTATATGAGTCAACAGTGTGCCCTTGTTGTCAAGAAGGCTAATGGCATTTTGGGCTGTATAAGTAGGAGCATTGCCAGCAGATCGAGGGACGTGATCATTCTCCTCTAGCCAGAGTTGGTGAGGCCTCATCTAGAGTAGTGTCCAGTTTTGGGCCCCACACTACAAGGAGGATGTGGAAAAATTGGAAAGAGTCCAGCGGAGGGCAACAAAAATGATTAGGGAGCTGGAGTACATGATTTATGAGGAAAGTGGGATTATTTAGTCTGCAGAAGAGAAGAATGAAGGGGGATTTGATAGCTGCTTTCAGCTACCTGAAGGGGGGTTCCAAAGAGGATGGAGCTAAGATGTTCTCAGTGGTGGCAGATGACAGAACAAGGAACAATGGTCTCAAGTTGCAGTTAGGGAGGTTTAGGTTAGGTTGGATATTAGGAAAAACTTTTTCACTAGGAGGGTGGTGAAGCACTGGAATGGGTTACCTAGGGAGGTGGTGGAATCTCCTTCCTTAGAGGTTTTTAAGGCCCAGCTTGACAAAGCCCTGGCTGGGATGGTTTAGCTGGGGTATTGGTCCTGCTTTGATTAGGGGTTTGGACTAGATGACCTCCTGAGACCCCTTCCAACCCTGATATTCTATGATTCCATGATTCTATGAACTTCTCCATGGTTATTCAGCTGTGGTGCCTGCCCAAGACAGAATGCAAAATTATTTGTATTACAAATAGTACCTAGAAGCACAACTGTGCTATGCTGATAGTTGCAGGCCAATCCTAAACATGTTATTTAAATCTATTTATTTTCAAAATGTGCACTTTTGGGTCCCACTACAGATAAACTTCCTGCAAATTTGTACCGGATAAAATAATCTGGCTTTGGTGATATGAGTGCACAAGAACATTTTAGAAAAATAACTGATATTCTGGGGTGACTTAAATCTTTCCCCACCTAAAATTAACCCTGAAAGGATCCATGTTGGACTGAGACTTCAGCCAGTGCCAATTTTAGACCGAGGTGAGGTGGACAGCGGGGTGAATAAAGGCTGGAGAGAGGTCTGTAATGGAAGAACTGACAGCAGCACTATAATCCCACAAGGCTTCTTTTACCCATTCCACTCATGAGTCAGGAGTGTGACAGCAACAGGTGAGGGATTATTGTGACACAGAAATGCAATTTGCTGGCATACAAATATGGAGACTGCCTCAGGGCAGTCACAGCAGTGCTTAAAGTAAATCCAAGAAAGTCCTATCAAGAATGAAGTTGGAAGACTACCTAAGAATACAGAATCTTCTACTTAATTCAACCACTAATTAATTTGTACTTCTATTTTAACTGAATCAGTCTCAAAAACTAAGTTAATTGAATTTAAAGTACAAACTACGTACACCTCTACCTCGATATAATGCTTTCCGCAGGAGCCAAAAAAATCTTACTGCGTTATAGGTGAAACCGTGTTATATCGAACTTGCTTTGATCCACCGGAGTGCGCAGCTCCGCCTCCCTGGAGTGCTGCTTTACCGTGTTATATCCAAATTCGTGTTCTATCGGGTTACATTATATCAGGGTAGAGGTGTACTGTATTAGGATCCATTTCAATTGGTATAGACATCTTCTATTGGATAATTCAGTGTCTGGCTATAAAGTCCTTTTATTAAAGTTAAAAATTTGAAAGAGAAGAAAAGTGAGTCCAGGACAATTAGAACCGAGTATTAAATTTTTCAGACATTGTTACTGATTTTCCAAGAACTACCGTGTCTTTTGCAATCTATGAAAAGCAATCTAGTGATGACAGAGATAACAAGATCTGCTTATTCCAATCAAAGCAATAGCAACAGAGTTTGTCGAAATAGGAGGAAGGTGAAATAAATAAGACTCTATGCAGACATCCCAGAGCACCACCTCTCCTGATGACCATTCATTTAGAAGCCATCATGCTTGTAAAAGGGTCTGCTTAGTATACCGCAAAATCCAGATTTTTGAACTATAGTTATTATTAGTTAAAAACAGGGTTGATTTATTTAAATCAATGTTATTTAAATGCTTGATTTTAATCACCAAGCAGGAAACTTTGATGATTTAAATCAAGAATTTTAATCTTGTTTTGCATTTGTACTATAGTAATTTTCTTAAATAAAGTTGATTCTCACTGGTTGGTAACCATTAAAACATACTGATTTGCAACTAAATATAACCTTTACACTAAATTTGGTGTGTCTTTTTGTTAACCAGGAGGATACACTATATTGATACACTTTATTTAAGCAAATATAAAGCTTAATTTGCATTTATTCAGACTCTTACATTTTACTTTTTTATTATGTTACATAATTTTTTACTTGTGATTTATTGTCAAGCTCAATTTGGAAATTCTGATTCAATAAAGTGCACAAAAATCAGCATTTTAATTTTTTTTATTAGTTAAGTAAAATTACCTTAAACATGCAGATACATAAGAAAAAAAAAAGTACATCAAAACATGTTCTGCATTTACTGATTTGTTCAAAAAAAGTATTATCTGTAGTTAGTGAATTGAACTGATTGTTTCTGGTCCCCATTGTCCTTCAAGATTTTGGAACTAGTTGATCTCAACCTCTCAAACCCAGTATAGATTGGAAGAAGAAAAGCTTTTCTCCTTTTTCCAATGTACAATTTCTTTCTTAACTTTGACTGAACTAGTCATAGAACTGAATTATCTGAATATACCAAAACGAAAAAATATTCTTTGTGCATCTGCAGAAGATCCTACTACTGTCAAAAGCTGATTAAGCACTTCAGCAAACTCTGGTTATAGGTGCTTGGCCAGTGACTTCCACCAACAGCAAATGTGCTGCTTATTATTATAATAACTTAATACAGTTTTAATATATTATTGTAAGTTTAGGCCTTAACATAAGTTGTCAACTTCAATTTTAATTTTATAAGTTTATTTTTTAAAAATAAACCTGTAAGAACATAAGAACGGCCGTACTGGGTCAGACCAAAGGTCCATCTAGCCCAGTATCTGTCTACTGACAGTGGCCAATGCCAGATGCCCCAGAGGGAGTGAAGCTAACAGGCAATGATCAAGTGAGCTCTCTCCTGCCATCCATCTCCATCCTCTGATGAACAGAGGCTAGAGACACCATTCTTTACCCTTCCTGGCTAATAGCCATTTATGGACTTAGCCACCATGAATTTATCCAGTTCCCTTTTAGAACTGTTAGAATCCCAGCCTTCACAACCTCCTCAGGTAAGGATTTCCACAAGTTGACTGTGCGCCGTGCGAAGAACTTCCATTTATTTGTTTTAAACCTGCTACCTATTAATTTCATTTGGTGACCCCTAGTTCTTGTATTATGGGAATAAGTAAATAACTTTTCCTTATCCACTTTCTCAACATCACTCATGATTTTATATACCTCTATCATATCCCCCCTTAGTCTCCTCTCTTCCAAGCTGAAGAGGCCTAGCCTCTTTAATCTTTCCTCATATGGGACCCTCTCCAAACCCCTAATCATTTTAGTTGCCCTTTTCTGAACCTTTTCTAGTGCTAAAATATCTTATTTGAGGTGAGGAGACCACATCTGTACACAGTATTCGATATGTGGGTGTACCATGGATTTATATAAGGGCAATAAGGTATTCTCTGTCTTATTCGCTATCCCCTTTTTAATGATTCCTAACATCCTGTTTGCTTTTTTGACCGCCTCTGTGCACTGCGTGGACATCTTCACAGAACTATCCACGATGACGCCAAGATCTTTTTCCTGACTCGTTGTAGCTAAATTAGCCCCCATCATATTGTATGTATAGTTGGGGTTATTTTTTCCAAAGCGCATTACTTTGCATTTATCCACATTAAATTTCATTTGCCATTTTGTTGCCCAATCACTTAGTTTTGTGAAGAACTTCAAAAAGATCTCACAATCTGCTTTGGTCTTAACTATCTTGAGTAGTTTAGTATCATCTGCAAACTTTATCACCTCACTATTTACCCCTTTCTCCAGATCATTTATGAATAAATTGAATAGGATTGGTCCTAGGACTGACCCTTGGGGAACACCACTAGTTACCCCTCTCCATTCTGAAAATTTACCATTAATTCCTACCCTTTGTTCTCTGTCTTTTAACCAGTTCTCAATCCATGAAAGGACCTTCCCTTTTATCCCATGACAGCTTAATTTACATAAGAGCCTTTGGTGAGGGACCTTGTCAAAGGCTTTCTGGAAATCTAAGTACACTATGTCCACTGGATCCCCCTTGTCCACAAGTTTGTTGACCCCTTCAAAGAACTCTAATAGATTAGTAAGACACGATTTCCCTTTACAGAAACCATGTTGACTATTGCTCAACGCTTTATGTTTTTCTATGTGTCTGACAATTGTATTCTTAACTATTGTTTCGACTAATTTGCCCAGTACCGACGTTAGACTTACCGGTCTGTAACTGCCTGGATCACCTCTAGAGCCCTTTTTAAATATTGGCGTTACATTAGCTAACTTCCAGTCATTGGGTACCGAAACCGATTTAAGGGACAGGTTACAAATCTTAGTTAATAGTTCTGCAACTTCACATTTGAGTTCTTTCAGAACTCTTGGGTGATGCCATCTGCTCCCGGTGACTTGTTAATGTTGAGTTTATCAATTAATTCCAAAACCTCCTCTAGTGACACTTCAATCTGTGACAGTTCCTCAGATTTGTCACCTACAAAAGCCAGCTCAGGTTTGGGAATCTCCCTAACATCCTCAACTGTGAAGACTGAAGCAAAGAATCCATTTAGTTTCTCTGCAATGACTTTATCGTCTTTAAGCGCTCCTTTTGCATTTCAATCATCTGGGGCCCCACTGGTTGTTTAGCAGGCTTCCTGCTTCTGATGCACTTAAGAAACATTTTGTTATTACCTTTGGAGTTTTTGGCTAGCTGTTCTTCAAACTCCTCTTTGGCTTTTCTTATTACACTCTTGCACTTAAGCTGGCAGTGTTTGTGCTCCTTTCTATTTGCCTCACTAGGACTGACTTCCACTTTTTAAAGGAAGTCTTTATCTCTCACTGCTTCTTTTACATGGTTAAGCCAAGCCATGGTGGCTCTTTTTTAGTTCTTTTACTGTGTTTCTTAATTTGGGGTATACATTGAAGTTGGGCCTCTATTATGGTGTCTTTAAAAAGGGCTCATGCAACTTGCAGGGATTTCACTTTAGTCACTATATCTTTTAACTTTTGTTTAACTAACCCCCTCATTTCTGTATAGTTCCCTCTTTTGAAATTAAATGCCACAGTGTTGGGCTGTTGAGGTGTTCTTCCTCCCATAGGGATGTTGAATGCTACTGTATTATGGTCACTATTTCCAAGCGGTCCTGCTATAGTTACCTCTTGGACTAGCTCCTGCGCTCCACTCAGGATTAAATCTAGATTTACCTCTCCCCTTGTGGGTTCCCGTACCAGCTGCTCCATGAAGCAGTCATTTAAAGTATCGAGAAATTTCATCTCTGCATTTCGTCCTGAAGTGAAATGTTCCCAGTCAATATGGGGATAATTGAAATCCCCCACTATTATTGGGTTCTTAATTTTGATAGCATCTCTAATTTCCCTTAGCATTTCATCATCACTATTACTGTCCTGGTCAGGTGGTCGATAATAGATCCCTAATGTTATATTTTTATTAGAGCATGAAATTTCTACCCATAGCGATTCTATGGAATATGTGGATTTTCTTAAGATTTTTACTTCATTTGAATCTACATTTTCTTTCACGTACAGTGCCACTTCTCCCCCTGCACGACCTGTTCTGTCCTTCCGATATATTTTGTACCCCGGAATGACTGTGTCCCATTGACTGCTCTCAGTGCACCAGGTTTCTGTTATGCCTATTATATCAATATCCTCCTTTATCACAAGGCACTCTAGTTCACCCATCTTATTTAGACTTCTAGCATTTGTGTACAAGCACTTTAAAAACTTGTACCTGTTTATTTGTCTGCCCTTATCTGATGTGCCAGATTCTTTTTTATGTGACTGTTTATCATCTGATCCGGCCCTTACATTATCCTCTTCCATCCTCTGTTCCTGACTATAACCTGGAGATTCCCTATCATCAGACTCTCCCCTAAGAGAAGTCTGTGTCCGATCCACATGCTCCTCTGCTGCAGTTGGCTTTCCCCCATCTCCTAGTTTAAAAACCGCTCTACAACCTTTTTAATGTTTAGTGCCAGCAGTCTGGTTCCACTTTGGTTTAGGTGGAGCCCATCTCTCCTGTATAGGCTCCCCCTATCCCAAAAGTTTCCCCGAGTTCCTAATGAACGTGAACCCCTCCTCTCTACACCATCGTCTCATCCATGCATTGAGACTCTGAAGCTCTGCCTGCCTACCTGGCCCTGCGCGTGGAACTGCGAGCATTTCTGAGAATGCCACCATAGAGGTCCTGGATTTCAGTCTCTTCTCTAGCAGCCTAAATTTGGCTTCCAGGACATCTCTCCTACCCTTCCCTGTGTCACTGGTACCTACATGTACCACAACCACCAGCTCCTCCCCAGCACTACACATAAGTCTGTCTAAATGCCTTCAGAGATCCACAACCTTTGCACTAGGCAGGCAAGTCACCATATGGTTCTCCCGGTCATCACAAACCCAGCTATCTATGTTTCTAATGATTGAATCTCCCATTACTAACACCTGCCTTTTCCTAGCAACTGGAGTTCCCTCCCCCGGAGAGGTAACCTCAGTGCGAGAGGCAACCCCAGCACTATCTGGAAGGAGGGTCCCAACTATGGGAAGGTTTCCCTCTGCTCCCATTGACTGCTCTGCTTCTCTAGGCCTTTCTTCCTCCTCAACAGCACAAAGGCTGTCTGAGCAGAGGTGGGACAATTCTACAGTGTCCCGGAAAGCCTCATCAACATACCCCTGTGACTCTCTTAGCTCCTCCAGTTCCGCCACCCCTCAGATTTAAAAAAAAAAAAAAATCTAATTTTTAAATATTTTAAAATCAGTTTTTATCCACCGTGGTTTAAAAAAAAAAAAAAAAAAAAAAAAAAAAAAAAAAAAAAACACCAACGCACAAGTTTTTTTTTATGGTTCCCAAGGTACATGCTTTATAACCAGTTTCCTTAGTTTGAGCTACTTTGGGAAGCAATCTCAGAGTAGACGTGTCTACGTAGAGGAAAGATGATCTATGGGAGTCATGCATTTATAAATCACACTTGTTTAATTCAGTTCTACGGACCCGAAGATTCTAAACAACTTAAATATGCGGGGAATCTCTCCTTCCAGCTGTTGTATACCTCAAATAGAGCATTAATAGGAGTTTCATGTATTCAAGTGAAGAGCAAAGACAACCCTCGTAGTGATATTACTTTAAAAATCCTAAAGTTGCTGTCAAGCCACTTCTACAGAGAAGAGTTATCACAGTTTACAATGTTTATTATAACAGTGCTGCATGAGGCAAATACTTCCAAGAATGAAAGTGAAAACACACTGCTTGTGTGCTGGGAGGGAAAACAGGAGCAAGAATGATTCCACATGCTTTTCTGAATAAGAACAAGGCATTCCCATCTCAAGGTTGTTTCTAATATAGAAGTAACCCAAGAGGCTAGTTTTGTTGTGATGCCATATTTATAACTGTAACTAAGGTTGGTTGTAAAGAAAAGGGAGTTTTATTCTCACTTAATGAAGAAAAAACCCACCTAAACTGAAAGTTGGTTAATAAGTTACCTTCTGGTCCCATGTATATGAACCTATTGCTTTGAGTTTGTCCTTATAAACTATCAGAAAAATCTCTTTTGCAGCTTTTTTTCAGGGGGAGGAGAGGAGGAGTGAAGAAGAGGAAGAATTTTTCCTTTGCTGTGTCAGGTAATTTTCTCAACTGCTTACCCAATGAATCACCAATGACTTCCTGCTGCTGCAGCAACCCCGACAGAGGTATGTATGGGCCAACTATTCAACCATTAGAAATTCTAAACCTTGAACTACCAATCTGCTGAAAACAGCAAGTAAAGTTGGCTCTGCAAGTGTACAGGATGGATATTTTGATGAAAGAACCTTTTCAATATTAGCTGAATATTGAAAGAGGGAGAGGAATAACTCTAAACAGCCGTTGGAAGCCAAGATGCAGGACTGAGCAAGAACAAATCCAAATGCAGCAAATAATACAACTTACTGCTTTACACAAACCCAAAAGGTAATAAAACAAAATTTCTAGGGACTAAGTTTAATGTACATTTGCTCACAAACAAAGACAATACACTAGATGAAGGGTTTCAGTGATGGAATGCCTTTCAGTTTATTTAAGTGGGTAAGTATTTGAACTCAACTCACAATGGTAAATCCTGGTTTAGAAACAACAACAAAACATTTCATCTCATGTTCTCTTTTCTCATTTCACGTGCGCTATCTCCTGTACCATTTAACATTCCTTGAAGCTTATTCGTTTCTATGTGTGTATTTAAAGTTATAGTAAAACTGAATTAAAAGCCAACAAAACTCAAGGATTGTACTTTAAAAGTAGATTTCTCCTCAGTCCAGATTGTAAAATTGCCTCCATTTCCCAAATTGTGGATTTGGGTCCAATCCTTCTACACTATTTCTCAAAAACAAAAAACAAAATCAGTCTACCATGGGGTGAGGTGGGGTGGAGAATACAATATTACTTACCTTATAAAGTACATAAGTCCACTAAGAGTCACAGTTTTTGGTGCAAAAGACCACGGAGGCAGCTGTCCACAGTTCACTAGGGACCAGAGGTCAATTTCAGGGTCATAACATTGTATAACCATGGATTCTTTGCCTGCTAGAGAGCCAATAGCAAAGAGTTTGCCACGACAAGATGTGGTGGAACAGTTGTCCATTGGGTACAACATAGGCTGCAAAGCCTCCCAGGCATCTATGGAGTGGTCGTAACGTTCTGTACTGTCTGAGGCTATGATATACAACAGTCCATCCAAGACTGTAGAGCTGTGGTATTCTCTTGCTTTCAACATTGGAGACACTTCTGTCCACTCATTCACACTAGAATTGTATCTCCAGACACAGTCATAGAGCCTTGACCCATCTGATCCTCCTACAGAAGAGAACACATCTCATCAGTAAATATTTTGCACTATATCCCATTGTATGTGGGGAGGAAGAAGAGGAAGGGTTTTATGTAATAACTCACCCTTTATTAGGTATTCAAAAAGATTACTTTCCAATACTATAACAAATTTTGCTACTTCCCCAGCCTACTTGTTATTAAAATATTCAGGGACAGGAGGAAAATGGCAGTTTGTTTCACAAGAATTTTAAGGCTAAGGGTACCACTCAACCTCAAATTTATTTGGAAATCCAAAACGGGCCTGTAAATTAGTCTCCCATTACTCCCAGTATCTCAGAGGAGATTCCCTCATGTGGTGCCCAGACAAAATCTGCTGCATTATCAACACAAAACATGTATCCTATGTTTGGCTAACTTCCTAATCCTTTTCTCCCTTTCCTATTTACAACCCCCATCGTACCCCTGATGAGAGGGCTTGGAGCTGGTGACCCAATACAGAGCAACTTTCAACAATGATTAGCCAGCAAAGGTACTGATAAGAGTCCAACTCACACTTCTACAATAGCTGACAACTGTATCAGTGGAGCAAACCTAGCATGCAAGCTCCATAAACTAAAGAACCTGAGACACCTGACCCCACTTCACTACTGCCTCATACAAAAATCTGCTTCTGAGCCTTCTGTTTACATCTCTTTTCCTCCGAGCTACAACTGTAATGCGAAATACAAAACAGTTATCCGTGCATCTTCAATGACAACAGATCCTGTGTGCAAGTACAAAACTCTTGGAAGAAGTCAGCAATCTCAACAAGGTGTATGACAAAATGTTTGGCATTCAGAATTCCAGGTCAATCAACCTTACATTGTTTTTTAATATTACCATACGTGACTTTCTTTGAATGCAGCAGTGTTAATACAAAATTATTCCGTTTTAGCACATCATCATGTTTATGACATAACAAAAAGGATGCTTATGATTTAAGTCAAGTCAGAGATTGAGCTTTCTGTTCACTTAGGCCTGGTCTACATACAACCTTTATTGGTATAACTATGTCTGTTCGAGGTGTGACTTTTGAGGACATGGTGATACTGGTAAAAAGGTGCGTCAAACAGTATAGCTTCTTTCTGTTTGGGTCCCTTTACAGTGGTATAACTGCACCCACACTGGGGGTGAGGTGGGAGGTTGCTGCTTTATACAGTATAGTTACAGTGGCAAACTGACAAGAGCCAGAGAGAACACCAGAGAAAGAAACAACTTTTGCCCTTCAATACCATAAACACACTGCTATGCCAAGGTCAATGACTTTCAATGTCATTTAAAGTCCAGAGTACCAGAAGACTTTCTGGTACTCTAGACTTTAAATGACATTGAAAGTCATTGACCTTGGCATAGCAGTGTGTTTATGGTATTGAAGGGCAAAAGTTGTTTCTTTCTCTGGTGTTCTCTCTGGCTCTTGTCAGTTTGCCACTGTGAGTGTTGTGATGAGGTGAGGATTTTCCCTTGTTATGTTGCATGTGAGTCTTACCGTTGCGCCTATGTGAGTTTTACTGTTTTGCATACAATACTGTGTTTGCCTCAGTTTTCCTGTGTGCTGCACCAATACCTCAGTGGTGGGAAGAGGAGTGTGAGACTTAGGCTGAGACTTCTGAGGCAGGTCAGGCTGCTCCAACTGCCTGAATATATGCTATGACCGGTGCCCTTCGTAACCTGAAACCCAGGAGGGGGACGCAACCAGGTGACGACCAGGTGACTCTTTGGCCCAGAGGTGAGACAAAGACAAGGAGGAGCAGCAATGGGGGTGTCTCAGGGCCTGTCGCTGGAAGCTGGCAGTCTGCTTGGGGGGACTGGAAGAATCCAGGGCTTCTGGGCCAGGACTCCCCAACACGGACTTGGCTGAAAGTCACTGATTTCTGTGCTAACAAGTTCTGTTCTATGCTGTGTTCTTGTCAACTAATAAAACTTCAGTTTTACCAGCTGGCTGAGAGTCACGTCTGACTGCAGAGATGGGATGTGGGGCCCTCTGGCTTCCCCAGGAGCCCCGCCCAGGCGGACTCGCTGAGGGAAGTGCACGGTGTAGAAGGGGATGCTGAATGCTCCAAGGTCAGATCCAGGAAAGTCGAGGCTGTGTAAGCTTCTTGCCTTAGAGACAGCAGCTCGGAGAGAGGAGGCTCCCCCAACGTCCTGACTAGCCTCATATGGAGTAGTTCCAGAGCATCGCCCGCTGACTCTGTGACAAGTGTACATGGTGTACTTTGTGTTGCACCCTGTGTTATTTACTTTTTTCTAAGTTCTGCTTTTCTTACGTGTTCTCAGCAGGAATTTCAAAACCATCTGAAATCAGACTCTTATCCTGTTGTCTTGAGCAGACAGTTGGGAAGTTACACCAACATGGGTCCTGAAATGCTGTCTACATACTAACTAGTATTAGTCATTATGACTCAGCTGCCTGTCTGAGATCAGCTACTAAATCCATCCCAAAACGAGAAAAACTATGGAAACGGAACCCCTGTTGCAAAATGAAATCTTGCCTTTATGCCAAACATCTGAACAGAACTTCAGACATGGTCCATCTGTGAAAAACCAAGAACCACTGTAGGAAACCTAAATATTTTCATTACAAATTTAAACATTAATGTAACCACAAAGTGGAAGATTCTCCTGGACGATGGACCCCACACATTAAAAATAAAGTGTTCAGGAGGTGGCTTCTCCACACAGTCAAGTAAGTAATATATAAAATTGCATACATACTTATTTTCCTGTTCAACTCCGAGTTCCACGCCTATTAGCAACTCAGAACAAATCTGACCCATGAAGCAGCTTATAGCCCCAATCAGAATAACAAAATCATTTCAGTTTTATACCACACACTGCACTAGCCTGTACTTAGAACCAACTACAGAGCCCTGAAGTCTGTCACAACAAAAATGTAGACAAAAACCTTTATACAGACTTGTATGCAAGCCTCCAAACAGAACAAAGTGTTACTGCACCGTGGAGATGCCAAGGTCCCTTTGAAACAGGCTGCTGGAATGCGTGTCTGCTTATAATGTATGCAACACACTCGTTCAACATTTTCAGAGAAGCCAAGGAATCATTTCCCTGGCATTTAGCATAGCAACAGAACGGTTTCTGAGTCTTTGCAAGAGACACTCTACTTACGAAAGCACATCTCACTTCAAAGAATCGTTATTCTGAGAACTCAAAACAAGCCACACTTAGTCCATCCTGGGACTAATGGCAAAGAAAAAAGAGAACTTTTTATAAAAATACTAGTGCTCTGAAAAGTCAGGGATCTCAGTTCTGGCCTCCCCTACAGCTTTGCCGATGCCCTTTGATCTTTAAACCTAAAGTAATTCCACTATCCCTTGCCAGACCTGGGCTCCCTCCAGAATGATGGCCCTTTCACCAGATAATACTCCTCAGGGCATCAGCTCCAATGTGTCCCCGTCCTTACCTGTCACGTAGATGTCGTTGCCCAGCGCCGCTATGCTGTAGCCACCGCCCAAGTGCTCAGGAAACTCGGCCAGGTAGCGCCAGTGCCCCGTGCGTGGGTTGTAACAATCAACGGTGACCAGCTCATCACAATCACGGTCACAGCCGCCAATGAGCACAAGGATCTCTGCCAGGCCGGTGGAGGGTCGTGGCCGCATGCGTGCACATGGCCCCTGGTCGTGCCGGTCATAGCGGGCAGCCTGGAAGTCGCGGGCCTCCCGCAGGAGGCGCAGGCAGGGCTGGCAGCGTGCCACGAGGGGCTCGCCCTCCACATGCGCTAGCAGGTAGAAACGGCGCACAAAGGGCAAGCGTACGTGGGCCAGGAGCTGCGGCAGCAGCGGAGCACGGGCAGCTAGGTCGGCACGCACCCAACGCAGTGCCAGCTGGAAGGCAGCCTCCTCCTTGGGCACACACAGCTCATCGTCCTGTAAGTAGGAGATGAGCCGCGCCAGTGGCAACCGCTCCAACTGCGTGCTCAGCTCACCCACATGGCGCAGCACAAAGCGGTGTGCAGCAGCTGCAAGGGCTGGGCAAGCAAAGGCCTCCGCGAAATCCTGCATGTCCAACGCGTTGGCTGGCTCCAGCTGCCGGGCCAGCCAAGCGCCGCATGCCTCCTTCACAGCTGGGAACTGCAGTAGGTCGGCAGCACGCAGCAGCCGCTCTGCGATGTCAGGGCCCAGCTGCCCCACCTGACCAGTGTAGGCAAAGTCAAGCAGCAGCGCCAGGCACTCAGGGTCCACCCCATGTAGCCGCACCCGCTCGGCCCGGGACTCCCGCAGTGACCCACCGAACATGGCACGGAAGTAGCCAGAAGCTGCAGCTAGCACAGCTCGGTGCGCCCCAAACTCACAGCCCCCGGCCACCACTGTCACATCAAGCAGGCTCCGCTCAGAGCGCAGCGCACTCAGACCCCGTAGCAGTGCCACGGCATGTGCTGGTTCCCCTGGACCTCCGCCTCCTCCTGCTGGGCTCGGTTCCATAATATGCCTGTGGAGGAAGCAACACACAGTGGGTTAGCGTGGGGCTTCTCAGGCACTCACAGCCTGTATAAGGACCAGACCCAGCCCTAACCACACGTGATTCCCGCCCCCATCCCATGGTCATCCACTCCCTTAACTCCTAGAGGCCCACTGGGCCCAGGTGGCATTCAAGGGCAGAGTCCACAGCTTCGTACACCCCTTCCCCCACACACTCATATCAGGGATAGCCGCTCTAGTTTAGAATATTCCCAACAACAGGGGGAAGGGGCCTCCTTAACTGATTCCACCCCAGCAGGGAGACTCAGCTTATACAAGGCTTTGTAGAAACCACAGGGATTTGGCAAGCTTTCCTCTGCAGTGAGGGGACTGCTTCTAGAGAATTGTTTTGTCCTCACAGATGCACCTAGCAGAGCCTCACACTTGAAAATCAAGGCAGGTGAAAAGACCAGTTCTGACTTTAAAATAAAATAATAATTAAAAAAATGTTGAGGATGTTCAAAATTGTTTGAACACAGGTCTGGAGTGTAGTTTTCAGTTTATCCACACATATGGTCTCAATTTCCTATACTACAAACTTCGCTGGGGAAGAAGAAAGGTTAGCAGGATAAATGCACAGCACATGAATTTATCACTTCTACTAGCCTTTCTTGGTTTCAAATATAAGTTTTGCTTGAATACAATGAATTTCTTTGCCTCTCTATTCCAATCCAACCCAATATCTAAAGACATTTTTGAGGACTGGTTGTTACAGTCAGAATTTATTAAAGGAAGAAATAAACATTATGGTAAGTCATAGTTATTTAAATGGGCACATAAACAAATGGAATGTTACAGAAGAAATAAGAGCTGGAAGTTCTTATTCCATTTAGAGAGAGCACCTGCAATCTGTACTTGCAAAACACTGTAGTCTACAAAACTGAGTATTTTACTTTACTTCACAAAATGAACAAGCTGCAAAGACAATCTCAATTACAAGATACAGTTTCTCACTGAACTATAACAGTAAAGCTATGTAACTACAGGTCAGCACATACTGTTTCAGTTGCTTTTATAAGCACTATGGTACTAATCATACAAGCTACAAACATTTTAACAGAATCAATGAAGAGTGCTATTTGCATGCCTCCAATAAGGGCAATCCTATTACTTGACAAACATTTAATAATAAAATACACAAAGTCAAGCTTGAGCAATCAGAGTATATTACTCATCGGTAAGGCTACGTTTTAGTCCTGGGTATTTTTAGTAAAAGTCAGACAAGTCATGGGTAGTAAACATGATTGTCCATGATTGTTACTATATACTCCTAATTAAAAATTAGGGGGCAGCCCTGGGAGATACTGCAGGGGCAGCATGCGTCCATGGTGAGGAGGGTGGGGGGGAGGGGAAGAAGAAGCTCCCTATCTGGCTCTGCATGGCTCCCGGGAAGCAGCCGACATCTCCCTGCAGCTCCTAGCAGGAGGGAAGGCCAGGGGGACTCCACGCACTGCCCCTGCCACAAATGCCAGCTCTGCAGCCAATGGGAGCTGTGGGGACATGCTGGACGCTTCCGGGGAGTCCTCCCGAGGTAAGTGCCATCCCACATCACAACCCTCTGCCCCAGCTCTGAGCCCCCTCCCACACCCAAACTATGGCTGCTGCTAGGAGCCGGGGGAGACCAGTGGCCCGAGACTGCCCCAGCAGCAGACAGTGCGGCTGTTCCAGGGGCTGCCCAAGCCGCTTGGGCAGTCCTGGTGGACACCATTACCACCACCTGAGAGGAGTCCCTCCTGCTGGCCACCGGACACGGAGCCAGCTGCACTGGCCGTTACGGAAGTCACAGAATCCGTGACAGACACACAGCCTTACTCACTGGCAAATACATTTGGTTTTCTTATTTTCCCCCTTCAAACCTTCCATTTTCCCCCTTTATTTGGGGATATCTGACAATCCAGTAAGAGAGCTTTTGAAGTGCTCAGCTGCAGGTCTACAAATGGGATGATTATATAGTCTTAGGAAACAAAAAAAAAAAAAAAGGAGTTCTGTATGCATTCTACTATCTGCACTGTGAATGTATGCTATTAAAATTCCTTGCTAGATTCATTCTGCAGGACAAGTATTTTCACATAACTGTAACAAAACTAAACATTTAAATGCCTAATGCTGCATTCTTTGTGCACTCCAAACACCCACTGCAGTCAGGGAAGCGAATAGCTCCGTTCACACCAGATACTCATTTACAAGGACTGCTGCGCACATGCAAGAACTAACAACCCACAGAGATTTAGTATCTTTCACAAAATGCAATGTATGGTCTTCATGGGATTAAAGGAACAGAAGTACAGGTTAGATGCCTTGGGATGACATAGCAACAGCTCCTTGTTTTGGCTCTAGCATCCACAACATACCTCTAATTGGAATCTACCTTAGGACATTAACAAATAACATAATTACAGCCATGTGGCAAAATGTCTCCACAAATGAAGTCCCTCACTACAAGAATTCCAAATACTATACAGACTAAGTAACAATCTAGTCTATGAAATAATGTTTTAAAATATAAATATAATTATAAAATAGCTTAGTTAGTTTACTCTTTTCTGGCTCTAAGCAGGACTACAGTAATTATGAAACAATCTTAGGACAATTTAAAGAAAGGAAGAAAAAAAAGGTTCCTCAAAGAGAAACTGTCCTCAAGTCAGGGAAACTGGATAAGCTGAACAGTCGTTAAAACATTCTTCCCTACATTTCTCAAATGTGGAGACTTAGCAAGATGAATTATGTAATGTGCAATCAAACCACTGCTCAGTATTTTTTACAGTTCAGTCTTAGAAAGAGCGTCCAGATTTAAAGTGAATAAGAATAAGACTGACTTGGATTTGGGTGGTATGTTGACAGAGCAAGGTGAATTGATTTAAATCAAAACTTTAAATAATTGATTTTAATATTGTTTTGCATTTGTACTTTTTAGTTATATTCCTAACAAAAAAGTTGATTAATTGCTTGGTAAGAAATAAAACATGTGGGTTTGCAACTAGATATAATGCTTACAGTAAATTTGGTACTTTCTGCTAACGAGGGAGGTAAATAAATGTGTGTACATGTAGTGTAAGCAATTATATAGTTTAACATGTTTATTCCAATTAATATTTGCATTTTGTATTATGTTAAATGGTGTATGATGCATTTCTTATTTACCAGATGATTTTTTTACTTGTGATTTGTGTCAAGCTTGATTTGGATGGAAAATGAAATGAAATTTAAAATGCACAAAAAAGGTTTTAAAATTAATAAATAAAACTAGCTTAAATGTGCTGGATATATCAGAAAAAAGTAAGTATCAAAACTTGTTTGGCATTTTAAAATGATGAAACAAAGTATCTGTAGTTAGTGAATTGAACTGATTGTTTCTGGTCACTTTTGTTGATCTGGTCCCATGCCCTTCAAAATTTAGATTTAGCAGAGCTCATCATCTCATACTTCATTTTTAATCATAGATTGGAAAAGAAAAAGAAGCTTTCCTGATTTTTCAGTCATAGTCGGCTTCTCAACTTTGAAAGAGCTAGTAACTGAACTGAATGGGATGAATAAACTGAAAATAAAATATACTCTCTGCACCTGGAAAAGAGGCTACTGCTATGAAAAGATGGTTTAGCACTTAAAATCTGGTTCCAGATGCTTAGCCAGTGATTTCCTCTAGGTCACCAGTTTGACTTTCTTTAGAACTTTGGCAACAAATGTGTACTGCCTGAACTTTAATGTAACCAATTAATAGATTTTAGTAAATTTAGACTTAACATGGAATGTCAATTTCAATGTAATTTAAATAATTTATTTTTTAAAATGTATTTAATTTAATAAATCTGATTTAAATAAATTTGATTTTTTTTTAAATCAGTGGTTTTTCCACCCTGTTTGAGAGAGCATATGTACATAAGCTTGATAATTTTATGGATACCACTACCTAATCCTGCATCCCTGCCATCTGGGGCTGGGATTTTGTCAGATATCATACGTAAGCAATATTAGGCCTGGTCAATATTTGCATAGGAGACCACCATTTGCAGCCAAAGCAAAAACCCAAGTGATGGCAGAAGTGATATGGATGATTTAGTATGGGTGTTCTTCCTTTCGAGTCGGTGGCTAGGGCCTAAGAAACCGTCAGCCGGAGAGGCAAACTCAAGCTCAAGCCCCTGACCACTTTTAGTCACTGAAGGTCTGTGCCTTTTTTGCACAAGTTGAGGTGTTAACCCTAGGGTCCTGGTTAAATTCCAACTCATATTTATATTGTCTTTTAAAATCCTCCTATGTGTATTAAATTTGTTTTTTCTTCACTAAGAAAATTCAGCTGTCATATAATGGCTGCTGCATTCCACTCTGGCCAGTTAAGTAATCCCTATTTATACTCCATCTAAAGCATCTTGGGATCTTTCTGGATAAAAGGGTCCTATATAATGTACAGCATTAAATATATTGCTTATAGGATACAAAAGTAATTAGGATTCCTTTAAACAAACAGTATTTTAATACTAAATTATTACATTAAGAATTTAAATGCAGCAAAAGCACAGAAAATAATATAAAGGAAGGAAAGTTAAGTTCCTACAGATACTAGGCACTGCAAGTTAAGATACAAATGATAATAAAGCCCTGCTCACATTGGAATCCTAACTGATATCAGGGTCACATTATGCTAGGCACTATCTGAACAAAGGCTGAGACAGTCTCTGTCTTGAACAGTTTACAATTTAATAGAAAAGATAAAAGATGGAGGGGGGAGAGAGATAACATACTAGCAGAGCAAACAATATGATGTTCTGCAAGTGTCATGTTAACACCACAATACTTTTTTGGGGGTGGGGCACAGCGTATTATTAGGAAGGAATCAGAGAGAGACGAAGGAAAGGAGAGAGGGCGCTGAAGGGAGCAGGGATAAGTGAAGGGAGGAAGGGGAGAGAGAAAGGGAGCATGGGGGACAGGTAGAATAAGGTTGAAGTTAAGAGACTGAAAGGAGGAAATGGACAGCTAATCAGCAAAGGGGAAAAACTTCTAGAGGATTTTGATTGAGCCATCTGAGGTTGTTAAGAGTGGTGGGCTCATATGGGATATACTATTAAGTGGACCATATTTCAAAGTGGTTTGGGCAGAAAACTGAATCAAACATTATGTACATTTGTCTTTTTGTTGCGCTTCACATATTTTTAACATCTTAGATAGATGTCTTTAATACATTTAATGAAAGAGCCAGAAAGTCATGTCTCCTTTACACAGGAATTGTTAATCAGTCCAAAGGAGGAATAGCTGTAACATATAGAACGTTGGTAACTGTTAGTGGGGTATTAATGCAACAGACTCTGGCACTGTAACAGTTTTTCTCCAGTCCCATTTGGCAGCAGATTTGGTTTCACGTTAGAAGAGATTAAATGTATTCTGGAAAAGTCTATCAGAGTAGAAGATATGATTGTGTAGAGCTGGAAAAATAGGAAATGAGACAAGTCAAACAGCAAAAACATTTTAAAATAATAGCACTCTCTCAGTATTGAACTAATCCCAAAGAACTAGAAAATTAACAAAGAACCAGAGAGAGAAAACATCTTACAGAGTTACACTGATACTTTTTCTAGAAGAAATTGAACCCTGCAGAAGAAAAGCAGTGGAATTACTGAATGGGCTAGCCTGGAAAAGTAAAGTAAAAGTTTAGAAAGTGTGGTGCTTCTGGGCAGACACAGACCGAGTGTCTATCTCTATAAAATATTTAACAAAGCACAATTTCATTTCCTAATTTAAAATTGATTGTTATGTAAACAGAATTTTGTATACCATCCTCTGGTGATTCACAGTTTATTCTATCACCGTAAGAAGATACATAAAACAATGAAAATAGCAACTTAACTATTGTTGTACAGTATCAGAGGGGTAGCCGTGTTAGTCTGGATCTGTGAAAGCAGCAAAGAGTCCTGTGGCATCTTATAGATTAACAGATGTATTGGAGCATGAGCTTTCGTGGGTGAATACTCACTTTGTCGGATGCATCCACGAAACCTCATGCTCCAATACATCTGTTAGTCTATAAGGTGCCACAGGACTCTTTGCTGCTATTGCTGTACAGCAACTAGCAGATACTGTTTTCCAAAGCTTGCATATTCATAAACATATGATCATTGTAGTTTGCCCAAGTTCTGTTCCAGGGAGAATCCCCTTTTCCCCAAAAGATGAGGGGGGAATTCAGCCTTTATTGACCTTTCTGCAGACATTGCCAACAGAGAGACCGGTTAGTAATAAAGTTTTTTATTTTTTCCATCCTGATATCCACTGTGGGAACACTATGTAACCCCCAGCTCTTTTGTTTCAGGTCCCCATATAGACATCAAATGTAAACTGCTTTCAATGACTACCTCAGCTTCCTTTACTAGAGAAAACATATAATTTCAGGTGTAAGATGCTATCTGCTCTGAATCCTGAAATGTCAGAGAACAAACCTCAACTAATAGAGACAGCTGTAAGAAAAGCTGCCAGTAGCAATAAACCCGAGCCAATGTTGCCAGATTTAGGATGTAATCCCATGTAGTTTATCAAGACCAGCAGCACAAACTCTCTCACCCAAAGTATACATAGAGTTAGGTTGCTGTACTTGTGCTGGGGCTAGGGTCAGACTTGGGCCTCTCCAATCAGCATGGCACAGCCAGTGCACTGAGGGTATTTGCAAAAAGAAGAAAGCGAAATTATGTGTTTCTTTAAAAAAATGTAAGTAGGTTTTCATCATGACTCAAAAGGAAT
Source organism: Gopherus flavomarginatus (assembly GCF_025201925.1). Classification (NCBI taxonomy): domain Eukaryota; kingdom Metazoa; phylum Chordata; order Testudines; family Testudinidae; genus Gopherus; species Gopherus flavomarginatus. Next base: position 1,631,714 of record NC_066637.1, on the reverse strand, counting down.
CAGTTGCCTTTTACAAACAAATATTAGGACATTTGTCACATCTCATTTCTAAATAAAGTTATTTTTCAAAAGTACTTTGGCATAACAGTGGATTCTTCACCAATGTACAGTGACTGTTGATCAAAATTCAAGTTGCACACAATGCCTTCCTTTCCTCCTTGATGATCTTACACCTTACTTATTAGACTCTCACCATGATTTCCTAAATTCCAGGACTAGGCAAATATGCAGGTACACAGGAAAAAAGGCAGTACTTTCCTTGCCCATAGATGGACTGGACACACAGCTATTAGCAGCAGCATTCCCAGCTCTAAGTAGGTGCCGACACATTACTTTCACAGACAGGATGTGGCAAGAAAGCTAGAACAGTCTGCAACTTAAAGTGCAGAAAGCTACAGTCATACAAGCTTACTGCTCTGAATTTCGCATAAAATTTGAATGATACATGCAACATGACTCAGCGTCTGTCTCTCGTTAACATTATAATTTAGTACTACACTAATATGATTCATCTGCTCTTAAAAAACAACATGTAAGTGTTTTGAGAGAGATTGCCAAAGTTGAAGAAGTCTAAAATTAGGTCTGTTCCGTTTTGTTTGGTGAGCAATCAATCACATGCTTCTCGTGTGCTCCCTCTTCTCAGGCTACCCCTTTTACTGAACAGGCAAAGGATTCAAATATGCAAGAAACAAACTGAGGAAGAGGCTCCTCATCAAGCTTCAGATATAGAAGAGGAAAAACAATTCTTAAAAAAAAAAAAAACAATAAGGATCTGGTGGCACCTTAAAAACTAACAGTTTTATTTGGGCCTAAGCTTTTGTGGGTAAAAAACCCACTTCTAACTCTACCACTACAGGGGAAAGGGATTGACTCAGGAAAAAAAGAGTAAGATGATTTAATTTGACACTTTGAAGAATGTCCTTCTAATGTAAAGTTTCACTGTTGAACCCTAATGAACCTGTTTTGCACCACATTATTTTGTTGTTCACAGATTACTAAAACCAGCAAATGGTCAGGAGACAGGTTTGGTGAGATTTTATTATATGCCACTTGCTTTGTGTTCGATTACAACAGAGAATTTAACTTCTTTTTTTTATTACAAGTAAAAGTCAAATTCTTTAAAAAAAAAAAGCTATTCAAAACTGGGTGCTACTGATGCTCATTATCTCCACTTAAAACATGGGACAACAACTGATTACTGTCTTGGAAAAGAGGTACATACATAACTATAACTACATAAATAACTCACAAGTGTGTTCCTTAAATCATGGATTATATTTCAGAATAAAATTTTCCTTGGCTGCCAGATGCTCATGCTCTTTACCTAACTGATTAATTTCCACAGAGACACTTTGCAGAATCTGATTTTATATACATGTATAATTTCAGTAGATAATACTGATTTTATTTATAAACTTTTTTTAATAAAGGGAGGGATTGCTCAGTGGTTTGAGCATTGGCATGCTAAACCCAGGGTTTTGCGTTTAATCCCTGAGGGGGCCATTTGGGGATTTTGTTGGGGATTGGTCCTGCTTTGAGCAGGGAGTTGGACTAGATGACTTCCTGGGGTCCCTTCCAACCCTGAGATTCTATGATTCACCAAATATAATTAAAACTAATCAGCCAGGTTCTGAGCTCATTACTCATATTTACAGCTACTTGAAAACTTTAATTTTTGTTGATTTAAATTTTCACAGTTGTGCAAAATTATGGGGAGAAACAATTAGTTAATGACAGACCCTGAGATTCAGAAAAGCTTTACAGCTGTCAAAACATAAAATGTCAATTCACATGTCAAAATATATAATGTAAATAACCTTAAATGAAACTCTAATAAGTTGTCAAGCAATATTTTTCATACTTTGCCTGTCAATTTTAATTATCAATGGAAATATTTTCGAGAGTTTGTGTGTGTAGAGTAACACTGACATTTACCAATAAAAATCTAACCCTTCCGATCCTCCACCTGGAGGAACTGGGGAGGAGGGCGAGGGAACGGCAGCCCGCAGTGAAGCCGAGAGCTCAGGACACCTGTTCGCGCCTCACGCGGTCCGGGCTGACGGGAGAGCTCTCCCCAGCGCCTGCCTGCCTGCCCCGGCCCGCACGCGAGACACGCGCTCACCTGGAGGCACGAGCCCCGCCGCCGGCACAGCTACTCTCGGGGCATCAAGCGAAGCAGGCGCGCGCCTCTCGCAGGGTGGGGGAAGGGAGAGGTCTGGTCCGGACTCCGCTCTGAAAGAGGCGGGAGCCGAAGGAAACCGGCTGGCCCGGCAGCGCCCTGTCGGCGGAGCAGCAGCAGGGCCTAGTGGCGCGCCCCGCCCGCGAGCCCCTGCGCCGGGGGCGGGGCCGGGCCTGCCGCCTCACCCCGCCCGGAGCCTCGTGACAGGCCCTCGAGGGGCAGGGGCAGGGCCAGCGGAGGAGCCTCCCCGTATCCCCACACGGCCGGGGGCGAAGGGAACGAGACCCGCTGCCGACCCGCGCTTACCGCTCCAAGCGCCGCCGCCACAGCAGCACCCCCCGCCAGCAGGCCTGAAGCGCGGGAGGCATGCTGGGGGCTGTAGTTCTCTCCAGGACTACAACTCCCAGCAGCCCCCGCGCCGAGTCCCGCCGGAGCCGCTCGCGAGGAGGGAGAACTACAGCTCCCAGCAGCCCCTTCTCCTCACACGGCGCCCGCCCCGTTCCCCGCCTCCCTCCCACCGGTACCGGGCGGTTCGAGGTGTCGGCGCTGCCGGGCGAGATCGAACTGATTGGTCGGTATCGGGCCCGCGCTCCGGGCAGCACCTGGTCCCGTCTGCCCGACCCCGGCCGCCTGCGCTGGGACATGGACCCCGACCCCTGCGCCTCCCCCTTCCCCCCTGAGGTGAGCCCGGGGCCGTCTCCCCACTGACCCCCTGCCCCTCCTCGTGCCGGAGCCCGGGACCTGCTCCGCGGCAGCCGCCGCCCCCCCTCAGCGATCGCCTCCAGCCAGAGCCCCGCCCCACTCAGGGATCCCCCCCGAGGGCCCCTCTCCTCAGAGATCCGCCACCTGCCCCAGGGCCCCCGAGATCTCCCACCCGGCCCCTCCCCCCCAGCGGTCCCCACCCACCCGAGGGCCTGGATCCCTCCCGCTCAGAGATCCCCCGCCAGAGCCCCAGCCCCCCCCCCAGTTCCCTTGCCCCGAACCAAACCTTCTGACCCCCCACCAGTCTTCCACCCTGGGCTCTGACCCCCTTCCTCCTCCGAAATTCTCCCCCTCCCGGTGCCCCGAGCACCACGCCCACCTAGAGAGCTGCCCCTCCCAGCTCAGAACCCAGGGCTGAGAGCCTTTGCTGAACTTGGGGCTCTCATCCTCCTCTACATCTCTCCAAACCCTCTTAGAGAGCCATTTCTTGCACCCTCTTTCCTCATCTGAGCGCCCCCACCCCCATCACTGGGATTTAATTCCCTCTACCCAGGAGTCAGAGCCTCTCATCCAATGATCTGGCCCCCTTCGGAGTCTTCCATTCCGTGTCTCCTGTCTAATCCTCCTCCCCCGTCACAGATGGAGGAGATTTTGTGGTTGTTTCCAGTGCTGCTCCCCCCTATGCAGAAATGGCTTCTTTGGACAGTGACTTTGTCAGGCAGTGTCCAGTGCAGACAGGGAAATAGGGAAGATTGCAGGTGGGGAGGACAGGATTTCTCAGCAGCCTGTCTTACTTTTTGACAGTTCGGTTCAAAGTGTGGGTTGGGACTAGATACAAATATATTCCATATTCGTTTGTATTTCACTGGGGTTGGGGATGGGGATGGAAGGGTTATCATGAAACTGGGCATTGGATAGTTGTTTGGGGTCTCAATAAAAAATGGTAAGCCCTGAAGAAGTATTCTGTGTCCCGGCAGACTCTCCATGTGTAGTTAGTCGGCTGTTTCCAGGAGCTTTGAGTTCTGGGTAGGAGCCATGATGTAGATTTTGCACCAGAAAGAGAACAGCAATCACTGAATGTAACTTATCAGTTACATTAACAGGATGTGCAGACTTCACAGTACCCAAACAGCCGTTTTAGTGGCTGGTTAGCTTCTTCCCTGCCTTTAATAGCTGACTTTAAAGAAGCATTTGTGTTCAATACAATATTAGACCCCAAAGCCGTTAGAAACCACCGCTGCAAACAGGCATGTGGGAATACCTAGAAGGGAAGCCAGACAAACCTGAGAATTCAATTTCAGCAAAAAGCCCCGACAAGCATGTTAAATCACAGGATTGCCCCAAGGTGCCCTCTCTTGAATTTTGACTATCTAAGAGACACTCTGAAACTATCAATCTCAGAGGTGGATATCCATGTGGTACAAAATCCTTATGCTGTCTCTGATTTGACATTATCACTGGTTTGTTCAGAAATTTCATGTTAATATTCTGGTTTCCGTCTCTTTAACAGGATTTTTCTCCCAGCTCCAAGAGACACAGAACTGTGGAAGATTTCAACAAATTTTGCACCTTTGTCTTGGCATATGCTGGCTACATCCCCTACCCACAAGAGGTAATGGTGCAGCCACTCAATCTTCATTTTATTTCAGATACACATTGCTATAGCTAATGCTGTTGATAGGTTAAATGTTATCAGGGTGACAAGCATGGTATAAATACCTAGATAGATAAAGTGGATGTGTTTATGGGGTAGGGTCCTGTAAAAGCTCCTGATGGGACAAAAAGGAACCCACTGGCCTGTGATGTTCAGAAACAAATTATGGAACTTGGAACGTAATTGGATATTGTCAGCCTCCCACCTGAGCCACAAATGTCTCTACACTTATAAAGTTAAATGTAATCCTTAGGCTCCTGGTGTATGATGTAATCTCTTCTTTAATCAAAACTGAGGCAGTCTTGCTTGAGGGGACAGAAAAAAGTTTTAAAGGTCAGTGAGTACCATTTCTGTTTAAATTATTTGATTGATGAATGATTTCTGTGCATTGTAAAAATATTACATTAGAGGTATTCATGCTAGAGTCCCCTCCCCTTTGTATCCTAGGCCTAGGCAGCCACAAACTTCAGATTGCCACGCAACCTTTAAAATGAGCCAGTTGTTTTCCTTGTCTGAAATTCCCAGCAGGGGCTTAGGATACAAAGCACTTGGAAGGAATTGGGAGTCTGGACTCCTGGAAACACTTTACTGAAAACTATTTAGTGCCTTTAACACTCAGTTGTACCTGTCCTAGGCCACAGGTAAGAATGAGAAAAGGTAAATAATGTAGGCCAGTGACTGAATGGCAGCTGGATAAGTGGAGATTATCTGATTTTTAGTTAGAAGACAGGGAGCCTATTATAACAGGTGTAGATCCCTTCCCCATCCTCCCACTTCAAAAAGGTGGGTGTAATAAGTGGTTGTCTAACAGGTTTACTATCAACTCTAAAATTATACTCACATCTGGTCTCTTAATATTTTCTAGGAGACCCCCTTGAGGAGCAGCCCCAGCCCCCCCAATAGTACTGGAGGTACCATCGACAGTGATAGCTGGGACCCCCGATTCAATGACCTCCCTTCTGCTGTCTCCCTGCCAGTCAAGAGCAGAAAGAGTCAGCTCAAGCGAGCAAAACCATATGTTTCACTATTCCAGCGGGCAAAGCCGAGCAGCTTTCTGTCAGAGCGAAAGCAAACTGATAAGATCAGAAAGAAGAAAAAAATGAAGAGAAGAGAAACGGAAGCGCCTATGGAGGAAGAATATGGGGGGAAGCTGCTGAAGCTAGAGGCGGAGGATTCTTATGTTGAGACCCCCATGAGTCCCTCATCTGAGGGTGATCCTCAGTCTGTGACTGACCATTGCTCAGTATGGGACTCTGACACTCCTTCCAATGTCTCGTACCCTCCTGAGACTGCTGAGCAGGGCATGGAGATACAGAGTGTGGGCAAACGCACGGTCATACGGCAGGGCAAGCAGGTTGTGTTTCGGGATGAGGATGGCACTGGTGATGATGAGGACATTATGGTGGATTCAGGTAAACAACCCTGCTAAGGGGAGATATTTATGAGGTGTTTAGTTAGATTGAGATCATATGTGGCTATCATCTATCTAGCATGTTTTAGCACTCAACTCCTCTATAAAATGGGATAGTGCAGATCTGCCTCCTTGGGGGATTTAAGGACAAAATTCATTACTGTTTGCAAAGCACTTTTAGATCTTTGGATAGAAGTGGGTAGAGAAGAGCAAAGAATGTTTATTGCTTAGTGACCTAGCACCTGAATGAAGCTTTCCAGACTCTGAGGTGAAGGTTTCTTCCCATTGGCAGTGTTTTCTGAGAGGCTTAGTGTAAACTGGACGGAAAGTTGGAAGCTAGTTTTGGGAGTCGAGCCCTTTTCCTTCCATATTTACCCTCTGGATTTGCTGAGATTCTGTCCTAGAGCAAGGTGCAGGAGGCAATAGAGGGTGCAGACTACAGCTTCTGGCATGCCCTGGAAAGGGCTTGTCAGTCTCCTCCTGCTGGACATTCACCAGGCTGCTGTATTTGAGTCCCAGCACTGGACTCAGGAGCTCTTAAGCTTTCCTGACTCTGAGCAGAGTTCAGGCACTGTTTCTAGGCACGCTTTCCGGGTGCACATTTGCTTTCTAGCACCATTTTCTGAAAGCAGAGACTCTGCAGTCCAACTGCCTAGGCCTTGAGATGAGTTCTGGCTTCCCCGAAACCCCACAGTTGCTTCACATCCTGCCTAGAGTTCTAACCATGTGCGCACCCTAGCTTCCAATTTACGTCTTCAGGGACACATGATCATTGAAGCAGATGAACACACACTTTGCAGAAGGTTTCTAACACAATTACCCTACATACTGATGTAGGCAAAATAAAAAACAGCTACACACCAGTCCCTGTTTCACTTTTCTCGCCACTCTTGAGTGTTTTGGGGGTTTGGGTCAGCATCCTTTCAGGGTGTCCAGGATACTCTTCCTACAGCTCAAGGCTTTTCCTTCATAATATGGAGTATCTTTCTCTCCTGCAGGCAGCTTCCTCCAGCCTTAGCTGGTACTACCTTTAAAAAGTTCCTTCTGTTACAAAAGTGTGGCTCTTTGTTGCTCTCTCGTGCCCCAAGTTTCTCTTGTCTGTCTGACCAGCCCAGTCTCTGTGTTTTATCTTTGTTCCCTCCCCTGGGGAAGTTGGAGGAAAAATGGTTTTATCTAGGATGCAGTTACTCCTTTGTTCTGTACAGGCAAGCTCTGTTCAGGTGTGGTAGTCTTTAATGACTGACCTATTCATAGAGAGACGTGTAGGGTCCACTCCCATCTCCTGAGCATAAGGAGGATGAGGCAAGGACACAGTGCAGTTTACCATAAAGGCTTCAATGTACAGAGTTCACAATTACAAACAGAACTCATAGACTGTACAGTGACAAGATTCCCCAAATCATCACAGGCCTGTAGGGACTGCCTTTAAACCAAGGAGTAAGTTCAGCACCAAAAGGGAGAGTTTGGTGTGCAGCAGGAGGAAAGAAGTGATAGTTTTAACTCGCTGTTTTTTCCTTCCAGATGATGATTCTTGGGATCTCGTCACCTGTTTCTGCATGAAACCTTTTGCTGGACGGCCAATGATTGAATGTAATGAGTGTCACACCTGGATTCACCTCTCCTGTGCCAAAATCCGCAAATCAAATGTTCCAGAGGTCTATGTCTGCCAGAAGTGCCGGGACTCCAAGTTTGATATTCGCCGCTCAAACCGCTCCCGGACGGGTTCACGCAGGCGCTTTCTGGACTAGTGGAGGGAACTACTGTGCCGGCATACTGCTTGGGCAGATTAGCCATGTAAAACACAGAACTCCAGCCAGGGGGGCAAGAGAGCTCCTCTGAACTGCAGTTGCTCAGGCAAAAATGTCTGTCTGTGTAAACAGACATAAGGTATTCAATGTCTTTGACTGCCAGAGCTGGAAGAGGCCTGCTGGCCAAAATTTCTGCTAGAGGCTGATTAGCTTTAGCAGGGACACACTAAGCACCCCAGGTTCAGTGGGATTTTGTCTAGTTCAGACTGTGAATAGGATGATGATTTGGATGTGTTTACCTTTGCCATCTATCAATTTTTATCCCCCTGGGAAAGTGTTAAGAAAGTGCAAGACTTCTAGGTGCTGAAGAAAATAATCATCCTCCAGAGCTGGAGGTGAGAAATCTCTGAAGAGTCTGAAAATAAACAGCCATATGTTTTATTGTAATACTAGACCTGTCCATTTGTCCATATGTATCAATCTTAAGAATTTCTGAAGGCTCCTTCAGAGTGAGCTTGAATGCACACTGAACTCACATGTGACCTGCCTCCTCTTCAGCTGGGTAGTAGGAGAGTATCCAGTGAGTTGTATGATTTGGCTTTGTTTCTGGTAAAACCAGTTAGTTCCCACAGCTCTATGGACTGTTGTCTTTAAAAGAGAGATACAGACCTTTCTTTTTTCTGGGTGGGCTGTGCTGGAGGTGGCCATGTCAGTTTTCTTCTGTAATTAAGCTGTGTCCTCTTAAAACCGTTTTCATGATTTTGTTTTGCATGAGTGACTCAAACACAAGGTTGTAGGCTGCCATCCACTCTGTTCCACAGCCCTGTGTGGTGTCTTATTTCAGACATCTCAGCTGAAAAACATTGTTTTAGGAGATACCAATTCCCTTCCCTCCTCCAGCCCAGAAGTAAAGCTTAAGCTGCACAATGGACCTTGATAAATTAAAATCTAGGAATTTAGACGGGTCTAGTTTGGATTTGGGCTGTCCCCATCTGAGTACTGGGGCTGGATTTACCTGCATTTTCATTAATGGTTTCCTGGGATGGATTTGTAAATGGGAAGATTTTATAATCTTTGAACTGGTGGATGCACATACATTAATTTGCTCCTATTTGTATATTAGGACAGCCAGCCCAATCCTGGATAGATGGCCTATGCAACTGGCAAGGTGGGCTGCATTTGAGAGAACAATCCAGAGCTGCAGAGAATAAGGGAATGCACTGGGACCAGAAAATGTCTGTATCTTGTGACTGCCCTTTTAGGGAGCAGCAAACACAGTGATCACTGGTCTAGAGAATGCTTCAGGGAAACAAGACTGGTATGTGAGGTCACTAAGGTGCAGGCGCTTTCCTTTTAAATGACCAAATTGAGAATACATTGTATTTATTGCTCAAACTGGATCTTTGTTCTTGAGAGAATTCTCCTAAATCATATGATGCTTAATGAACAATGGATGTTCTGTTCTGTCAGACTATTAGATGAGCGGGAGCCACTAACTGACGTTCATTTATATCTGAAAGAAAACAGAACTGCCAGGAATCAATGCAGCAGATGCTTTGTATCAGACTGCCACATTATTTGAATACTGATTTATCAGGAAAAACATCCTGGCAGTGTCAGGGACCCCCTTTGGACATTTAACACTAGGCTGCGCAGAGTACTAGAACAGATTGTATAGCATAGTCCTATAATGCCCAGGGCCTTGATTAGATGGGATCTAATGATGGAAAAGATCCATTACTTTTTATCATTATGATCGAACTGCACTTTCATTTTACAGTCCATTTTAAAACTTGGTGCAGTTTGAAAAGCCCATAAAATCAATTTGATTTATAGCTAAAGCAGTTGAAATCTGGTTTTATAAACAGCTCCATGAAAATCTAAGACAACCATTATACACTACCTACCAGAAGCTAAATGGAACCAGGACTTTGCCAAAGATTTACCTCATAAGGCTGTCTTCTGCAGCCAGATAAATAACCAAAGTTCCTAAGTGTTGCTGTTTTCTCTGCAACATACAAGGCTTTGGAAGAAGAGTCTGTTCAGTCTGTGTAAGGGTTTGACCTGATGCAAGTATTGGCATCTTTGTGTCTACGGCACATCTGCAGTACAACTGGACCACTGTAGGATAAGTTCCTGTTGTTTTATGGGAGAAATCCAAGAAACTGCCAGGTGAGCTGCCTGCTTCTTAGAGGTTCAAGACTACTTTTAACTCTTTTCACTATTGTTCTGTTACCTTTGCAGATTTACCCCAATAGATGGTGTCTGACAACCCCAGCATGTTACAATGTTAGTAGAAGGAACAACCTGTCCATGTGTTTTGAGTTAATCACTTTCATCCATGTATGATTACAAATTAATTCAGAACTTTATTTTTTCATTAAAAGTGGTTATTTTAACAAATGGTGCTTTTTTTCTTAAAAATATGAAGCATCCATTAATGTGATCATTTTCTCTTTTGCTTTTTCTTTCCTGGATTTGAAGTTAGGATTCTGTTATGTTTCCATAGTGGACAGAGGCCCTAATAAGTGTCCAGTAGGGCTAGGTGATGGAAAACATCCATCTGGCGTTTCTGTCTGGTGGAGCTTGCAATATACGAAATCAAATGACAGAGGGAGGGTGGGGAGTGATGCCCTCAAATAGACACAATTTTATATACATTCTTTATCAAGCGGGGCGGGGACAGAGTTGCAAAGGAGAGGGAAGCAGCCGGTGTTTGGTGTGGTGGGGATTCAAGAAGGGCTGACTTGATGAGAAGATGATTTTGGCAGCTGTATTGTTCTTGTCTACGGCTGAGGGCAAGGGGCCCGGCCAGAGGCAGGGCGGCGGTGCTGCTGCTGCCAACTGATCGCTGGAGTGTTGACGCTCGAGCTCCTGGGCAATTTTTACCGGCCCAGCTCCTGCAGCCCCGCACAAAGCGACGCCCTCCCCGCAGGGAGCGGAGGCAGCCCGACCCGGGGGGGCGCTGAGCTGCCTGGGGGCCACGAGCGGGGAAGCCGGCGCTCGCTGTCGTTTCTCCGCGATGCCCCCAGCTCCACAGGGGCGCGGCCCAGCGACTGCTCCAACTACAGCTCCCAGCCTGCCCTGCGGCCCAGGGACTACAACTCCCAGCCTGCCCTGCGCACACCAGCCCGGGAACAGGCGTGAAAGAAGAAAGAGGCGCGATGCATGCTGGGAAAGGCCGTCAGTGCCGGGCGGAGTCTCGCTCGCTCTGCCGTGGGGGCGGGGTAAAACAGACCGCTTGGCCCCCGCGCGGGAAATCCGTCCCGGAAGGCGCGTACTGCAGGGGGCGACGAGGGTCCGGGGGGGGGGGGCGCAGCCATCTTTGTTGGGGGCAACGCGCGATGCCCAAATCGTGCGCGGCGCTTCGGTGCAGTAACCGCTATAGCAGCCGCTGCCGGCAGCAGCTCACCTTCCACAGGTACCGGCCCCGGCCCCGGCCCCTCCCCGCCCGCCTTCCCCGCCTCAGGGACCGGCCCCGGCCCCGGCCCCGGCCCCTCCCCCGACTCAGGTACCGGGCCCCGTCCCCTCCCCGCCCCGCTCCCCAGACTCAGGTACCGGCCCCGGCCCCTCCCCGCCCGCCTTCCCCGACTGAGGTACCGGGGCCGGGCCCCTTCTCTCAGGTACCGGCCCCGCCCCTCTCCCCCGACTCAGGTACCGGGCCCCGGCCCCTCCCCGCCCCGCTCCCCAGACTCAGGTACCGGCCCCGGCCCCGCCCCGCCCCCCAGGAAGCGGGGCCCAGCCCCTCCCCTAGATACCCGGGCCGGTCTCTCAGCCGCTGTCTCCCGCAGGTTCCCGTTCAGCCGGCCCGAGCTGCTGGCGCGCTGGGTGGGGAACATCGGCCGCGGCGATTTCCAGCCCAGCTCGCACACGGTGCTCTGCTCGCAGCACTTCCAGCCTGACTGCTTCAGCGCCTTCGGCAACCGCACCAACCTCAAGCCCAACGCCGTGCCCACCCTCTTCGCCTTCCCCCGCACGGCCAGGGGCAGCGCTAGGGGTGCCAAGGTCGGCTGGCTTATTCCTGGAGATTTCATCACATGACAGTCTTTGATTAAAGATTAATTCCTGGAGACTCGGTAACCCTACCGGGTTTTAGTCCTGGTTGTGGGAGCTAGTGGGTAGAGCAGGGGCTGAGCATTGGGCTGTGAGACACTGGGGAGCTTACTGGACACTGCGCTACCCCTTCTCCTTCTGTACAATGGTCGAGGAGGTAGGTAGAGCTCCATATATTATTATAACGGACACTGCTCTGTCCTCCCCTCACAAAGGGCATCACTTTATTTCACATCCCATGTGAGCTGTTCCTCAGTGTCCCAAATGCTCTGCCCCTTGCATTCGTCAAGGAGCCAGTCCCTGCTGTGGATTTTTATGAAGTCAGTTCGTGATCACTGTTAACCTAAGCCTGCTCCCACTGAAATCAGTAGTAAAAATGCTGTATCTAGTAGGAGAGTGGTCAGATCTAATTGTGTGTTTGATATACTTTAGCTGCTGTCAGTGATGGGAAAATACTAGGTGCTCCTGTTAAAATAGCAATTAATCTTCAGCTGCTCTCCTTACACTTACAACTTGTCAATATGCTGCAACAAATATTCTGATTTCTACCCTGTGAAAGAGGTTCTTGAAAAATGGCATCCTGCACACAAATTCCCTCTTATATATGGAGATATACCTATCTCACAGAGCTGGAAGGGACCCTGACAGGTCATTGAGTCCAGCCCCCTGCCTTCACTAGCAGGACCAAGTACTGATTTTGCCCCAGATCCCTGGGTGGCCCCCTCAAGGATTGAACTCACATCCCTGGGTTTAGCAGGCCAATGGTCAAACCACTGAGCCATCCCTCCCCTCAAAGTGAAGTCCCACATATTTATTCGTGCAAACCATACATGTTTAAAATACTGACAGATGAGAGAAGCATGTTCTACTCTCCTTGTAACAATTCAAATAGTACATAACTATGATGACTCTTGGCTAGAGTAGCCACAAGTTCCCTCCCCCTCAGTTCTAGCTAAAAACCTGACATGAGTGCTATTCTGCCCTACCCCTTTCAAAGGTAAAGGGGGAGAAGAGATCCTACCAGGTCTGAGAGAGATGCTAGTTCACCTGGAATTGATTGTGGCTTAGTTATAACTGACCTTACATAAACAGAGTTTATGCATATATATATATATACACATCACCCAGTCTTACTCCCATTTTGCTTAGTCAAACATTAAACAGAGGAAGTTTTTGTTAAAACCTTGTGTGAAGCTTAAGTCTACAATACCACATTGTCTTAAGGACAGTGATCATTTTTTTATTGCTGTCTTTTTCCCTTGGAAAGCCAAGAATGTTGCATGTGGTTTCCTTCCAAATGGGAGTCAGACTTGGGCAGCAAGTAACACTGGGATTCTCAGAAATGTCACACTAACCTGAGAGCCTTGTCCTTACTGTAGCAAATCAGGAAGAAGAGCCCTCTACATGATGCTGAGGATTCCAAATTGCCTAAGGTACATTTGTCCCTTCCAGCCTTTTGCATCCTTTTTTTTAAAACCTGAGGACAATGCTGCATTTTGCTGTACAGCACATGATGATTGTCTAGGATTTGGATCCCTTCTCACTGAAGTACCCCCTTTTTGTAGATACTTGTCTAAATATTCCAAACTGTGTGAAGCGAGTATTTTCACTGGATGGCACTGAAGCAAGCTAAAATTTCAGTCCCAATTGCTTATCACTTCTATTTTAATTCCAGTTAGTAACTTTGTACTTTATGTTGAAATAAAAATGAAGGCCTAAAGGGAGCGTATGGCTCATTTACACTGACCGTCTCTCCTGGAATAGAGATCACCTTAAGCTGTAATATTAGTAGTGTTGAAAATAAGAGCTGCTTGAGTTTGGGTAATTCTCTTGGTCTCTTTAGGACTTTACAAGGACAGAGAAAGGAAGGAGATTAGATGAAGAAACTGTTCTACATCAAGAGCCCCAACCCAGTAGAACAGAGGAACCAATAGAAGAGGTAAGAGTTTCTTTACCTCACATCTTAGGCAAAAATCAAACATTGTTGACAGTTACACACAGCTGAGCTCAAAGCACTAGAGAGATAGGGAAGCAGAAATGAGTGAAAGTTTTATCACTTCACATAGAAAAGAACTGGCTGTAGAGGCCCTGGGACTCTTGACTTGAAAACTTAATGATTCCTACAGAACTGGAGAGCAAGCACCTGTTGAGCTTTGGTGACTTGACCTTGTTTCAAGAATAATTCAATTTTCATGAAGTATATTCAGGTGGATTGGGTAAGCTCAATCCCAGCCACTGCTAGTTTCTGGGGATTTGACTTCAAACACAGAAGGTCCCACATGAAAAGAGTTCAGTGCTGAGGTTTGGGGATATCTGTCTATTACAAAAACTACCATGCAATTTGCCTGAAAATAAACTGTCTAGTGGTTACAGCAGGAACGGGGGAGTCAGGAGACCTGGATTATATTGTTGGGTCTGCGACTGACTAGCTGTATGTTGAGCAAATCACTTCCTCTTACTGTACAATGAGGAGAATGCAAACCTCCGCTGTGAAATATGGAGACACTTTAGTCTGAGAGAGAGAGAAAGGCAAGGTAGCACGACTAGTGGGAAAGCTTCTGCTTGACTCCCAGGATTGGAATAGCGGCTGCTCAGGATGAGGTGCATTAGCCATGTTGCGGAAGAAGCTTACGTAATGTCTCCCTGTATAATACCCATCCAGCCAAACTCTGCATCCCTCACTTTCACTCCCTATGTTCTTTTCAGGTTAGCACAACTAAGGCAACAGAAGTGGAGGGCTGGCTGCTGCAATCCAGGCCCCCAGTGCAGAGACACCACCCAGTTCAGACCTCAGATCACAACTATGCTGTCAGTGACTGTGCTTCCTTAAAACAAAAACTTTTCCAGGCACTAGAGGAAAATGAAAAACTACAAAAATGCCTGAAGGTTAAAAGCCTGGCACTGAGGAGGATGTTTGTGCGGCTCCAGGCCTGCAAAAAGGAGCAGCAAAAACACCAGGCCAGACAGCCTAGGGGGAGGGAACAGGGCCTGACTTTCTGAACACTCATCTACCAGCAAGAACTGTGGTTCGACAGGCTGCAGGCTAGAGTACTTTAATAGAGTGAGTAATGTACTCATTATTGTTTCTGATGAGCATAGCTTAAAGTTCACGTACCTCATAACTACCCAGCATGCACATGGTCAAATGAGAGCTAGCAAAGGGAGCTTGGCTGAGAAATAGATTGTAAAAAATTCCCTAAACCTGCACTTCTTGCCTCAGCAGTTTTAATTTAAATGCCTTTATAATAAAGTAAAAAGTGCCAGCTGTATATGGGTGTGTGAGAAGAGACCCTGGGAACTTTTCTGGCAATTACATTTAGTTAAGCTAATGTTAAGTCATAGAGACATTGTTTTTTCAAGGTGTGACGTAATTCCAAAGTTGTAGAACTACTGCATGAGCCAGAGACCACTTTTGTAAGTCATGGTGGTAGCTCTCTTCTCCCCATCCCACCATTCTGTATAATTTATATGAAAATAGATTTTCATGACAGCAAAAACTGTATTATAACTATTTACATCAGGCAAACATCAGTGAGAGGGTAAATGATTTTATTCTTGTATAAAGTTAATGAATTATTGTTTAATGTTTCATCTCTATTCTGTGGCTGGATTTTATCTGCTCTGTTGGGATTTTTTCTTATAATAATTAACAGCAAACGTTTTGCTGCTATTTTATATCTACTACTACTTGCATCTCAGCCTTTACTCAATCCCCACACAATCCTGTTACGAGAAATTGTGTTACAGTAGCCAGAGCAACATCATTCTAAGCACCCTACAAACACAGATGAGACAGTTCCTTCCTAAGAAGAGCTTACAGCCGAGGCTAAGATACAATAATAAAATAAAAAGCTGGTGATAGGTGGAAGAGGTGACGCACATTTGAGTATTTTACTGAAGATGCTGGCATCCTGCCCAGCCATCACATAGCAACTTACTGTAAAAACCACCATTCACAGTGGGTCTTGAGGAAGGATTTGAAAGAGGCCAAGCTTGTATTTATAATAATGTAACTAACTCACCACCCACAGTTTTCAAAGAGGATTTATTATGACAATACAGTGTTTTCTCTTCCACCAGCTTTAAACAAGGTGAAGTAATCAATATGTGGAAGAGCCATCTGCAGCAAAGGAGACACCGGGCAGTTTTCAACTGAAAATTGATTCAACACAAAATTTATTGCACAGTTGACACTTAGCTTCAGATCAAAAAACACTGTGAGATGGTAGTGAATGAAATGCATTCCTAGAACAGGCGCTGTTCACACATAAAAAGGTGAGTTTTTTCTGATAAAAAAACTGGCAAGCAGCACTTGATTGTAGGAACAAGGAGGGGAGAAATTATCATCAGCTTTCCTGGAACAGCTGTGATAAACCTGCTCTTGGACAAGAACTATTGCAAATGAAATTCCCTGATGTAATTTCAGGCTTGTGAGGGGGAGATAGGACTGACAAGTAAACACAATAGCAGTTACACTAAAGAAATAAGGGGCCAAGGTGCATGTCAGGAAGTTATTTACTCCAGTAGTTATCAGTAGCAACAATGCCTCTGTTCATATGCACTTTTTCCTAAATCTCTTGCATATATATGATGGACACCCCCCCAGGACTGGCCAAGAGTAGAGCTACATTTCTGCCTGCATAATAGCCACCACTCTCCCTTTTATATAAATATCTAAAAGTACTAAGAAGCCAGATACTTAATAGTGCTATTTCCAGCAGCCCTGCTGCTTTCAGCTATGTTGGTAGACCAGGAGTGCACCTCTCTGGAGGTAAGGTAAAATCACAGGCAGGGGTTGCATCCTAAGGCTATTCTAGGGAATCTAGCCACTCAGACTGGCAGTCACGGTTTTGAAGTTTTCACTTGTTCCTCCTATTTGGCACATGTCTACGCTTTGATCTGGTTTACTTGTATCAACTTCATTTCCCTCTTTTCCCAGCATAAAATCAGAGGGGAAGAGTTGCAGCACCAGAATCAGCTAGGAACAGAACTATTCAGTTAATCTAATTCACTTTTCCCCCAAAAAGACTTAAAACAACACGCAGTCCTGGGTGAGGAGGAGCAAAATTAATTTGACATGGACAGTGGTTATAATCTATAATTAATGTGGAGTAGTAACAATGCTTGGAACGAATGCTACTGGCAGCTGGATGGAAGCGTGCTGAAAAAGGTCCACGTGATTAGGAAAAGCAGAGAACTTCATTCTAAACATACTTGTCCTTAAACAAAAAGTACATATTAAATACAGAAGTGGGATGAACAGCACATCCTCTGTCCAGTCACAGGATTGATAGAGAGGATTCTTAGGAGGTGGTCACAAACTTCACTTTTCCCTTAGGAGCAGAAAGGGTTAAATTAGCTAGTTGTTTTCAGTTAACTTAACCCCAACCCCGTAAGCTTGAGAGAAAGGGAGAGCAAAGAGTCCTCCTCCACTTCCTATCTTGCTGACAGTGAGAGGAAACAATGAGACTGGACAAATGAGCTGCAGTTAACTCATGGCAGGAAGGGCTTGGACACATGACAGCTGGGGCTCTACCCGTCACACCTCCCAGGCAGGTGATGGGCACGCAGAGAGCACTGCACATTCTCAGCCATGTTCCCTATTGGCTGCCAAGCCACAATCCAGGGCAGTATTGCCTTGGAGGTACCTGTAAAAGCAGGTTTTCTCGTTACACCTTAACATAATTGGTATGACACCGCCTTCTATATGGATCATAAAAATAAAAACATCTCAGTTTCAGTTTCAAACTTGTAGAATCCAGGAGGAAGGTTTTGCAGCTTCTGTTGATTCAGGTACCATACATGACACACTGCTTTCTCACCACATTAGCCATCCGCATCAATCCTGTGAGCTGTTAAGAACAAATGGACTCAGTTCATGTTTATTAATAGAGATGTCCTAACTCTCAGCAACATTTACCATAGTGTCAGTTGCAGAAGAGAATTACTAGCAGCAAAGGAAATCACTGAATGCAAGATTCTCACCAACTTACAAAAGCATCAAAAGTAAGAGACTGATCACTTAGGGCTTGTCTACATCAGAAAGTTGCAGCGCTGGTGAGGGAGTTACAGCGCTGCAACTTTGAAGGTGTACACATCTGCAGGGCACCACCAGCGCTGCAACTCCCTGTTTGCAGCGCTGGCCGTACTCCCGTTTTGTCTGGGGTGTAGAGGATCCAGCGCTGGTGATCCAGCGCTGGTAATCCAATGTAGACACTTACCAGCGCTTTTCTTGACCTCCGTGGAAGGAGGAAGCCTCTGGTAATCAAGCTGGTCTCCTTTCCCGGTTTGCTCTCTCGTTCCCGGAGCCCAGAGCAAGCAGGTCTCCTTCCCTGCGGTTTGCTGGGTGGCTCCGGGAACGAGAGAGCAAACCGCGGCGAAGCGGGTCTCCTTTCCCGGTTTGCTCTCTCGTTCCCGGAGCCCAGAGCAAGCAGATCTCCTTCCCTGCGGTTTGCTGGGTGGCTCCGGGAACGAGAGAGCAAACCGCGGCGAAGCGGGTCTCCTTTCCCGGTTTGCTCTCTCGTTCCCTGAGCCCAGAGCAAGCAGGTCTCCTTCCCTGCGGTTTGCTGGGTGGCTCCGGGAACGAGAGAGCAAACCGCGGCGAAGCGGGTCTCCTTTCCCGGTTTGCTCTCTCGTTCCCGGAGCCCAGAGCAAGCAGGTCTCCTTCCCTGCGGTTTGCTGGGTGGCTCCGGGAACGCGAGAGCAAACCGCGGCGAAGCGGGTCTCCTTTCCCGGTTTGCTCTCTCGTTCCCGGAGCCCAGAGCAAGCAGATCTCCTTCCCTGCGGTTTGCTGGGTGGCTCCGGGAACGAGAGAGCAAACCGCGGCGAAGCGGGTCTCCTTTCCCGGTTTGCTCTCTCGTTCCCGGAGCCCAGAGCAAGCAGGTCTCCTTCCCTGCGGTTTGCTGGGTGGCTCCGGGAACGAGAGAGCAAACCGCGGCGAAGCGGGTCTCCTTTCCCGGTTTGCTCTCTCGTTCCCGGAGCCCAGAGCAAGCAGATCTCCTTCCCTGCGGTTTGCTGGGTGGCTCCGGGAACGAGAGAGCAAACCGCGGCGACGCGGGTCTCCTTTCCCGGTTTGCTCTCTCGTTCCCTGAGCCCAGAGCAAGCAGGTCTCCTTCCCTGCGGTTTGCTGGGTGGCTCCGGGAACGAGAGAGCAAACCGCGGCGAAGCGGGTCTCCTTTCCCGGTTTGCTCTCTCGTTCCCTGAGCCCAGAGCAAGCAGGTCTCCTTCCCTGCGGTTTGCTGGGTGGCTCCGGGAACGAGAGAGCAAACCGCGGCGAAGCGGGTCTCCTTTCCCGGTTTGCTCTCTCGTTCCCGGAGCCCAGAGCAAGCAGGTCTCCTTCCCTGCGGTTTGCTGGGTGGCTCCGGGAACGAGAGAGCAAACCGCGGCGAAGCGGGTCTCCTTTCCCGGTTTGCTCTCTCGTTCCCGGAGCCCAGAGCAAGCAGATCTCCTTCCCTGCGGTTTGCTGGGTGGCTCCGGGAACGAGAGAGCAAACCGCGGCGAAGCGGGTCTCCTTTCCCGGTTTGCTCTCGCGTTCCCGGAACCCCCCTTGAAGCCGCCCAACAGCGCTGCAGTGTGGCCACATCTAACACCACTTGCAGCGCTGGTTGCTGTAAGTGTGGCCACTCTGCAGCGCTGGCCCTATACAGCTGTACTAATACAGCTGTAACAACCAGCGCTGCAAAACTTTAGATGTAGACATGGCCTTAGAAACCAGAATTCTTCAAAGGATAGCGCACAGTCTGAGGTGCCCAAGACTGGTTTAGAAAGGACTTGTACTCTTCAGCCAAATCACAAAGCAGCTATTCATAAGAGAGACACCCAGAACAGGCTAACTCCTCAAAGCTAATGGCTCCACTGTCCCTGGAAGAGCACTTGCACAATTGAGACATCCTAACCAGCAACAGCAAGGCACCACTGATGCCAGACACTGCGATGGAGTGCAACCCAGTGAATTGGGAGGGGGAGGGGGGCGCGGAGAAGATCCTGTCCTCTCTGCTGGAATTGGGGCTGTGTGACTGGAGGAAGGAGAAAACAATCCTTACTACTTACATTGCTTTGGTATCCTAAGGGCCTCGCTGTCAGCAGACATCACTTGATGTAGAACTCCCCGAAACTGATACAGCACTTTCAAACTCTTCTCTTCGCCCACACAAGGGTCATAGAACCCAGGCAGCCCAGCCTTCAACAACGAAAACAACACACTGAGCACTCTCACAGCTTTCCCACTGGTGCTTTTAGGTTACATAGAAAGAGGGAGTTTTAAAAGGAGTTGAAGCTGGTTTCCTGCACATGGGACACCATCAACACCAATTAATGTAAAACATTAAAGACACTTTCAATTACACCTGCCTAAAGGTTGGTTTTATAAATAAATTCTCCTATTTTATTAAATATTTTTCTCCTCCTGAAGCTGAGTAAGAGACTTTCACAAACAACAAGGGAAACTGACTGTGTAGGGGAATCAGCAGAAGTGACTACAAAGGGCAGCCAAGGTAAAGTAAATTCAAAGTAAATAAAAAAATAATTCTCCCCTTTAATCTTTTTGCTAGTGGTTTTAGGCATTATTTATAACAACAGCAGGTAAATAATTTTCAGACGTGTAATTTTCAAGATGACAGTGTCCCTTGAACATCCAACATCAGTTGAATGAATCCTTCTCTACTGTGAGAATGGTCCTGAGGGGAGGTGGAAAAACTCTGCCTGCTGCTACAGTGGTCATGATTGGCTACTCTTCCCAGGAGGCAGGCAAATCTACAGCAGTTATTACATATCTGACAATATAATTGAGCGAGGCGAGGCGTGGCGTTCCGTTCCTGTACAAGCCATGGACATTCAGGAAAAGTGTCAGCTCTGCTAGGTGTTCATGGTGGTTATTTAAACTCTATCATTTAAGAATACTTCGGAGCAGCTCTTTTTGTGGATGCGCTTGTTCTGGATTAGAGTTCACTTCTGGTTTGTCTGCCTGCACTCTGCCAGGGGAGGAGGAGGTGGTGCAGGACTGGGATGTGCAGGGCCTGCAGCAAAGGTTAGCACCCACAAGGCAATTCAGCACGTCATTGCATACCTTGGAGGCCTCTGTGAGGATAAGCTTAGAGTCCTTCACCAAGCACTGCAGGGGCACGGTCACATCTATGACTTTCACTTTCTCGTTCTTCCTGCTATTGTCATTGACAAACTTCCCATACCAGGCATTCACTATTATCAAACCTGCATTCCACACAAGAACAAAGATATGGTAAAAGGCTCCCCCAGGCACTTGTAGAGAAACTGACGAAGAGATAGGAGCCGGAGGGGGGACATGCTGCTGCTTCCAGGAGCTGCTTGAGGTAACTGCCGCCTGGAGCCTGTACCCCTGACCTCCTCCCATGCCCCAACCCCTTTCCCTAGCTCTAATCCCCCTCCCAACTCCTCGATCCCAGCCTGGAGCACCCTCCTGCATCCCAAACCCCTCATCTCCAGCCCCACCCCAGAGCCTGCACCCGCAGCCAGAGCACCCCCCATGCCCCAAGCCTCTGCCCCCAGCCCTGATCCCCCTCCAGCCCTCCGAACTGCTCAGGCCCAGCCTGGAGCACTTTCTACACCCCAAATCCTGCATCTCCAGGTGAAGCCCACATCCCAACCCCCTGCTCCAGCCTGGAGCCCCCTCCCACACCCTGAACTCATTTCTGGCCCCACCCCTGAGCCCGCATCCCCAGCCAGAGCCCTTACCCCACCCCCCAGCACCCCAACCCCAATTTTGTGAGCATTCATGACCCACCATACAATTTTCATACCCAGATGTGGCCCTCGGGCCAAAAAGTTTGCCCACCCTTAATACCTATTTTCCACTTCTCTCCCCAGCCCTCCAATCTCTGTAGGGATCGCACTCCCCCTTCCTCTCCTCAAACCCTTCAGAACAAGTACGTCATGCTGCACTTTTTACCCATCCTGGCTTCCTCTGCCTCAATTATCCTCCGGACGGACTCTTGCATTAACCGAACCTGCCACAACACAAAGGACAAAACATAATTCAGCAGTCAGATTCCATTTAAAAGAGCTATGAACCCCAAGTGGGAATAGTTTCCTTAAGCTGAGAAGGCTCATGAGGGATGAGTGAATTAGGAAGACACCTGCAGACCAGGGCCTGGGCATTGTCTCAGAGCTCACCCGCGCATAAATATGAAAATGAAGGTCAGAACAAAAACACAGGCAAAGGGGAAATGCCTCAAACTGCCCTGGGGTTGCGGTGACAGAGTATGGGAATGTTAGGGACCATAGGAAGGCTCCAAGTGAAGTCTGGAGATCATCCAATCCATGGATAGAGTGTCCCAGAGAAATGAACGAGTGTCAGCAATTGTGGCTTGCAGGTGGCTCTGTATGCTGTTGCCCATGCCAATGACAGCAGCCCACTCAGCCATTGGGGTGAAGGGGAAGACTCAGTCTTACTTCCTGGGCTGGGGGGCAGTGACAGTTTCTTCCCCCATCCCACATACTCCCAGACTGGGTATTGCAGGGCAGGAGATGGGAGCAGGGAGGAGCAAAGAGAACATCCTGTAGCTCACGGGGGGGCACAGAACTGCCATGAGACTCTTGGCTCTTTCTGCCCCTTCTCTACTGTGAGAATGGTCCTGAGGGGAGGTGGAAAAACTCTGCCTGCTGCTACAGTGGTCATGATTGGCTACTCTTCCCCAGGAGGCAGGCAAATGTGGAAGGCAGCCAGTCAGGGAGGGGAATTTTCCCCCAGGCAGGGCTAAAATTCCCAAGAGGACTGGAGCTCTTCGTATCTTCACTAGATTGGCTCCAGCCCTGGCAAAAATCACACCACTCGAAATTGCAAGAATTGGCAACACTGCGGATGGTATGAGTTCTGCAAATGAAAGTCGGGACACAGCTGGAGAACAAAGTGGGTGGCATGTGCTGTATGGAACAATATAACCAAGGATGAAACTTAACAGGCAAGACTGGGGATGGAGGAATGGACCACTTACTGCAGCTTCCGCCTCCTGCTTCTTCTGCTGGACATCACTGGCTGTACTTTCCCTTTGCTTCTCCAACTCTCTGACATGAGGAAGTTGAACAACACATTAGTTATAGGCATTAAATACCTTAATAGGCCTTAATGATCCTACAAACCTCACTCAATCAGGCTGGTTTCAAGGCCTCCGTTGGAGATTCTTTACAGCGATCATCCTTCAGGCTCCCCATTTTAACTCCCAATACAACAACTGTACTGCAGATAAATGCCCCTAAACCCGCCACCCTGCTTCCAAAAGCAATTGAATAGGAGATCCCAGTTCTATTTAAAACACATGACCTCAGACTCACTTCTCCTTTTGTGCCCTGAGGTAGGGTTTGATGATTAGCCTATGCATGGCAAAGTAGATAACTAAGGGTCCAACAGTGGCGTAGAACACAGCACTGGGGAGCAGCTGATCTGTCAGGTGGACAGGAAAGAAATAGGTCTGGCTGGCCCTGTTCAACCTAAAACAAAGAAGAACAAAGCAGCTTATCAAAGCAAGTCTGGAGTTCTAAAGCACACACAACAGAACATGTCTAATGCCGGCCAACAGTGTAGGCTCCAACTCAGCAGCAGCAACCACCAGAGGTAGTGGGATAGTCTGAATTCTGAACCCAAAGGTGAAGAGCTCAGACTAAATCAGAACAACAGCAATGGAGACGTCTGAAGCATGGCAGAGCCCTTATTTTTAAGGAGTAGGTGTCTCCTCTGAAGATATTTGGTTGGAGCGGCAATGATGTTCTGGAGTCTATTTAAAAAAATCTTGAGAGAATCTCTTATGGTCCCAGGACTCATTGGGGAAAGACACAATCACCCCTTCCAGAGGGAAATCAGAAGCAGTTGCTTCTCTGAAAGAATCTACTGCTGCACTGTTCCTCACCACCACTTCCCGGATTCCTACCCAATAAGGCAAGGAACATTACTGGTCCCTGTACACATCATGAGATAACCAAAGTTCAAGGTACACAGGAACAGAGGATGCTCTCACAAGAAGGATCACATTCATGCATGTGCCTTGCAGGAAGGAAAATATTAATGTTCATCAGTTGCTTATAGTCAAATTTATTTTAGCAAGTTTGTCATGATCTGAAGTCTTATCATCAGGACTGCGATCTTAGTGTTTTTGGATAGGTTCTGTAGTGTTGTCATGCCCTCTGCTGGCAAAATCAAAATATGCACAAAGTCTATCAACACAGTGTTCTGTTACTACCTCTTTGAAAGCTGCATCATGTTAACTAGTGAAAACTGATATATTCTTAACTCTAGCAATCTAGGTTGGTCTGAATTTTTGCCTGTGTAAAGCTGTGGTAACTGGAATGCAATTAAATATATAAAAAAAAAAAACTCCTCAGTATCTATCCACTTACAGTAATTTGCCACACAATTTTTAAAATGCACCCTCAGATATTTTTAATGTACTTGCGCACCAGTGCCAAATGAAATGCTCAGCCTCCAACAGAAGTAGGCTTAGAGGGCCACATCCCTCTATTAAAAGTGAGAGCAGCTGCAACCTGCTCCATTTTATGGCACGTACATGCATCACAGCCTTTGGGTTCCTGTTGCTACCTTTGCTTGGCTGCCTCAATTGAATGCACCAGACACATGAATGTGTGTTACAGTCATAGCCACCAACATCACAGTTATAATCTTGAACTGACTTGATTTTCAGAGACACTCCCTGGGGAACACCAACACTGACAGTGGCTCCCAAAATACTGTGTCTGGAAATCTTCCTCTCTGCTCCATATTCCACTATGGTCCCAAAGAAACCTGCCCTAGAACGACAAAACCAGAAAACAATAAGACAAGAGCACAGTCTCCAATTTCTCTTTTACTATCCAATTCTGTTTATTGTAGTTCACCATGTATCACAAAGGAGAGGTTACCAACCTTGTACAGTAATTGGAGTTCTTCAAGATGTGCGTGATCAGAGATTTTTGTCAGCAGTGTCCGCGGCTCTGTGCCTGCGCCCTAGATATCCTTGTGCTCCGGTGCAAAACTATATGGGTGAGCAGAAGGAATAGAAGTACTGCCTCCACTCCAATTCCTTCTCAACCACGGAAGTCTAGCAAGACTGCAAGGCAAATGGGAAGGGGCAGAGGTAGTGCAGCACCCACAGGGCCACATCTCGAGGAACTACAGTTACCATACCAAGTCAGTCACCTCCCCTTCTTCAAGTAGTGTCCCTAAGGGTTCTCACTTCAGGAGATTCTGAGTGTGGCAGAAGGGTGCTGAAGAGTCTGATTTCGTATGGGTCATAGAACAGAGTCACGAAAAGCTGTGTCAGCTCTGGAAGCAAGCACACCATAGTGCTGAAAAAACGTGCACCAAAGATCAGGTGGCTGCCCTGCAGATGTCTGAGACAGGATGCTTTTCAGTAGGGCCACTCTGAGACTGAGCCCTGGTGGAATTAGCTATCACCTTAAGGGGGGACAACCCCTCCAGGCTTTGTAACAGGTTAAGAAGCATCTTACAACAGTCTTTGGGTGGAGAATGGATGTCCTTTTATTCATTCCATGACAGAGCTGAAAAGCCTTGGAGAAGCCCTAAGGGGATTAATTCTGTCGCGGTAAAAGGCAAGAGCTCTTCTTACATTCAGTGTATGGTGGCTCATTTCTTCTCTTGAAGAGTGAGGCTCGGGGTGAAACACCAGTGGGTGAATCTTCTGATAAATGTGGAACTCTGAAGAAACTTTAGACAGAAAGCAAAGATGTGGATGTAGTGTCACCTCGTTACAATACAACACTGTATGCAGTGGGTCAGCCAACAGGGCTCCTATCTCTCCAACATCCTTTCTGGCTGAGGTGATGGCCATGAGGAACCAAGTACAGAGGGACAAAGGAAGAGGGATCAACTCCCCATAGGTTCAAACTGAGGCTTCTTCAGCACATTAAGAACTAAACTGAGATCCCATGGTGGAGTGGGTTTTCTGACAGGAGGAAAAAGGTTGAACAGGCACTTAATAAGCATCATTACAGTCAGGTGTCTGAAGAACTGAAAACTCCTCAATACAGGGGTGAAAAGCTGTGATGGCAGCAAGGTGAACCTTAACCAAGCTCAGCAATAATTCCATGATTTTTAAATTTGGCAGATAACTGAAAACGTGCATCACACGAGACTTGAGAGGAGGTATAGATCAGTGGAAACATGTCCATGTCTGTAGGTAGGTTTTCCTTCTAGAAGGTTTTCCACTGAGATCTGTATGTGGTGTGATATGCACCAGTTCTATCATTTTACTGACTCGGAACAAAAGGATCTTTCTCCTCCTCACCAAATGATGTAACACACAGCTGCTCTGTTGGCCAGCATTATGATGACTGGGTTTCTCCAGATGTGGGTAAGGAAGGACTGGCAAGTGTAACAAGGATTTCCTCAACTGGTCCATTTGTCCTGAGCTGTGAAGTCCTGGAAATGCGCACTCCAGTCCAACAGGGAAGCACTGTGGTGATGATCCTGGAGGGAGAAGGCTGTGACAATGGAACTCCCACACATACCTCTTTTGGATCTTTCCACCAAGTTGCCACCCTCACCACTCCCAGCCGCCACAGGCCCCGAGGAGCCCCTAGCAGCCACGGGAGCAGGACTCCTGCACTCCCCTCATCACAGCAGGACTCCAACTCTCATTCCCCATCAACCCCATTTTGTCACAGTTATTTTCAGTAAAAGTCAGGGACCGGTCACAGGCAATAAACAAAAATTCATAGAAGCCTGTGACCAGTCCCTGACTTTTATTAAAAATAGCGGTGATAAATTCTTACCTTTAGTAATTAGTAAAGGGATGCAGCACAAGGCTGCTCTACTTAAAGGATCCTTGAGTTGGGACCCGGAGCGGTGGGTGGGACTGCACCACCCCCTCCCACCCAGGACTGGCTCCAGGCACCAGCCCAGCAAGCAGCTGCTTGGGGCGGCCAAAGGTGAGGGGCGGCACGTCCCTCACTCCCCCTTGGAGCAAAGACTGAAGCAGTGGCGGTAGAGCTGCAGATCACGACTTTTTTTTTTTTTGCTGCCTGAGGCCAGAGGTTAAGGAGACTCCGGGAGGTAAGTCAGCACTGGCAGAGTGTCTCTCTAGGTACCCCTCAGCAATGGTGACTCAGATTCCTCCCAGGTCCTCATGGAACAGAAGCCAGTATGGTACCAGGGACTCTGGACAGGGCCCCCCAGGAGTCAGATGGTAAGTGCAATCCATGCACCCTTCTTGGCTGGCTGGTACCAACCATGATTTAAGCTTGTCCTTAAAGTCCTCATGCTTCAAAGGCACCGAGTCCAGTGCCAACGCTGATGCCACTTGAGGTTGTTTACCAGACAGTTTCTCAGTACACAAAGTTGTCTTTTTAGCCGGTGCCAGGATCATGGTAGCAGTGGTTGTGCGGGAGCCTCGGCAGTACTCGTGTTGGGATGTGAGGTCTCCTGAGGCCTGGACCCAGAGGTGACTTTTCTCTTCTCTTATTCCATTCTGGAGAATGGGTTCTCTCCTTTTTTAGAGTCTGGATGGTTCTAAAGGGGCCCCAGCATCTTTACTTCCCACCACAGCAGTGATGGCGGCCAGAGCTCTCTGTGCAACTGAATCTGACATATGGGATGTGACTCGGACCCTGCAGGTCTCAGAAAACACTCCATCAACAGGAGTTTTACTCTGTTCTCCCTCGATATTGTAGACTTGCTTTTAAATCCTGAGCAGATCTTACATTTCAATGGGATGTGAGTTTTTCCCAGGCAGTGGACGCAGCTTGTAGGTCTGTCGCTGCAGGGAAAAGACCTATGGCATGTCTGGCAGGGTTTGACTCCAGGGGTCTTGGGCATAACCCATTACTCGAGGCCATGGATTGAGGCCCAAGAAAAAAACAAACACCCAGTTCAGGCAAATGAAACAGAGGGGATGCTAAAGTGTGCTAAACAATGGGAAAAGATATACAGAAAATGACTGTGAAAAGAAACAGTAAGAGACATGCAAGAAGCTGCATGGCTAACTATAGCCAACAGTGCAACGCTCTGTCTCAGGCCGTGGGTAGCTGAGACGGAACTGGAGTGGCAGCAGGGCCACACCTCCACACTATGCCCTTACACTGGAGCACGAGGATTCCTAGGGTGCAGGTGCAAACCCTGCTGACAACAGTCTCCAATCAGGAGCACACAGGTGCACGCACATCCTGAAGTGGAGCTGCCACAGGCAGACTAGTCAAAGAAATATCAGCAAATTAAAGCAGGAAACTATGTGGAAAAAGAAAGATGTGTTTGTTAGTGAGTGACTAACCATGTAAATACAGGACCTAAATTCAGGAGGCCCTTTTCAGTTAGTACAGTGACAAGCTGGCAAGGCTTACAGGCTTTGTCCTTGGTGATGATACACAGATATCAAAATAATACAGGTACAGTCTCCCCAGCTGAAGAGGACAAAGACTCATCTAAGCCCCAAGACTGTGACCCTTCATTCTGTCACATTAACAGAGAGAATTAAAAACCAAGGGAAGCAGCTCTTCCACCAAGAAATACATGGGCATCAGAGCACAAACTACACAGGCCTACAGCAGCAGTGACGGGGGTTTCCTTGCCAGACGCTCTGATGCAAGCCCCACCGGAGCATCCCCTTATACTCACTTGAGGGAACCTTTAACTCGGGTTTGATCCTCATCCTGAAACTTATGCTGGTAACTGATCATCATGAAGGAGTGGGGGATTCCGAGCTGAAACACCAGAGAGGCATGAGTTCATGGACAAGCTGTATCAGCAGCCACAGCTGAGTACTCCCACCAATTTCCTTTCCAGTCCCTTCTGCAGGGTAGACATCACCGCAGTAGCTACCACCTGCATGTCACTACCCTCCACCTGTACTCACTGAATTTTAGACTGTGCTCTGTGAAACCTTTACTTGGGGCTGAGCACGAAGCTCAGTGGGGCTTTTAACAAGAGAGGGCCTCTCTTACAAAGTGATCTGCAAAATAACAGTTGGAGAAGTGCTGCCTTGAAGGGACACTGTCAGCTGGTTTAAGGTCTCATTTCATTGCTGTTCCTGGAACTTTCCAGGCACCACTAGTTAGTAAAACTGATAACTGCCATATCATCCCAGACAAATGGGGCCATTCTGAAACACCCTTCTCCCCATCCAGCCCCGTAGGTCTTTACATTAGTGTGATCACATCAGAGCGGCAGCTGGAGTGTTCATGCCAACACTCTGGGAAAGCGCATGCATGCAGACAGGGTGGGTGGATGCACTCATTGCAGTGCTCAGAGCACTTTGCAGGTACATTCAGGAATGCCAAGTCTCTCCATATGGCAGGAAGATTAGTGTCGCTTTCCACAGAAGAGGCAGAATCAAGGCTGTATTCAAGTGTCTCCTGGAAATACTGGGCTAGGCAGCAAGCACATCAGGTGATCTAAGCACATTTGTAAGCGACTGGTCACTTCTGCGAGGAACGTGTTGCAAGATTTCTGACCCTGGTGAATTAAGTGGCTGCTGTAGGAATATTTCTAACTAGTACAGGAGCAGCAAGAAAATGTGACTGGTCTATTGCCCTGAAATTGTGCTTTGCTCTTTCTGCAAAACATTTCAGTAAACGTGCTGTTCCTGCTGAGAGAGGCATTTCTGGTTCCATGGACACCTAGACACGGTGTGTTTGGCTGCTCTGAATGCTGAGGGGAAGGTTACGTGTTCTGCTGAGTAGAAATCATATAGACTGTCAATGTGTAATACAGGAGCAAGAATCCAGCGGCAAAATCTGCTGCTGGAATTCAGAGCAAACAGCTGCTTTTCAATGCATTCTGCAAAATGGAACTTGGAGAAATTGTTTTGAGCAGAGACATAAATTTTAGGGTACACCAACCTGACAACTTCGCTTTCAGCTCTTTTGCTCCTGCCTCTCTCTCCCTCTCCCCCATCGAGGAGGAAGGAACATCAACTTCATGGAAATCACTGGCAACACTGCTACACCTCTACCCCTATAGAAGACTGTCCTCGGGAGCCAAAAAATCTTACTGCATTATAGGTGAAGCTGCATTATATTGAACTTGTTTTGATCTGCCGGAGTGCACAGCCCCCACCCGCACCCCGGAGCACTGCTTTACCACGTTATATTCGAATTTGTGTTATATCGGGGTAGAGGTGTATGTCCATAAGCCTGCTGAAGGGACTGAGTAAGGTACCACAAACTATGCTCCGAGAAATGAAACAGTCTCCCAGTCGAGGGAGGCTGAAGCCTGACACGCTGCTCTCCATAGCTCCAGCACATTAACATTATGAGCTGTGTCCTCCAGCTCACTACTACAGTACTAGCCATCAGTTCTGGGCAGGGGGCTGCAAAGTGAAGGGCTAATCCATAAACTCATCACACTGACTAAACTCAGACAGGTGCTAATTACCTAAATTACCAACAGAGGTTATAATGGAATGGGGCAAGCTACCTTCCAATGGGCAATATAAGAGGCAGCTCTAATACTGAGAGGGAGCTTGCTCTCCATTACACACAGCCCTCTGAGTCTTACCTGCAAGGCCACTGTGAAGTGGCTGGTTTTGGTATCCCGGACAATACTTGTATTCATGGCTGACTGGATGCCCCAACGCCACTGTAAATAGCCCATCGTGTTCTTATCTAGGTTCCGCGCCAGGACAGTCGTGAGGCCTGGTCGGATTCCACGGGATGAAAACTGCAGAGCACAGTTTGTGGTGATGAAGCTACAAGAAATAAGGAGAGCATCAGCAGTGGTAAGAACAGAGACTCTCTAGACAGCCTCAAACTCCCATCACCCAGGGGCTCTGGCATGCAGGACTCTCGAGACATTTGCTGCATGCTGTAGACACTCGCTATCCTTCAGCTCCAATATCAGCTGCAATCAGTTCATACCTTAGACACTGGCAGCACTGCCAGGAGACTGCCACAAATCTAACCCCCCCAATTCAGTCAATCATGTGGTAACATTAGGGCCAGCCCAACAGGAGTGCAAACACTGGCACGGAGGCTTGCCAAGGCCTTACTGCGCAACAGTGCTGTAGAGGCAGCTCCATCACCTGCTATGGAGGCCTCCTGTTGCTGCCCAGCAGCTCCCCACCACTAGTGAGAGAGGCAGCAGCAATATGCTCTTGAGGGGCCCACGTCACAATCTGGGCTCTGAGAATGGGATGTCTGAAAACGAGAAGAGCTCAAAGGGAAGGAGACGGCACTGTCACCAATGAGAAAGAGGCTCTAATACAAATACCCACTTTTCTGCACAAAAGGATGGTTTTAGTCATTTGCAAATCACCACCTGATGAAGGGCAAACCTTGCACTACTTCTCTAATCTCCTTTCTTAATGTCAGCACCTCTCCTGCACATGAGAGTCCCAGAAGAGCCCTGGATGCAGAGGCCAGTAGTCTGGAGAATGTCACTGAGCATTATTTCTGCACAGCATCTTAAGGCTTGTTCGCTCGCTCTCCTCCCCACTTTGTAATAAGCTATTCCCGTAATTTACAGCGTAACGATATCCCACAAAGCCGCCTCTATTTCCTAACCTACCTGACCTTCCAGTTCATCCTCTGAAAAACCCAAGGCATCTAGAAGTTCCACTTCCCCTTCCTCCCCTTTCAGATGATTAAGAGGAGACTTAGTTACACTAGCCACGTTCCCTTCTTGGGAGCCTGCGTCACTTGTTGTACATGCCAATACCAGCCTCCCTCCTTTACCTGCCAAAGGGGAAAACAAACAACCCTCACCCAGTTCTCTCAAGAATCCCAAATTGAGCTACTATCCCATGTCCCAGGTGGGAAAGGGGAACTGAGTCACGGGCTTTGGGTACACTTTGAAAATAAGCAAACTGCTCCCTCCAAACGCTCCTGCTGGTGACAACACTGAACACAGTGGTTCAGATGTGAGACGCAGTCACAGGCATGTGTTTTGTCATAGTCTCATTTATTTCCGGGTTGTTCTCTTTAAACAAAAGCAAATAAGGAATTTAACTCAAGCTTTTAAATTACGCTCTCAGAACTGACTGCTCCCTTACAAATCCTGCCTGAGAAGTGGCTGTTTTCTATTGAGCTGCACATCCTGCTGATCACTCAAAACAGTAATGAAGAAGTTGCCTTTGAAAGTTGTTTCAAAAAGTGAAAACTGTGCCTGCTTCTGGTTACAACATAGCACATCATCCCAATAAAAGTGAAGCTGTGTACGCAAAACTTCACATGCCAGATGAAATAGAAGAAGCCAACAGCAACCATCTCCTCAGCAATCAATCCCTAAAGCAATAACTGCTATCACAAAAGAATAATAAAAGTTGTGAAATAGCATCCTCTCACTCCCTCCATTAAAACTGGGATCAGCTCCTGTTTTTTGCCATGAAACTAACTTAGCAGAAATACTGCACTCAAGGAAATTAAGAGCATGTATGGAGAGGTAGAGAAAAAGAAGCTCCCCTCCCCCCCACATGACTAAAGATAACACTATCTCGAAGTTTCTTCATCCACTTGACTCTGGAGCAAAGTCAGACTCTTGTGTTTAGGAGATCACAATCTGTCATGGAATTGATTGTGAGGACATAAATCCAGCAGTGTGACCCCATTACAAGGGCAAATATAGACCAAAGATGGGAAGGACGCAATCCTTGCTAAACTCTGCAGAGTACAATTAAAATGCATGGTACCAACAACAAAATCAAATTAAATCTAAGCATCTTTCCTCGTATGAAAGTCCTCTGTAAGCTTTAAACTTGGACTGCCATGTTCTATGTGATAAACAAATCCGAAGTGAATATGAAAGGGCATTTCAGTCTGGACCCTTCATAAACTGGGGCCTGGTCTACACTACGCGTTTAAACCGATTTTAGTAGCGTTAAACCGATTTAACCCTGCACCCGTCCACACAACAAGGCCCTTTATATCGATATAAAGGGCTCTTTAAACCGGTTTCTGTACTCCTCCCCGACGAGAGGAGTAGCGCTGAAATCAGTATTGCCATGTCGGATTAGGGTTAGTGTGGCCGCAAATCAATGGTATTGGCCTCCAGGTGGTATCCCACAGTGCACCACTGTGACCGCTCTGGAAAGCGATCTGAACTCGGATGCACTGGCCAGGTAGACAGGAAAAGCCCTGCGAACTTTTGAATTTCATTTCCTGTTTGGCCAGCGTGGAGAGCTCACCAGCACAGGTGACCACGCAGAGCTCATCAGCACAGGTAACAATGCAGTCTCCTGAGAAGCAAACGGAAGGTCCGGGGCAGGGCCAAAAACATGCCACTTCTACGCTGAGCTGCATGCAATTTTAGGGGGCTGCGCCACCAGTTCCCCACCCCTGTCCGTGGATTCCGATGTGGGGGTGGTAATCTCAGCCATGGCTGAGGATTCTGCGGACGGGGAAGATGAGGAGGAGGAAGAGAAGGATGAGCTTGCAGAGGGCACACAGCACTCCGTTCTCTCCAACAGCCAGGAGCTTTTTCTCACTCAGACGGAATTACCCTCCCAGCCTTCCCAAGCCACTAGCCCAGACAATGAAGCCATGGAAGTGACCTCTGCTCAGTGTACCTTTGTAAATATAAAACATGGTTTAAAAGCAAGCGTTTTTTAATGATTAATTTGCCCTGAGGACTTGGGATGCATTCGCGGCCAGTACAGTTATTGGAAAAGTCTGTTAACATGTCTGGGGATGGAGCGGAAATCCTCCAGGGACATCTCCATGAAGCGCTCCGGGAGGTACTCCAAAAGCCTTTGCAGAAGGTTTCTGGGCAAGGCAGCCTTATTCCGTCCTCCATGGTAGGACACTTTACCACGCCATGCATGTAGCAAGTAATCTGGTATCATTGCATGACAAAGCCTAGCTGCGTATGGTCCCGGTGATTGCAGGCATTCAAGCAACATCCGTTCTTTATCTCGCTGTGTTATCCTCAGCAGAGTGATATCGTTCGTGGTAACCTGGTTGAAATTCAGGAATTTAAGTAAGGGGACAGAGATGGCCATTCCTACTGGGCTGTTTGCCTGTGGCTTAGAAGAAATCCTTCCTTGCAGGTAGCCAAGCAGGGGGAGGGGAGGGGGGGAATGGCACTGAGCTTTTTTGCTACCAGCCATGCTGGGGGGGGGGGGGGGAAGGTGGGTGTTTAGCAGTGATCTTTCATGATACCTGCCACGCGGTGGGGGGAGGGGTAAAGCGATCATCCCAGAGAATTGGATGGGAGGGGGGGTGGTTTCTGCTGCTGCATGTTAACAGGAAAGAAGCAGTACTGAACGGGATTTGCTTGGTATTTGGGAAAGGAGGGCACTGTGTATATGAAGTCTGCAGAAGCTGAAAGACAATGGCTTATCATGGACGCATACAAGCTGAATTCTGCTGCCCAGACCTGCGTCTGTGAGATCTCTAACACCAGAGCCGCAGGCACTCAATATTAAGATGCAAAATGTGACCTTGTAGTGAAATCACATGTGCTATGTAAGATGAATAGTGTTGTTCACCGTGAAAGAGTATAAGCATTGCTCTGTAAAATATATCTTTTTAAGAACTTCTCTTTTTTCCCTCCTTCATGCAGCTGCAAATTTTTCAAGCCTCCCTATTCCATCTCAAAGGCTACCTCAGATAAGGCGGCGGAAAAAAAAGATGTGAGACGAAATGTTCTCGGAAATCATGGAAGTGACCCACAATGAAAGAGCTCATCTGAATGAGTGGAAGGACGTGATATCAAATTACAGGAAAGATGCCAGTGAACGTGAGGACAGGAGGGATGAACGTGAGGACAGGAGGGACGCTCAAGATGAGAAGTGGCGGCAGGAAGATCAGAGGTGGCGGCAGGAAGATCAGCGGTGGCGGGATGCAACGCTGGAGCTGCTGTGTGATCAAACTGACATCCTCCGACGTCTGGTGAATCTTCAGGAACAGCAGCAGGGTCACAGAGTGCCGCTGCAGCCCCTGTGTAACCACCCTCACCACGTTCCATATCTTCCTCACCCAGACATGTAAGAACACGTGGGGGAAGGCTTCGTGCACCCGCCCACTCCACCCCCGTGGACAGCCCAACCAAAAGGCTGTCATTACTTTGAAATTTTTTTAGTGGCCTTTTCCTTCCCTCCTATCCTCCTCCCAAACCACACCCGGGCTACCTTGTCAGTTCTCGCCCTCTTTTTATAATGACTTAATAAAGAATACATGCTTTTTAAACGATAGTGACTTTATTTCCTTAAGCAAGCTGTAATCAAAGGGGGAGGGTGGGTTGCTTACAGGGAAGGAGTCAATCAAGGGGGGGGGTGTTCATCAAGGGGAAACAAACACAGCAGTCACACTGTACCCTGGCCTGTGATGAAACTCGTTTTCAAAGTTTCTCTGATGCGCACCGCTTCCTGGTGTGCTCTTCTAATCGCCCTGGTGTCTGGCTGCGTGTAATCAGCGGCCAGGTGATTTGCCTCAGCCTCCCACCCCCCCATAAAGGTCTCCCGCTTACTCTCACAGAGATTGTGGAGCACACAGCAAGCAGCAATATCAATGGGGACACTGGTGTGGCTGAGGTCTGAGCGAGTCAGTAATGTGCGCCACTGCACCTTTAAACGGCCAAATGCACATTCTATCACGATTCTGCACTTGCTCAGCCTGTAGTTGAACAACTCCTGACTACTGTCCAGGCTGCCTGTGTATGGCTTCATGAGCCATGGCATCAAGGGGTAGGCTGAGTCACCCAGGATAACTACAGGCATTTCAACATCCCCAACTGTTATTTTCTGGTCTGGGAAGTAATTCCCTTCCTGAAGACGCGAGCGTCATGAACCCTTCCTGGCCATCCCACGTGGATGCTGGTGAAATGTCCCTTGTGATCCACCAGTGCTTGCAGCACCATTGAAAAGTACCCCTTGTGGTTTATGTATTGGGTGCCCTGGTGCCATGATAGGGATATGGGTTCCATCTATCGCCCCCCCACAGTTAGGGAATCCCATTGCAGCAAAGCCATCCACTATGACCTGCACGTTTCCCAGAGTCACAACCTTTCGTAGCAGCAGCTTAATGATTGCTTTGGCTACTTTCAACACAGCAGCCCCCACAGTAGATTTTCCCACTCCAAATTGATTCCCAACTGATCGGTAGCTGTCTGGCGTTGCAAGCTTCCAGAGGGCTATTGCCACTCGCTTCTCCACTGTGAGGGCTGCTCTCATCTTGGTATTCTGGTGTTTCAGGGCAGGGGAAAGCAAGTCACAAAGTTCCATGAAAGTGCCCTTACGCATGCGAAAGTTTTGCAGCCACTGTGAATCGTCCCACACCTGCAAAACTATGCGGTCTCACCAGTCTGTGCTTGTTTTCCAGGCCCAAAATCGGCGTTCAATGGGTAGAACCTGCCCCATTACCAGCAGGATCTCCAAAGCGCAGGGGCCCGCAGTTTGAGCGAATTCTTGTGTTCATGTCCTCATCACTCTCGGCGCCGTGCT
Organism: Gopherus flavomarginatus; assembly: GCF_025201925.1. Taxonomy (NCBI): domain Eukaryota; kingdom Metazoa; phylum Chordata; order Testudines; family Testudinidae; genus Gopherus; species Gopherus flavomarginatus. Next base: position 1,595,617 of record NC_066637.1, on the reverse strand, counting down.
GCCGTAGCCGCCGCCTCCTCGCCTGGCTTTGCAGGTCCTGGTTCAGCACAGACTGCACGAGAATGCGCGAGGTGTTTACGATGTCCACGATTGCGGTATTGATCTGAGCAGGGTCCATGCTTGCTGTGCTATGGCGTTTGCACAGTTCACCCAGGAAAAAAGGCGCGAAACGGTTGTCTGCTGCTTTCACGGAGGGAGGGGTGAGGCTGTACCCAGAACCACCCGCGACAATGATTTTTGCCCCATCAGGCACTGGGATCTCAACCCAGAATTCCAAGGGGCGGGGGAGACTGCAGGAACTATGGGAAAACTACAGGATAGCTACCCACAGTGCAATGCTCTGGAAATCAATGCTAGCCTCGGTACATGGACGCAAACCGCCAAATTACTGTGCTTAGTGTGGCCGCGTGCACTTGACTTTATATAATCTGTTTTACAAAACCAGTTTATGTAAAATCGGAATAATCCCGTAGCGTAGACGTACCCAGAGATATAAAGTAGTAGCTGTTTCTTATATTTACCATCTTGGTGTAAGATTCCGAAATATCTTCAGACCAAATAGAGGTCCCTGAAGGTCTCCAGCTCCAAACTCTAACTGTTTAAATATAAGAGACAAAACAGTTAGAAGGGAACATCTTTCCCAGTAGTTGTACAGTATTGTCTATTCTATTTACCACTGCCTTACCCTATAGACACATTAAATACCTCAACATAGCATAAATCATTCATGTCTGTTCACGTTAGCAATCTGTCTTTTCTATTAGTGTTATGCTCAGGAACACAAAAGATCTCAATGTGTATATTCTCAATGACAATAGCAAAACAATCTGCCAATTATATAGTCAGAGCATTATCATCAGAGCACTGGCTGCTCCAATCACTAAGAAACGACATGAGAACAAGCAATCGTTTGGCCTTGAGAGAACTCTTTTCTTTTTTAAATTTTGATGTTTACAGGTTAGAGATATTTTCATACTCCAGTAACTGAGACCTCCAACTCACTGAACAGCAGGTAGATGGTATCAGAGGGGTAGCCGTGTTAGTCTGGATCTGTAAAAGCAGCAAAGAATCCTGTGGCACCTTATAGACTAACAGGTAGATGGTGATCATTACAACCCAGGCCAGATTGGAATGGGTGATCAAGAGCTGGAAGACTCCACATCCCATTCCTACCCCCCGCCACTGTCTGATCTGGAGGTTCTGAGAGAGACACCCCCTTACAGTTTCTTAGCACCTGTGATGCATGGCTAGGAGGATTAAACAGCCTGCAAAATAAATAACCCTCAATACCTGTGGAGGGATAATGTTTGTGCATTTATATATGTATGAGTAGGGTCCACAATGTAATCAACAGTCCCTGTCTATGCTGTATACTGATAGTTCAGCGATCAAAAGAATATCCTAGCATTTAAATTAATTGTAAACATGGGATATCTCGGTATTCCTCTCTCTTTGACATGTACTGTGAATGGTGGAGGAACAAGCAAAATTGCATTATGTTAATTCTATAGCTAAGTACCAGTGATCAACCTCCTTCAAAAGTAATCCTAATTACCTTTTCTTCCCGGAGGAACTCCCAACTTGTCAGAGAGAACATGAAATTGTATAAAAGATCCTTGGGTCCTGATTCTGTCATCTCAGATCTGCTTCAGTTTCATCAGGGGAAGTTTGAGTAGCAAGATTGAAGTCCTCAGTGTGATATTTGGAATTAGTCTATAACCTTGTCACGGAGTTGGGGGAGACAAGGCCCTGTATCCCTGGCTTCTCGCGATTCACCATGACTCTCAGCCAGATAGTAGAACAGGATGACAGGAACACAGTCCAAGACAGGTCTTGCAGGTACAGACAACAGGATCCCCTCAGTCAGGTCCCTCTTGTGGGGGCAGGGGAGGCCAGAAGGTCTGTCTGGCCTCCCCTCCATTTTCCCAGCCAGCTCCAAACTGAAAACTTTCCAGCTCCTCCTCTCCTTTTGTCTCTTTCCCAGGCCAGGAAGTCACCTGATCTCTTTGTTCTTTAACACCTTTAGTTGGCACCTTTGCAGAGGAGGGGCCCAGGCCATTAGTTGCCAGGAGACAGTGTGTTGGCCATTCTCTGTGCAGACAGGATCACACTGGCCTCCTAGGGCTCTGCAACAGTCACACACCCCTAGACACTCAAGAAATGCATAGGGGAAACTGAGGCACCCACCCAGCACTCAGGGAAAACATTAAGAACATTCCCACTTCGTCACAAACCTCTGAACTGAATTCTAAAGGAACGCTTTGCAACAACAAAGCAGCTCACCATCTCTGCTATGAATCTAAACCTCAGTTAACTGAACTCAGGTCTGTACGCATATTGATCTTTTAACCACTCTCTCTCTTTTGTTTGAGCCTTTTCTTTTATATGATGAAATAAAATTTTCAGGAATCTTCATCATATTTGACTTGGGTACCTGGATGGAAGCCTGAGGCTGGATCACTTTAAGGGAACTCTGTTGTTTAGACTTCTAAGTAACTAGTAAGGTAATAAAGAAGCTGTTTTATGCCATTGTAGTACATCTAAGTATTGGAATATCCGCCAGCCTTAGGGGGATTGTCTGCCCCATTCTTTGCAGCTCACCCTAATTGAGTGACCACAGCTAGTCCTCACTGGGCCCCCGGTCACAGCATCATTGTCTCTAATGCTGCATTATAGGATTAGTATATGACAAAATGCTGTAAAACAACATATGGATCTTGGGATTCTAGAGGAAGCTGGTATTTCAGAGACAGGACAGTGAGTTTGTAGCCCAGATTAAATATTTCTTAGGTATTTTCTTTTGAACCACTTTGGGTCATCAAATGTTATTGCTACAAGCTAGATCACATGGGCACAATTTGCATGGAAAGGTATCAAAAAACTGGGAACTTTTTGTGTCATTTAAGATAATGGTCCAGCGTCCTGATGTACACTTCATCTTAAATAAATTGTAACAAAAACATAGACTTTATGCCATCTGAAGCCAGCCAACCCAACCCTAGGGTTTGTGACTTCTAACGTACACTGTGCATCTTCTAGAAGCTATGGGTGGCATTCCACATGAATGGCCACTGAAACTCACAATATATATGCACAGATTCACCCAAACTGGTCAAGCCAGCATTCCCTTGAGCTTCGTATAGATTTGTCCCTCCAGCTGTCCTTCCCCTTGTGCCCAAATGGAGAAGTGAGTGCACACGATTATTCACAGCTGGCGCTTCACCATCTTAGAGCTGTGCAAACTAAATCAATTCTGACACACTCCAGGAGGTAGCTAGGCAGGCATTGTTTCAGTAGTGCAAGCAGGCAGTCATACACCAAGGGGGGAAAGTGATTTTCCCATGGCTGCACAGCAAGTAAGTCGCAGAGCCATGGTAACAGCTCAGAAGTCCTGTCTCCCAGTACCATGCTTAATACATTACTCCATATGGCAAACTTGCCTTTTGGGCACCTACATGCAGTGCCTTGTGTTACAGCAACCCTCACAGACTCCCAATCTGGCAGTCCATTAACTTCCACCACATAAACCTGCATTTGGAATTAGCATTTTAGTTTTGAGAAACTCCAATTCCAGGACACGTGTGCTTTCGTTTCTAAGCAAACTCCATGACACTGCTTATGAATCTAGGCCTCACTTTGCAGTTCAGCATCCTGAAAACACAGCGCTTCCTATAGCGACTCATGAAGGCTGGGCACTCGAGAGAAGCAGCTGGCTGCATCTCTAAACTAATGGTGCTCTACTGGTGACAGTTTAGAAACAGCTATTCACTCCCCCTGCTTACTTGAATCTAGGTTTTATGCCAGGTGGCACTCCCTGGATAAGACTGACAGGTCTCCCAACCTGGGGTGCACTAGGGCTCAAAAAATAGCTGTGCAGACAGTGCTTTGAAGCTGTGGCTTCGACTCTGAGAGGGTGGGCTTCAAAGCACTGTCTACACAACTATTTTTTGAGCCCTAGTGCAAGCCCAAGCCAATTACCCCAGGCTGGGAGACTTGCTGCCAGGAGCTATGTAGACATCCCCAAGTGCCAACATCGCCACCACCAGCTAGAAGAAGAGCTGCAGGGACAAGAAAAAGGGAGGAACACAAACGTGTTAAAAACCTTCAAACCGTACGTTCTAAGCCAGATCTCCAAGCAGGAACACAGGCCCTGCAATGTGCACAGAAGCTGCTCAAGATCCTCTCGGAAAGTGAAGATGGTTTGGGAGCAACCTGATGGAGGCACCACCTCAGAGAAGGGAGACCTACCTCCGAGTTCCACTCACTCCAACATCCTCAGTGCTAGTATAGGGAAGCGCTCACTAAAAAAAAGAGGTAACATTCCATTGCAGAACCCCCAGCTACGAGCACCTTCTTTAAAGGGGCTGATCTATTGTCATTCACTTTCATTCCAACTTCATTTTTCTTCTGCCGTCAGCCAAAGGACCTCATTCCTAAACTTGTGAAGAGGGGCTAGAAGCAGGAGGATTCCCTGCAATATGTGATGTCATCCAAGAACCAGGCTGCTGCCCTCTGAAGATGCAAGTCCTTGGCTTCAATGCTTATTTCTTTGTATTTGCATTTTGTTCCACTGCATTGTTTATAGATCTCACAGATGACTGGAGGGAGTTCTCAGGAGAGTTTCACGTTAAACCCCGTCAGCACATCTGTTACAGCACAGTGTTGCAGTCTGTAGAATGCTCTTGCTGTTTCATTTATTAGTCTGGGTGACTTTCAAGGCTGCAATTCAATGTTAATTTGGCACTGTTCAGTCTCATCGGCAGAAACAGTTGTTAAACTGGCTACCTTTCAATAGGGAGAAATTCCAGAATCAGTTCTTGTTCCCTGAGTTCTTGTTCTCGTAAGTAGGTTTATTAGACATTTATTTACAGTCATTTGTTTTCCATCAGATTCAGAGTTCAGTGACCAGAGACAAACACTTCAAGTACAAACTCATTTTCCAAATAAATCCCAAGGGAAATGGAGATAGATGGGAGGAGGCTCTGCATGTGAATGAAAAGATGCCATCCCATACAACTGGACCCTTATGTCATACTGGGCACTACAGCTATCGCTTTGGGATTCCTACATGTGCTGCTTATCACAGATTTTCTAGGACATGGAGAACCACAAGGTGGAGTCTGTTCCCCTAATTTTAAACACATTTAAGGTACTGGATTTGTCTCAGTTTGTCTTCCTCACCTTCTGAAAAGGAAAGAGGAGTAAGGTCACTGGGTATTAGATCTTGATGTCTCATAGCTCTTGGAACATGCAACAGGAAGGACTCTTGGATTTTGTACAGGTGGGAATTTGTAAAGATGGAAGATTAAATAAACTAAAATCCCTCAACCTTTCTGTGACAGATGAGAGACATGGGAATTGTAAAGAGTTCAAAGGACTTTAATGAAATGTGCCAGACAAGCAAAGAAACTCCGCCTTTGGAAGCTACACCCGAGGAGAGGGCCATCAACTGGTGATTACCTGTTCCTGCGTACTAGAGATCCTAAGCTGTATAAAGAAACACTGAGCTGCCCACTCTGGGTTCTGGTTGCTGATCTAAAGACTGATATGAATTTGTAACCACAACTTGTGGGGTTTGAAGGACTGACACCTACTAGAGCCCTTGGAGTTGGGGGTGCCCTCGGGGGTAAGTTGTTTAGCACACATGTAGGTTCTTTGATTGTTTTTAGATGCTTTTGCTGTAATGCTTTTACCTTCAAAATAAATGTACTTGGTTAGAAGGAGGTTAGTGGTCATTTGTAACTGCTCGCAATACACCGATCAGAGCACTCAGAGGACAGACGCTGGCCATTTAGGCAGTCTGGCTTGCTGGGGATATCCACAGTGTGCATCAGTGAGCTGGGCAGTCTTAAAACACTGGTCAGAAAGGAGTGACACACAGGTCCGGACCCAGGAGAAGTGCTGGTGGGGAGCAAGAAACCTTTACATGGGTGCCCTTGAGGGACCACAGAGGGGAAAATACAGCTGCAGTTACCATAAAACCGTGACACTATTTCTCCAGAACAGCCAGCATCTTTGATATCTGCAATGTTGTAGCTCTGTTGGTCCCAGGATATTAGAGAGACAAGGAGGGTGAGGTAATATCTTGTACTGGATCTACTTCTGTTGGTGAAAGAGAGACGCTTTTGAGCTACACGGAGCTCTTCTTCAGGTCTGGGAAAGGTACTCAGAGTGTCACAACTAAATACAAGGTGGAACAGTTTGTATAGCATAAGTAATAAACACATATTCTAAAGGGCCATTTAAGGTGCAGTAGCCAATACCCCTGCAGTCACAGGACAAAAAAAGGGGGCTAGTGGGTTACAGATTGTTGTAAGAAGTCATAAATCCAGTGTCTTTTTATTAAGACCATGATTTTTAGGATCAAACAAAATATGAATTTAAGCTCCCAGGCTCCTCTTTTGAAGGTATTATGCAGGTTTCCATTGAGGATGAAGACAGAGGTCAGATGTGGAGTGATCATTTTGCAAAAAGTGTTCACCCCAAGGTGATATAGTAGTTTGGTCTTTTTATCATTTTCCTGTGAGAGTGCATTTACCTTTGATAAGCAGATTTAAACAATTTTCTTGACTAAACAAATCAGACCCTGCTAATCAAACTGACCTAGTGGATGTAACCAAGCCACGTAAATGCCCTGAAAGATCAGGAAGGAATGCAGCCATCTTCAGCTGAAACTGCTGCCGCCACACCCTCTGCTCAGAGACCCCTCTTATCAAAGCCATTTTCCTCAGTAATATTTAACTTCTGTTCTCACAGAGGGAGAGCCGATAACTGACAACATGGGGCTTGCAGCTATTTATATCACACTTGACTGGAGTTAAGTTAGTTTTCCCTATAGCTTCATGTGAACAACAAAAACCTGGTCTGCGGTCTCAGGCGAGTAGCCATCCAGTGCTCTGAATAACCAACCAATCAACCAAGATTTCTCAAACTCCAGCACAGCTTCTTCATTTTGGTTTACAACTTACTGCATAAATTGGGATAAAGAACTCATACAACTGGCTAGAAATAGACTGGTGGGAAGAAAAAAAAAAAAAACACGCAGTTGATGCTCGTACCTCTCCCCATCCCTTGGGGGATGTGACCCGTCTAAGAGCAAGGTTAATTGATCCGCCTCCATTCCCATTCTGGGTGGAGAGGCTGCCAGAGAGTATCGCTGTGTCTGTGGCAGTCAGTGGAGCCTGGAAAATAAATGTATTGTTATTGGATTAATCTGAGGTATTAGCAACCTCAATTACAAAAACCCAATGAACGTATTGCAAGGACATAGCCAAAACTGCACGACTGGAGAGTTTGTAAACATACAGGGACATGTAATTATCCAAACAGTGCTAACCTTTCTCTCAATTCCTGTTCCTGGGCATTTGAACTGTGTGTGGCCACCAGACTAAGTTCTACAGTCAAACTTTACAAAGCAAGAGTGCAGCATACAGACAAGTGACACTATTCCAGCACAAAACAACATTATTTGCACATTTATGAAAACATACTTACAACACCTAGACCTACACCTAGGTCTGCAATCCTGTCAGATCTCGCAAGTTATACAGGGTCACACTGGATTAATACCTCACTGGGAGACCTTTAAGGAGCATCTGAGTGCAGCAGCAGGTAATCATGATAATTCAGCATGTGGCACTCTTCCTACTGGTCAGTACTGAACCACTGTGTCCTTTTTACTCATGTCAGAAGTGAAACAGAAGTCTTTGACGACTCATGCTCCTGTTGCTTTGGATTTGGGTTCTGAAGCCTTCAGGAACTGCCAGGCAAATCAACCAACTCTATGAATCCAGTTTCAGGTAACAAGGTGAAAGTACTTGTGAGACTACCAGGTATTAACTCCTGGGAAGGCAGGGGACAGGACCCACACTGGAGCACATTCTTAAATACAAAGCCCAGTGTTTGTCCTTGGAATTTGTGTTTACATTTTAAACATCGCGTTGAAAATGTGTTTGAGAAATAAATGTTTAGCCCAGCAACCAGTCTATCCCTAGATAAGGAAACTTGCTAACAGTGGAGGCAGAGCCTTTGTAGCACGCAAACTGGAGACAAACCTCTGCATTTGTGTCCTCAAAAATGTATGAGATCTTGTCAGCACATGACCCCGCTGTAACTGAATCTCTATGCCCCAGTCCCCTAGAGTAGGTAACTGCGTCCCTCCCCTTCATAAAGAAAGATGAGAACCCCCCACAAGCAGGGTTCCATTTTGTGGTGCTGTGTGCTGTTATGCCTCATTAACTCAGAACCTTCTTTATACTTGGGCTGGTATTAATTTCACTTTACCTCAATGGACTGGGATATGTGCATTTTGTTAATTTCGATCTGGGGAAAGCTGCTCCCTGGCACATCTTCATACTCTTCATCATAACGATCAAACAGGTCAGTGGCATCTATTCCAACACTAATCGTTCCCTGGGTGAGACAAGCAAAACAATTTTCTAGCACGAATATGGTCAGTGTATGTAGGCTGAAGGACTACTACTCCTTTACATATGTTTTACAACTTAAATACATTTTTTTTCCATTTTAAAATGTTTTCCCACCCTTCTGCTGTATGAAAAGGCTCCCACAAACAAAGCAGGAAACTGAGTGATTATGCAGAGAAATGGCAAAGCATTGTCAGAGGCACAAAATAAACAAACTGAACAACAGACTGTTATAACAGCAGATAAAATATTTAAGATGTTACACATAACAGAAGCAGGAAGAACAGTTTCAGACATAAGAGGGATTTTTATTTCCTCAGAATTGACTGTGTCCCTTCAATTTTGTAATTCATCTTTTCTATGAAACTGAGCTAGAAGTTCACCTCCACTTCTGAAATATTTGAAAACAACCTAATTTTGAGCTGTGTTAGCCGGTCATCACTGATTGTATAAGTCACATGCTATTGGTTCTGTTCCCTGATTGGATGAGCTTGATTCTTATGATCAATAGGAGTGCTTGAAGAAGATAGCATTTCAGGATATGCTTAGGAGGGGTTAAACCTTTTCCTCTCTAGGCCACTTAGGCCCGGCCTGAGAATCACTCCTTTTGGCTGGCTGCTGTTGCATTCATACAAATAATTGTGTCATCAGTCCCACAGTTGTGAAGGGGATAATCAGATCCTTGTCTCTCTCACACAGATGCCTCAGTGGAAAAGGGCTTTGGGAATCTTCTCCTGCTACTATGTCAAACAGTGTCCCATCTTATGTGAAATATACCACTTCCAATAGACCATCAAGTATATGAGATTAAAATTAACTTTCTAAGTCAATTTGTGAGAGAGAAACTCAGTGGTTGGATGTTTACAGAAATCAAAATACAGCAGGAGCATGTGTATGGAAGTAAATTCTTTTTTAAATCTGTGCAGATACTCAATTGTTTTGCTGAGTTATCTATACTGGAAATGCATGGAAAATGGCAGTGTGTTTGAAGGCCTCAAGATGGTGTGTTTCACCCTTCATCTAGGGGGGTTCTCACAACAAATTTTTGTGGCCTCAGAGTCTGTTGTTGGTGGCTGCTATGACAATTTTTCCTAAAATCCTTAATTAACTTTAGGAAAAACAAATAAATATTTACATACATGTGTCCAAATGATAGTAATTTAGGTTTGTTTTTTTTGCATGTTAGGTTTGTTTTTTTTGCAGACTCAATAATAAAAATAATGTTCAGTTGTCTCTATTCTTTACTGGACCTAAACAGAATAAAAACACAAATAAGGTGCCTTCTTGTCTTTTTTGTTGTTGTCGTTTCTTTTTCTTTCTTCTTTTTCTTTTTTCTTTTTTTAAAGACCTGCTGGCTAGTAAGTCTCTTTCTGTGAAAAGGGATATTTGTACGTTTGTTAATATTACTTTTCACAGCAGCAGACTTGTTACCTAGCTGGGAAGCAGTGAAAGATGATATTAACAAACATATAAATATCACTTCTCACAGCAGACTTACCCAGCCCTGTCAAGCCGGGGACCAAATTAAGCCTTGGATGCGGATGAGTAGGGAGGCAGCAGGGGTGATGGGGTGAATAGGTGAGGGGGTCTGGGGTGACAGCGGGGGTCAAGGGCGATGAGGGGAGTGAGGAGCCAGAAGCCCTGCGGTCAGAGCCTGCTATCACGTGGCCACATCCTGCCACCCATCACCCCAGAGCTGAAGCCAGAAGCCTAAGCCCCACTGCCCCCAGGAAGATGGGGAACTCACACCGGCTGTCTGCTCCTCCAGCATTTGTGGCTCCAGAAAGGGGCAAGACCCAAGCTCTTCTGGCAGCTCCAGGGGAGGGGCCGCTGCCCCCTAGCCCCCCCCCCCACCCCCCAATAACCTCTCAGGAGGCTGTGGGCGCAGGAAAAGCCCCTGGTGGCCGCATCTGAGAAACACTGATTATGAGTCTGCATTTCAAGACTTAGAAAGGATGGCTCTAATCTTTTATCTCTTTTTAAAGCAGCACACACTATGTTCACAGTGTAATGCAAACTGTTTACATAAACATTTGTGATGAAAAGTGAAAAATGCTATGCGACCACTCTGAGAACTGAATACTGATGTCTACTGATGGAATGAAAATTCAAGAGCACCAAGAAGGTGGTTATTTTCTGTCACTGTTCGTTGTATTTACTGGAAATCAAAGCTTCATTAGGATTGTTGAACTACTGGGATTTAGAAAAGTTGTGCTAAAATTAAATCCAATGCATGCATTGTAACCAGCATGAAGGGTTTAAGACAAAACTGAAATTAGCCTACTGATTTCAAGATCTAAGAAAATTCATAATCTATTCCTACTTTTTGAGTGGATCTTCCACACAGCAAAAGAAGGGAAACATTTTAAAAACAGGAAAACGTGACTGTAAAACCATAAAAATTGCCAAGACAACTCAGGTACAGTACCCAAACCTTTTTTAAATCATTTTTTTAAGCTGACTGGATTTCAGGTTGGTGTCCCTTGAACAATAGTAAATAATAAAATTAAATTTAGCTTTACTTTGTTTACAGTAGCACAAAACATTTGCTCCCAAACTTTACTTGGTAAAGACTCTACTGTTTAGGAATGCTCCACAGATAAGTCACCTTTGAGTGCATCAGCTTTCCAAAGTCTACGAGTGTTTCTCAAGTTTCCATCCTCTCAAACCCTGTGCTGCTCTTTGAAACAATGCCAAAGAGTCGGTGACAAGGGAAACTCTGCAGTACTCTACTGCTGCTCCAAACCTCTGGGAAGTGAACAAACACAACAGCCAAAGGAAGCTAAGCAGAGATTTCAGGCTTAAGTGCCAACCAGCCACGCTTGACAAGATTCCAGAGAGTGATTGATCAAGTGATATTGTATGCATGTGAGCACTGCTTTTAGCAATATAGAAAACTGTTCTGATGCTTTTCTGCTGCACTTCCATCTTTTGCAAATGTACTGCTCATAGCTCCAGAATGGGATGATTTTCCATACCCAATATCCAACCTCAGCAGAGTGCTTTTGCTACAGCTTGTAACTCACTTTCATATTCTACTAAATATGCTTTTAAAAAAATGAGTTACCAAACTTCAGCAAAGAAGAAATAGTATTTTGCTGAATTTGGATTGTGAATAAAAATAGAAAGCAGCAGCAGCAGCAAAAGTGTAAATAAAACAAGACATAAATTGAAGAATGGTGCTTGTGAAATGAGACATTTTACTTGCTCAAACTTCAATCTGCTATTCAGACGGTTGTGTATTTAAATCCCTGACAGAGTTTAAATCCTGCTTTACTTCCACTTACATTTCTTGAAAATGCACATTTTGCAAGTTGAAGTATATTTGCACTATAAAAAAAATCGTCTTGTAAAGTAATTCGCTCTAGCGTGTTAACATTCTACCACTATGTACAAAGATCTCACAGCACTGACAGTTCTTATACTGCACCCCACATGTGCTAGTCCTTCTTCTCTGCATGCAAGCCTAAGGCCTCGTCAGTAGGGCCCTACCAAATTCCCAGACATGAAAAACACATCACAGACTGTGAAATCTGGTCTTTGGTGTACTTTTATCCTATATTATACAGCAGGGGTGGCCAACCTGAGCCTGAGAAGGAGCCAGAATTTACCAATGCACATTACCAAAGAGCCACAGTAATATGTCAGCAGCCCCCCCGAGCTCCCCCTACTCCCAGAGCCTCCTACCCACTGGCAGCCCCACCAATCAGCCCCCTTCCTCCCTCATCAGCTGTTTCCTGGCGTGCAGGAGGCTGGGGCGGGGGGGGGGGGGAGTGAGGGCACGGCAGGCTCAGGGGAGGGGGTTGGAAGGGATGGAGTGCGGGCAGCCCCTGTGGCAGAGCCAAGGGTTGACATATGAGCCCCCCCGGCACATTGGAAAGTTGGCGCCTGTAGCTCCAGCCCCGGAGTTGGTGTTATACAAGCAGCCGCATATTAACTTCCACCTCTGCTATAGAGCTTTCACAGGGGAGGCCAGCGTCTCTCAAAATGGGGGTCCCAACCCAAGAGGCACTGACAGTTGGGTTGCAAGGTTATGGCAGGAGGGGCTTAGTATTGCCACTCTTACTTCTGTGCTGCCTTCAGAGCTGGCTGGAAAGCGGCAGCTGCCGGCCAGGCGCCCAGCTCTGAAGGCAGCAGCACAGAAGCAAGGGCAGCAATACCACACCAGGCCATCCTTACTTCTGCATTGCTGCTGCTGCCGCCAGTGGCACTGCCTTCAGAGCTGGGCTCCCGGCCAGCAGCCAGCCGCCACTCTCCGGCTGTCCAGCTCCAGCCGCAGCACAGAAAGGTGACCGTCCCATTCCTGCCATCCTTACTTCTGCATTGCTGCTGCTGCCGCCAGTGGTGCGGCTTTCAGAGCTGGGCTCCTGGCCAGCAGCCGCCACTCTCTGGCTGTCCAGCTCCAGCCGCAGCACAGAAAGACAGTCCCATTCCTGCCATCCTTACTTCTGCATTGCTGCTGCTGCTGCCGCCAGTGACGCTGCTTTCAGAGCTGGGCTCCTGGCCAGCAGCCACTCTCCGGCTGTCCAGCTCCAGCCGCAGCACAGAAAGGTGACAGTCCCATTCCTGCCATCCTTACTTCTGCATTGCTGCTGCTGCTACCGCCAGTGACGCTGCTTTCAGAGCTGGGCTCCCGGCCAGCAGCCACTCTCCGGCTGTCCAGCTCCAGCCGCAGCACAGAAAGGTGACAGTCCCATTCCTGCCATCCTTACTTCTGCATTGCTGCTGCTGCTACCGCCAGTGACGCTGCTTTCAGAGCTGGGCTCCCGGCCAGCAGCCACTCTCCGGCTGTCCAGCTCCAGCCGCAGCACAGAAAGGTGACAGTCCCATTCCTGCCATCCTTACTTCTGCATTGCTGCTGCTGCCGCCAGTGGCGCTGCCTTCAGAGCGGGGCTCCCGGCCAGCAGCCGCCACTCTCTGGCTGTCCAGCTCCAGCCACAGCACAGAAAGGTGACAGTCCCATTCCTGCCATCCTTACTTCTGCATTGCTGCTGCTGCTGCCGCCGCCAGTGGCGCTGCCTTCAGAGCTGGGCTCCCGGCCAGCAGCTGCCACTCTCCGGCTGTCCAGCTCTGAAGGCAGCACCCCACCAGCAGCAGCACAGAATAAGGGTGGCAATATCACGACACCCCCTACAATAACCTTGTGACCCCCCCCCCACTACTCCCATCTGGGTCAGGACCCCTACAGTTACAACACAGTGAAATTTCAGATTTAAATATCTGAAATCATGAAATTTATGGTTTTTTAAATTCTCTGTGAAATTGACCAAAATGGACTGTGACTTTGGTAGCACCCTACTCATCAGCTACACTTTACTGAGGAAAATCAAAATTACTCACCTTAGTTTTTTCTCAAAATTTAGAATAAAAATCAGAGAAAAAACTTATGAACCTTAGTGGTTTCTAAACTTAAAAATGTAATTTTCTCTGGAACAAGATGATCATCTACCAGACATTTTTGAAGAAACCATCAAAACCCACACATTTTCATGAACCATTCACTTGATACTTACTGCTTTTTATGGACTCTGTTTGCCTTTTCTCTCTCTCCTCCTTTGTCAATTATTATATAGATATTATTTAGCTCTCAATGTCCACTGGCCCACTCCAGTAACATAATAATTTATGGAGGTCATTTTAAAGAAAAAGTGAATCTATGAATGAAAAATAAATCTGATGAGGAGCTGAGGTACTTGGGCTATTTTTATAGATACAGTAGAACCTCAGAGTTACAAATGCCTCAGGAATGGAGGTTGTTTGTAACTCTGAAATGTTCATAATGCTGAACAAAACATTATGGTTGTTCTTTCAAAAGTTTACAACTGAACATTGACTTAATACAGCTTTGAAACTTTACTGTGAAGAAAATGCTGCTTTTAATCATCTTAATTTAAATGAAAGAAGCACAGAAACAGTTTCCTTACTATGTCAATTTTTTTAAAACTTTTCAGCCTTTTTTTTTTTTTTTTTAACAGTTTACGTTTAACACAGTACTGTATTGCATTTGCCTTCTTTTTTGGGGGGGGAGGAGGGAGGGGAAGAGGGTCTCTGCTGCTGCCTGATTGCATACTTCCAGTTCCAAATGAGGTGTGTGGTTGACTGCTCAGTTCGTAACTCTGAGGTTCTACTGTATCTTTTACCTGTCCTCACCTTTGTCTAATTATGAACTATAGAGATTGATTCCTGACACTTAATGTATTTTTTTTCCTCAGTAGTATTATTTTGGACATCAGATTTGTATTTGGGGTTTCTTTTTCTACACTATTCACAGTAGCAGCCGTGTTAGTCTGTATCCGCAAAAAGAAAAGGAGTACTTGTGGCACCTTAGGCACTCCTGTTCTTTTTCTACACCAGTGGTAGTTTGTAAAAATACTCACCTTTAACAAAAATAGCAATATCTAAAGTTTCAAACCAAAAGCAGTCTCATTGTATGTAAAGTCTTTGGAAGATTACAAGAAGCCAGGTGCTCCTTATATCATCTTTACTGAGTATTCTAGGGAGGGGAGTTGTCCCTCAGTCAATGTTTTTCTTGTTTGTCTGTTTTTTTGAAACATATTTCAGCTACTTGCCTTCCACAAGATGCATTTCACTGGATTATGAGCCAATGTAGTAGATTCCACACAGAAATTTCCCCTATCACCAAGTAGGTGAAGTTGCTCTCAAACAGCCGACAGATCTTGGTAAGGAAACTGGCTCAAATACAAGAACAGACAAAGCAGCAGATGGTACTGTTAAAAAATATTCTCAAAAGAATGACAGTACCCCCTATGCTACCGGATTTGGGGGGGGGGGAAGAGGGGTCGCTGCTACCAACAACTCACCGTCACCACCTGTTCAGAGAATAGAAGAGAAGAGAAAACAACATTCCGAAATGTGGGAGCTGCACATGAGCAGTAAGAATGAACTATGAGCCCTACTACAAAGTTAAATCTGCAGCATACTGTAAAGTGCAAAAATTCAGTATGAAAGGGAGTTATTAAACACAGCACCTCAGAGCAGCCTGCATTATCAACTGACCACCTGAAAGTCTCTTTACTATAGGTGATTTTGAATCTTATGAGCACAAAACAGACTTTAATGACTGCTTTTTTGTTAGAACGTTTCTTGAAAGTCAGCGTTAAAGTATTTCAGAATCTCTTTCTCTTTCCATCTCCCAAAAGATACGTCTCATGCAATGGCGCATCTAACAGAGCCCTCCACTGCCTCGCCTAGATTTGCGGGCTACCACTTGCAAGCTGGCTGAAAGTAGAATTAAAAATTAAAGCCCCATATACTGAGTGTTGGAGCCAGCACAATACTCCTCACCATATCCTGGGCTGAGAACTCAGGACAGAGCTTTGGAAAAGCTGGTCGTAAGCATATTACAGAATACAGGGTACTTTCTAAACCCATTTATAACCATTCCCCTGCTTTCCCTCTTCCTGGGGTCATACTGTGTGGGCAAGTCAAGAACCTTTCACTCACAGTTTAGATGAAACCAGGTACTCCAAACTGTGCTGGAAGCATTTAATAGAGAGAGACTGCAGGGAGGAACTCTTAGAATCAAATTAAGACCATGAAATTGCTCCCAAATGGAAACCTTACCCATCAGGTTTCTAATGGTATTGAATATTTATGGCCAAGTCATAACCCACAACAACAGGTTTGTGATGAAAACTGTGACATATTCTCCAATATAATGTGGATGACATATTACTACACTGAAAAGGTTCATGCTGCTTGTTCCCAGTTAGACAGGATTAGGTCATCTCAGAATTTAAAAATATAGATACCTAAAATCAGAACCTTTGTCATGACTTGGCAGGGCATTCCATCAGATGCAGCCTCCCTTTTAGATAAGCCCAGCAAGGGGTCATGAGCCTGAGAACTCTCATTTCAGCAAAGCCAAAGGAATAGTTTTAAATTATACTCAACACTCTGCTAGTGGAAACCTAGAAAGATGTACAGAACTGTCCCACTTGTCACTGTCTCTCTCTCTCTTACTTGGAGAGTCTGTGTGATGCAGATAAACATCCTCTAAGTCATGACACCAGATGGAAGTTTTACCTCTTCTCCTTCCTAGAGTGGGTATAATTAATTTAAATATATCAATTTCCAAGTTTATACAACAGAACAAAACCAGCAGGATTAATTTAAAATTACCCTGGTCTTCTGAATCAGCTGGAAGTGTTTTTGATGCCTAGTGTTGGGCTGATTAATGCACTGGGCTAGAGGAGCATGCAGCTGACTTCCGGCTGATAGAGACCTTATGGATTGACTGAACACAGTGCTCAGATGTCCTTCTCACCAACCAATGGAGACAGAGACATCTCCCTTCCACTTAATGCCCCTACAGTACAGAATACATTAAAAGCATATAAAGAGGGGATTAAAAATATATCTGTCAAACTCTATGACCCCTCCCCTATGGGGCTGATGGGATTTCACCGGGGTCACACTTGGGATTCCCAGCTATTCTCAAGACCCCATACACTCTGTAGCAAGATTGATCTTCATTCTGCAGCAGGACCCCTGCATTGTGGTACCCTAGCGTAGCTACAGTTGGAGGTTTTTAGTGAATTAACTAAGAAAATGAATAATATAGTCAGAACAGTATCCAATTATTTAATTTGATAATTAAATTCAATTTTGTATGCTGTCCCATAATTTATCATTTTCTGTATGCTGCAAATTTTTACACTGAAAACAAACAACAGTATTAGAGACATTTTTAGGGGGTGGAATTGAAATTTTAACATCTGACACAGGGACAACAGAGGCTTTTTGGCACCTGAGAAAGTACAGGAGGTACTTTGGGTTTGCAGGATAAGCCCATGTGCTGAAGGTCTTGGAGGCTGGAACTCAGGTCCCAGCACTGTCACAGGTGACCTCTGTCAACTTGGGCAAGTCATTTGGGGGAGATTTTTCAAAGGCACAAATTCCCATTGCAAATCAATGGGAATTGGACACCTAGCTTCCATTTGGGCCTCTTAAAATCTTCCCCTTTCTCTGTGCCTCATTCCCCTTCTAAAACTGGGATATTGATCCTTCCTTTCTCCACCCTTTGTTGGTCTTCTTTATTTAGACTGTCAAGTCTATGGACAGGAACAGTCTCTTCTTAGGTTTATGTATAGCGCCCAGTGCAATAAGGTCCTTATCTCAGTTTAGGTCACTAGATGCTACCATAATACAAACAAATTAGTGAATTCAATGTTAATTTTGAAATCTAATTATGAAAATGTCAAGATCAACACCCCACAGAGATAAATTGGGCAGGTTACACCTTGCTCAAAGCTACTGTTTCAGGCTGTCTGCAGACTCAGGAAATCATCACTGCTTCTGTTTAGGCTCAGTCGATGTTTGAAAGTTTCCTTTACAATGGTAAGGGCTAGACATGTTTTGTTTTATTTCAATGAATGATTGGCTTGTACAGCACCATCCTGCAGCAAGGGATGGATTCGTACATTCCACGGCCACAGAATCACAGAACATGAGGTCCTGGTTGCAGTATCTGTTTAAATAGTAAACAGGGAAAGATGTCTGAAAGAAAATGCTTTTATTTGTATCAAAGCTCCTTGGTCTCTAAGGGTATGTTTTACACAGCAGTGGGAGGGCCACCCACATACATACCAAGGGTGTCCAGTGGGTTTGTACTTGGGCAGCTAGCCTGTGCCACCCTCCTCGCTGCCATGGCCAGACTGATATTTTTGGCATACTAGCTGAAGCAAAGCTAGCGCATCTGCTCACCCATAGAGGGAAGCACCCTTCTAGCTGCTATGTAGATATACCCTAAAAAGGAAAGATGGCAGTCTTTGGAATTCATCTGCAAGGAGCTCTCCTTTATTTTCTCTCTTCTCATATCTTACTATTATTATTTCCAGTAGAAATTACAAATTTGCTAGGGCAGTGCTTTCCAAATCAAAAGATGCCAAGGACCCTGTGACAAAGAGCTCATAATCTAAAAAGATTTTGTCACGCTTGCTACTGAGGTGTTGCAATGGCTCCTGTATATGAAAGCTTTACAATAGTTCTGACTGCAAACAGCATCCACTTATGATATCACTTTTATGGAAAACAATTGAGATTATAAGCAAAAAATTGTGTCTTCACTTCAGAGTCATGCAACAGGCAGAAACTCAGTTTAGGAGAAAGCTTTATTCCCACACAAATATCCACCAGTAATGTTCTACTTCTCCTTAGCTGGTATTGCTAATTATTGCAAAGGAAATGGCTTTTTGCATAAGTATAATATGCCTATTTTTCGTGTTTTTGTTTTAGTGAAATTCACTTTTATAATTTTTTTTTATAAAAAATGTGGTGCTTTTTAATTAAATAATTTTACAAGGAACATGCTTTACAACAATAAAGAAATAATTTCCATAATGAGTCTTCCTGTAAAATGTAATCTGTTCCTAGGAATCACAAAGACTGAACTGGAAAGGCAGCCAGTTCTATGAATAAAGCAAAAAAGAGAGAGTGCATCACTGATCAGCTAGCCATAGGAAAAAATCAAGAAACAATCAAATAGTGAGGGTAGGAATATAATAATCTGGGTGGCAGGCACTGTGTTACAAAGTCAGAGATACAAACTGACAGAAGCCGTGAAAGACAGAAAATCAAGCACCAAATAGCCCTAAACATAATACTCTATTCCACAAGGAAACAGTGCAAGGTCATTAAAACTAGATTAATAAAATCAAGGGGCTTTGATTTCGATTAGGATGTGCTCTGCAGTATTTTGAAATGGCTGCAGCATGCAACTATCAGATTTAGGTATATTGATTAAAAGAGAATTAAAATAATCAATACATGAAATTACAATGAACAAATTAACCCAGCTGCACAATCTATGTCTAAAAAAAAGGAAAGAAATATATATTAAGCATGCAAATAAAAGATCTTACAAATCTGTTTGATAGACTGGTCAAACAATGAAATGTGGTCAAAATAAATGCATTACCTGTATCCTACCAACTTGATCAGCACACTCTTATATAGCCTGGTTGGGAAAAGTCCCTTTTCATTATATTTTCCAAATTTTGTTATCCACTGGTGGGGTGATAGCTTTGGAGGAAGTACTACTGAAGACAAGGCTCCAAGCAGGGTTAGATGGCAAGAATGTTAGCAATGGCATGGTTGGTGACATCGTAACACCGGTGGTAGCAACCAAGAGATATTTTAGATCTAAAAGCTAATGCAGATACAATGTCTTTGGAAGGTCTAATTTAGTGCATGTCTTTTCTGCTGTACCTCTCCTAAGATGGTGGCACGGGAAGAAAAGGTACTTTTCCACATGGATATGGACAGAGTCACCATGCAATATTCTCTAATTTTCAACTGTGTGACAGTCAGAATTGTTTTACATATTATTAATGTACGCCTTTTAGAACTATTTTATTATTTTCTTTGTCTGTAAAATTGCCCATCAAAATTTGTTTTGTTTAAACCAAACTGAAATGGGCATCTGATTAGTATCTGAGTCAGCTGCTGGCTCATGCACTCAAGAAAAAGTTAAATTTTGATCCCAGCGGAGGCCTAAATAAATAAAATAAAATAAAATAAAATAAAATAAAAGCAAAGGCACTCTGCTTGTGAACCAGATTGCAAGCACTGAGAAGACTGTGGTATTCATAAGATGCAGTACCACAGAATGGCAAAAGCAGGAGCAGTGAAAACAGAGATGGCTTAATTTTTATTTATTCAGACATGTTAATTATGCCCATTACAAAGACTCTACATAAAAACACAGACCTCTCACTATATCCAGCACAAAATCAGTATCGACTCAGAGAGGGTTGAGAGTAGTGCAGATTCTTCCCTCTCTTTCTTGTTGCGTTCCCTAGGTAGAACATTCCTGCAAGTTGACTCGTGAAGAAAAAGGTGGCAGGAGCTGGATGACCCTCAAAGTATCTCCATTCTCAGACACCGGCAAATAAAGAGATTTGCTTTCTCCAGGTGTGAAGTATTTCCTCTCAAATCAAGAAACTGACTTTCCAAACCCTTCAGCACATCTCAAAAAGCAAAAGCTAAACTCTACAAGCAAATAACCCAACTTAAAATCTGCGAAACTGCCTACATATGGGTATTGCTCAACGTTTCTGGTTAGAAATGCTTTATTTAGCTGGAATCATTTTATAGAACTAATAAAACGTTAGAAATTTTAAAATAGCTTGCATTCTTATGAAATGATCACAGCTGTGCTACTTAATTCCACAGGAACACTGCCTGAAGAGACATTTTCATAGTATGCCAATAAGCAATTGCTGTAAACACCCAGATGGCTAATTTTATCGGAGGACACAGAGGCTCAAGCTTACACTGCAGCTCTACTTTTTATTGCTCACAACTACTGTGAAACACTCAGAAAAGTGTCAAATTCCTGAAGTCACAGAGAAGCATTATATGGCAATAACCACCTCCCCCACGTCTCTTCCATGCTCTCCTCAAAATATCCATTTGCACCAAACCACCTCATTTGCAACAGGGATGTTTCCAATTCCTTTAGTTTTATCCATTTTCTGGTTGGAATGCCATTGGTAAGAAATCATTAAGGTTGGGTCAAAGGAGCCAACTGGCCTGTTTCTGATCGCTGGCTGTTACTCCTGTTCTTTTGCACAGTCTGCTTTGATTACTGTGTCCCCTTCATCTCAGCTCCCACTCAGAGTATATCTTTGGTCCCCACATTCACGGCAGAACAAACGCAGCTGCTGCCAGGCTCCTCTGAAGCCACACTGAGCTTCACTAATCTGCCTCCTGATTGTCCCATATTTCAGGTTGAGGCTGGAGAGAGACTACTGAGGCAAAAGAGCTTTCTGCTTTCCAGAAGAGCATCTCAAGTTCACTAGGGATTCAAAGTCAAAACAATGGTTTAAAATGAGATATTCCCAGTGTTTTTTAACATAGAAGTTGTAATTTTATTAAGACCAGGAAGGGAAGACTTCTTCCATTTTACCCTTTGTGTATTAGCAGAAAAGCTCCACTAGAGACCAAAGCATATGCAAGAAGAAAAAAGATTTCTTCAGAAGGCAGGAAGGAGGGGAAGAGAAGAACAGGAAAGTGAGCCTGTGGGGCAGGTGGCACAGAAACACACTACTCAGTAGACTGACAATAATTTGCTGACTCCTGTATATTGGATATCATTTTTTATTATTAATTTTATTTGATTTTTCCAGTGGTAACATAGGTGGCACAGGGAAAACCTGTCATAAAAGAAAAAATGAAATTACATACTGTAAAACTGTTTTTGTCCCATGGGAATGAGCAGAGCATAAACTGCTATTCAACAACATGAGATGCGCCCACAGATAAATCTTCATACTCTTACAACAATCTGTGTTTAGTTGTCCCTATACTGCAAGGAAAAAGGAGAGAAAGCGACAGCCAGGGAGCTGAGGAAGAAATGGAAGCTGCAATATCATTTCAGTTAAAGCCTCAAAGACACAGTTAAGCTCTAATGTCCTTTCTGAGCGACTGGCGACACACACATTTATCACTGGGGCAGACTTATCAGATCAGGGTAGGTGGAGTGGGAGGCTACACTATCTGATGAACTACACAAAACTAGTCCCCGGTTAGCCAATTCTAATCCATGGATTAGAGAAAGAGAAATGTAAAATCAAACCAAGTTCTCTCTACACACGCCTATATTAAGAGAGAGGAAATGACACCACAAAAAGTGACAGGCACCTAGACTCAACCTCACACTCTGTCACTGCTCTCGCTCCCCTCCCTCTCGTTCACGAAATGTTATCCACCAGAAAGATCTATATAGGTGAAAAATCTTTGTTTGTGCTCTTCTTTTTTAAAATCAGACCCAGGCAAGTCTTTCAATAATGGCTTTGCTGGTGAATTATATCTAAATTACATGATCTCCACTCTAATTACGCAATAAGTCCGATAGACACCAGACAATAAAGGACAGTTACCGAGCACCTTATTGGTGGTATAAATATTTTCTTCTGTTTTTAAATATTTAAAGAAATAAAACTTTTAATAAAATGTTCTGTTTGCTCTACCTCTTTGGCCATGATGGCCTGAGACAGTAATGGTGAGCTTCAGGTGTCCAGACACTGAAGACAGCATTTGTTCTGCTGGCTGTCATTAAGGGATGAGTATGAGCCACACTGTGTACCCATAAGAGAAGGAGAACATTAGGGAAGGAACTCTGGATAATTTTAGTATTATGCTAGGTGCGGAATTGTGAAGAAAAGTAAAGTTTTGGTGCAGAAGAAGAGTTGTGTATTATAGTGTAATTAATTCACCAGACTCATAATAGAATGAAGTGGGCAAGGAAAACAACAGTGCAAAACATTAAACAAATTGAATATAAAGTATCAAGTGCAGAAAAGAACCAAAAAACAGTATTGCATTTTACAGTAACTCCTCACTTAGACATTCACTGGATTATTTCCATGCATTAAACAGTATCTACACAGTTTTTTGTTTGTTTTTTTTTTTAAGCGTAAGAGTGCTTTGCTCCTGTTTAGTTTAACCTACTCTGTTTCCTATTTTGAAATAAGGATGTCTACACATGGAGTTGGTCTGAAACACCTATTGTGTTTTAAATTCACACACTACCTTAATTCAGCTTTGTTCTTGACAAATCCATGTTGACTGTTACTTACCATCTTATTTTGCTCTCTAAACTCCAACTGGAAGATTTCTGCTACGCAATTGATTTGTCAGTTGTTCTTTCATTCAGTTTCAAAGATGCATTTGAGTGTATCTTAGCACACCTGTGACAGGGAAAACCTGTCACAGAACTGTAGGGAATTTAACTTTATTTGGAATATTTGCATAGGACTCAGAAGTTCTCTCAGGGTTCCAAGAAAGTTTTTTACTTCTACACGTATCTAACCAATGAAAGCACAAAGAATTCTCCATAGAAGAGAACTTTTTAAAACAATTCACTTTACTATAAGACATCTTTTTTTCCTGTATTTCCCTTATATATTGCAGCATTAGAAAAGGGTGGGAAAAACCCCAATAAATGTGGTTAGCTATGATCCTGTTAATTTCAGATCACTCCTCTAGCCATAAAACACCTCATTATGTCTAACAGTTTAAGGTTTCATTCTTGAGAACAGATGTGTTTTCTACTTTACCTTGGGATTAGTTCGCTGCTGAAGTCTCCTTTCTTCCCTCTCTCTCTGCAAACGCTCAAATTCTTCTCTAATTTCAGCTGGAGTTCTCCTCCTCTCCACAACCTGTACACAAAGGAATTAAGAAACAATGGTTAACAGGCAATAGAATATCCAGCCAACAATCAAACAATTTAATCACTGATGAAATTTAGAAAATTCTATGCTTTTCACTCCCTTTTTAGATAAGGTCCCCTTTCATGTTACAACATGATTTTTTTTTTCTGTAATCCACTGCTAAATCAAGCTACTATGTTTTTATTCAAGCACCTATTCCTGGCCCAAAGTACTTTTTACACAATTAAAAATATAAAACACAAACAAAAATCTCTCTCTATATATATACACAAACATGTATGTATTTCAGATATCTAAGAAGCAAGGTGGCTGAGGTAATATATTTTAATTGGACTATCTTCTGTCGCGAAAGAGAAAAGCTTTTGAGTTACACTGAGCTCTTCAACTGTGGGAAAGGTTCACAGAGTATCACAGGTTTCAGAATGGTGGCCGTGTTAGTCTGTATCAGCAAAAACAACGAGGAGTCCTTGTGGTACCTTAGAGACTAACACATTTATTTGGGCATAAGCTTTCGTGGGCTAAAACTCACTTCATCAGATGGGGTTTTAGCCCACGAAAGCTTATGCCCAAATAAATGTGTTAGTCTCTAAGGTGCCACAAAACCTCCTCGTTGTTTTTCAGAGTGTCACAGCCAACTACAAGATGAAATAGATTGTTTAGCATTAGGAGTTAACACATATCGCAAGGAACCATTCAAGGGGAAGTGGGAAGTTAATACTTCTGCAGTCATAGAACAAAAGAGGGTCAGTAGGTACAGACAGCTGCAATGAGCCATAAATCCAGTGTCTTTACTGAGTCTCTGATTTTTAATCAAAGGAAAGTTATCAATATAAACTCCCAGGCTCATCTTTTGAAGGTGTTCCTTTGAAGACAAGGACTAAGAGGTCTAATATATCTGGCAGAATATAATGATATTCACATACTATACCAATAACCCTATAACTACCCCACACAGAACAACTCTCTCACTCACTCTTTCAACCAATTCCTTTCTCACATGCCTAGGAGAAAGTGGTCTATGCCAGGTGCCCATCAGGGTTATAGATCTGGCATATTGGGATGGGGGAGGAGCATTTCAAAGCCATAGTGCCATCATGAAAAGTGTCGCGACAGTAGCCCCCTCCATTTATACCCAGGGTGAGTATACAGCTCAATCACGTCCACTGCTCACAAACGTAGCGGTACCAACATCATGAAAGAAACTCTGAAGTAGTGAGGCCCCATGTCACATAAAACTCAATAGGTTAAAACCAACACTTTACACTCCACCTGGAAACTGACAAGCAGCAAGAGGTATTTAGAGATCCAGAGCTACACTTTAAACTAATGTAACCCTGTATCAGAAGGGTAGCCGTGTTAGTATGGATCTGTAAAAGCAGGAAAGAGTCCTGTGCCACCTTATAGACTAACAGACATATCGGAGCACGAGCTTTCATGGGTGATGCATCCGACGAAGTGGGTATTCACCCCGAAAGCTCATGCTCCAATATGTCTGTTAGCCTATAAGGTGCCACAGGACTTTTTCCTGCTTTTAATGTAATCCTGTTATCACTACCAGATTAGTTGAAGACAGCACATCTTAACAATCAAAATGAAATATTTATTTTAATGACTCAGAGACTGGTCAACTGATGTGCTTAGAGGGGTAAGCACCTGTGTAAGTGTTTGCAGGATCAGTGCCTAAGTGTCCTTTTTTCATTATGAAGTTCATCTTCAAAGGGAAGTTACGTTCAGGATAATCACAGAGCTCATTTAAAAGAGGAAACAGGGCTAAATCCTTTGACTTTTCAAAACAGACTCAGGACTGCTAACTATAACTGGCCTAACACCCCGTTTTATGTAGTGCTGAACACTTACATTGGAATTTTATCATGTGGAAGTTCATGGCTTCAAGCAAGGTGGATACAAATCAAAGATTTAAATTAAAAAAAAAAGATTTTTTTATTTAAATTGCATTTTTTGATAAAATGCTTTTTGAGGAAAAAAACCTATCTAAAGATAGTTTTAATTAAGATACATTATAGCTCAAAGATATCTCATCGTGGAATAGGGATGATAAATTCTAATTCTATAGTATGAGACAATGTATTCATGTAATGTTTAAGAAAAGTTTTTAAATGAGATTGGGGGCAGAATAGATCTGGACAAGAAGAATTCTGGAGATAAATGTGAGAAGCGAGGGACATATGCTTGCTTTGTTAAAATATTATGTGTTTGCTGTTGAAGAAAAAAATCCAGAATACTTAACATTGTTCTCTCCTCTCTCTTCTTTCCTACTCCATTTTTTTCCTAACCTTCCCTACTATAGAATCCTTTTCTTCCAGTATTTAAAAGCATAATAGCACTCGTCTAGGGGAACCCATCTGCTGATGAAACATTCAGCTTCACAGGAGAAAGGGTTATAATATTTGTTTAGCTCTACAGGGCAGAGAGAGAATTAAAATATATGAAATATCAGTGAAGCCAATCTCCCACCCCTTCACCCAAAAAAGAGATTGTGGATGATGTAACAAGTGTGAAAGTTGAATGAATTATATTGTGAAAATAGAACGGATTAAAGAAATGCTGTCTGTACCTTTAAGCAAAATTGTTGGAAAGCTGCAATCCAGCTGTCAGGAATACAGACATTAACATAGAATAACTGCATCGTTTAAGGGCAATTGGTGAAGTATTAGCCTTAGATCGATAAGAGTTAGTAACGAAGTAGGATATGCATGCTGTGCCCTGGGTGAATTTTACTGTTTTGCTTTCTTTGTCCCTTTGTCTAATTCCCGCTCTTTTATCTGTATAAATAAGATAGTTTGTGTCTTGCATTGTGCTCACATTATCTGGATGTTATTAGCAGAGCGCTGTGCTAATAAAACAGAGTGGTCTGACAAACTGTGAGTCCTGAATCTAACTTTGACACAGGTATAATTCCTGTGGCCACCCAGCCTCTAGTTACCTGGGATGCCACTACCTGACCTAGATTAACTGCGTTAAGCTGGGCTTTGAAAAACTGATTGGAAACCCACTAGGCAACGATCAAGCCGAACTTTGTGGAGAAGGTCCCTTGTGTATGAATCTGAGGCATTAGATATTAGATATCAGCTTCGAAAACTACTGGTAGTAAAGTCATAAACAAACATTAGGTATGGGAAGGACTTACACGGTGCTGACTTTAAAACCGCTTTACAGAAACCTGGGGATTAAATCTGTCTTTCAGAACTATGTAGAAGAGAGACATAGGAATGGTGTCCCTAGCCTCTGTTTGTCAGAGGGTGGAGCTGGATGGCAAGAGAGAGATCACTTGATCATTACCTGTTTGGTTCATTCCCTCTGGGGCACCTGGCATTGGCCACTGTTGGTAGACAGGATACTGGGCTAGATGGACCTTGGGTCTGACCCAGTACAGCCGTTCTTATGTTATTTGGCAGGTAATATGCTTTGCCAAGGCCAAAAGGGTGAGATTTGTTGTGGACAATCCCAGCTGCTTAACCTTTGCAAATTTGAATTAAGAACTTTTAAGTTACTTTTCTCTGACTGTTCGATATTAGTATTCTTGGAGTAAGTGAAATGAGTGGACTGGATGCGAAAGACTCCATTTAGACAGTAACACGGTACTCTACTCTGGAACGCAAGATGGGAACCACAATAAAGTTATATAATGTCACTGTGATAGCCACAAAGTTACATGCTTTTGAAACTTGGCAAATGCTAGAAGCCCACAACAGGAAACTTGACGCATTCCATCAGAGAATACTTGGTGTCTCCTAGTGGGCTAAAGTAACTAATGCTTTTGTGTTACAAAAGACAAGCCAACACATTGTAAAGACAATGATTTGAGAAAGAAGGCTGAAGTGGTTTAGGCATGTTGTAGAACTGTAAATATATATATATATATACACATACACATACACATAGACCTAGAAAAGCCCTTGACTGGACACCACTCAGTGGAAGAAGGACAAAAGGAGGACAAATGTAATATAAGATAACCATTGAAAAAAACGTCACTCATGGAAAAAGACTGAAATAGAGCAAGAAACATGGCATTAGACAGAGGTGGAAACACTGGGTTGCCTCGTGCCACAGGGCACAAGAGCATCTGCTCTTGTGGGGTAGGGGAAAGGTTTTTGTTCCTCTCACCACTTGCAGAATAAGCAAGGGATTTGGCCTTCAGACTCCAAGGATGGAAAACTACAATGGAGCCATGCTATGAGATTCCCGCACCAACAGCTGTCCCATTAATCTCTCATTTAGGTTTATATAGTGCCCAAGGTCTGGTCTGATGTTAAACGCTAAACTGGTGCAATGTTGTTTATGGACACACTACACTGGCATAAATCTGATTACAATGGTTTCACTGGCATCTCTTAAATAACCGAGCATGTTGCATAGATTTGTCCCAGTCATCCACAGAGGGGAAGATTTGGCTCCTAAAACTGAAATGAGACACACAACGCTGAGGCCAAAAAATGGCTTACTGCCACACACTGTCATTGCTGTAAGTTTTCAGCTACAACTTCAAGCTTCATCGTGGAACTGAATCAATAATGTATATTTCAGTGCTTTGCTAGCTTCTGTTAACCACTGGTGGGACAACGAATAGAAGTCAATGATTTCATAGTAACCAGCTTGAAGTGAGCAACTGAGCCTAGGGCCTAGGAAGAAGCTAGTAAAGGGCTGGATAAGGAGTGGATAAATCCTTTTTCACAGCACCTTAGAGCTGCTCACTGAGGAAAAAAAAAATCTTGAATCTCACAGACTAGCTGAGTGTGAAAGTGTTTTAGGTGAAAGACATTTGCATGAGACTGGAAAGACACCAATGACACATTTGTCTCAGAAAGATGTTGCTTTTCATGGTAATATTCTATTAGGGAACTCTCTGAATGTCAGATTGATTGTACCCTTTTCAAAAAAGAAGAAACAAGCATTACTTGAAAATCCATCATGATGTTCTAAAAGAGACAGAAATGACTAAACAGGAGTGCCTTTAAATAGATATTTATGACATCATAAGTATTTCAAATTAGGCTGGATTTAGCCCCTTTTGTGAGATATAAGGTAAAGAATTTCTCTTACCTCCCATCCTTCCATTTCCAGTCCTCTCCTCCCATATATGTCATAAATGGCTCTTGTCTGTGGATCGCTAAGCACTGCAAGTTAAAACCAAACATGCTCAGAGTACAGAACTCTGTTTTCAGTCTTTTCTTCAAAATTCCAGCAAATATTTCAACGACTAGTTCAAATAAAAACATAGATGCTGTAGATCAGCTGTAAATAGACACACTCTTAAGGTGTCTTCCCTTGCTCCACAAATGATTTTCTACATCTATACTTACTCACAGAGCGCATGAACATCTCTATTCACTAGATTTCCATTCCTTTAGATATAAAAATAAAGGACAGAAACTCTGAAGACGACATGCAGATTAATATAATCTGCAATTTTTAAATCACTGAAGCAATATTTTTTTAAGACCAATGAAACACACACCTTCTAACTATCATCCATGGGACCATTTCCTATTTCATCAGGTGAGCACAGCACATTTGTGCGTATTCAGGCATTGAATCTCAATGCACAGAGCTTCAGAATCTGCTTTTTCTAAAAGATTTAAAGTACTTTAAAACACAATCCCAATCCCAAAGGAGCAAAAGCAAATAGCTGAGATTATGGCAATAATTTTCCCAGCAGCAACCACATCCCTGAAGAAAAACTTGTGAACACCTGCACCCTGGTCATCTGGTGAAGCAGCTTTAAGACGAACTAACTGCTAACAGAAAGCACAAGTCTTATCCCAGCTATGTGGATGAGGTAGGACTGAAATATTCTGAACAGACTAATACTGCTACTAGGTGCATATACCTATAGAACTGTACCATAGCTGATTTTACAAGCTGCATGGTGATACCTGCCCATTTTTTCAGCAATGAGCCTAGAAGCTGCATTTTGGTGCAATTACACAAATATGGCAGAGAGGTTTTTCACTAATATCAAACTGCAGCAGTAGAATTTACAAAATTCCATTCAGAATTGAGTTTCAGCACACATATTAGGTATTAGTCTGGATTTTTTAAATCAGTCCAGACACACACTTTTATGGTTTATTCATCTCCTTCTCTTGGTACAGAAAGTATAGCATTCTCAGTAACAAAGCTACTTCCTAAGCAGCAGTTCTCAAACTGTGGAATGGGACTCCAAAGTGGGTCACAACCCCATTTTAATGAGGACGCCAGGGCTGGTGCTAAGACTTGCTGGGGTTTGGGGTCGAAGCCCAAGCCCCACTGCCCTGGGCCGAAGCTAAAGTCTGAAATCTTCAATCTTGGGCAGCTGGGCTCAGGTCATAGGCCCACTGCCCAGGGCTAAAGCCCTTGGGCTTCAGCTTTGGCCAGCTCGCCCATCCGGGGTGGTGGGGCTCGGGCTTCGGCCCCCCTGCTTGGGTGGACTCAGGCTTCGGTAACCCCTTTTGGGGTCATGTAGTAATTTTTGTTGTTAGAAGAGGGTTGCGGTGCAATGAAGTTTGAGAACTCCTGTCCTAAGCTAATTCCTATTTGTCCTATCTACACACCCAATATCATGAAAAGAAAACCAGGTGGCTTTCCTCAACTTCTCAGCAAAGATTTAATAGCAAAGGCAAGGCTGTAGTAAGGTCCCTTATTATTAAGACCTCATTACTTTTACAAAATACATCTTGATGCATTTGCATACTTCTGAGTATTTTGGATTCTTTTTTCAACAGAGAATTACAGTGATACACACTGTACAAAGCCTTTATGTCGATACAATTTCCAGCTTAAAAGGCCTTGTTTTTTCAGAAAACCGTAACATTCCCTGAAATGTTTTTGGGGGGGATTGATTGATTCATTGGACCTTTACTTAGCGGAAAAAAAATCACTATTTTGCCTGGGAATTTCTTTAAACTCCCATTCATTTTTAGGGGGCATGCCATCATAGCATTTGGCTTCCTTCCTTCCACTCACTATACCAGATCGACCCAGTTCCATGTGGTTCTCTGCCTGCTACTCCACCCATGACAGCCATGCCTATCTGGGCCACAAAGAAGTGTTAACATTTGTACTGGGCCATGAACATCTTGCCAAATGCCATTTAACCAGATGAATATCACTTATCATTTAAGTGAAAAAGGGCATATATAATTTCAAACGTCTGCAAAACTCCAAACCAGCAAGAGAATCAGTCAACCCATTTTAGTAATATGAACAAAATATGAACAAAAAAGATAGGAAAATCTTCAGAAAATTAATTTAATCTGTGAACTACCCTGCCACAAATTTATCTATTCCAAAAGCCTTCTGTACTTTATGCCAAGCTTCCCAGAATAGTTCGACCTTTGGCTAAGATTTCAGTTGAATTGTTTTGGATATGGTGAAGCTAAGGGGAGGTATTAGTGTTCTTTTTTTTTTTTTTTTTTTAAATCAGGTTTATAATGGAAAATTAGCTTCAGTCTTAACTATGGAGAGGTTAGTGAGCTAGTCACCTATCCTAGGTAGATACTGTGATATTATCTGATTAAAATATGACTATGCAGATAGATCATTGTTGCTACCAGTGTTATATAATTGCAACAAATCTTGTACAAATTATGTCAAATAAGGTGTCTGTGGAAGGTTATGATTTGCTGAATATGATTATGCTATTTGTATGCATGTATCATTTTTATATTTGAAGTTATTAGTATTGGCTCTAGACCTGGATTTCAAATGTTTGCTCCTGGGGTAAGGTCCACAAAGTATTTAGCCGGCACACTTTGAAGGGGCTATTCCAATTAAGTGGCCCAATAATGAACACTTAACTCAATGGAAGATGCCTATCTACTCTTAATGGAATTTCCTGCCATGACTAAGTGAGTCATGCACGGACATGTTACTCACTCACGTGACTCCAAACTCCATCTTTTACCTGTAATTTTCCACTAGCTGTGCTGAGGGCTTTGTTTGAAACAATGGATTTCCCTCCACATGGCAGAAGCTATAAAAGGTGCTGGAAACTCCTCCAGTTTTCCTCTTTTCTATTCCAACCTCTGGACTATGGACTTATACTAATGGGATCATTTTCACCAAAGGACTGAGAACCTTTCAATGATTTGGAAGCAACCAGAGACTTGACCTAAGTCAGCAGTTTATTCCATCACTGCTACAAACCTGAACCAAGAACTTTACAATTATTGTATGTATTTGATTCCTTTAATCGATTTTAACTCTCACTTTTCTTTCTTTTTATGAATAAACCTTTATATTTTAGATACTAAAGGATTGGAAACAGCGTGACTTTTGGGTAAAATCTGAGTTATATATTGACCTGGGTACGTGGCTGGTCCTTTGGGATCAGAAGAACCTTCTGGTTTGATGAAATTGGTTTTAAATAACTGCTCATTAAGTTTAGTGGTTTTGGGGGTGATACAAGAACTGGAATACCTAAGGACACTGCTTTTCTGACTTCTTGTTAGCTAGTATGGTCAGACAGAAGTTTACTTTTGCTGCTGTGTTTGATATATTTCATGGGAGAACAACTTCCAGTCTTGGCGTGCGTCTGCCTCATTTCTCAGCAGTTTGTCTTGAATTTGGTATTCTCAGTTGTGACCCACGGAGGCCCGGTTACAGATAGCATTTTTCATAATTCCCCCTGAAAGACTAACATGTTGTTGGTCGTGGGTTTTAATTTTTGTAATCCCCAACCTTGTCTGTAAAGCCATTTGAAGCTGAATAAGCAACAGTTTATGTTTAAAGTTGCAACACATAACAAACAAAGCCAGGAAATTCAAAGAGAAAAAACTGAGCTATTTACAGCAGAATGTCAGCGCGCTCTGAATTTCCAGAACAAAATTTAAAATGCAACTTTTTTTTTTCCATTCCCCATCATCAGCCACTCAGGGTCTTCAGTGCTTTTTTTAAGTGAGAGTTTCCATATATTCTCAGGCCTGATTAAAAATTAAAAGATGATGTAAATGATTCCACTCACATTCAAGTCTAATAGGGAGAAAGAAACGCTGACCATTCAGAAAACAGAGGAACCAAAATTTCTTCAGCTAATTCTCTGGGATTTAATAAGGAATCATTTATTTGCCATTTTGCTTTAACTTCCCTCTAGGCTAAATCACTGAGTGTCAAGTTTGCTGCTGCATCAGTTTTACCACAGAACAATCCTACTGGCTCCTAATTCACTTACATTTCAGTTACTTCTCCCCAAATCTCCAAAATGTTGTAAGCTAACTCTATTAATAATTCAGACAACTACAAGACTGTATGAGCTAAGTCCAGATAACAGAATACAATCTGAGGGAAATAGTTTCAATCAAATCTTTTGCAGAAATGGATTCAGTGTATCTGCCCCTCACTGCAGATGTGAATCTGGTAAGACTAAATTGTCTCAGCTATGCAGATTCATCACCCAGAACATTCTGTTTCACTGGCCACTAAAATCTCATTTTTAGGAAAAACAGTGAATCGCGATACAAAATTAGCTTTTATTTGTGATGTGAACAGTCTTTATTTAAGAGAATAACAGTCTTTCCTTTCACTGCTCTTTAACTGTGATATTTCCCCTGTGACTGGTAGGAGAACTCAGGCCCCTCTACACTGGGTCCCAGCCTAGTGATCTTATGACAAGCAGTGGGGTCTGCACAGTCCTACCCTTACTGCCCTATCTGTGTGCTATTCCTGCCTGGCCATGTATCATCCTAACAGTGACTGCAGCCTCCCTCTCTGCAGCCCCTTCTACTTTCAGCTACTGGGCTTTGTACTATGTTCCCATCCAGTTGAGCTGCTTCTTTAATTACTCCTTGTAATTAGGCCCTAGCTCCTCCTCTAGGTGTGGCATAGGCAGTAAATTGGCGCACCTAGCCACCTTTATCCCTTCAGGCCTTGTGTGGGGTAGACACCCCAGCACACTCAGTTACATCACTGACAGCATGGAATACCAACAGTATTTACCTAACAGAGTTAAATTCATTCTTTGTACAGTGCTTGGAGATCTTGGGGGTGGGGTGGGGGGTGTTAAGTGCAAAGTACTCTTGCTATGTCGTCCTTAAATAGGCCTTCGAACGAGTGGAAATTCTCACTAAAAAAAAGAAAGAAAAAAGGATTGAAGACCTCAAGGGTACATCTACACTGCAGTTGGGACTGTGCTTCCCAGTGCAGGTAGACAAATGCATCCTACTGCTTGAGCTAGTGCTGTAAACATAGCAGTTGCAGCACAGGTGGTGACTTGAGCTAGTCACCTGACACCCTGGGAACATACTCCGGTGGCTAGCCCAAGCTGCTGCTCATGCTGCCATGGCCACACTATTATGTTTAGCATGTGAGCATGAGTAGACCTAGAGCGTGTTTCTCTACCCATGCTGGGAATGCACAGAAACGGAATGGAAACTCAGGACCCTTCAGGCCTGTGATGGGGTGGGATCTGAGTTACTACAGAGAATTCTTTCCTGGGTATCTGGCTAGTGAGTTTTGCCCACATGCTCAGGGTTCAGCTGATCACCATATTTGGGATCCGGAAGGAATTTCCCTCCAGGACAGATGACAGAGGCTCTGGGGGGTTTTCGCTTTCCTCTGCAGTGTGGGGCACAAGTCACTTGCAAGAGGATTCTCTGCACCTTGAAGTCTTTAAACCATGATTTGAGGACTTCAATGGCTCAGACATAAGTCAGGGGTTTGTTACGGGAGTGGGTGGGTGAGATTCTGCGGCCTGCATTGTGCAGGTCAGACTGGAAGATCATATTGGTCCCTTCTGACCTTAAAGTCTATGACTCTATGACAAAGAAACAAGCTAAATTTGCCTTTCAATTTGAAGTTTTCGAACATTGGTCTCTGTTCAAGGTGAATTTTTTGAAAAGTTTAAATAAAACTAGAGATTGAAAAATTTAGACTTACTACATTATAAATATATAAAAACAAACAAACAAACATTCTTGCAACTTATTTATTTAGTTAGTTAGTTTAAAAACAGTTCCGATGGCCAGGGGCTGAAAGTTGACATTTGACCTGGAAACAGCACTTTTCTGATTAAAAGTGCCTCTTCTAGAGAGAAAATTTATTTTGTTTTGACCAAGTTAGGACATGTGCAAACACACATATGCAAAGCACATTTTGCATGGAATTTTCTCATTAAATTCATACAGGACAGAGCTAAGAAAGGGTCACACTAAGCATCCTGCACAGCTAACTTAACTGCACAGTGAAAAATTTAGTGGAGCTGCACAGTGAATGAGGCAAGGACTCCACATCTTATTGTAAGGCTCCTTACCTCATTCACTGAACACACTGCAAAGTTTATTCTGTGGTGTGATTATCTGTAGTATGATGTACAAACACCATCTACTGCATACTTTTCATACAAGTGACTTTCATACAAACTTTCACAAAGATTTTTCATACAATTCACTTTCAGGAGGTCTGGCCAACGTGAGGTAATGGATAGAATAAGATGATGGTAAAAATGTGTGTTTTAGCCATAGCTGACAATCTAGACAGCTAAACACCCATTACAAATAAATTGTAATAAGAGATTATAAAAAATAAGATCTTAACTGGATCCCAATTCAAAATGCAATTCTTCTAACACGCTCATTTTCCATTCACTGGGTACACACTAGTTTAAAGAATAAAGCATTGATTTTCCAAAGCACCAAGTGAAAAGTGCAAAATTAACCATCATCTTTAAAGAGCACAGAGAAATCGCTCTTTTTCTCCAGACTACACAATTCAAGCACCAGAAAATCCAGCATCTACTATGAAAACATTTTCTGCAAATCTAAGCGTTCCACTGACCTTCATAAGCCTGGTGAACAAGGTTAAACAGTTGCTCAGCTTGTGTTTTGAGCTCTGGGTCTCTGTGCTTGTCTGGATGGTACAACATACATAGTCGGCGATAGGCAGCTTTCAGCTCTTCCTGAGAGGCCTGTGAAAAGGAACAAAATTCATTTGGAGCATAGACAATGTTGTTTAAGCATCATCATCAAAATCAACCCTGAAATGGGAACCCATCAGACATATTCCAGCACATTTAGTTATACTAAGTACAGAGTAAAATGAAGTTATACTTTATTATTTAAATACAGCTTTTCGCATGGGTTAATAAAATATTAGCACCAATTTTTATGTGACATGTTTTTCAAGCTGTCACAACAGTACTCACTTGCATACCTGGGTGTAGAAGTATGACCCAGTAACGAAATACAGTACCTTTGGGTACATATGTTATTTTAATTAGACCAAACCAGTATGTTCCCATTTCAGTTTTGTGTGGCATGGGATAGCTAAAGCCAACTCTGAAAAAAGATTATAAAATCTCAGGATTTCACACCGGACCCCTCCTGTATTTTAATTCCAAAACATCAAACACAAATCAACTTAGAAAAAAAAACAAAAAACTGTGGATATTCCACATTCCGCAACAAAAGGTCAGAGAGTTAAACATAGAATTCCACAAACACATCTCTCTGCTATATACTGTGACAGTAGCTTTCCCATGTAGCAAGAACAGTATGCTCTCTAGCTCAAAGGCACACAATCCTCTCTAGACAGACAGACTACCCCGGTAGCAATTTGAAGAACAAATAAAATGAGAATATTTCATTAAATCCATGACGAAAAATTTGCTTCTTTACTGCATCCAAGCTGGATTGTTTAGATAAAAGCCTGGCTCCACTCCAATGACATTTGGTGGAGACAGATTTTGGATGGCTCTTTAGGAATCAATGGAGTAACAAAACATTCCTGCCTCTTTGTCATTCTCCAAGAAACCTCACAGCAATCTTGCTGGAGAGTCCGTGAACCCTACAGAGTACCTGTAGCTATTCTCTGTGTTTCTCTTTCCTGCAGTAATCCTTACACTTTAACATTTCTCTGGACTTTTCAGGTTATTCATAGCTGGCATTAATTTAGCAACAACACACTTAAACAAATTAGCAACTGAGAGACAGAGGCTGGCATATACAACTCAGGAAATTTCAGACAGTTCCAAAATTCTGACAACAGGAGTGAATTACTGGGTTATTCATACTGTGTAGCATGAGACAGGAGGTCTGCTTTCTGGGAAGAGGGATGGCTTCAGAGTGCAATTGCTGTAATAGCATCACAGGCATTAGTTGGGTTCCCTTTTAGTAACTATGGTCACCCTTCTACCAGCACAAAGGACCAAAGAGGTCAGATGCTGAAGGGATACAAAAAGTATCATGTGAATAAAGGGTCACAAAGAAAAATAATTCATTTTTATAGTACGCTTTAAAGGCATTTATTTAACTAGATTCCACTAACATTTAATGCCTTTCAATGACTGAGGTTTGAATAGCTGTTTACCTCAAAGGTGTCACAGCACTTTGTGCTTCAACTTAATCCCCTTTCTCAAGTCAGAAGTGATCAAGAGAAAATGAAAAGTCAGGCTCTACCTGACAACTGTGCTCATAATATGTAAAATGGGACTGACTCCATTTTTGTGAGCAGTTAGAACTACTTATTTATTCTGCAGGTTCTTCCATTTCAGATGAATATTTCCAAGTCAGATAGCAGTAGGGTGATCTTCTAGACTTGCCTGGCTCAAGAAAGCAAATGTACCAAAAGAGCAGCGATTTTTCCTTCTGCTATTTCCTTGAGCTCTCTTGATTATTAAAATGAAACTAGATGAGAAGGGAGTGGAATATCCAGTTCCACTGTGACCTTTTTAAATCAAATTAATGATAAATGGCTGAATGTGCTATTGATTAACAGAAATGAGCAGTTTTATGTTTCATAAATATCACGTTCAATAAAATGTTATATTGGGCCTTTCATCATAAGTGAATAGCTAAGGTCATTGATTCAATATTTCATCAATGATAACTTCTTTGAAGCTACTACAGAATACTGACAACATTTCAAATGATAATGAGATACATAAGTCACTAATAACCATGTTTTAAGTTACATTCTTATTAATAAAACTGAGCAAAATTAAGGAGCATTATCCCCCTATTTAGGGATTAAACAGATTCATGTAGTGTCTCAACCATCCAGTTACACTTTCATAGGGTCTAAATCTATTATAGATTAAATGTTTATATACTAGAAAATTGCTAGTGAATGGATTTAGTCTTCTCATCAGGACTGTGAAGTTCAGTGGCCATCTATCATTTTCAGATTAGGTGCTACACCATACTAAACTGAGTTTCCCTTATAGAAATGCAAATTCATTTCACACCAACACCAAGCTGACTACATGCAAGATGTGTGCACTCTGATTTTCAAAAAGGATTAATTAAAAATATTCTCTCTTTCAATATGCATTCCTTTGGATAACACTCTAGTCCAGTTTCATCTGCATGCTGCATTCTAACAAAGGATTATTGAAATTAGTGTGTGTGTATTGAGGAGCTTCTAATGTAGCTAAATCAAGCCCTTAAGGCTTTGGTGGCCCCAAATATTTATGTAGCTCACTGCTTCATATTCTTAACCCTTTAGTCCTGATGTGCTCATACAAAATGACATGTCAGGAACTGATCAGAGCTCTAAGAAAAAACGCACTGCAAATAATCACTGATGGGAACACAGCCTGCAAAGCATGTACTACACCTTGCAGTAAGATTCAATCTTTTTTGTACCAGTTGTCCCAAGCATTGTAACTATATCTAGCACACATCCAGCTGAACCAGAACAACATACAACAGTTTCTCAATTCAGTTACAGGAAGCTTTGCAGAAAAACCAATTTGGGTCAGACAACACGGACTCAAGTGCCAGATGATACACAGCTCTACTCTGTCTTTCATCACATACAACCACACTACTACCACCAAGATGGCCCAGTGCTTGGACAAGATCAGCACATGGACAAAAAACAGCTGGCTGATAATAAACCTGAGCAAAGCAAGTGACGATGGTGGGCAGAGGAAAGCCCTTTGAAGAGTTTGCAACCTTTGATTGAAGGTGCATATCCACAATTGGCCGATTTGGTCCATAGTCTAGGCGAACTCTTGGATTCCTCACTGACACTATATTTTCTTACAGAAAGCATTACTCACAGATGCTGCTATCATTTCTGGTTGGCTAGGAGACTCCATTCCATTCTAGCAGGTGACCTTTGTTACTTCCCGGCAGGACTACAGAAATGTGATATATTGGGGCAGGAAGTATTCAGCACTTAGGAAACTTTAATTAGTACAAAATGCTGCAGTGCATCTCATCAACAACAGAAGCTACTATGAGCCCACCAAACCTGTCCTCTGCTCCCTACACTGGCTTCCCATAGAAATTCAAGCATCTCAGATTCAAGGTTTTGTTCCTTATCTCCAAGGTACCCCACAGCCTGGGCCAGTGCTACTTAAGGCTGTGGGGTGAAAAATATGGTCAACAACTATGCTCCTTTGACACAATAAGTAAAAGCTCATTTGTGCAGGACACAGGACTTCCGCAAGCGCCTGTCTGAGACTGTCGAATTAACTTCCCCAGGAGCTAAGGACCATCACAAACCCACCATCTTATATCTTACTCTGACGCACTTGATACTGGCCCTGCTCAGAAACATGTACTGGACTTTCCTCGGCCTATTGGCTCATCTGTTTCTCTCTGTGTCCTTATATTTCACTGATCAGCAAAATATCTGGGTGCCTCACAAATTGATTAAAGTGAACACAAGATGATTCCTCCCTTTTTCTCCTCTTCCATGAATCAGTTGACATTTTCCTTTATTTTTAAATTGTAGATTTGATGGGGCTATTGAGGGAAGCCTTGGTTGAAACCATTGTGTTCACATTTTTCTCTGAAGTTGGTATAGAGCACTTCATCTTGAAAAACATCTTTGCCTGTATATCCCTAATGACAGCTGCACAG
Organism: Gopherus flavomarginatus; assembly: GCF_025201925.1. Classification (NCBI taxonomy): domain Eukaryota; kingdom Metazoa; phylum Chordata; order Testudines; family Testudinidae; genus Gopherus; species Gopherus flavomarginatus. Next base: position 1,556,188 of record NC_066637.1, on the reverse strand, counting down.
CTCTGGGAATAAATATCCTTCATGAATCACCGCAGAACATGTTAACAAGCACAAAGCTTGTTTTTGTAGGTCCTGTGAAAAATATAGCAATGTCCTGCCATATCCTGGACAAACCATATTGAATTAAGTTGAACTTTATTGAAATAAATTTACATATCTTAGGAGCTGACCTTAAAAAGGACTCTCTTAAACAACAGCTAAAACAAGAATGAACTGCTAGTTAAATAGGTTTCCCAGAATGCAAATGCATCTTCTCTGGTTATGCAAAAATTCAGCCTTTGAAGCTTTGCAAGTTGGGAACCTTTTATCTGCTGATCACCTATCACAGGGGTCGGCCACGTTTCAGAAGTGGTGTGCTGAGTCTTCATTTATTCACTCTGATTTAAGATTCCGCATGCCGATAATACATTTTAATGTTTTTAGAAGGTCTCTTTCTATAAGTCTATAATATATAACTAAACTATTGTTGTATGTAAATTAAGTAAGGTTTTTAAAATGCTTAAGAAGCTTCATTTAAAATTAAATTAAAATGCAGAGCTCCTCGGACCGGTGACCAGGACCCGGGCAGTGTGAGTGCCACTGAAAATCAGCTTGCGCACCGCCTTCGGCACGTTTGCCATAGGTTGCCTACCCCTGACCTATCACATGAGGACAAATCAAAGACCCAAATCCCACATAAAGAAGTAAAGCACAGATTTCCTGGTTGAACTTATGCTGAGCAAAAGATGTAATGATCTGGTAACCAGAGGAAAACCCCTGGGTGGGGTTTAAAGGACTATTCACCAGCCAGAGCTCTTGTTTGAGTAAGGGGTCAACCTCTGGTAAGCTTATTAGCATGCATGTAGGTTCTTTTATTGTTTTAATGTTTCCTCACTAAAGCTTTTACTTTCAGAATAAATGTGGTCGCTTAGAAAGAGTGGTAGTAACTTAACTACAGAGGAGTTGAATCTTACATGGGGGTTAGGTTCTGAAATCAGCGCGTAAGGCAAAAATCACGCATAGTCAAACACTCATTGAGTGGAATGGCAGGCAGAATCGCCCGCACTACAGGTACAGTATTTAAATGTGTTATTTTTCTCTTTTTTGTTTTGTTTTGCCAAGCGTGCATAGTTAAAATCGCGTAAGTTAAATGCACCTATGATGCAACTACACTGTATAGGAATTACACTGTTTCCAGTATCCAAGAAGAAAAATAAAGCAGGGTTCCTTTGGCTGTCTGACTTTTCTGAGGAATTCACAGTGTAGGTAGAGATCTATGCAGCCTGGAAATACCCAGTCAGGAGGGAGGAAGATGCGTGTTTCCACTCTAGAGAGGCAACAACTGGAGAGCTGGAAGTTGTAAGAATGGATCTCCTTGCCAGACCAAAGAGGGGGAACACAGGTGCAGTTGTCCTACAGGACCAATACCCACTGTTTCTTCCCATTTTTCAGTGATTTCCCCCACCAGATTCAAACAAATGTATGGTTGGCCAAATTATACACATTACAACTGAGCAAACTGCACAAGGAAAAATTAACCTTTCATCTTGTACATCAAGAAAATTAGGGTTCTTAGAGCCAAACTTATACTGTACAAAGCTGGCTTTTTATGGAGTGGTTTTTCCTGTTTGTTTTGTTTTTCCTTAAAAAGAAAATACTAAAATAGTAAGAGAGAAGACAGATTACTTATTTCTGTAAGCACGCTGCCACTCTTCTACAGACTTGGAAACTGCTGCCAAACACAAAGAACAGACTATTTGCAATTTCATTATGCATGCACACCAGTACAAAAAATTGCTCTTAATATTCAGAAACTGCCATCCCCGCTAACTTCATTTTAACATCATCCTTTCTCACAGCCTCCCTCCAAAGCAAAAAATCAACAGGGAGATTTTTAAGGGGCTGCAACATTTCATTTTCTTTTTAAATGAAAACGTTCAGGTTATTTCTCCCTAAAGCACACTGAACAAATTATCCTACATCAAAAGAGCTCCCATACAACACAGAATTTTATTGTGGTATGTGCTACAATAACTAGACACAATGTCATGAGTAACAAAAGGTGTGACAGTCTTAACTTAGAATGCTGTTTAGTTTTGATTGGTTTGTCTTACAGAGAAACTTTCAAGTAGTTTAGGACTCAAAATGAGTCCTCACAAAGTCTGCCAAGGAAAGCATAGCTACTAAGTAAATTAGATTTGAGAAAAAAGTATAAATAGAAAAAAGGTTACAAAAAAAATTGAGTAGGCATGTGTTATAAAACACCTAAACAAAATGAGCAGGGCATGGAAGGGAAAACCATTTTTAAAAACTTTCAATCAGGATGGGGAAAAACAATCTTATGTTGCATTTCATTTCCCCCTCCCTTTCTGGTCTGTTTATAGTTTATAAAATGCTGATCCTACAAATGCACATGTGAGCACCTTAAGTGTTCGTCTCATTAGAGCCTTACACTAATTTTCTCAGGTATGGACCTGTTTCAAATGCTTGTAAAGCAAATAATATACACCTCTACCCCAATATAACACGACCCAATATAACACAAATTCGGACATAATGCAATAAAGCAGTGCTCCGGGGGAACGGGGCTGCGCACTCCGGTGGATCAAAACAAGTTCGATATAATGCGGTTTCACCTATAATGTATTAAGATTTTTTGGCTCCCAGGGACAGCGTTTTACAGGGGTAAACGTGTATTTGTGGGCACTACATATTTTTTTTTCCATTTTTAATAATCTATAGTGTTATCAGTAACTTTAGGAAAGAACAAGGAGTCTGGAGGCACCTTAAAGACTAACAGATTTATCTGGGCATAAGCTTTTGTGGGTAAAAAACCATTGATACTTTAGGAAAGAAGTTACTTTGAAATATACAGCTATGTCGATATCTGTTTATCAAAACACTGACTTCTGCTTAATTAGAAACACAGGAGGGAAGAAGGCAAACCAATGCCTGCCAAACAGAAAGAGGAAAATTGGTAAGGAACAAACTGTTATTTTCATCTTCTAGGAAAACAATCAAACTATGGAGAGGTGGACCTGGCACATACAGCCTGAGGAGCCATATAGAAAGCATGTCCAATTTCAGATTCTGAACTCCCAGGTCAGCAGAGGCTGGCAGTGCTGTGCATGATTTAAACAACTGCTATAAACAAACATTTCCAATAACCACAGTAAAAAATTCCTGCCTGGCATGTCATGTTTTTACAGTGAAATTCTCCTTCCCATCAACTTATGTCTGAATACAGACTATGAAGTTACCAGTAAACATTGCACAGGGAGAGGGAGGGAGCTTTCCACAGTGCTAATGAAGTGTCAGAAAGGAGGCACTTCTACTGATGCTTAATGCCTTAACAGCATTTGCTCCAACTGCAGAATTCAATGACAAAACATTACTAGGGTTTGTGAAGAGATACTCTTCACTCAGCTGTGTCACACAAAAGGTGGTAACTGAACTATTGCCATCAAGCATGAGTTTGTTCTTTTCTTCTAACTTTTCAGCAATCTTTCAACAGAACAAGAGCTGCACACTAAGTTCTTAGTTTCAAAGCTAAATACGAATTTCTGTGATGTACAGCTTTTTTTAGAACTAATTTAAAATTTATTTTGGGTACTTTGTTGTTTGCCAATACAGCTAATCAACAGATCAACAGGCAGAGCAAACAAAATCTCTTTTCTATGCACATTACAGAGTGGCCACCTTTGCTACTAAATGAACCAATAAACTAAAACAAGAAAGTTTCATAGGTGCAACTCTTGGTCCTTAAGAACTTAATTAATTATTCACTTATTTAAAAAAATCTTTTCAAACTACTGTAGAACCAGAAACTGTTAATAAAACTATGACTGTAATAAAAATGTGACAGGATTTCAGTGGTTAGAGTAGAAGAGCGTTGGGAGTCAGGACTACCAGGTCTTATTTCCAGCTCTGAAAGTGATTCGTTGTGTAACTTTTGGCAAGACAATTTATCTTTGTGTTTTTCAGTTCCCTCAGCTCTAACATGAGGAATGTCTCTACCTCATGAGCCCCATAAGTTAGTGTTACTAAAATTAAATTCCTTGAATTAAAGTTTCCATAGAAGTATCATTAATTCTCTTTTCTGGGTACTCCAAGGTCCAAAATATCTTGAAGTGAAATTTAGCTATGACATTGATAGCAAGAAGAAGAGAAGCGTGTACCTATAACACAGAACGTGCAAGATCAGCTACAGCTGTGCTTGTTCTCGCTGATCCATTGTTTACGAATAAAGAAACCTAGTCTGTTGTTTGAACTGTGCTGGAAGTAGCTAGTCTTAGTTCTTACAAGCTATTAGAACTATTACCGAAACAGCTGCTTAGCTCAGGATACAATTGAGATTCAACATATTTGTAGTTTACATACAAGTTGGATAATTAAATTAGATGAAGTGCATTCATGCAATTCCTACAAAAATGCATGTTGCAGAAAAAAACTTGACCTCTAATCAACAACATACAGCTCATAACACATTGCATACTTTTGGGCAAGACTCAAAACATTTGTTTCTTTATTAGTTTTATTTGGTATTTAGTATGCAATACTATACTACCTTTCAATGCTGTACACACATGCTGTCTTTAGTTTTAAGACACATTCTGTTACTCAGAGAGGCGCCTTGGGCACTTGGTGCCATAGTATCTGTAAGACCATGACTTTCTGTTTACAATAAAGCACTTTCGGAGCCCTGTCTTGTGGGTACTGCACACAGTGTTACTAAGGTTTGCAGGTAGAGCTAAAATTAATAAAAACACCTTTACCAGATGTACACTGGCAAGCTGACCTGGTCTTCCATTGGGCCAAGCGTAGAAATAGATGCAACAGAATCTAGTTCAGTTTAGTTTTTCCATCAGAGGAAAATAAAATGCTTATTAACCCAGAGACCAGGTAGATTCTACCCTCCTCCCCACAAATCAGATATGGGATCCCTCTAGCCAAGTCTCGGACAGGGGCCAGAAACAGCAGCTTCAGGGTGCTCATGGCCCTACAGCAGGCAGCAAGAGAAGAGCCCAGTCCAGGGAGAGGGAGTCTGTGTTACTGAGAACAAGATGGGGTACTAGTTGGTGTCTGCTACAGACCACCAAATCACACTAGGAAACAGGATAATTGGCTCCTTATGCACCTATCTACAGTGCGCAGGGAGGAAAAAAAGAGAGAGACATCAATGGGGATTCCAATTCAAAAGACATCTGCTAGAGATTTCATGCTTCCAGTACAAAAACATCCTTGGAATTTCTAAATATTATAGATGACAAATTCCTAACTTAATGAGTGTTGCAGCCAACATGGGGTAATTCTATATTAGACCTTCTCCTAACAGATAATGAGGAACTGACCACACAACTAAAAGGTAGTGGTAACTTAGGTACAAGTGATCATAACTTGACCATATTTATAATGTGCAAATACAATAAACTCCAGATAAGTAATATATACACACACATACACATCACAACATATACATATCCTTGGTGCTTTAATAGGGCCAATTTCACAAAGCTGAAAACAATTATGAGCCAATTCAACTGAGAGGAAGAATTTAATCAGAAAAATGTGAATGATAATTGGGAATCATTTAAGAATTTGCTAGATGTCCAGAAAGCCACAATCCCACAACTGAGGAAGAAGCCTGTGCTGGTTAAAAAAACAACCTGGTTTAAAGGGGAACTGAAGGCAGCTGTAAAAAATTTAAAAACATATAACAAATGTAAGAAAGGGGAATTTGATAGTAATAAGTATAAACCAGAAGTTAGAAAATATAGAAATTTGATAAGGGAAATCAAGGGACATAAATAGAAATATATGGCCAGCAGAGTTAAGGACAATAAGAAGGCGTTTTTAAAATATATTAGGAACAGAAAGAATCTCACCAATGGTATCAGTCCATTACTAGACAGAAGTGATAGAATTATTAATAATAATGTACAAAAGGCAGAAGTGTTCAATAAATATTTCTGTTCTGTACTAAAAAAACAAATCACGCAGTCTCATCATATGGTGATAACACTCTTCCTATTCCATTACTCTAGAGCAGCAGTCTCCAACCTTTTTATGTCCAAGGTTACTTTCTGAATTTAAGGGCAACCCAGGATCTACCCTGCCTGTTCCCTGAGCCCCCCGCACCTTCCTCAAAGCCCCGCTCACTCCACCTCTCTCCCTCCCCAGATCACTCACTGTCCCCCACCCTGACTCACTTTCACCAGGCTGGGACAGGGGGTTGGGGTTCGGGAGGGGGTGGGGCTCTGGGCTGGAGCCGAGGGATTAGCAGTGTGCGAGGGGGCTTTGGGCTGAGCCTGGGGCAGGAGTGCAGGAGGGTGTGAGGGGTACAAGCTCTGGGAGAGTGTTTGGGTGCAGGAGAGGGCTCAGGGCTGGGGCAGGGGCTTGGGGTGCAGGAGGGAGTAAGGCAGGGATTGGCAACCCCTGACATGCGGCCTGTCAGGGAAATCCACTGGCAGGCCGGGACAGTTTGTTTACCTGCAGCGTCTGCAGGTTTGGCCGATCGCAGCTCCCACTGGCTGCGGTTCACCATTCCAGGCCAATGGAAGCTGTGGTAAATGGCGGCCAGCACATCCCTCGGCTCACACGGCTTCCCGCAGCCCCCATTGGCCTGGAACGGCGAACTGCAGCAAGTGGGAGCTGCGACTGGCCGAACCTGCGGATGCTGCAGGTAAACAAACCAGCCCAGCCCACCAGTGGATTTCCCTGACGGGCCACTGGAGGGGTCAACACGTCCCTGTGGCCTCCAAGGGGAAGGGGGGTGGGCGGACAGGGCTCTGCGCGCTCTCTGCAGGCACCAACCCCAAAGCACCCATTGGTCACAGTTCCCCATTCCCAGCCAATGGAAACTGCAGGGGCAGTGCCTGCAGGCAGGAGCAGCATATGGAGACCCATGCCCCACCCCCGGGGCCACAGAGGTATGCTGGCCGCTTCGGGGAGCGGCGTGGAGCTGTGGCAGGCAGGGACCCTGCCTTAGCAGCACCTGGAGATCACAATCGACTGAAAGAGTCCCCAGAATAGAACAATCAATCGCAAAGAACAGGTTGGTGACCACTGCTCTAGAGAATGTTAACCACCAGCTACTAAGGTTAAACATTATTAAATCAGCAGGTCCAGACAACTTGCATCCAAGAATTTTACAAGACTTGGCAGAGGAGCTTGCTGGACCATTAATGTTTTTTTTTCAATAAGTTCTGGAGCACTAAGGAAGTTACAGAAGACAGAACGAAAGCTAATGTTGTGCCGATTTTTAAAAATGGTAAAAGGGATGACCTGGTAATTAAAGGCCTGGCAGCCTGACACTGATTCCAGGTAAGACAGTGGAACAGCAGATGCAGGACTTGATTAATAAAGAATTAAAGGAGGGTAATGTAATTAATACAAATCAACAATGGATTTATGGAAAATAGATACCTTTTTTTGATGAAATTACAAGTTTGATTGATAAAAGTAATAGTGTTGATGCAACAGAATTCTGTAAGCTGTTTGACTTGACTTGGTACTGCACATTTTAATTAAAAACTAGAACAGTATAAAATTAACATGACACACATTAAATGAACTAAAAACTGGTAGATCTCAAAATAATTGTAAACAGAGAATCATCACTGAGCGAGTCTGTTTCCAGTGAAATCCCACAGGGATTGGTTCTTGACCCTATACTATCTAACTTCTTTTTCAATGACCTGGAAGACAATATAAAATCACCACTGATAAAGTTTGCAGATCACAGAAATTGGGGGAAGGATAAATAATGAAGGAGACAGGTCATCGATTCAGAGTGATCTAGATCCCTTGATAAAGTGGGTGCAATAAGTGGTAAGCCGGGCCCAAGGAAATATGCATTTTAATAGTTTAATGTAAATACGTACATCTGGGAACAAAGAATGTAGGTTTCAGAGTAGCAGCCGTGTTAGTCTGTATTCACAAAAAGAACAGGAGTACTTGTGGCACCTTAGAGACTAACAATTTTATTTGAGCATAAGCTTTCATGGGCAACAGCCCACTTCATCGGATGCATGCAGTGGAAAATACAGTAGGAAGATATATATCTATATAGATATAGATATACACACTATATATATACACATATATATATACACACACACACACACGTATATACATACAAATATATATACACATACACACACACAGAGAACACGAAACATTGGGTGTTACCATACACACTATAAAGGGGAGTGATCATAAGGTGAGCTATTAGCAGGAGAGAAAAAGAACTGTTTGTAGTGGTAATGAAAATGGTCCATTTCCTGCAATTGACAAGAAGATGTGAGGAACTGGGAAGGGGGGAGGGAGATAAGTACTTTGTGTAATGGCCCATCCATGCAGGCCATACTTATAGAATGAGGGACTCTATCCTGGAAAGCAGTGACTCTGAGAAAGATTTGGGGTCATGGTGGACAATGAGCTGAATACGAGCTCCCAACGTGACTCTATGACCAAAAGAGCTAATGCAATCATGACTGCATAAACAGGAGACTCTAGAATAGGTGTAGAGGTTATTTTACCTCTGTATTGCGAATTGCAGCCATAGCTAGACTATTGTGTCCAGTTCTGGAGCTCACAATTTAAGAAAGATGTTGATAAATTGGAGAAGGTTCAGAGAGTAGCCACTAGAATGATAAAGGATTAGAACACAAACATATAGTGTTAGATTCAAAGAGCTCTATTTAACTGAGTGGTTCCCAACCAGGCATATGTAGAGGTTTGCTAGGGGTAGGTACATCAACTTATCTAGATATTCACGTTGTTTTACAACAGGATACATAAAAAAGCACTAGAGAACTCAGTACAAATTAAAATTTCAAACAGACAGTGACTTGTTTATATTGCTGCATATACTATACGCTGAAAAGATTTATATTCCAATTGATTTTATTATGATAAAAACAAGAAAGTAAGCAAATTTTCAGTAATAGTGTGCTGTGACACTTTTGTGCTTTTATGTCTGGCTTTATAAGCAAGTAGTTATTTTTAAGTGAAGTGAAACTGGGGTAGGGTGACCAGATAACAAGCGTGAAATATCAGGATGGGGTGAGGGTAGTCCATGTAAAAAAAACCCCTAATATCGGGACTGTTGCTATAAAAAATGGACATCTGGTCACCCTAAACTGGGGGTACACAAGAAAACTCAGACTCCTGAAAGGGGTTCAGTAGTCTGGAAAGGTTGAGAACTATTCATTTATCTTAATAAAGATAAAGTTAAGGGATGAGCTGATTAGTCTCTAAATCACTACATGGGGAACAAGTATTTAATAACGAGCTTTTCAGTCTAGCAGAGAAAGGTACAAGGGGACCAATGGCTGAAAACTGACGCTAGACGAGTTCAAGCTGGAAATAACAGGGAGGGTGGTTAACCAGGGGAACAGCTGACCAAGGGTCGGCGGATTCTCCACCACTGACAATGCTGAACTCAACGCTGGAGGTTTTACTAAGTTATCTGCTCGCGCCAGGCGCTCAGGCTGGCTGGTCCCTTCCCGCCTTGGGAACGACGTCTCTCTTGGGGAGGAAGAGCGCGGGGGGAGCCCGGGGCGCTGCCTCCAGGCCCCGGCGGTCACAGCCTGCACCGGACGGAGCGCAGGAAACGGGCGAACAGAGACCCCTGAGGGGAGCCTGGGGCCGGGGGGAGTACACACTCCGCCGCCCCCGCTGACGAGGCCCGCGAGAGACCCGCCCGGAGAGGTAGGGGCCGGGCGGGCACCGGGTCACAGTCCCCTCCCCAAGCCTCTCCTCAGCCCGGCGCCCCCCACCAGTGCCGCTACGCCCCGGCCCGGCGCGGCCCGCCGCCCTCACCTCACGCCGCACGTTCAGCAGCGAGTAATAATCCTCGTTGTCCGGCGCCTCCTCCCCCAAGGCCGCCGCCATCTTGCCGACCTCTCACCCCGCGCTGGGGCGGGACCAGGGTCAGAAGAGCGCCGCGCGGACGGCACAGGAGGTCGCGCCACCGCCACAGCGCCCCCGACGGAGCGGCGGGGCATCAGGAGGCAGCGCGCACGCGCATCGTTCAACGAGCGGGCGAGGAGAGCACGCCGAGGCACATGCGCAGCGAGGAGTGTTGTTACCGGCTCGCGGGAGAAATGACGTGGTAGCAGATGTCAAGAAGACGGTGCGCGTGTGAAATGAGCGAATGGGCTCACCTCTGGCGCGCATGCGCTCTGTTGCGTCAGCTCGCGAGTCTGGGGTTGGGCGGGAAGAGGCTGGGAAGGGGGCGGGGCGCCCCGGGCGGTGGGTCGGGTGCCGGCTCTGCCGTACCTGCACGGGGCGGGGCCCTGCCCCCCCCGCCCTCCGCTGAGCCAGGCCGCTCCCCCGCGGGCACTGCCGGGGGACAAGCGTCTCTCCGCGGCTGAGGCGCCGTCCGGCTGTGTCCGCACGGAGCTGCCTGGGGTCGGGTTACGTGCCCGCAGCCCGCGCCTGGCTCCTTGGGGCGCTGCTCACCCCCGTCCTGTGGCGCGGCGTGTCTCGGGGAAAGCGGCGAGCTGTGCGGGCTCCTCTGCGTTTCTAGTGTCGCTCTAAGCTACGGAACCAGCCGCGGCTGTTCCCCCTCCTGTGCTAGCCACCTCCTCACTGCGGTCCTCAGGAGAAGGTGCGGCGGGAAGCCACCTCTGCCCTCCTCCAAGCAGCGCTCCAGGGTTCTGGCTGGGCGGTGTCGGGGTAGATTAGAGTCCCTTATAGGACTTTGAACAAGCAAAGTAAGGACAGGAGCTCCAGTATTCGCACATTTCATGCTGGGACAGGATAATTTGGGTGTATGTCATCAATTAGATGTGGACTTTGAACCAGGATCCATGTTTTGAAAAAAGATGCTAGAGCTGAGGCAGGCAGAGTTTTTGGCCTGAGGGTCACATCCGGTTTTGTAAATTGTATGGAGGATCGGTTAGGGGAGGGGGTCGTACCACCCCCTAGACTCCTGCCCTATCCAACCCTCCTCTAGGACCTCTGCCCCATCCACACACCCCTGTCCCCGACTGCCCCCAGATTCCCAGTGCCCCATCCAACCCCTCCTCTCATTCCTGACAGCCCCCCAGGACCCATGCCCCTTCCAACCACCCCTTCTCCCTATCCCCTGACTGTCCCCAGAACGCGTGTCCTGACTACCACCCCATCCAACCCCCCTCCTTCCAGACAGCCCCCCAGAACCCCTGCCACCATTCAACCCCCTGTCCTTCCACCCCCCCCTCCACTGACCACTACCTCCCTGACCACCACCTCAAACTCCCCTGCCCTCTGTCAAGCCCCCCCCGCTGCCTGGCACACCAGTGGCTGGCCAGGCTCTGCAGCTGTGCTACCCCAGGAGCTCACAGCCCGGCCGGCCAGAGCACTGCACCAGCAGTGGAGCCAGTTGAGGCTGTGGGGCCAGGGGTGAGCCAGCCAGGCAGGCCGGTCCCGCAGGCCCAGGTGTCGCCCACAGGCCGTAGTTTGCCCATCCCTGTGCTAGAGCTTTTTATTAGAGACATGGTCCTAGTTAGTAGCACACCTAAAATATAGTTCCAGGTTCTAAACCTGCTTTTGACACTGACTCCTATGACCTTTAACAAGTCACTTCACTTCTCTACCATGACTTAACTGCTCTCCTTTCATTCTTCTGCTTGGAGGTAAGTGCATTTAGCCCTATTGTACCTGGAGTCTTTTTGTACCCTTGCAGATTTTTAGACTGGAAGTTCCCTGAAGTATAATAAATGCTTTGCACACTGTCATGCTGGTTCCACACTGAAAATGCTTTATGCTCCATCTTTGCTCTCCCTTATCCACATCACCATCACGGTGGTACCAGATACCATCAGATCTGACTCAGGCACTCACTAAGAAGCAGCATGATAAGAGGATGGCAAAATCTTTCGATGAACCTCAGATTGTGCTTCAATGAGGGCACCTCTCTGGTAATTTTCAGACAGGATAAATTTCCTGGAGTGTAGGTCCTCTCTTTATCCTTTATAGGTTGTTTAGCAGTGGAGCAGTTTGGAATGTGACTGGATAAATAGAAGGCCAATCATAAACTTAGTCCAGGGCTGAGATGTATTTATTATACACTTCCATCTTGAGGAGATGGACTTTGTTTCTCCCCTTTTGAAGAAGCCAGTTATATGATGGGAGAAATAATGGAAATACAGTTTTGTAACACAGAAAAACTCTCACAGCAGAACATCTGACAAAGCTCAGCTTCATACTTCAGTTCCTTGCCCTACGAATTTGCTATATTCTCCTTACTGAGGTATAGTCAGAAAGAAAATTATATGACAGCAGTAAAGCAAAGTCTAAAATCTATTATCACATTCTCTTATTTTTTAACAGAAGTTACAAGTAAATTTATTCTTACTGTTCACATTCAATATGACACAGACCGTTTGCTCTCATAGGATAGAAACTATTTGGGTATTTAGGAGGCTGCCCCGTGTTTAACAGCTTCACAGCCCTGCTGTGCTGTACTCAGAGTTTATCCTGGAGGTCATTTGTTTCCCTTTGAATGACAGTGACATTATTGGGAGAGGCAGCTGAGCAATCTGTCCAGGCTCTTCTGTGTCACTGCTGAATCTAAGCCCTTCTCTATAATTCATAAAGATAAATTACCTATAATCTTTTTATTATTCTCTTGTCATTGAGTCAAGACAGGGATTTAGTGCTATTTTTATCAGTTTCTGACTGCTCTCCCTTCTTCTGCACACTTGGATAGCAGGCTGATTCAGTGAGACAGGGCAGAAAACTTTGCTGAATATGGCCATTTTAAAATCATCTTCACAAGGGAATCTCTAAGCTTCTAGGAAAGCTGCAGCATTAGTATCTCAGTCTCCATTCCACCTGCCTCCCTATTGCTTACTGACATAAAAACAAGCTAACTACAGAGTGGCTACAAAAATTGCTTAAGAGTGATTCAATATCATTAGCTTCAAATATGTATAGTGGTCAAAAGGCCAAATGGTAGTCTATTACATCTCTAATTTTAGGGTGTAGGTGCATTTAATTCACTCTGTATTCTCCTCTTTGGAGCAATAGAGATATGCCCACCTGTAACAGCAGGTGCTCAGATATCATGCTGAGGAATGCAGTATAGAAACCTAGAGAGATTGGGTTTCATTTTACTATAGAACCAAATATGCCCATAGGGAGGAATCCACCTCTCTCCCCATTGGATTAGGGAGCAAGTCCCAGTGGCAGTTTTATTCAGCTGCTTATTTTGTATATATGCAGCAAGACACAAAATAACACAACTTCTAAGGTAGTTTTAAACTATGCATTTCCCTGAGATGACAACTTCACTTATTCATTTTTTGATGTGGTATTTGGTTTTTACAAGGTATTTGAACTCCATGTATTTACCCCTTCTGGTCACTTTCAGTTGAGGTAGTTGTTTTCTATCACTGACTACCAACAAAGCAATAAAAAATGCCAGCAGGTGGAAAAACATGCAGATAGTGGATATGACAGCAGCAAAACAGAATAGAGTGAAAAGCAGAAGGGATGAAAGCCAGTAGAGCACAACTCATTTGGGTGCTCAGTCCACAACTCTCAGAAATCAGTAGTTTTTAGATGAGAGAAGAAAAGGAGGAAGAACAGCCTTGGTTGTCCCATGCATGATCTGTATTATTTGCCTGTCTTTAGCACAGAACATGTTAGAAAATGAGTTTAGAATGGAAAGGAGGAAAACTATCCAGTCCTACCTCTGTCCCATATGGCTCTCACATTCTGTATCCATACCTTGATAGATAGCAGCACCAGAGGGCTCTTTGATACATGCAGGATAAAGGGAATGTTTAGTGTCACTTGTCAGCATTACTCCTGATACAGTTGGCTGCATGCATTGATGAGAGGACAATTGTTTCTTCCATTAGGTTAACTACATGATGAGTCTGAAAGAACTTTTCTAAACAGAAGCAAGCTCTGTTTCACAAAAACTACTGCTGTGTGACTTATAAAAATTGTTTGAGAGAGATCTTGGTTTACTGATTAAACAATATTACTAGTCAAAGCTTTGATCAGTACAGAATTCCAAGGTGAGGAAAAGAATAACTGCGATAGAAAGGAAAGTGTGAGATCTACAGCAACGGAAAAGTTAGGAATGGGTGAGTTATTTGAGGGCCAAATCCTGTTCTTAGTTGCAGCAGAGGAAATCCAGAGTAATTCTATTCAAATCAACAGTTACACTGGATTTACACTAGAAATCTACATGCAGAAGGTTTGGTCTCCAAAACAGCAAACTGACTGTTTGGCTGGCAAATTAACCACCAGAGGGCACCCATGCAGTCCCATCAAAATATTGAACTGGACAGAAAAATTAATGTCACGATGTATAGGGGCCTATGAAATTCAAACAGAACGACTCCCTAGGCTCTAGACCAAATTGTGACTGGCTATAACACTTAACGACAGGCAGATTTTGTATTCTATATGTATTGTTGCTTTGACAAGGATACCATGAAGCAAAATTGGGGCCTTTCTTCCCTTTAGACTGCATAGTGCCCTATAACTAGTCCCTTGATTTTTGTATGTTATGTTAGAATGAGAGCTCTGCCCTGTAAGATAGACAGCTACTAAAAGAAAACTTAATAAAAGTATGATTTCATGTGAAGATGAAGCCATGGTTTCCTACACCAAAGTTCAGTCACTTTGTTTTGGACTTATCATCATAGAATCCTTACTTAAATACAATTAAAAGGTATGTTCAGTCTTAAATCAACTCTTCTGGTCCCAATGCAGTTGACGACGGAAATTTTGAAATATAAGTTTCTCTGAAATCAAATAAGTTCCTCAACTCAGAGCTTTCTATGAAGGCACATTTTCAGGGAAATCCAGTAAGAATTAATTCATTTTCCCTCACTACAGAGTAGTCATCCAACTATTTGGCAATACACATCTCCTGACTCAGCATACCTACTAGATTCATTTTTTCCATATGATTTTAAAGTGACTCGGTCTATGCTAAAACACAAAAATAGTGACTACAGTTCTGAGGTTTTGAATTGCTATTGCAGCGCCCTATTTCCCAGAGAGCTTTGTCCTGTACTGATAGTAACAGTCATGCTTTTTTTTTTTCTAACATGGCTGGGGAATCACAATCCTTAGGGATGTTAGTGATAGAAAGTTACTGTGAGTTTTCTCTCTCTCTCGGATCTTTCCAACATGTTGCTAAAAGACACTGTCACTAATTACACAGCTGAGCCTTTCCACTATACGAAATTGTTTTGCATGCAGCAGATTGACAGATACCTCATAGGAAATTCTGAAGGCCATCCCATCTTGTGTCAGATCTATTTACATTTTTCCCTCGTTCTTTATATGCATGAACACAGGATCTTGATGGCTTAAAGGGTGAATTCAGATGCTTTCTAAATAAATTAATACAAAAAGCTGTTCAAGATCCTAAATTATTATCAGGAAAAATGACTAGACTTGCAAACTACAAATGAATACATTTTAAAACAAAATATTTGATTGTTTCATTTCTACTGACATTCCAAGGATTCAGTTCAGGGTACAGTGTTTCTCTTGCCTCAGACTCACTGACTGCGTAAGGTGCATGAAGAAAGCAGCTCCCTGTTTTATGTGGTTTGTTAGTGATGCCATCAGCTATAACAAGTGAAATAGAACCCTGGAATCAACTCCTGGCTGAGTAGATCCTTACTCTTCTCAATCATGGCATACCTCCCACATTGCCTCTCCCAAGCCGCCTTAGTTTAGGATATTAATCTCCTATTCCATATTATAAGTAGCTTTACTAGTTTTCTGCTGCAGCTCTGACAGTTTTCTAAATGTCATGGGACATCAATGTCTTCAGTGCCTTCACTCTTCAGATTCTTTCACATGCTGGAACATGCCAGTATATTTCAATGGTTTAGGCATGGCCCACTTATAAAGAACAGGTGGTATCATTATTCATCTAGAGCCACATAGAAAGAAATATGCTCCCTGACCCCATAGAGATTAAATTCTAATGAAGGTAGATCGTCATGACATAGAAGAGCCATTCAGGAGAAGGAGAGAATTACTGATGAGAATGAAAGGGGGAGGATGGTATGAAGTGGTTGATTTTAAGGCAAGATCTGAAGAAGAGGGAGAGTGGTGGATGAGGACAGGGATGGGTTTCCAGGCAAAGTGAGCAGCATGATAGAACCAAGAAAGGTGATAAAAGGAGCCCTCCTGTTTAGAGAGGCATCGCATGAGGCCAGTCCTGTCACAGAAGAGGAACTTCCTGCAATCAGCCCCGTTCTCAAAATTCTAATCCAAAGTGAAATGGACCAAGCTAAGAGCAGGTACAATGCCATCCTACTATATGGTCATGAATAAAGGCATGTTGGAGGCCATGAATGTGCATCAAATTCTTTTTGCTGATGGCAAAATTCCCAGCTGGGAATACTGATGGGGCTGCGGGGCGTGTAGGGCTTTCAGAGGCACTAGAGTTCTGCACCCATGCCTGGAAAATCCATAATTTGGCTTACTTTTATTTTAAGCAGAAAAAATCATTCATGTATGCGCCAGTCTGTGGTCTTAGTGACCTGACTTACTATGGAGAGAGGCTTCTCAGCAGTGTCTATCCACTTTCTGCTGCTGTAGAGCCAAAGATAACAAGTTTTTGCCTTCCTCCATCCAACTTTCATCTGAACTAATGGACAGTTGTGAGGAACCATTTGCTCTGATGTTGTGTACATGGTAAGAGCATGTGATCCGGAGTCTGAAAAGAGGCCTTGTTTAGCAGATTATTTCAGCAACTATACACCCTACTCTTCATTGGAAAATTGCCGTTGCACAAAGTATTTTTGCTAATATTAACTTAAGTTCCATTTCAGATGAATGGAGGGGAAAACTAGACGATCCCATAAATCCCACTGATCTTGTCAAAGCTGTCAGATTACCGCCTGATAAAGCTCCTAGCTCCTAATGATTACAGCCATCAACCAGAGAGGAAATGTATGTGGATAGGGCTTTCAGGGAGAGTGCCAGGGTTAGACATTGTTACACTGTTAATGTAGTATTATCTAGGGGCTCTTTGGCTTTAATGAAGGGTGAAGCTTTGATCAAAGTTCTTTCTTTAAAAAAAACAACAGCCAAAGATCTAGAGTTATACTCTACCCATTGTCCTATCACCAAGATTAATGCTGACTGCCAAATAGTAAAGGTCGTCTTTGGTTCCAGTTGCTGGTATTAGGAATCCATGGAGAGAATGTCTCTTCACATATAAAAGATGCTATTGATTTCCTGTTACTGTTATCCCGAAATATGCATTGTGTGTCTATGGAGCAGTGACAGTCCTCCATCACTAGAATTATGGGAATAAAATGGTTACTGAATCTCTTCCCGTAAAATATAGTCTCTTTTTCTTCCAAAATTTGGCAGCCCCCCTGCGAATCTTTCACGTTATCTTTTTGAGCAAACTGATTTTTCATTTTCATTTTGTAGGCCTATTTTTTAAAAAATTTGGTTCATCTGTGATATGAAATTGTGTCTTTCTTAACTTTAGGTAAAGTCTGTTTTTCTGGAGCAATGTTATTGCCTCTGTCTCATAGACATAAAGTATGATTTTAAAATTCAGGACTTAAAAAGTAAAGACATTTGCATGTCACATGTCATTTCTTTGTGCAAGATACAGGCCCTGATTACTCCCTCCTTCCAGGCAGATCTTAGAGGATGTTGACAGCATTTTCAGCTGCATGCTGGTAAATATTGGGTTAATGCCTGGAATCAACATAGTGGAGGCTGATCAGAGAATTTCAACTGAATGCCTCTGTAGCAGAGGACACAGCTAGCAAAAAACAGCAGTCCAGGGAGGGATGATCTTCACATTTGAAAAAGCAAATTAAATAAAATATTCTTTTCGCTCTTTGTGTTCCTCTGTGTTACAGATGGAAGATTATGGAACCTTTTCATTTTAGTGATGAAAAAACAAGATGAATTCATATGTAACTGGTAGGATGCCAAAGCCAGAGATAGCACTCCTGAGGGAATGAGGGGCAGTAAGGAAGATAAAAGGTACAATTAACTGAGCTCCCTTTGGAGCGCTGGAGAATTCATCTGCCCCATCCCTCTGGCCAGACACTGTAGTCACCTTCCCTCCTCAGGCAGGTGGGGCATAGCTCAATGCATACACACTGTAGCTATTTCTTTTGCATTTCTTCTGCTCTTCAGGTGAGATGCCACCATCCAAATGAGGAAGAATTAGTTTTTCATTCAGAAAATACCCTCTTCAGTTCCCGACTAGGTCATATTGGTGCCCCTCGCTCCTGATCTGCAACTCACTCTCTTTCACACACACACACACACACACACACACACTTCTCTGACAATGCACCTTCTAATTCCAGGCCTGGCCTTTTTCTCAATAGGCTGACAATCATGATATTGCTTAGTGACATTTTGTGATGGGAACAAAAAGGCAACTAGGCGATGAGGCCAGCAAACTCATTTCACTTGTATCCAGTGGAAGCCTCCAGAGGGAAGAGGTTAGTGCACTGCTCTACTGTGCCATCGTCAGACTTAGTAATATATATTTGCTCCATACAGTATAAAATGTTAAAACTGGCCTGAAAACAGCAGTAAAAATTACTTTTTATGGCTCTGACACTTCTTTCTTTCTTTTTTAAACAACGTTTTATGTAAACACTTTTGAGATGCCCAGTGGAATAATTTCTTATTTGCCATTTCATTCTGAAAAATTATAACTGCAGCAGGATGGTCCGCTTAGAGATTAGGAAATAAACAGACTTAATCACACCTGCAGAAGACCAAATAGTGGAAGGGCCTTCATAATGGGCATCCAATGGCAACAGAAATAGCTGAGGCAACTGATAGGAAGCAAGAAAATCCTTATTAGTAATGTAGTCCTTGGAATATTTACATGCTTACTTATGGAAAAAATATTTTCATCTCACAAAAGTCAAAAGCAAAAGTTCTCCTTGAAAATATTCCAGGTGTGTAATAATTATCTGCTTTCTGTCACCCTCTATGCCATCTCTTCTTGGCAGCAGGAGTGCAAGGCAAAGGGGCATTTCTGTGGTAAGCAAAAGATGTGAGGAGAAGAGAGACAGACTGAGGGGTGAAAGGCTTGGTATGTGTAAATAATAAGGATCCAACTTACTGATAGACCTCTTTGCAAACCAGAGCACCAATGGGGGACTTATCATAGTTAAGCTACTAATACCAGCTGTAACTTTTCCCTTTGTGAAACTATTTTCAGCCAGTGCATGGCCTGGTGCATTGCACGAAGAGGGACAAGAGGAGTCTACAATCTCTTCAAAGTTCTCTTTCCAGCATCAATTCTCTCCTAGAAACCAGATTGCTAGTGCAGTTTTGAGTATGTCAGAGGTGGTTTCTTCATCTTTAGTGTTACTAGCACGTCTGAAAAGTCCAGTAGCTCAATATGCACACAAGGTATCTGGGAAGGGAATTGTTGGCCTTTTGGTGACATCTGGCACCTGAAGCTCTGCTGATTTAGTAGTTTCCCACAAAAGTGCAATTTTTGCTGCAGTGTGGTATAAGCCAGTAAACCCATCAAGTGTCTTGAACATTTCAGCTGAATGGATTGACAGCCATAAAATGAACACTCGAATATACACTCAGATCTCTCTTTCTCCATTAAAACACTGCATTTAGCTGCAAGGAGCCTTTTTCAGACTCCATATAATTTATCATAAAACTAGCCTCATATTCTGCTTTGGAAGTGAGGAACATATATTTATTAATTGCTATGCAGATCTTATGTTCCATTTATAGCCCATAGGATTCTAGGATTTATTAATGGGTGAAAACTGGGCATTTGTGTTCACCTCCACACCCTCCATGTAACATTCAAAATTAGTCAGATTTATTCCTCCTGGGATTTACTGTCTTACCCCATGCTCCAACACAAACTGCCCCGCTCTGATTAGAAAAAATCTTCTACTCCATAGGAGTATTATCTGAGCATTATTGCAGTGTATTTTGTTTCCACTTGATAAATTACCTACACATTAGGTGCTCCGTACAGTAGGTCCTGTAATTCTTGTTATATTTAAGGCACTTTGTGATATATGGGAGATAATTAACTTACACCATTTTTAGTCCAAAAATATATGTTGATCTAGGTCACATGACAAATGTAATCATTCAGAGTTTAGAATACTATTATTTAAAATTTATTTTCTTCTCAAAATGGTTTATGAAATTATAATTTGAATAATTCACAGCATAGTTAGACTATATTATATGTTGGTTCAGTTCCATATTTGGTGGTAACAGAGCTGAGATTGCAATTGCAGTTAAAATAAAAATTGAGTGACAGAAGAGATTTATTATAAATCCTTATTTTGGGAACTTGATAACTTTGCTGGTTCATATTAGGCTAAAATTCAGAATATACTGACAGTCTTGATGTATTTTTTCAGTTATTTTTATAAAATTCAGTATAAATCCATTAAATCATTTGTGAGTTTTAGAGCATTTTAAACTAAATCAAGTAAATGGTAAATCTCATAAAAATGAGGCACCAATAGTACTGGCTAGACAAAGAGAGGTATAGATTCACCACACCATTCTGCCAATTTACCTCAGTCCTAATCTCCATTCCCCCCCTACACATACCCTATGCCCACTATTCCAGTCCACACTCTGCGAGGGCATCTGTCTAGACCTGCAGACTCCTACTATTCCAGTACTAGAACAACCTGTAGTATCTGGGAAAGGAGGAGGAGGTTTTTCAGTATTCAGCATAATTTTGCTAATTAGTTCCATATAGTTTCAAGAAATTTTACTACTCTTGCCACAGGAAACAGAATTTAAGGAAAAGACTTGGTGCTATTGCTGTCAGTCAGCCAATGGCCACTAGCCATGATCAACAATGGCTCTGCCAGCTCCAGAATCAGGGCATGTGCTGTCAAGTCAGCAGTGTTTGGAATACTCAGATATAGCCATATTTGGCTTCTGTATAAATCACTTATTCTGGCATCTTTGAGCTTTTTATGTTGCCAACTCTTTACTGTTTCTTCTGTTCTCCAGCTACTGATATTATATATGACCCTTTGCACATACAGTTGCCTTTCAATAGCCTCCTTTTTCTCAAGACTTTGTCAGTCTTCAGTTCTTGCAGTTTTACAGGAAGCATTAAATCTATACATTATTTTCACTGACTGTCGTGCTACTACTTATCTTCCTTGAATTAGCAAGAGAACACAGCACTAGGCAGCGGTCTGTTGATGAGCACTGAGGTGACGTAATCTGATTGTAGAAACTAAAAAAGGAAAAAAACTTTCATCAGTTAGTTGCCTCTAGTTGTTCAGTATTTTGTAGCTCTGTGTTATCATTTGTTTTGAATTATCTTGCTCATAGGTGAAACTCTTCAAAGTGCTTGATGTTAGGCTCATATGTAGCCCATGTGTCTCACAAGCATACAATAAAGAAATGTGAATGATTCATTTGTATACTTTGATCTTAATGTTCAGCCTGATTTCTCTCATCTTCCATAAACTATTTGTCAGTCAAAGTTTTAAGACATTGTATCTGGAGATTTCATCCTCAATCACAAATACAAGATGGTTGCTGCCAAGACACATGAGGAGCAGCCTTTCTCCAACTTGGAAATATTTGGTGTGACATAAAATGTTCCAAGAAGACATGGACACAGGAGCTTTATAGATGAATAAGGTGACATTTTATTAAATAACTTATCCCTAATGAACTCTACATTTCTATTAGTACAAAGGGTTCTGGAAGTACTTCCTCCAGGAAGTTACAGACATTGCTCATTAACATTGAGGAGTCCCTCAAACCAGTCTTTCGCTTCAGTATTTGAGGTGTTGGCTCCAAATGTTCACTCCTGACAAATTTGCTATGAACCATTTAAGCATGTTTGCTGCAGATAAAATAGGAATATTGCCACTGAACATTCTAATTTGAAAGTATGAATCTGTGGAGATACTTTCCAATATATTAATACCTGCCTCATAACCTGTTTCCAACCATTCTATTTCTAAAAATAAATTACATTTCTTTCATAAACTGGCAGCTGATTAGCACAAGTGAAAAACAAGTCTTTTTTTTTTTTTTAAGAGAGCCAGACAGACATAATGAAGCTTTCTCAGAATGGATAGTGGATAACTGGTCCTCCTGCCCCAATGTCCATTGCACGGAACCGGGGGCTAGATGAGTGATTGATTTATAATCATTTGATAAATGTGGGCTTTTGAAGTCAGTGCACAAGCAAGAAAAGTTAGAAATCCACAGAACTGGGAGTCAGACATTTTTCTCCAAATGCCATTGCACCAATTACTCCTGCCAAGGGGAGAACAGCATCTTCAGCATTTCTTAGTCATTGTTCCCTGTGTAGATCTTATTTTTAATGGGAATGCCTGCATGACCACTAGGGACGAAACGCTCAGAAAAATTCTGTCATTGGTTGAGGTATAATGGCCCTAAGAATCTAGTTCAGTAAACACGGGGTTCTTGTGTGCTATACTTTCCCAATGAAGTGCACACTTTGGGATTAATTAAATTCTTTGCTATCTGCATGCCACTGTAACCTTTCTTTTATGCATTTTAGGGATTGCACAATGTAAAAAGTCAAATCTATTATCTGCATGACTCTAAGGGAAAGAGCTGAGATAAAATTATGCATGTCCTTTAAATGAACAAGGTAGAAAATATTTAGTGTTGCATATTCATTTAGAACAAAATGCAGTTATAGAAGAATCAGGTTAAAAACCAGGAGGAAGCCAGGTAGGGTTAACCAACTGTTCCTACATACACCAAGGTGGTTGTGCCCTGTTGAGCAAACTTTGTTTTAGCCTAGCCTGAACTTTGTACAGATTAAGCTGTGTAGTGATCTCACAGCCTGCAATTTCTTTCATTGTGCTCTCTATTGGGCATATTTCCTGTGGTTTGTTGTCAAATAACATTTTTTAAAGTATGTAAATTTTTTTCAATCCATCAGTTATGTAAATAAGACACTCAGCCTGTTCAGGTCTTGGATTTGACACGTTTAAGTGTTATTATGAGCTAGTGGGGAGTGTCTTCTAGAGGCAGATTTTTTGAAAATTAATTCAGGTCAGTCTAACAAGACAATCCACTTAACAGCAGGATATCAAGAGAGGAAAGACAACTTTTGAAATGGTAATGAGAATGGTCCATTTCAGACAGTTAACAAGAAGGTGTGAGTAACAGTAGGGACACCATCAGATTAGGCCTGAATAAAGACTGGGAGTGGTTGGGTCATTACAAAACCTAAACCTATTTCCCCCAATACTAATTTCCCCTACTGTTACTTAAACCTTCTTGTCAACTGTCTGAAATAGACCACTGTTATTGCTACTTCAAAAGTTATCTTTCCTCCCTTGCTATCCTGCTGTTAAGTGAATTGTCTCGTTAGACCTCACACTTGGTAAGGCAACTTCCATCCTTTCATCTATTTATATCTGCTCCTGTATTTTCAACTCCATGCATCTGATGAAGTGGGTTCTAGCCCACGAAAGCTTATGCCCAAATAAATTTGTTAGTCTCTAAGGTGCCACAAGTACTCCTCGTTGTTTTTGCTGATACAGACTAACACGGCTACCACTCTGAAACCTCAGGAAAAAGTGTCACAATGGTGATAGATAAATAACCTTCTCAACAAAAGAGCTCTAATTTCAAGGTCCTTAAGTAGCACAGGAAAGAAAGCAGTGTTTGCTAAGCAAACCAGTAACCACATGAACCAGGAAAAACATTTTAGTTCCAGATTTCTAAGAATATTATAGATAATGCGACGTAATGTTTTTAAAATTTGAATCCCCTCACCCTGTAAATCCATTTTGATTCTGTACCTGGAATTTCTGATGATTAACCTGACTAAGTTACTGCCAGATATTGCATTGCCATGAACAGAATCATGCTGTCACACATTGTAATTCAGATATAATTTAACTACCTTATCTACTGGTATTTATTTAACTCACCCCATTAGAAGTCTGTAACTGATAGAAAACACAGCCATTTGGATTTTGATGGGTGTCAGCATGTTTGAAGATATGAACCCAATCATGTTCTGACAGGATTCACCATAGGGGCTTATGCTGATTTTTCAAAGACAAATTAAGAAAATTCTGCGGGCTATAACTCCTGACACTAATGATCACCAGTTGGGTTCACAGACAGACCTCACAGCATCAGTCCTGAAATGTGTCACTTTAGACAGTGGTTTATGTCCAACTAAACTCCTATTTAAATCAATGAAAATCTTTCTGTTGACTTCAGTGGGAATTTGATCAGGTCCTGATCTAGCTAGGATGCCTTCTCTGGTTGTGTGGAATCAGGAATGAAATCCCCTCCTAGCGTCTGTGGTTAAGACCTATGTTCATTCTGATGCTGTTAACTGATTATGATTAATTAATTCTCCAGATGGATTAACTGTTAAGTTTATTATAAAGCTTTTAAAAATGCTTGGACAGGAAAAGATATTATACAAGTTTAAATTATAACACTTGGTCACAGGTTTCTCTGTTTGACCAGCAATGGCAGTTGAAAAGAGTCATTATAAATATAAAAGTTAATTCTAATTTTAATAATTCCATCAGTTAAAATAACTAATTTTGTGCATAATTCTTATCTTTAACCACACATGGTAAGTATGAGATCATCTCCCAATCCATGAAGTCAATAGAAGTTATTTTAAACAGATGTTTGTGGTTAGTGGAGCTGAATTAGTATTGTGTGACTAGCTCTTGGAGGATGCTGAAATGTTGCTGAGTATTATATAGAATTGCTTTTTTTTAGCACCTCATGAAAGAGAAAGGTATGGTCATTCCGATCAAATTTTACAAATGTGCATATCAAGTTTTGCATAAAAGTAAACAATGTTAAAGTGAAGGACATATTTGTGTAGATATTAAGCTAAAGTTATGCTAAATTATTTTTAGAAGATATGGTACATTGTTTTCATGACAGAAACAGCCCTTTAGATAAATGTTAATATAGACAGTGCACATCACTTAAACACTAAAAATGACAGTTCATAAGAATTTTTTTTCAATTTATAGTTCAGTAAAGAAAAGTAGTCCATGTAGGTATATTTTGTCCATGCTCACAAAACCACTTTTATGATTTTGACAAGTTCACACTTCTGGTTTTACCTTTACACTGTCCCAGCCTGAAATATTTAACACTCTGTATCCGTAAATAATTGATGTCCCTGTCTTAGCAACTGAAGATCAGCAGCAAATTTTATTTTTGACAAGAGTAATAAGGTTCTTTTGCCTTCTTAGCTTTTTTATATTACATGCTAATTTTCACTGTGCTGTTAAGAACATGGGATTGACTTCTTCCAATTTAAAATAAAGAGATCTTCAGGGGAAAACTAGGATACCCTTTGGGCAATTCCAGCCATGGAGCATTACTATTTCTGCATTTCTGATGTCTGCTCTGACATCACACGAGAAATAATAATTGTAATGCTTAGGACAGTTTTAGACAAATCCACATCCACACAGTTGGAGGATATCTGTCTTCTCCTTGTTGAAGCAAAATATCTAACAAGTTCAGTTTGATTTACAAGAAACACTGCATGTGTGAACTGATGGAGAAGGGTGGTTCTATGTTTAATACACTGTGTTGGGACTCAGGAGCTTTGGGTTCAATCCTTCACCACAGACTCCCTGTGTGACTTCAGGCAAGTGATTTAGTCTCTGTGCCTCAGATGCCCATCTGTACCATGGGGATAATACTACATTTCCCTCCCCATCAGCTGTTTTATATATTTTTACTGTAATGTCTTCAGAGCAATGGCTCTTAATGTGTATTTCCGAAACAATGGGGCCCCCATCTGCGTTGGGAGCATTTAGGCACTGCTGTGATGTAATAACAGTAACAACAGTTCCTAGTTTAAACACAGGAATTATATTATTTGTCTATTAAGTTCAAGTACTGCCTATGTGTATAGAATAGGTAACAGGCAAATCTGAACTACACGGCTAGACTACCATTGAGGAGGTTCTTTTATCAAGATAAATCTAGAGAGCAGAGCAAGAAAGTGTTGTATGTATGTCAGTTCTTTTGCACTATGGTTTTGGCTTATAATATGTGAGTCTACACTGTTTTTTCTTGCCTCTTCTATCCCATTTGTACTCTTCCCTCCCCTTCCATTTTTCTTTCTGTTCTTAACCTTCTTCTCCTTTCTTTTCCTCTGTTCTCTCTTCAATGTCTGAGGCCAATTTTTTTAAACTTGGGTACCTAATCCATATTTAGGCACATAAATAGAAGGTAGCCTCATTTTTCAGAGGTGCTGAGAAATCCTGGCTCTCACTATAATCAACAGGAGCTGCAGATGTTCAAAATAAGGACAGTAATTTAGATGCCTAAATAAAGATTTAGGAGCTTAACTTTAGGTGTTATATATTGAGTTTTGAACATTTTGCTCACAGGTACTTTTCCATGAGTGTTTAATTCAAATGCTCTTGGAGGACTGACTCAAACTAACCTGCAGAAAACAGTAAAAACAGTAACTTATACATGTTGAGATAGAAGAGTTGTAGAAAATCTCATTTTCCCAACATAAGGAAGAGGTTGATTATAATACAGAGTTTAAATTCATGTCTTAGACTGGGATTGAATAAACAATCTCTATGACATTTTTCTATTATCCCTTGGTTTTCCTTGCATAAACAGGGAGCTGTTCATTCAACACCACTGCTTCCATCAGCTATAAGCCTGCAGCATAGGCATTATTCTCTAATATTCTAGGACCAACATAGCTACAACACTGCATAGGAGCATGAATGTTAGTTTTGTTTTTCTAAGGGACTTAATTTATCCTCCAGTCCAAAGTATTTTGTTTAATGATGTAGGCTCAGGAGCATTGAGTCAGATTTGGCTCCACTGAAGACAAGGGAAGTTGCACTGTCTGTCCTCCCTAAATAGGATCACAGTAAAAATGGAAAAACCCCAAATGATAGATTACTGAGTTCTTCCTCTTGAAAAGGTAGGATATAATCCCCTTCAATAGAGGATCAACCCCATATTTATAGTTCCTAGTAATTTATATACTTTTCCAGCTCCTACAAGACAATTTTGGACTTTGATATTTAAGTTATTTGCATGACAGAGCCATATGCAGAGTATACACCTGTACGGAGCCCTAGAGAGGAAACATGTTTAGTTGTGTATTCACCCTGTCTTGCTAAAGTTGGGAAATGTGATTAAATACACAGAGAAAGTGCACTTTTAAAGTACCATGAAATGTAATGTTGTTTCAAAAAAAAGCCACCATGGATTTATACATTTACAGCCTTTGGTTAACTCTTTTACTCTATATCCAGATGAAAAGGCTAATATTGATTCATTTAAAGGGAAAAGTAAAATGTTACATATAGTTTTATTATAATCATATCATTTTTAAAATTAAGTAACTGTTCACTCTTTAAATTGATTATTTGTAAGAACATTTGGCATCCTTAGTTTTAAATCATCTGAAAACTTTGCACACACAATACAAAAGAAAAAGGCTTCCACATTGTCAGTGTAGCCATTAAAACTGCATAAATCATTTTGATTTTTGATGCTTGCCATAGCAACTGTACCTGTGTGGTTTGTTGAATATCTATAGCAGGATGTTTGAATGCATTCTCTTCAGCTTTTCACTTCCGTATATAACTAATTGTGCCAAATCATCACATTAACCAAATTGTGCCACATCTAACATGGCATGATAATGAAGAAAGTATTTTAAAAACCTTTTCATACTTCACTTTGCTCAAGAAGTTTTACAAGGAGAATAGATATTACATCGCTCCCACCCCAAAATCTGTATTACTCACCTGCTGGCAGTAAGAGCTTCTGACACATCAGAGTTCTTAATTCTTTGCAGCTTCAGATAAGTAGGTTTTCACATAGCTGCCCCATAAGGCTAAGACAAAGTCAGATCCCTTAACATGCATACACACAGGGTATTTTCTTAAAAGATACCTGAATATATAATTGTATTTAGAAATGTGACGATTGTGAACCTATGGGGTAGAAACTTGGCAGGATTCATTTTAAATGATAAAAGTCACTGGATAGCAAATTATTTAAATTCAAGCAATAGCTGTTTTATCTTGTTGCAAAATAAGTTACAAGGAAATAAATAATTTGTTGGCATTGTATTTGTGACTGGTGAAAACCTATGTTCATGTCACATTCAGAACACATTGCACAGGTCACATTGCAAACTATTCTTCTTCTCTTCTGTTTTAGAGGAAGACACTCATCACTAGCATTCCCAGCTTTAGTCTTCTGTTCAAAGGTTGATTCAGTCATCAGTGAAAACAAACTAACAGGTCCTTTTAAAGAAGTTCCATCCTCCTGAGGATCTAAAGAAAAATATCCCTTTTGAGCATTTAGTCACACACCTAGAAGGAAACAACCGTTTCAATCTTCATTTGCATTGTACAGGCATTAGATGTGGTCCAGTTACACTGAGCTCTGCTTGAGAAGGCAGAAGTGCCAGTACTGTTCAAGCTTTAACGGAGATGAAGAGAAAACTCAGTCAGGCAAATAATACCTAGCTCTGCCAATGTATCTTCCCCTTTTTAAAAGGACAGAACAATTTACTTTGTTTCTGGAGAGATTCTAATAGCAAAAGTTCCCTAACATCAATTCTAGGGAGCTGGACCAGGAATTGATCCTTAGACCACTCTGCACCTAAATTGAGACATAACTTGCAATGCCCAAATATAGAAATCTGCTCTTTGATCTTGGATATTCAGAGGCATAGTCTGCTGTACAGGGATGCCAAGCATAGCTCTAGAGACACTCTTCGGAGCACGTGAGAAGCAGTAGTGATAGCTTTAGAAGGAAGCTGAACATCCTTCCCTTCTTTGCCAAAAGTAAGGATATCAAGTCTATGCATTTTAGGATGGAGAGGAACAGTAAAGTGCCAAACTGGGGTGGAATTATGTATCTCAAGACTGAGAATCCCCTCTATAGAAAAAAGATGTAATTGGCAAAGTTCTTGGATAAGGCACCACAAAGCTGAAAAGATGCAAATAAACTGCTGAAAACTTTCCTTACATTAAATCTTAAATACCATGTTTAACATGGAATCCTCTTTTCTCGGAAGGACTTACAGATATAATGTAACTATACAAGAATTTTTGTTAACCTAATGAGCCAACAGAAGCAGGTCAAATTGCATGCACTCCACTGGAACTCCCAAAACAATGCCTTAAATATTTATTTTAAAAAATTACAGAAAAAAATCTGACTTGTAAGAATAATTCACTCTTTAGCTAGCACAAGTAGTTTCCAGTATCAATGTGTGTATACTTCTAAACAAAACATACTTTCCTACAAGTAGTTCAGAGCTCTCTCTGTTGAGTAAAAACCTACACACACTTTTATTAGATAAAAGGGGAAATAAAGCAGTGTAAAAAATGCAGTAAAACTGGTAGAAGGGATTGATCTAAAGCCTACTGAAATAAATTAAAAGACTTTCCTATTGACTTCATTGGGCTTTAGTTCAGACCCTAAGAAATAGGTGTTAAGAAGAGAAGGATAAATGTGAAAGGAAAAGAGCATTTTTTCATCCAATAATCAGAGTAGACTAAATGCCTTTACTCTTTTTTTTTTAAACTGTTTTCTTCTGGTTCAATTGTGATTTGATTCTGTCAAACCTGGAGTTCTTAATGTCCCATCTTGAAGACTGTTACTGCAAGGCAGGTTCAGTCTTAGTCTGAAAAATCTCAGACATATTGAATGATTAATCCAACTAAGTTTAAAAGAGGTTAGTCATACGCCAGTGCCCATCCTCACCCACAAACATACAAAAATGGACAAGTGACATGACAAAAGAGTACACTGACTTTTTCCTGTCATTTTTTGACAAGAGAACTGTCCCTGAAAACAGCACTTATATAAATTTTGGGGAAAGTCTTCAGGACTGAAGACTTCTTCAAGGGGTGAATCTGAAGAAACGGGCTCAGAAAACGGACTTCTTTTTCTTGTCATTAATAAATACTCTACAAAATAAGACTTCTCTAAGGGTGAGCTTTGCTTTCTCCATAAGCAAATGTGACAAATTAGAGTAGTCTGTTAAAGTGCATGCCATGTTAGCAGTGCTTCTTCAAGCTGCATGCTGTGCCCAGTCTAACTTACTACAAGAAAGTTCAAAGCAGATGGACTCCACTAGTGAGAAAATGGGCTTTCATGGCTCAAGAAATATTTTTATGCTTCCTACAATTCAAGATCAGTAGTAGAGTATAATGCCTTTCCATTCTTGTAAAAGAGAGCTAATGAGGAATTAATATCCATTAGTACTCATATTCAACCCTTGTCTTGCATAGCCTGATGATAAAGATCTACCCTAACTCTGGATACAAATTCATCCCCAGCTTGCTCAAGGTAGACCGGTTTGTCTTTAATGTTTAATGGATTCATGTCCACCATCTTCCCTTTGCTCCCATCCAGATGGCTGACCGGTTGAGTAAGGCTGAAGAAGAAATGGAGGGGGAATTTGAGTTTGTTGTGCATTAGCTATAAGTGATTCATTCTGCATAAGATTTCTCTGTTTTCTAGCGTATCTATTTATGACTGCCTTCCAGCATACCACTTCACGACCCTGCAGGTATATTTCACACAGCACCCCTTCATGTCCTTTCAGTTGTCACCCAAATGAAACTGGTTCAAACCATGTACCCCCTTCATGGGGCCTGATTTATTATGTCTTTCTACAAAGTGTAACTCACTTTATTAGCTGCCCCAGTCCACCCCACTCTGTGTCCATATAAGAGTCCTGGTCAGCTCTAACCTCTGTTCAGGAAACCCTCCGCCACTTCCTGGAATGGGGGCTGTATTTCAAAATGGTAACTCAAAACATATCCTCCTTGGAGTTGGGTGGTAAGTAGTTAGACAGTCCCTCTATCTCTCCTCAAACCAGGAGTACCCAGCTCTCCTTCTGGAGCAGAGTATTCATCAATGAAACAGTCATTCTGTCTCTTCTTACAGTAGGAGCCTCAGCTCTCGTCCTAGGACTGGGTAAGTCAGGAAGTTATTTCCTGTTTCCTTAAGGCAGAAGTCTTCAGGTCTCATCCTGAGAGCTGATTTGCAATTTAGCCAGCTTTTCCTTCAGCTAGCCCCTTCCCCCACCCCCACCAGTCCTCAGATTGTTCAGCAAGTAGCCATCTCCAGTTCTGTCGGTCCTCTTCTCCCAGCTCATCCCCCAATTGGTTGAGTGAGTAGGAGCCTTGCCCATCCCATTCCGCAAGGCTCCTGGCCCCAGACCCTTAAAGATACAGTGATGGGATTTCCTCCCAAGCACCACTTATCCCTGGGATTGCATCTCTTCTATCAATATCTCCTATATGTGTATGTATATAGACAGATGGGGTGGGCTGACCCCTAGGAACCCTATGCTGAAGGGACAGACTACACCTTCAGAAAGACGATTCTGGGATATCCGCTACCTAAGGAAACTTGTTTTCTGTTAATTTTCCAATGTCTTTGGTTGCTTTTATTTTAGCTCAGTAGTGTCTCGCTCATAAATTTGTTTCTTTAGATTTGTTTAAGATTGCCTGTTTAATTTGCCCTTTAAATAAGTTTGTTCAAATTAACTGAACAATAGCAATTCCAGTAGCATTTTCAACAATTATGCCTCAATATGTGTCAATATCCACAATATTTCTAAAGATCCTGTGGCTCTTTGCTACTCAGACATAGGCCAACAGATAAAAATGTGAGTTTCACACATGTAGAGCTGACAGCCAATGAACATGCCAAAATCACTGTCCATGACAGTGAATAAGCATATCAGAATCAGTCTGAGACTAATAGCTTGCTTAGCAGTTGTCACATGAAAAGAGGCACAATTTTATTCATACATTATAACAGTCTAGACCCCAGTGCAAAAAATCTAAAAGTAAAACGATGAACTACAGGTCTGTTGCATCTTACGCTGGGGTTACGTTCCACCATCAGCGCATAAAGCGAAAACCGCGTATAGTCAAAATGACCCTTGAAAATCCCTTAAATCACCCATAAAGTACAATTTTGTGTATACAACCCTGTACAGTACTATGTATTGTAGACAGCAATGTACAGTACATAATAGACTACATACGCAAAATATAATTTTACAGTATTTAATAATATGACAGAAGAATGAAAGAATGAAAACAGTACAGTACAGTAAACCTGAACAGTCACCAGTCATCCTGGATATTCTTGCTAGTCTTGTACTGTACATACTACAATGATTAGTCTTCTTCCCCTGACAACACTATTATTGAGTTGTCAGGGCTTGATGTCGATCCAGGAGAGGATGGGCCAAGCTTGGGTGATGGAGAGCGAGTCACAGACGAAGAAGTAGTTGGCTCTGGTTCAGCTGGAGAAGTTGATTGTGTAGGCTCTGCTGCTGCTAGTTTTTTCTTTAAAAACATGGTGATTGGCAACTGTCGCTGTTGTCTCTTGAGCTCCTCAAACATTTCTTGGCACAGTCTCAAATCATCCGTAATACTACATGTGATTTTGAGGCTTCGTTCCATAGAGGAATCATATTCAGAAATTAAATCATTCAAGTGTTCTGCTGCTTGGAACACTTCCGAAAATTTATGAAGATTCCAAGTTGCTGGCTCTTCCTGTTCGTCATCATCTTCGTTTTCTGTAGACGATTTTATCAGTTCCTCTAAACTCTTTGTTAGTCAAAGTTTCTCTATGGCCCTCAATTAATTCAATTTCTTCTGCGAGGATGCTGACGAAGCCATCACCATCCACTTGCCTGGCCACCTGAACAATGAGTTGCACTTCTTTATCAATGGTCAGGAAACCCTTAAAATCACTCTCACAGTCTTCCCACAGGTTTCTCCAACATGCATTGACTGTTTCAGGCTTGATTGCATCCATTGCCTGTTTAATATAAGTGATGCAATCAGCAATGTTGAAGGACTTCCAACACTCCATCACATTAACATTGGGATCAGCAGTCGTAGCGGTAAGGATCCGTGAGAATGTAAGCCTCGTGTATGTGGCCTTGAAACAGCTAATGACGCCTTGGTCGAGAGGTTGGAGGAGGTATTGTGGGGGGAGGGAAGATGACTTCAATGTCATTATGTGAAAACTGGGGTGCCGCAAGGTGGCCAGGAGCATTGTCTAC
Organism: Gopherus flavomarginatus; assembly: GCF_025201925.1. Taxonomy (NCBI): domain Eukaryota; kingdom Metazoa; phylum Chordata; order Testudines; family Testudinidae; genus Gopherus; species Gopherus flavomarginatus. The sequence continues at coordinate 1,523,130 of NC_066637.1, read as the reverse complement.
GATCAGCAACACTTTAAAGTCAAGTCCTTTTTCTTCAAGGGACTGCTTGACCTCCAGAATGAAACACTTGTGGAACCAATCCAGAAATAATGCTGACATCACCCAAGCCTTTTTATTTGATTGCCAAAACACAGGCAGGAGATTTTTGTTCTCGCATTTTAGGGCATGGGGATTTGCAGCCCTGTAGAGCAAGCCCGGCTTTATTAAATGCCCAGCTGCATTGCCACAAAGCAACACAGTCACACGGTCTTTATCTGCTTTGAAGTCAGGGGCTTGTCTTTCTGATTTTGAAATGTAAGTGTGGGTGGGCATTTTTTTCCAGAAGAGCTCAGTCTTGTCAGCATTAAAAACTTGTTCTGGAAGATAGCTCCTTTCCTCTATGATTTTCTTTAATTGTTCGGGGGTAGGCTTTTGCTGCATCCTCATTGGCAGATGCAGCTTCACCAGTAGTCTGCCCATTTTTGAGGTTGAAGTGGCTCCTAAAACTGTTAAGCCAACCTTGGCTGGCTTTGAATTCCTTATCAGATGGCTGTCCCTCTTCGGTGGGAGGTTTGAACAGTGCATAGATGCTAAGAGCTTTTTCTCGCAACGTTGCTATTGATAGGCACACGTTTACAGTTCATGTCTTCCAGCCATAAGTGAAATGCCTTTTCAGTCTTCACTAAAGTCTTATCACGCACTTGGCTCATCACCTTAGCAGTGACTGGAGCACTTGATGCCATGGCTTGATGAATTTGTCTCTCAAATCTTGATGGCATGGATGCTAGATTCGTTGCGGCCGTATTTACGCGTCATGTTGGCGATGGACATACTGTCTTTCAATAAGTCCAACACAGCCAGTTTTTCCTCCAGCGTTGGAACACATCGCTGTTTCTTCGGTTGAGCACCAGATGAAGTAGGTACCTTGCATTTAGGGGCCATGTTATACAGTATGAAAAATAAGTACTGTCTCTTTAAATAGTACAGGCACAGTAGAGTCTCACTCAGCGCGGCAAGATGCGCACAGTATCAGAGGCACAGGGGGACTGAGTAATGTAGTGGGAACAGCAGATTCGCTTCTCCCATCTCATATTAAATAGTGTGTCTGCCCCAGAATGAAACTTTGTTTTTTTGCCAACTCTCCAGGGTTGTTATAGGGGAGAACCTTATCACAGTCCTAAAGACCTGCTGTTGCTGTCAGGTCCCCCCAAAAAATATTTCAATGGGAACAGCATATTCGCATCTCACGTTGGTGGAATCGCCAGGTTGTTTTTTTTTCCTTTCTCCCAATCATGCAAAGCTGAAATCGCTCATGTTAAATGCGCGTAAGATGCGACAGACCTGAACAATGTTTGGCAACAGAACAGAATCCAAACATTACGGACATTTCTGACATTAATGGAATGATAGTAATAAATAGAACACTCCAATACCTAGATAGAAACCATGCAAGAAAAACTTTCTTCCAGGTTAAAACAGTAAAAGTGCCCCACACTGAAAGAGAGCTCATCAAATGTAGTGTTCACACACTGTTTTACAGTAAAATATTTGACTACTCCAATGTCACCTTAGAACACTCCCTCTTTAAGCTGATGTGTGAAGTCAGGGATCAGTTGAAAACAAGATCACCTGGTGTCATAAACAGATAAGTAAGAGTTAATAGAACAGAAGTACTTCATATCTCTTTTGCCTGGAAAGGGTTAACAAGATCAGTGAGCCTGGCTGTCACCTGACTAGAGGACCAATCAGGGGACAGGATACTTTCAAATCTTGAGGGAGGGAAGTTTTTGTGTGTGCTGTTAGTATTTGGTTGTTGTTCTCTCTGGGTTCTGAGAGTGACCAGACGTGCAACCAGGTTTCTCTCCAATACAGTCTCTTATATGTCCAGAATAGTAAGTACTAGGTAGATAAAGCGAGTTAGGCTTATTTTTGTTTTCTCTATTTGCAAATGTGTATTTGGCTGGAAGGAGTTCAAATTTGTATTTTGCTGAAAGGATTTTAATTTGTACTTGTATACTTAGGCTGGGAGGGTATTCCCAGTGTTTATAGCTGAAAGACCCTGTAACATATTCCATCTTGAATATGCAAAGATAATTTTTACTGTTTTTTCTTTCTTTAATTAAAAGCTTTTCTTGTTTAAGAACCTGATTGTTTTTTTATTCTGGTGAGACCCCAGGGGACTGGGTCTGGATCCACCAGGGAACTGGTGGGGAGAAAGGAGGGAAGGGGGAGAGAAAGGTTAATTTTCTCTCTGTGTTAGGATTACTTTCTCTCTCAGGGAGAGTCTGGGAGGGGGAGAGAGAAGGAGCGGGGAAGGTGAATTTTCCTCTCTGTTTTAAGATTCAAGGAGTTTGAATCACAGTGATTTTCCAAGGTAACCCAGGAAGGGGAAGCCTGGGAGAGGCAACAGCGAGGGAAAGGGTTTACTTTCCTTGTGTTAAGATCCAGAGGGACTCAGTCTCGGGGGTCCCCCGGCAAGGTTTTAGGAGGACCAGAGTGTACCAGGCACTGAAATTCCTGGTTGGTGGCAGTGCTACAAGTACTAAGCTGGTAATTGAGCTTAGAGGAATTCATGTTGGTACTCCATCTTTTGGACGCTAAGGTTCAGAGTGGGGGTTTATACCATGACACCTGGTCCTCACAAAAGCCAACAAGTAACTCAGCTGAACAGGGTCAGGGGAAAGAACCCAGAGCTAGATCCTCAGAATGACATTAGTGCCTAAATCCAAAATATAAGTCACAGTGAGACCTTCAAAACCCCAGCCCGGGTGCTGCCTAACTCTGTAGGCACTTACGTTCCTGCTGGAAAAGTCCCCTAGGTACCTATTGCAAGTGAAAGTGTACATGGCCACCTTAGTCTAGGTGCCTCTCTCACATGTAGACCCCAGCAGGATTGTCAAACTAGGCACTGCCCCACCTCTCTTGCATGCAGGGCCCAATCTAGTAGATGCTGTCAGAGCACCCCTAACACCACAGAAAACAGACAGAGGAGGAGGTGCTTCCCTTATAATTTCTATCCAAGAGGTTAGAGTACTCAGGATGAGGGAAACACACCTTCATTTCTCCTCTCTACCTGATGTGAAAAAGCTTAGGTCCGCCTTCATAGAAGGGCACCCTCATCAGTGGGCTATAGGGTATTCTGTAGTATGACTCAGTCTCTCCTGTTGAAGCTGTTCCACTGAGTATAAATAATTAAATATTCATTAGAGCAGAGGGCCTTGAACTTGGATGTCCTGTCATAATTGAGTGGTCTAATCCCTGGGCAATAGAGGCATTTTCACTTGCTCTCTGGGTCAGTGACTATTTAAATACTATACACAGTGGAATCACTTCATCAGGATAGACTGAAGTCCCATCCCCCTTTTGCCCAGTGGCTGCAGCACTCTTGTAGGAAAGCAGACCTATGTTCAAATCTCTATATCAGATGGATGGGAAATTGATCTCGGCTTTCACACATCCTAGAGGACTGCTTTAAGCACTGGGCTAAATATTATAAGGGGGAGCACCACCTCCTTTAGTAGTATTTCTTACAGAAGATGGCTTAGGGCACCTTCTCTAGTGGAGATTTAGGGCTTGTCTTCACTTAAAATGCTACAGCACAGAATAGTTATGCCAATGGGAGGGATTCTCCCACAGGCATAGATAATCCCTCTCACCAGAGACAGTAGCTAGGTTGACGGAAGAATTCTTCCATCAACCTAGCACTGTCTACATGGGGACTTAGGTCAGCTTAACTATGCCGCTCAGGGGTGAGGATTTTTCACACCCTAGAGTGATGTAGTTATGCTGCCCTAATTTTCTAGTGTAGACCAGGCCTAAATTACCTAATTGCCTTTGAGAGATGAGTCTTATGCCACATCCCTCTCCTTGGCATTTCTTATTGGCTGGTTGAGGTAGCTCCCTGCTTAGCAGGCTGGCTTTTGTAGATGCATTCTTAGGAACCTAACTCTCCCCCTGCACTGTATAGGGAGCCTAGGCACCTAACTCAGGGCTGTGGATTCCACTGGATGCCAAGGTACCTGAAAGTTAGGCACTGAAAGCTGACCATTGCAACACCTAGGGCCCTTTGAGGATCTATCCTCCAGTGTAAATGCCTCTTAGGCAGATCACCTGGTAGTCCTGTAGGTACTCTGAGGAAATTCTGCACCATTGCATGACGCAGAATGTGTGTGGAATTAATGTTCTGCACAGAATTTCATGTTTTCTCTGCAGAATTGGGGTTGCAGGGCTGCTGGCCATTAGGGGCCACTGGACTTTGCAGAGCCCAGCTCTCCAGATCACATTGAGCGGAGAGTCCAGCCCTGCAGGGACGGAGGTTCTGCATGCTCTGACTGCCTGGCTTGATCCTCATCCACCTGGGGATGGGAGAGGGTCTGGGAGACCATGGTCTGGCAAAGGGTGAAGAACAGCAGAGCCACACTGCATCGCATTCCCTGGTGGTACAGTAAAGCAGCTGGGGGAACTAAAAGCTCGGGGCATCCCCACAGCTTGGCTGTAGGGGAGGGATGTGTGCAGGTGTCTGGGCTCTGAGACGGGGAGGGAAGAACAGATGTATGGGTTCTGGGGGTGCCCTGTGACTGGGTTCTGGGGGGGAGGGAGGTGCCCCATAGTTGGGCTCTGGAGGTGGTGTAGAGGTCTGGGCTCTGGGGGGAAAAGAGGTCTAGGTGTTTAGGCTCTCAGGGGCCCCAGGCAGCTTCGTCCAGCACCCACCAACTGTAACTGGCTTGTTGTAAGGGTTTCTTTAACTCTCTGCTCCTGGGGAAATCTTTTTGTTGGTGGTGTCTGTATTGCTGACAAAGTTGTTAACAGGTATTTTGAAATAAATTACCAAAATAATTAAAACTGGAGTGATTATATTGGGTTATTCTGACAAAGTATGAAAATATTAATGGATTTTTTTTGTTCGTTTTTAAAAGTTTTTTTTAGGAAATTGCAAAATTAATTGTAGTGTAATTTTATGTAAAGTCAGCCACTCAAAAGCTAGGAAATGCTAGAATTAAGGTTGGCCCCTAAGTATTGTGATGCAGACTTTAATTACATGATCAAATTCTATGTTGCCCATAAGACCCCTGCCTCATTCAGTGCACAGGATGAATGGTACTCAGAGTATGAATTGAGACTGTATAGTGAATGAAAGGCTATTATCTGCTGTAGAAGTTAAAATATGTGACTTTAAAGAGGTAGGAAGACTGCAGGAAGAGAAAGAATGGTCTCATAGTTGAGGCAATTAAATGCCATGCTGCAAAACTGGATTCTATCTCTGCCTCTCCAACAGATTTCCTATGCGATACTGGGCAAATCCCTTAAACCAAACTTGTCACAAGTGTGTGTTCTTCATTTTCGGGGTGCCGAACTTGAGGCACCTAAAACTTGGTTTACTGAATTGCTCGATACTCAGAGCTGCAGTTGAAGTCAATGGAAGTTGTGCTTTGAATATGTACAGAGCTATGCACATGCCAAGTACTTTAAAAAAAGAAAAGAAAAAAAAAAAGCCCTAGATTTCTCAAATTCAGCACCCAAAATTACAGCACATCCTTTACAGGTTGGGCCATAAAAGGGATGTGCATCAGTTCTCCATCTGTAAAGCAGAGAACTTACCTCTGAGACGTTTAGTAAAGATAAAGTAATTTATGTGTGAAGCACTAAGGTACAATGCAGATGAGCGTCCATGACGAGAAAAGCTCAGGAGGAAAATAATAATCCTATAAGCGATGCAGGGTTTAATTGTAGTAAATTAGGCAAGGGCCACGCACTGAATGCTGGTGAATGAAAATGAATACTGAGCAACTCCCATTCAGAAAGCACTGTTCACCCTGTGCACTGACTGAGGCAGTGTCCTGTGGAAAAACAGTATATGATTAACGCAAGAACATGAGAGACTGCGGTCATGGGTCAGACAATGGTGTGTCTAGCCCAGTATCCTGTTTCTGACAGTCACCTATACCAGAGCTTTATGGAGACTATACAGAAGAGAGAAATTGTGGAGTGATCCATGCTTGTGTTCCACTCCTGTTCCCAGGTTACGTAAACCCCAATTTACGCAAATTCGCATTTGAGGGGAAAGTTCCGTAAGCCAGAAATAGGATTTTTGAGTTGCAGAAATTTGTGCGTAATGTACAGGTATACGTTTCCGACTTATGCAAAATTTGAGTTATGCAAGGCTTTCTGGAATGGAACAATTGCATAAATTGGGGAGCATCTGTATAGGTTTAGGGTGGCCTTGAGAATGGGATTGTGCCCTTGCCTATCTTTGCTAATGGCCACTGATGGACCAATCCTCCATGAACTTATCTAGTTTTTTTTTTTTTTTAACCCAGTTATACTTCTGGCCTTCATAACAGCCACTGACAAGAAGTTCAACAGGTTAGTTTTGTACAAAACGACTTTTTCTTGTTTGTATTAAACCTGTTGCTTATTAATTTCTATCAGGTAGTCCCAGGTTTTTGTATTGGGGGGAAGGGTAAATATCACTTATCTGTTCACTTTTTCCACATCACAATTTTATATACCTTCATCCTATTCCCACTTTACTCATCTCCTTTACAAGCTGAACGTCTCCGATCTTCTTAATCTCTCTTCATGTGGAAGCTGCTCCATACCTTTAAACATCTGTGTTACCCTTCTCTGTCTCTTTTCCAGTTCCACTATATCCTTTTAGAGACAGGGTAACCAGAACTGCAGTGATATTCCAGGTGTGGGCATATCATGGATTTATATAGCGGCATTATCATATTCTTGCTGCAAAAAAGGCAAACATCATTCTGGGATGTATTAGCAGGAGTGCTATAAGCAAGACAAGAGAAGCAATTCTTCTGCTCTACTCTGTGCTGATTAGGCCTCAACCAGAGTAGTGTGCAGTTCCAGGTGTCACATTTCAGGAAAGGTGGACAAATCAGAGAAAGTCCAGAGAAAAGGGACAAAAATGATTAAAGATCTAGAAAACATAACCTATGAAAAAAATTAGGTTTGATACTAACAGATTTCAAGTACATAAAAGGTTGTTATAAGGAGAAGGGGTTGGGGAATTATTCTCCCTAACCTGTGAGGATAAGACAAGAAGCAATGGGCTTAAATTGCAGCCAGGGAGACTTAGGTTGGACATTAGGAAAAACTTCCTAACCTTCAGGGTGGTTAAGCACTGGAATAAATTGGCTAGGGAGGTTATGGATTTCCATCATTGGAGGTTTTTAAGAGCAGGTTAGACAAACACTTGTCAAAGATGGTCTAGAGCAGGGGTTCTCAAACGTCACTGCAACCCACTTTTAACAAAGGTTACAACACAACGCCAGGAGGGGTACCAAAGGCTGAGTTCAGCGGAGTCTCACCATGCTGGGTACCGGGGTGGTCAAAGCCCAAGCCCCACTGCCTCACGTTGTGGTTGTGTGTGTGCAAATTCAAAGCCCCAGGGCCTATAACCTGAGTCCCACCAACCAGGGCAGCCCCAACAAGTGTAAGGCCAAAGCTGGGGTTGCAAAATGGGGTCACAACCCACTCTGGGGTCCTGACCCCCCAGTTTGCAAACTGCTGGTCTAGATAATACTTAGTGCTGCCTCGAGCAGGGCCTGGCCCCTTCCCGGCCTAGGACGTTGCTAGCCTGCTGCACACAGACCTGCCCTGTTCAGAACAGATCCCCGTGCCCCGCAGCGCTCTCCAGGCAGCAGCGTTTCCAGGGTGCCTCGCACCCACCAACAGCCAAGCTCAGCAGCCATTTTGTCCCTGTCCCCGCGAGCCGCGCTCCCCTCCGACGCCTCCCGTCAGCGCGGCCCTAAGCGAGCCCGAGCGCGCTGGAGCTCGCTAGCAGGAGGCAGGGCCGGGCTCCGCAGGGCGGCTGCGAACCGCCAGCCCGGGGCAGCGCGCCCAGGCCCGCGAGCACACAGATACCTCCGCCTCAGCGCGCCTCTTGGACTCACCAATCAGGGCCTTTGTTTAGGGTTACGCGAGGAAAAGGCGGTGACTGCCTGTTGGAGCCAATAGACAGAGCAGAAAGCCGAGGGACAGTTCTTCCATTCTCCCCTCTCTCGACTCATTGATTGGCTACAAAGTCTGTCAGTTTAGCGTTATTCGTTTTCCGTTTGCTGGCAGAGCTGTCAGGGTTTTGTGTCCACCATCAACGCCCGCTTCTTTTTCCCTATGATTGGCTTATAGAGCAGTCAATTAAACGATTCCGCTGCTTGATTGGTTATGGAAACTGTCAGTTAATGTCCTTTTTGACCAGTTCAGATCCGCCCTATGACTGGTGAGTGGCTGTAGAATGTGTCAGTGTAGTGTTTCTCTTCACTGATTGGTTTTGCGGGCTGTCAGTAGGGTCCTTTCTCGCGACATGGCCGCGCCCTGTTGTCGGTGATTGGCTGAGGAAGTGTCAGTTTGGAGGCTCCCCCAATGGGCGGCCCGGGGTGTGTGCGGTGCGCGCGGTGTGGCCGGCCCGGCGGCGGCGGCGGCGGCAGCGGGAGGAGGCGGCGGCGCGCGCCTGGATCCCGGTCGCGAGGAGGCGGAGGAGGATGTGGCGCGCGGAGGGGAAATGGCTGCCGAAAACAAGCCGGAAGGTGAGAGCGCGGCGGGGCCGGGCCTGTCCCCTCAGCCCGGCGGGGAACGGGGCGCATCCGCAGGGCAGGCTCCAGCGCCGCGGGCCGGCCGCGCAGCCCCGCGCCAGAAAGTTTGGCTGTGCCGGGCGGGCGGAGGGGGGCGCGGCCCAGTTCGGCCACGACGGGCGCCCCCGCGGGGCGGGGCAGGGTACCGGCCTCCCCAGCCCGCCGAGGGGCAGCGCAGGGCCCCGGCCTCTGCCGTGAGGGGAGCGAGTCTCGGGGACACCCACTTCTTGTGCGCCTGGTGAGGGGAGGGCACCACGTCCCCCGCCTCCGCCATCGGGCCGCGAGCACCCCACGGCGGGCACCCGGCCGGCCGGCCCCGGGCATCCCCTGCGCCATGGGGGGAGGGGCGGCCACGGGCACCCCGTCCCCCACTCCTCCGCTCCGCTCCATGGGGGGCGGCCACGGGTACCCCATCCCCCACTCCTTGTCTCCACTCCATTGGGGTGGGGGGCGGCCACGGGCACCCCATCCCCCACTGCTCTCCTTCGCTCCATGGGGGGCGGCCACGGGCACCCCATCCCCCACTGCTCTCCTTCGCTCCATGGGGGGCGGCCACGGGCACCCCATCCCCCACTCCTCCGCTTCGCTCCATTGGGTGAGGGGCGGCCACGGGTACCCCATCCCCCACTCCTTTTCTCCACTCCATTGGGGTGGGGGGTGGTCACGGGCACCCCGTCCCCCACTCCTCTCCTTCGCTCCATGGGGGGCGGCCACGGGCACCCCGTCCCCCACTCCTCTCCTTCACTCCATGGGGTGGGGGGCGGCCACGGGCACCCCATCCCCCACTGCTCTCCTTCGCTCTATGGGGGGCGGCCACGGGTACCCCATTCCCCACTTCTCTCCGCTCCATGGGGGTGGCCACGGGCACCCCATCCTCCACTCCATTGGGGTGGGGGGTGGCCACGGGTACCCCGTTCCCCACTTCTCCGCTCCGCTCCATGGGGTGGGGGGCGGCCACGGGCACCCCATCCCCCACTCCTCTTCTCCGCTCCATTGGATGTGGCCACGGGTACCCCATCCCCCACTTCTCTCCGCTCCATGGGGGTGGCCACAGGTACCTCATCCCCCACTCCTCCTTTCCGCTCCATGGGGTGGGGGGTGGCCACGGGTATCCTGTCGCCCCATTCCTCTCCTCCGCTCCATTGGGGTGTGGGGTGGCCACAGGTACCCCGTCCCCCACTCCTCTCCTCTGCTCCATTGGAGTGGGGGGTGGCCACGGGTACCCCATCCCCCACTCCTCCTTTCCGCTCCATTGGATGTGGCCACGGGTACCCCGTTTCCCACTTCTCCTCTCCACTCCATGGGGGTGGGAGGTGCCCGCGGGTACCTCATCCCCCACTCCTCCTCTCCGTGGGGTGGGGGGTGGCCACAGGTACCCCGTCCCCCACTCCTCTTCTCCGCTCCATGGGGGTGGGAGGTGCCCACAGGTACCCTGTCCCCCACTTCTCCTCTCTGCTCCATTGGGGGTGGCCACGGGTACCGTGTCCCCCACTCCTCCTCTCTGCTCCATGGGGGTGGGAGGTGCCCACGGGTACCCCATCCTCCACTCCATGGAGGGGTGCCTGTGGTACCCCATCCCCCACTTTTCCACTCTGCTCCATGGGGGGGTTGTACCCATGGGTACCCTGAGCTTCTCTGCTCCATGAGGGGGTGCCCACGGATACCCCGTCCCCCACTCCTCCCCTCTGCTCCATGGGGGGGTGCCCACAGGTACCCCGTCCCCCACTCCTCCCCTCTGCTCCATGGGTGGGGGGAGGGTCTAGGGTGACCAGACAGCAAGCGTGCAAAATTAGGACGGGGGTAGGGGGGTAATAGGAGCCTATATAAGAAAAAGATCCAAAAATTGGGACTGTCCCTATAAAATTGGCACATCTGGTCACCCTAGGGGGGCCGGCCAGGGGCACCCTGTCCTCCACTTCTCCCCTCCGTGCCATGGGGGGGGGCCGGCCAGGGGCACCCTGTCCTCCACTTCTCCCCTCCGTGCCATGGGGGGGGGCCGGCCAGGGGCATCCCATCCTCCACTCCTCCCCTCTGTGCCATGGGGGGGGCCGGCCAGGGGCACCCCAACCTCCACTCCTCTCCTCCGTGCCATGGGGGGGGCCGGCCAGGGGCATCCCATCCTCCACTCCTCCCTGCGGTGCCATGGGGGGGCCAGCCAGGGGCATCCCATCCTCCACTCCTCCCCACCGTGCCATGAGGGGGCTGGCCAAGGGCATTCCATCCTCCACTCCTCCCCACCGTGCCATGAGGGGACCGGCCAAGGGCATTCCGTCCTCCACTCCTCCCCACCGTGCCATGGGGGGGCTGGCCAGGGACACCCCACCCCTTCACCATGCCGAGGAGGATGGGCTGTGGATACCCCACCTGCATCCTCACACCTATTCCCCTACGATGGGGGAAATCTTTGTCTAATAAACAATAATAATGTACATTCCCTAATCTCTTCTCTGAGGAGAGATTCTTGGGAAAGCATGTGTTCACCAACCCTGGACAGGGCATGTATACCACTTCACAATGAGGGAGTGGATGGCCGTACAGAATGAACTTCCTCACTTCACCATGCGAAAAAGTGTGGGATGCAGGTTCCACCACCATGGGGGAAGATGAGCTGGGCATCGTAAGCCCCACAGTGGGGGGAAGTGCAGAGCAACATTTGCTCCCAGCCCTGTGTGAGAAGATGACAGGCAATATATATGAGGCCCATGTAGGAAGGGGAGGATAGGGCAGGCACAGCTCCTGTTTCGGGTGCAAAAGAGAATGTGCACATGTACACACCCCTGTACAGGGGAAGGGCTGGGCATACGTGTGCCCTCCATTTGGGCCAAATAACAGAGCATGCTTTTGTGTGCACACACCTGTGGCAAAGGACAGGTCATGCATATGTACACTCTCCTGTTTGGGTGAGGGACTTATTTATGTTTTAACTATTTATTAAAATTAACCAATTCAAGTCTATCTATTTATGCATATAACTGGCTTATATTAATGCGTTTTATTGTTGCTGTTTTCTTCTCCTTCTCTTCCCTGATCCTTGTCATTGTGTGTTGCATCTTGTGTTTTACCTTGTATTGTACTCCTTGGGGTGGGAACTGTGTTTTTACTCTTTTCGGTATCGGTCACAGTGAGGCCCTAATTAAGGTGCTACTCTAATATAAATACTAAATAATCTGAGCATGTTTGTGCTTGGTAGTATCTGCTGATGGGAATGGTGTGGCATTTGGAAGGAACTTTCCTTCCAATCCCACCAATTGACATTGTATGTGCACACTCATTATACCCTCTCTGTAGGCAAAGTATAGCATTTCAGCCCTCAAGGGGATGGCCAAGTATGATGTGGTCAGTTCTCCACAATGTGGAGGGCAGGCCAATTACAATTTGTGCATGTAAAGAAATGGTCTTGGCATATGTACACATTTTGAGGAAAAAGCAGATCGTCATATGGGGATGGGTCAGGACGTGTACTCCTGTCATGAGTTACAAGTCCTTTAGAGCAGTGACAACTGTTGATTTGTGCTTTGCTTCTCATAATGTGGCCCTGCTCCCAGTTGGGACATCTGGGAGCTATCATAATATTCATAGCAATAATTATGCCCGCCTCGTGAGAAGGGGCAGGGTGTATGCTGCTCATGGGATGTAGAAAGCAGATGCTGTCCCTATGTTGTATAGTCCATGTGGAGGAGTCAGCAGATCATGCACTCTTTTCTCACTGAATGATGAAGGTTACCCAGTGGAATGAAAAGAGCAACTGTAGGAGGACCCTCCCATGTGAAAAGTGGTGCATCTCGCCTTATGCAAGTGCATGCACATTCTCCCCCCCACACACACACTTTGTACTCCACCCCTAGGGGGAAGGGACACCAGAAGTACTGCAGTTCTTGTCCCCAGAAGTACTGCAATTAAAAGTGACTACATGATTGCTGAGAGAGTGAATATGTTCTCTGTACTGAATATACATTCTCTGTATATGTTGTTACTATGTACACATATGCACTTGAGTTGGGGGTGCATGAACCCTTTCTAAACTTTTAATATGTTCTTAATACACCTCACTCCATAGCAGGAGATTGTCATGTGCACTCTCCTTTCCAGCACAAGCAACTAAGAACAAAAATGCACATTCTCCTCCAATAACTTGCATAATGAGTTGCATGCATAGACCTTTACTGAGTAAAGCCCCGAGAGGAGAGCATGCTGACTACACACCCTGAGGAGTAGGCTACATGCTTCTCCCCAGCGCTGTTTAAAAAATGATGGTAAAGTCAATACATAGAAATCAAATAAATATGTCTCTCTTTTGGTTAATTAGGAAAGATAAATAACCTGTTTTTTGGGGATGCCAAATAGATAACAACATTTTTAGGAATTGGAACAGTTTAACTATTTTGTGAAAGGCAGTAGTGAAAAGGTATGCTGTCAAAGTTCCAGTCCTTTGGAAGGATTGTCTGTCCTGTCAGGTTTAGAGCTTCTGTTGTTTTATTATTGGAGCAAGCCAATAGGGGGTGATGAAAAGAAGTGGGCAAAGAGTGTGAATCCATAGAGTAGAAGGGGAAATATATTGGGCATAGAGAGAGACATGACAGTTATACCCTCTGAAATAGAGAGATCATATTTTGAGAGAAAATAAGTGTTCAATAATACAATATTTCTGTATTGTCGCATTTTTTAGATTGTAGATTTATGCAAAGACAACTTAATTTTGCTACTGGATACCCCAAAAGAGATTGAAAGTTATGTGGATAACATCAAATAGTAGTTAACTTCATACTTAATCGCTTTTTGAAATTATTTTAGAAAAAAAACACAGTATATTTTACATATGAAGGAAAGAGTTAAAGCATACAAGTCTTTAGCTCAAAATTGTTCTATGTAATACATTGTTGAAAAACAGAAGAGCCAAGATAAGGATTTTTTTATTGCATATCCACAAGGGGGTAGTGATGTACTGTCTAAGATATTTGTAGTAGAAGTGCTAGATAATCTTTTTTTGAAACACTTTAGATTTACAGATAAAGGTGGTGTATTTGCATGTTAACTTAATAAGACCTTCTTTTTAAAATGTTTATTGGCAAAATTCTTGAGTTTAACATGCTGCTTTTACATTTTGGAAAAATAACCATTTATTACTTTTGAATGGTGGAATGCACTTCCCACTACTGTGATTTACATATGCATATGTGGTTGCCAGGATTTGAGTTCTAAATCAAAAGTGATTTTTTGATGTATTGTAATTTAAAATGTTGAGAAACACAAGTTGGAAGTTGGATCAAGCTGGGAACAGGCTTCGTGAAGTTGGTGCTGTGTTTCTAGATAAATTCATGGTGGATAGACCGACCAATGGCTGTCAGCCAGGATGGGCAGGGATAGTGTCCCTAGCTTCTGTTCACCCATTCCCAGCTTCTGGCAACAGGGGATGGATCACTTGGTGATCACCAGTTCTGTTCATTCCCTCTGAAGCACCTGGCATTGGCCACTGTCAGAAATCAGGATAGGGGGCTAGATGGTGGCTTGGTCTGACCTCATATGGCCATTCTTATGTTAGGTGTAGAATGTGAACACCTTACATAAAAAAGCCTTAAAGAGACATCTCGGAGTAAATTCATGTGAGCAGTTTTTTTTTTCCTGTTTTTTTTTCATTGCATAGGTTTGTCAAAAACAGTTTCATGACATATTTGATACCAATTGTAATGTAATTGATCCACAGTGCCCAGAGAAGGAAAATAAATTGTGGTGCTAAAGCAGTATGCAGTATAATTTATTATTGTAGGAACCAAAGGCATCAAGAAGATTAGGGCTGATTGTGCTAGGAGCTGTACAGATATACTACTATTCTTCTGTGACAGAACAATGAATGGTAATCCAGGTAGGGGCCTCCATTTTGCAGAGGAGGAAAGAGAAAAATAGTTTACCATTACAGGAAATAACAGGTTACAGCTTTCTTCCAAAGTGTAATATAAAACATTACATTTACTGTATCTAACTTAAACTTAATACCTGATAATATAAATTAAAATAATTTCATAAACCCTGCTGATTTGAGGCTATGGACAAAGTATATGCTTTGTGTTCAAGTCTACCTTGAGCAGACAGTGGTAAATACTCTTTACTTCATCACTTCTGACTCCTTAGTGCTCCATTTTCCCTGAGGAAAGTTGTCTTTATCTCTTTCAATAAATCTTAGCTAACTTAATGCGTGTCTTCTGGAATATTTTTTCCTTATATGCTACTGTAGCTTGGATTACTATCTTTTTGCTCTTTGTGTGTGCAGTACCTGGCACAATGGAGCCTCAATACACTACTGCAACATAAATATTAAATTACATAATACGTAAAATGAATAGGAGTGTGTTGTTAGCTTAGTCTTTCGTTAATCTTTTTTGATGCTCCTGAATTCATTACTTCTGTCTGATGTGCTATGATCTAGAATAGACTGGGCTTTATTCTTTTCTCACTTACACTTGTGTAGATGATGAAGTCCACTGAAATAATAAAATCTAAACAATGTAAAACTGATGTAAATGAGAGGCGAATCAGACTCTATATCTTGACTTGAATATTAGAATTTCCTGTTTAGTAACCTTTAATTCATTTGTCCCCTTTCCCTTCAAGATTTTGTGTGGGTGTGTAGTAACATTTTTCCCACATACCCTGGTATTACTATTGATAGTATGTAATAGGTTTAGTAATTTCATATAGGTTAATAGTCATTAACTGTAAAGCTGTTGGAATGAATTGGGTTTTCATCTTGTCTGTATAGTGTGACTTTTTATTGTGTTTAGTACAGGTATCTTCTTTGATTTCTTATAGACTGTTCAAATCTCTTCTGTTGAGATGAATGACCCACAAGGTCACTCATTCTTGTAACTTACTACTGTGTAAGAGCTATTGTAAATATCCTCTTTCATGTCTCATATTTGAACTTTTCGATTTTGATGTTGAAAATGAATGCCTTACTTTAGTCTGTATTATGCTGGTTAACTCCTATATCTGAGAATATATAATTTAAGGTGGACTGAGAAGTCCATTCCAGGAACCCAGATGATTCTCAGTTAGTCAACAATTTGTGTACTTCTGACAGCAACTGTACGTTGTAATTCAGTGACTTGACCTACTTCTGTAATACATTTTTAAGGAGTCAAGGTTTGAAATGTTCATTTATTAAATTCCTGAAATTTAAACTCTGCCTTTCAAAAGTTTAAATGTGAGCCATTTAAAAACACAGTTGTATGAAGACAATTACAGCAGTGGTGCTGGTAGCCTGAGTATAGAACCCAAGTCTTATTCCCTTCTTTAAACTTTAAAATGATTTTTAATTATATATATATTGAATTAGTTGTGTCTGAAATAAGCTTTGTTGACAGCCTTGGTGACTGAAATCCATGTCTGTACCACAGCACTGGTACAGCATCAGTATTACAAGCTTCTCCACACCGTGCTAACTTGAAAGGCCCTCTCCTGTGAAGATCAGAGGGCAATTCGTTCTATAGACCTCTTCTCATTCAGTTTTCCCTTGAGACTGATAGTAAGAATGGGACTGATGTGCAATTAGCTCATGTTATTAGTGAAAGAATGTTATCATCTTATAGCCCTTTGGAAGTGTACAATTGTCCACATCTGAAAACCATCACCATGGACATGCTTGTTAGTAAAAGTGAAGACACTGGTTGCCTTGGTGTGGAAACTGAGGAGCCCTCTGACTCAGATGTATTGTTTCTGGGGCAAGATTGAAGTATGCTGGAAGGGTGTGATCAGAATTCACTAAGTGCTTTGGTAATACAAATAATAAATAATAACATATTACAACTGCTTCCTGTGCTGTATCTCTCCTATCGTTAAATGGAGAATTTGAGTCTCTAAATGTTAACATGGCACCTTCAACCAGCACTGAATTCACTTTTAAAAAAAAAAACATGAACAGAGAACGGACAGCAAAACAAATATGTTTTTGTATTTGGTTATTCTTCTGAATAGTTGAGGAAATTGGCATATCCAAAATGCAGTAGAACAGTGGCTGTGTGTTAAATTTATCTGGCCTGTTATTAAACTAGTATTCTTACTCCTTGTCCCAGTTCAGTTATATTATCAAGGTGGTGATTATTGATTTTATAGCTATTAATTCAGGCAGGATCAGTAAATATGATTGTGATGGAGATATTATACTAGACAAAGTAACTCTTAGAATACTGTTACTTCCCTTACTGCCAGCTAAATGAATGTTTAGGAGAGTGGCTGCAGTAGTCAAAGAGTTTTTGCTTTTGAAGTATTTACTATGCAACCTAATATTTATATAAAAACATGAAAACAAAGAATACGGGGCAATCAGAATCAGCAATGTTGTTAATGTGGATACAGATGATTGTGATAAAGGATTTTTTTTTTAGGCAAGTGTCTTACAGTTTTGAAGTAATTTACTGCCAAATAGTTTCTTATAGTAACTGAACGTTTGTGTAGAAAAGTGTAGAATTATAGTTGGATAGTTACAGCCAAGAGGAGAACATCATCACTTGATCTTTCGTTGTTCTAGTATCACTTACTTTGGAATATGTTTCTTTTCAATATGTTGAACATTAGTTTTCTGACCAAGTTACCGTATATACTCAATCATAAGCTGGTTCATTTATAAGCCGACCCCCGCAAGATGGATATGTAAAAAATGGAAATTTTTTATGACTCATATATAAGCCGATCCTATAATTCAGGGGTTGGCAAACTTTGGCTCCAGGGCTGTCAGGATAAGCCGCTGGCGGCTGAGACTGTTTGTTTACCTGGAGTGTCTGCAGGCATGGAGGTAAACTTAAGTAAACAAAGTGTCCTGGCAAGCCAACGGTTTACCCTGATGGGCTAGGACAGCACCTGGTGGGGAAATTTAGGAGGGGGGAGGGAGAAGCTAGGGGTCAGGGGAGTAACCCTTGTGACCACCCCCAACATGACCCCATCCCATCCCATCCCATCCCTTCCCACTGTAGCCGAGGCAGGCCAAGTATATACGGTAATTTTGCAGGCTATAAGATCATATTGTGATTACATTATTAAAAATATATTTCAAATATCTATTTTTAATCTTTGTTAATGCTTTTGAAGTGATAAACACATGAATCTAACTGCCCTGTTGGTATTGAGATTGGTTTATGGATAACAATTACTGTGGTTGCTGGACAGAACTGGTTTTGAATCAGTTGTCATTAAAATATTATAAATATCTGTTCTTCTGGAAGATCTGTTGTTTACCACAATTAATTTAATGATTGCGGGCTGGGGGCTAGCCAGGGTGTCATCGGTGCATGGTCTTGTGCTGTGGCACTTGGGTTTACTGCTAGTCCACTGTAGCTGGTCTCTGAGGCCTTGGCTACATTAGCGCTTTACAGCACTGCAACTTTCTCACTCAGGGGTGTGAAAAAACACCCCCCGAGCGCTGCAAGATACAGCTCTGTAAAGCGCCAGTGTAAACAGTGCCGCGCTCCCAGCGCTGCAAGCTAATCCCCATGAGGAGGTGGAGTATGTGCAGCGCTGGGAGAGCTCTCTCCCAGCACTGGCTCTGCGACCGCACTCAAACTTCAGAGTGCTTTGAAGTTTCGAGTGTAGCCAAGCCCTCAGAGCTTTAGGGCTTGATGTGAGGCTTGTTTTTTTTCTCATGCCTCTCACACAGGTGGATTGGGAAGATGGCAACCAGTGTGGTAAATAGTCAGTCTTCCAGTGTTAATACTTGTCAATAGGTTAGTTAAAATTTCAGAGTATTATTCTGTGTTTAAGATTTTGTTCACTGTAATGTTAGGTTACAAAATACTTAGTTCACTCCTGTCCTTGAAAGTATGACACAATATTTTACTCCTTAAACAACACAATGTTTTACTTCTTAAACAACTCTAGTTTATTATATACTTGTTCATGAATGCTAGGCTGCTGACTTTGATGGGTTTTTTTGTGTGTTTTCACTTAATTCACAAGACTGCCATCTTTACTTAAAATTAGACTGATGTTCTGAAAGAGTAGAGTTGAGCAGTCAGCTCAGTTCACTGTTTTTACCTCAGTTTTATCTGAATTTCAGTTTACAGTTTAATAACTACTTTGAAATTCAGATAAAATTCTAATGTAGAAACTGAACTTCTTTTCTTCTCTCTTCTGTCCCCTTCCCTTTCAGGCTTATTAACCATGTGATTTACAATCCAGGAAATGAAGTCACTCCACCTTTTCCAAAATATGGAAGATAATTACAATTTACGTATGGGGACAATTCCTCTCACCCCATACAAAATTAGTTATGCCATGTCTACAGTAGAGAGCTTACAGCTGCACGATTGTCCCGTGCAGCTGTGCTACTGTAAGATTTTTCATGTAGCCACTTTATGCTGATGAGAGAGAGTTCTCCAGTTGACATAATTAAACTACACCCCAACGAGTGGCGGTAGCTATGTTAGTGGGAGAGTGTCTCCCGGTGAAAAAGCGCTGTCCACACGGGTGCATCTGTCAGTGTAACTCGTGTCACTCAGGGGTGTGGGTTTTTTTCCACATCCCTAAGTGACATAAGTTATTCTAACAAAAGTGCTAGTGTAGACGTAACCTTAGTCTCGTAAGTGAGAATTGCATTGGAGAGGGAAAAAAAAAACCCTGCTAAGTTCTTCTTATAACTGAAGCTTTCCTATTTTCCTTTTGACCTGCTAGGTGTTAGAGAGGCGTTAACTTAATGTATGTGCTTCTCAGTCACTTCAGGCTGTTAGTTTTAAATATGCTCTTGTTGAGTGACTTTATATTGTAGTTAGATTTTTGAGATACTGTGAATAGAGCAGATTTAATCAGTTTTTGCTTTAAGGGATAACATCAACTTAAAATTTAGTCTATTTAAAAAAGTAGTTAAAAGTAGTTTCAGGTTCTGCATCTGCCCTTGAGTTCTCCTTTAAATGTTTGTGGTTTTACAGTCATCTTTTTTTAATGTTAAAAATGTTTTTCTTTCCCCTACTACTGTATGAAAGACCATCCAGACAATAGGGGAAACAGATCCATTGATTATACCAGAAAAACTGACTACAGTAGAACCTCACAGTTATGAATGCCAGAGTTACGAACTGACCAGTCAACCACAATCTTCATTTGGAACTGGAAGTTCACAATCAGGCAGCAGCAGAGACCAAAAACAAACAAACAAAAACACAAATGCAGTACAGTACTGTTACATGTAAATTACTAAACAAAATAAAGGGAAAGCAGTATTTTTCTTCTGCACAGTAAAGTTTCAAAGCGTGTATTAAGTCAATGTTCAGTTGTAAACTTTTGAAAGAACAACCATAACATTTTGTTCAGAGGTGTTCATAACTCTGAGGCTTTACTGTATTTGCAAAGTGTTCACAAATGCATGAAATACACTAAAAATTGTTTTCTTCTCAGACCTTGGTTTTATAGTACTTCTACATGTAACTTTTAACAATAGTATTTAAAAAGTTTCATTTTGAAATTTATCTCTGAGATCTGAAACTCTTGACCTCTCTTGGGTGGAGGCCTTCATCTCTCTCCCTCCTTCCTGGGGATTTTCCAGGCTCCACAGTTCCCTATCTACACTGTGAATTTCCCAGAGAGTCAGACTGCATAAGCAGGCCTGCTTTGCATTCTCCTTAGAGGCTATAAACTGTGTAATTGCCCACAGTTAAAAGTTACCACACAGCCCTTTCTAAGGGTACGTCTACACTACAGGGTAATTTCGAATTAACTTAAACCAGTTTTATAGAACAGATATTATAAAGTCGATTGCACACGTCCATGCTAGGCACATTAATTCGGCGGTGTGCGTCCATGGTCCGAGGCTAGCATCGATTTCCGGAGCGTTGCACTGTGGGTAGCTATTCCGTAGCTATCCCACAGTTCCCGCAGTCTCCCCTGCCCCTTGGAATTCTGGGTTGAGATCCCAGTGTCTGAGGGGGCAAAAATCATTGTCGCGGGTGGTTCTGGGTACAGCCTCACCCCTCCCTTCCTGAAAGCAGCAGACAACCATTTTGCGCCTTTTTTCCTGGGTGAACTGAAAGCAAATGCCATAGCACAGCAAGCATGGACCCTGCTCAGATCAATAGCGCAGTTGTGGACGTTGTAAACACCTCACGCATTCTTGTGCAGTCTATGGTGAACCATGAACTGCAAAGGCAGGTGAGAGGAGGCAGCTACGGCAGCACGGCGACGAGAGTGATGAGGACATGGACACTGATTTCTCCCTAACCGCGGGTCCCTGCGCTTTGGAGCTCCTGCTGGTAATGGGGGAAGTTCTACCCATTGAACGCCGATTTTGGGCCCGGGAAACAAGCACAGACTGGTGGGACCGCATAGTTTTGCAGGTGTGGGACGATTCACAGTGGCTGCGAAACTTTCGCATGCGTAAGAGCACTTTCTTTGAACTTTGTGACTTGCTTTCTCCTGCCCTGAAACGCCATAATACCAAGATGAGAGCAGACCTCACAGTGGAGAAGCGATTGGCAATAGCCCTCTGGAAGCTTGCAACGCCAGACAGCTACCGGTCAGTCGGGAATCAATTTGGAGTGGGAAAATCTACTGTGGGGGCTGCTGTGTTGCAAGTAGCCAAAGCAATCATTAAGCTGCTGCTACGAAAGGTTGTGACTCTGGGAAACGTGCAGGTCATAGTGGATGGCTTTACTGCAGTGGGATTCCCTAACTGGGGGGGGGCGATAGATGGAACCCATATCCCTATCTTGGCACCGGAGCACCAGGGCACCCAGTACATAAACCACAAGGGGTACTTTTCAATGGTGCTGCAAGCACTGGTGGATCGCAAGGGACGTTTCACCAACATCCACGTGGGATGGCCAGGAAGAGTTCATGACGCTCATGTCTTCAGAAGCACGGTTCTGTTTAAATGGCTGCAGCAAGGGACTTACTTCCCGGACCAGAAAATAACAGTTGGGGATGTTGAAATGCCTGTCGTTATCCTGGGTGACCCAGCCTACCTGTTGGTGCCATGGCTCATGAAGCCATACACAGGCAGCCTGGACAGTGGTCAGGAGCTGTTCAACTACAGGCTGAGCAAGTGCAGGATGGTGGTAGAATGTGCATTTGGCCATTTAAAGGCTCGTTGGCGAACGTTACTCACTCGCTCAGACCTCAGCCAAACCAATGTCCCCTTTGTTATTGCTGCTTGCTGTGTGCTCCACAATCTCTGTAAGGATAAACGGGAGACCTTTATGGCGGGGTGGGAGGCTGAGGCAAATCACCTGGTCACTGATTACGCGCAGCCAGACATCAGGGCGATTAGAAGAGCTCACCAGGAAGTGGTGCGCATCAGAGAAGTCTTGAAAACGAGTTTCATCACGGGCCAGGGTACGGTATGACTGCTGTGTTTGTTTCCCCTTCATGAACCTCCCCCCCTTTATTGACTCCTCCTGTAAGCAACCCACCCTCCCCCTTTGATTACAGCTTGCTTATGGAAATAAAGTCACTATCGTTTAAAAAGCATGTATTCTTTCTTGAAAGTCATTCCCTGTAAGCAACCCACACTCCCCCTTAGTTTAAAAAGCATGTAATTATAAAAAGAGGAAGAGAATTAACAAGGTATCCCGGGAGTGGTTTGGGAGGAGGATAGGAGGGAAGGAAAAGGCCATTAAGCACATTTCAATGTAATGACAGCCTTTTGGTTGGACTGTCCACGGGGGTGGAGTGGGCTGGTGCACAAAGCCTTTCCCCACGCGTTCTTACACATCTGGGTGAGGAAGACATGGAACATGA
Organism: Gopherus flavomarginatus; assembly: GCF_025201925.1. Lineage (NCBI taxonomy): Eukaryota > Metazoa > Chordata > Testudines > Testudinidae > Gopherus > Gopherus flavomarginatus. The sequence continues at coordinate 1,500,850 of NC_066637.1, read as the reverse complement.
TGAGTATTGAGGGTGGTTAAACATGGACTGCAGCGGCACTCTGTGACCCCGCTGCTCCTCCTGAAGATCCACCAGACGTCGGAGGATGTCAGTTTGATCACGCAGCAGCTCCAGCGTTGCATCCCGCCACCGCTGATCTTCCTACCGCCACCTCTCGAGCGTCTCTCCTATCCTCACGTTCACTGGCATCTTTCCTGTACTTTGCTACCACGTCCGTTACTTCCATGATTTCTGAGAACATTTCATCTCGCGTCCTTTTCTTCCTCCGCCTTATCTGAGCTATCCTTGGGGATGGAGTAGGGAGGCTTGAAAAATGTGCAGCTGCATGAGTGGAGGAAAATAGGGAGAGAAGGATTATAAAAGATACATTTTACAGAACAATGTTTATACTCTTTCACAGTGAACAACACTATTCACCTTACATAGCACATGTGATTTCACTACAAGGTCGCATTTGGAATCTTTTAACATTGAGTGCCTGTGGCTGTGGTGTAACAGATCAACACAGACGCAGGTCCGGGCATCACGATTCAGCTTGCATGCTGTCATGGTAAGCCATACCTTCTACCTTTGCTTCTTCTTTCCTGTTAACAAGGAGCAGCAGACGCCAGCCCCCCCCCAATCCAATTCTCTAGAATTGCTTTACCCCTCCCCCCACCGCATGGCTGGTATCATGGAAGATCACTGCTAATCACCAACCTTTCTCCCCCCCACCCCCAGCGCATGGCTGGTAGCTGGGAAGATTCCTGCTGGCCAAACGCTAAAAAGCTCAGCGCTATCCTTCCTCCCCTGCCCCATCTCTCTGTCCTCTTACTTAAATTCCTTAATTTCAACCAGGTTACCATGAACGATATCACTCTGCTGTGAGTGAGAACGGATGTTTCTTGAATGCCTGCAATCACCGGGACCATACGCAGCTAGGCTTTGTCATGCAATGATACCCGATTACTTGCTACATGCATGGCGTGGTAAAGTGTCCTACCATGGTGGACGGAACAAGGCTACCTTGCCCAGAAACCTTCTGCAAAGGCTTTTGGAGTACCTCCCGGAGCGCTTCATGGAGCTGTCCCTGGAGGATTTCCGCTCCATCCCCAGACATGTTAACAAACTTTTCCAGTAACTTTACTGGCTGCTAATGCATCCAGACCCCTCATGGCAAATCAATCATTAAAAAAAGTTTGCTTTTAAACCATGTTTTATATTTACAAAGGTACACTCACCAGAGGTCGCTTCCATAGCTTCAGTGTCTGGGCTAGTGGCTTGGGAGGGCTGGGAGGGTAATTCCGTCTGGGTCACAAAAAGCTCCTGGCTGCTGGGGAGAATGGAGTGCTGTGTGCTCTCTGCAAGCTCTTCCTCATCTTCACCCTCCGCTGAATCCTCATCCATGGTTGAGATTATAACCCCCACCTCGGAGTCCATGGACAAGGGGGGGATAGTGGTGGCGCAGCCCCCTAAAATTGCATGCAGCTCAGCGTAGAAGCGGCATGGTTTTGGCCCTGACCCTGATCTTCCCTTTGCTGCTTTGGTTTTCTGGTAGGCTTGTCTGAGCTCCTTCACTTTCACTCTGCACTGCACTGAGTCCCTGCTGTGGTCTCTCTCTATCAGGGTCCTGGAAATTTTTTCAAAAGTTTTTTCATTTCGTCTTTTGGAACGCAGTTCTGTTAGCACTGAATCCTCTCCCCATATAGCGATAAGATCCAGTACCTCTCGTGCGGTCCATGCTGGTGCTCTTTTTCTATTCTCAGGAGACTGCATTGTTACCTGTGCTGATGAGAGCTCCACGCTGGCCAAACAGGAAATGCAATTCAAAAGTTCATGGGGCTTTTCCTGTATACCTGGCCAGTGCATTAGAGTTCAGATTCCTGTCCAGAGCGGCCAGTGGTGCACTATGGGATACCGCCCGGAGGCCAATAACTTCGATTTGCGGCCACACTAACCCTAAATCGATATGTTAATACCAATTTTAGCGTTACTCCTCTCGTCGGGGAGGAGTACAGAAATCGATTTAAAGAGCCCTTTAAATCGATATAAAGTGCATTGTAGTGTGGACGGGTACAGCGTTAAATCCATTTAACGCTGTTAAAATCTGTTTAACTGTTTAGAGTGGACCAGGCCTAAGCAAGGACATTTATTTTTAAGGTGAAAGTATTAGAGAAAACATATTAAAACAATCAATGAGCCTACACGCATGCTAGTAAGCTTACCAGAGATCATCCAAACCCAAACAAGGGCTCTGGTAGGATTCAGTCCTTCAGACCCCACCAAGTGGGGTGTTTCAGTGCTTTTGTTTTGTTTTTGAGGTCACAAGTTTATAACACCTGTTCAGAAGAACACTCATGAACTGTGCGTTGTTTTGTTTATGCAGTTTGGGCCTTTGATCTTTTCCCCATGAAACAGGTGATCGGCAGACAAAGATCTCCTCCTCAAGCTGAAGGTTCAAAAGGCTGACCTGTATCCTTCCCCTCTGGCTATGCTTTTGCTTACTCCTCCCCAGAGATGTCCCAGGAAACCCACTTAACTTCATTCCATAAGTATGGTCTTGTATGTCACATTGTTTCATGTGTTCCTTTGAAGCTCATAACGCTTCCCAGTGTTTACCTTGGTCATGTCTTCCCCAGTGGAAGTCAAATACAATTCCTTGATACATAAACTTTCCATTTTTTATACAATGGACTCCAAAGCTACTTGAACTTAATTCAGTAAGGTTTTTCACAGATATTGCCAGAAATTGCCCTGGATATCACAGAATACATTTGTGAAATATTGTGGCTACAGGTGATTTCAATCAGTTTTTTGTTTTCAGTGTTTTTCTGTTTAAATTAAGAGTGCCTTCTGTTCAACACATTTTATTTTCTTTGTTTTTTTTCTCAACTCTGCCTCACTCATCTTGTTTTCTTTTTCCTTCTTCTTTTCCTTTCCTTCATCCTCCTTGTTGTGCATCTGCACTAAATTTAAAACATTTAGGGATGCCTATTGACATTATGCTCTTCATTCCAAATACTCCTGCAGTTCTGTTCCTGAAGCACTGCTTGAGAACCCACTCCTCTCCCAACTCAGGGCTTGTCTACATCAGAAAGTTGCAGCGCTGGTGAGGGAGTTACAGCGCTGCAACTTAGGAGGTGTACACATCTGCAGGGCACCACCAGCGCTGCAACTCCCTGTTTGCAGCGCTGGCCGTACTCCCGTTTTGTCTCGGGTGTAGAGGATCCAGCGCTGGTGATCCAGCGCTGGTAATCAAGTATAGACGCTTACCAGCGCTTTTCTTGACCTCCGTGGAATAAGCAGGTATCCCAGCATACCTGAGGAAGCCTCTGGTAATCAAGCTGGTCTCCTTCCCCGGCTTGCTCTCGCGTTCCCCGAACCCCGAGCAAGCAGGTCTCCTTCCCTGAGGTTTGCTGGGTGGTTCCGGGAACGCGAGAGCAAACCCGGGGAAGGAGACCAGCTTCGCCGCGGTTTGCTCTCGCGTTTCCCGGAACCACCCTGCAAACCGCAGGGAAGGAGACCTGCTTGTTCGGGGTTCGGGGAACGCGAGAGCAAACCGGGGAAGGAGACCAGCTTCGCCGCGGTTTGCTCTCGCGTTCCCGGAACCACCCGGCAAACCTCAGGGAAGGAGACCTGCTTGTTCGGGGAACGCGAGAGCAAGCCGCGGCGAAGCTGGTCTCCTTTCCCGGTTTGCTCTCGCGTTCCCGGAACCACCCAGCAAACCTCAGGGAAGGAGACCTGCTTGCTCGGGGTTCGGGGAACGCGAGAGCAAACCGCGGCGAAGCTGGTCTCCTTTCCCGGTTTGCTCTCGCGTTCCCGGAACCACCCAGCAAACCTCAGGGAAGGAGACCTGCTTGCTCGGGGTTCGGGGAACGCGAGAGCAAACCGGGGAAGGAGACCAGCTTCGCCGCGGTTTGCTCTCGCGTTCCCGGAACCACCCAGCAAACCGCAGGGAAGGAGACCTGCTTGTTCGGGGGTTCGGGGAACGAGAGAGCAAACCGGGAAAGGAGACCAGCTTCGCCGCGGTTTGCTCTCGCGTTCCCCGAACCTCCCTTGAAGCCACCCAACAGCGCTGCAGTGTGGCCACATCTAACACCACTTGCAGCGCTGGTTGCTGTAAGTGTGGCCACTCTGCAGCGCTGGCCCTATACAGCTGTACTAATACAGCTGTAACAACCAGCGCTGCAAAATTTTAGATGTAGACATGGCCTCAGTATGCGTATGCTAAGGGTTTATTGGGGAAAACCTATGGGATAGGAAGATCAAAAGCAACACTGTATTTATTAATGGGGAGTTAATGCCTTTCACCTTCTTGTCTTTGAATGGATAACTACACCTTTCTCTCCTGATGGATTCTCCATTCAGATTGCTGAATCTGGAGTCTCTGTTTATTCACAGAGGAATTATTGACTAATGATTACAGTATAGGACTTGGAGTTATGAGAATAGATTTTCCTGAGTGACAAAAGGCAAAAAAGCATTTTGTTTTTTGTAGAGATTACGTTTTGCAAAACCTAAGACTAATAGAAATGTTTCCATGAATTTTTAAAACCAAATTAAACCAATTTAACTGAAATCTTGGCAGCATGTTTTGCATTTTGTGTTGTGTGGAACCCTAAAAGAGCAGTTGATTAGCCCATTTTCTTTATTCAAGTTGGTAGTGAGTGCCAAATGGTTAAAATCTATTACTACAAACTACTGACCTCTTAACACTCTTAAAAAATAATTTGTTTTAGAAAAGGTTAAAAATATTTTTGAAAAAAAAAAATCTTCCAGTGCTCTTTTACCCTGTGTGTGCTTCAGTTTCCTCATCTGTGAAATAAGTTAATGGTTCCCTTTCTTGCCAGAGTGTAAGGTCTGACTTGCTTTATTTTTTGTAAATGCTTTGAGATTTTTGGATAATTACTTGTACTACAGCAGCTTAGTAGAAGTACACACTACTGGAATATTAAGTATATTTATACAATTCATCCTGTTTGTTTTACACCATTATTCCTAGTTATGTATCTTTCCTAAATGATGTCTCCTCCTCCTTGGTTTTAACACCTTTTAACTATTTGTAGGCTATTGGCTCTTATACAGTTGTCACTTAAGTAAAATATACATATTTAGTTCTTTTAATCTTCACAAGTCATTCCTTCCATTGTCCTGATAATTTGGTCATTCTTCTCTGAACTCTCCTTCTAGTGAGTCATTTTATTGATCAAGAGTGCCCAGAAGAGACAATATTATTCCAAATGCAATTATTCCAACACTTTGTGAAGAGAGATTACTTATTTTGTGTTACAGTAGTGTCTTGGGGCCCCTGTCATGGATCAGAATTCTGTTGTGGTAGGTCCTATGAAAACACATCATAAAAAGATGGTCCCTGCCTCAGAGTTTTAAATTCAAGCTGAAGATGAGACAAGAGTGGACACTACAGATAGATGAAGCACAAGAAATAACAGTCAGACAATACTTATTATCATAAAAAGAACAGAAAAATGGCCTTACTGGGTCAGACCAGTGGTCCATCTTGCCCATTATCCTGTCTTCCCTCAGTGACCAGTGCCAGGTGCTTCAGAGGGAATGAAATAGAACAGGGCAATCATTGAGTGATCCATCCACTGTTGTCTATTCCCAGCTTCTGGGCAGTCAAAGGCTAGGGACACCCTGAGCATGGAGTTGTATCCCTGACCAGCTTGGCTAATAGTCATTGATGGACCTATCTTCTGTGAACTTATCTAATTCTTTTTTGAATCCAGTTATACTTTTGACCTTCACAACATCATCTGGCAGTGAGTTCCACAGGTTAACCATGTGTTGTGTGGAGTAGTACTTTTGTTTCTTTTAAACCTGCTGCCTATTAATTTCATTGGGTGTTTCCTAGTTCTTGTTATGTGAAGACGTAAATAATGTTTTTTGTTCACTTTGTCCATACTGTTAATAATTTATAGACCTCTATCCTATCCCCCCTTTGTTGTCTCTTTTCCAAGCTGACAAATCCCATTCTTTATAATCTCTTCTCATAAGGACGCTGTTCTGTATCTTTAATCATCTTTGTTGCCCTTCTCTGTATCTGTTCCAATTCTAATGTTTTTTTTTAAGTTGCAGTGATCAGAACTGCACACAGTATTCAAGATGTGAGCATGCAATGGATTTATATATTGGAGTTCTTATATTTACTGTCTTATCTATCCCTTTCCTAGTGGTTCCTAACATTTTGTTAGCTTTTTTGACTGCTGCTGTACATTGAGCAGATGTGGGGGATATGATAGAGGTATATAAAATCATGAGTGATGTGGAGAAAGTAGATAAGGAAAAGTTATTTACTTATGCCCATAATACAAGAACTAGGGGCCACCAAATGAAAATAATGGGCAGCAGGTTTAAAACAAATAAAAGGAAGTTCTTCTTCACACAGCGCTCAGTCAACTTGTGGAAATCCTTGCCTGAGGAGGTTGTGAAGGCTAGAACTATAACAGGGTTTAAAAGAGAAGTGGATAAATTCATGGAGGTTGGGTAAGGAGTGGTATTCCTAGCCTCTGTTTTTCAGAGGGTGGAGATGGATGGCAGGAGAAGAGATCACTTGATGAGTACCTGTTAGGTTCACTCCCTCTGGGGCGCCCTGCATTGGCCACTGTTGGCAGACAGGATACTGGGCTACATGGACCATTGGTCTGACCCAATATAGCCATTCTTATGTTTTCAGAGAACTATCTACAATGAGTCCAAGATATCTTACTTGAGTAGTAACAGCAAATTTAGATTCCATTATTTTTTGTGTAGATTTGGGATTGTTTTCCAATGTGCATTATTTTGCATTTATCAACATTGAATTTCATCTGCCATTTTGTTGCCCGGTCACCCAGTTTTGTGAAGCCCTGTCAGATTTATTTGTAGACTCTCGCATCTCCTCAGCTCTGTGTTTTCTGTGTGTCTAAATCCAAAACTGTATTGGCATTTTTTGTTGCTTTATTGCTTTGCAAATGTGTTTAGTTTGCTGTCCACTATTACCTAGAGGTCTGTTTTTAGCATTATTGCTTTTCAGGTTTTTCCTTTCCACTGAGTTTTTGGAATTCTTTTTGCTTAAGTATTATTTTTATTTGTTCATCATGTTATTTTTTTACCCATGCTTTCAAGTTTACTAACTTGCTTTGCAATAGTTTTTTTCAATGGTGTTTTGCTGTTTCTTCATCTTTAGAGCCATCTAAAAATCCATGTAATGTACTTTTTAACTTCTAGGTCATTATTCATTTCAGGGATAGGACAAATGGAAAGTGGTAACTGCAGTCTTAGTTGTCTGGGTTCTGGATCATGTTCTGGACTTTGCATAGCTTTAATATAAAGGTTGCAGTGACTTTCAAGGAACTAATTCCTTTAGGGAATTCTGGTGACAAATTATGATGTTAGAACTTGAATTAATTAGATAACTTGACTATGTCCTTATATTTGAGATAACTGTATGCTGGGTAAATAAACTCAGAGGCTGGAGTGTTTTTTAGGAAACCAACTTTGTGTTAAAGGTGTTTGTCCAATTCATAGGGAGCATTGCAAATTGTTTTGATTACACTGTAATATGCTCTTTCTCTCCTCTTGCCTGTGGCTTTTATTCTGCATATTTCAGAACACTGACTCCCTCTGCTGTTTAGGGGAAGGATTGGTGGCTTCACCCATGAATAATTGTATGCTGTTTTAAATGCTTCAGTATTTTCCTGTTCTGAAGTTAATGGAAAACTGGATTTGGAGAGGGTATAATAACCTGACCAGTAATCAGGCTGTTGTTAAAGTTGAGATAGTATCTAAAATAATGTAATTTAAAGTTAGTGAATGGTTTAACTAAAGGTGAGATTTAAAAAAATAAAATAAATTATTTAGTTAAACTGATGCAGCTTTGTGCATGGTTAGTTTATATCCATAATTCACAGGTGAAAGTTCAATTGATATGACTGTATACATGTTGTTTGCTGTACTTTACTTCAACTAAATTTGCTTTTAAACCGATTGAAGTTAAACCAAGTCAACTTCTTTGTAAACAGAGCTTATCTATTAATTGTTTGTGGCTTAACCTTCCTCTAGGGCAGGATGTTTGAGAAAAGTGGTTAAATGGGATAACAGAATAAGGGCTTGAGAAACAGAAGTAGCATTTTTGTCAGTGTATGGCACTGTCCTTATGAGGACAGTAGCCAGACAGCACAAGAATTTGTGTACTTTCTACCTAGGAAGTAACTTGCAAATCAGATCCCTTTAGCCAGTCAGGATGTGAGGATTTGCCAAAATTCATTTGTGGGTTAGCAGCAGTCCAGCATGTCTGTTCTCTGAGACAATTCCATTTCAGTATAATTCCATTTAACTCACAGTGACCCACCAGTATGGATTCCAGACTGTGAAAGATTTAAAATAGCTGGAAAAAAATTAAATAAAAGGCTTACTTTGGAACTGATTTGAAATTATCAAAACAGTTTAATGTAATTATTCATTTGTATAGTGGGTGAGCGAGCTTGAGAAAAAAAAACCATAAACCTAACACATGCGAAACACATCTGTGCAATCATTTTCCTTTGCACACTTATTTACAAATGGTAAATATTTGCCAAATTCTTTGCCTAATTTTTTGTCTATTAAGATTGTGTTCTTTTAGGGCAGAGACCTTATCTTGATACATGTCTTTAAAGCATCAAGTACATTTTTGGCATAATGTAAATAATAAAAATAACCTCTGTTAAAACAACCATTGTCAAACTACTTATCTTACCTGAGTTGTCTGAAAATTCTAAAGTAGTCAATGCTTTTTTATGTCAGACAGGTGATTATTACTTTTGAAAAGTGTTCCTTAATATTTGATGAATAATGTTTCCACTATTGCTTTCCCAAAGAGAGAATGGGTGCCATGCACTAGCTGGAGTAAATATTGAGCGACTGAGACCTCTTGGGGCCCAGCTTGAACCCTGATTTGATCTCCAAGTATCTGCAAAAATAGTTGGTATAATCTGTCAACCTTAATAAAAGCTGTTTTTATTTCAGGGGGCAATATCTCTACATATTTACTCAAATGACCTAAATTTTGGATCACTAACTTACCTCACGCCCTTATGAGGCACACCAGATTTCAAGGAAATCTGAATAACCATGTGGAGTTGAGGGAACTAGGAACGTATTCCTTTAAATAGGAAAAGACAGTTAGCCTTTACTATATCAGAACTGGCGTGCCACCATAAAAAAAATATATCTGGTGGACTGTACCTGGTAACTGTTATCTGACGGATAAGCTTACTAGCCAGAGAGAAAAATTCTGGGCTGCCTCCCCAAAAATCACACCCCAGCAATTTAAACATAAATTGGTTGTTTATTGCATACTGCATTTAATTGTAAAATGTCTGTCAAATTTCTTTTAAGTAAAATTTGAATAACAAAAAAATTCTTGCATATATTTCTCAACAAATATTAACAATAATGGTCAAATGATAGATTTACCAGATAGTATTTGAACAGGTAGAAATCTGGTAGAACACCACCAAGTATTTGTCAAATTAATCTAGGAATATCTATGAAATTGATACAACGGTATATTAATTAAAAGTTATTCGACAAGTCGTTACTAGTTATATAGTTTGTTATACCTTCTTACCTTTCTTGTCTTTCCCATAAGTAGGTCATGTCATGTCTTGTCCTAAACTGTCTTGTCTGTTTCCTTTCTTCTTTCTTTGGCCTTTCACTCCCATCTTTTCTCTCTTTACTCTAGCCCACATTGTACTATACCTTCTCCAATACATTTTCCCTCTCCATTTTACCCTCTCCTCCCCCCTCCCCAAATTTCTCTATCGTATTACTTTTCTATCATATCCTATTAATGTCTTTATCTCTCACCTGGCCACCATAGGGTTTTGCAAGATATCTAGTAACCAAAAGACTAAACATACTAGCCACAGACTGACAGGGATTGGGGCAGACAATGTTTGTGCACAATACCCAAGTGAGAAGCCACCGCCCTTCAAAAGCAGGTCAGGGACTCTCATTTGGCTTGTAAACATCTGATAATTTTTGAACCACCCAATGCACCACCTCCTACTTCAGAACCTCCAGGCTGCTATGAAAATGAGAGTTTGAAGGACTCTTCTGTTTTACCCCTTCTCCAGACTCTTGGCTAGTGAGGGGTGTGTGTATGTATACTACTTTTTTTTGGCTGCGGTATTTACCCATACTCTTACCCACTCTCTCAAAGCCTCCTCCAGTGAACAATACTGTTGACTTCTCTGCTGCTGCTCATAACCTTCCCAAGCAAGCAGCCTAATTAAACTGATCTGATTGTTGTGAATTTCACTGCTTCACCAGGTTCTGAGCAGAAATTCTGTAAACTGGCCAAATTTGGTTAGTTTTGGCTTTACCACGGCATAGGAAAACTGAGCAGCAGCAGAGATACTGGAACAGTTTATCTGCAGACTTAAGAAGGCAGTGTTACATCAGTTACACTCGTTCATGTTTGGAACATTATCTTTGCAATCAGAAGGACTACAGATTTCATTCTTTAAAAATAAAAGCTTAGTTTCTGGAGATCCTAATGGTTTTCACCCTGGAAAGCTTCCTACTTGTCCGGGGTGATTTAGCAAGTAGACCTTTTAAGCCTGTATGTTGGTGTGCAGGGTTATCAGTTATATTTATTAGCAGTACATATTCTGCAAAAGTTAAAAATAAGTAAAATAGCTTTTAAAAAAAGCAAGTTTAAATATATGAACTTATAATCACATAAAAAGGCATAATATCTTTTTACCTTGCAAAATATTAATACTGTGAAATATCTTGATGTTAGGTGGTTAGGTTATCTGCAATAGTTTGCAGATAGTTTGCTCAGAAAAGGTAACCTTGGTGTTAGAGGCCAGTTTGCTTTTTATAAGGGGCTATTTCTTTGATGGATGTGGTTTAAATATAGAAAGTGTTGTATCAACATGGCATCCAACATATGTATGCAGTCAAATAAACCCTTTTTTCCCATCTTTTATAAATAGTGTGTTTCTTTTCTGTTCACCAACCCTTCAGTGTGTTAAGGGCAGACACAGTTATTACAGCAGTTATTCAGCTCTGCACGTTTTTTATTTTTGTGATTATGTTTAAGAACCTGTCACCTGTTTCAAATTTAAACAATAACCTTATGGTTCAAGGAGCTAAACATAAAGCTGATAAGTGCTGTTTTACTTGTATTATTTGATACCAAGTTACTGATCAAATTAGTTACCATGGAAATTTAGCAGTTTGAAACAATTATACTGAGTTTTCAGAAATAACCGCATATAGCGTTAGATATTAACATAACCAATATGATAGATTTGTGTCCAATAATTTTGTTTTGATTTATCTCAGGACTTCACAATTGGAAGAATGTAGATAGATTTGTTTGGGCTTAAGGAAGTCTTTGTATCTATAGGGAATTCACAGATTTGAGTCTAAACTAATCCAAATTATTAAAATTTGGATAAATTATATAATACTATAATAATAATATATGGAGATATACCTATCTCATAGAACTGGAAGGGACCCTGAAAAATCATTGAGTTCAGCCCCCTGCCTTCACTAGCAGGACTAAGTACTGATTTTGCCCCAGATCCCTAAGTGGCCCCCCTCAAGGATTGCTATCCCTCCCCCTACTGAGCTCTCTCTCCCCATTTACTGTGATTAAATGAAGTAATGTTGTAAAAATTTTCACTCTTTTTATAGTCAGTTTTTGGAAAATCAGTGTCAGATGCTCAAAGATTCAGTTTTTAAGGTGAGCTTATTTTTTAAGGATGGGTCTTCAGAAGATCCTGAAGGATTTAGAACTACACATCCAACTGAGCATCAATGGGATTTGTGCTCCTAAATACTGTAGGAAATCCTCTGAAAATCCCTGAATGTTACAGTGGTTCCAACACATAAAAACATTAACAGACATATGGGTTATTTTTTTGTGAAGAAATATAAAATATTAATTTTTCAAGTAGGTGGGATAGCTCAGTAGTTTGAGCATTGGCCTGCTAAACCCAGGGTTGTGAGTTCAGTTCTTGAGGGGACCACCTAGGGATCTGGGGCAAAATCAGTACTTGGTCCTGCTAGTGAAGGCAGGGAGCTGGATTCGATGACCTTTCAGGGTCCCTTCCAGTTCTATGAGATAGATATATCTTCATATATTAATTAATATGTAGTCAACTGCTAATTACTTCAAACAGCAATGGTTAGATTTACCTTCACATATACCTAAGTACTATTACACTGATGGAAACTTCTGCAAGAATCGCTTTCTAGATAAATAAGGTTATCTCTTTATTTCAGTTTTATTCTAAAGACACCCATCCAAAAATCTGGATGCTCTTTACATACATTTAAATACACAAATATGGTGATTAACTTTGATTGCAATGTTCAATTTTTGATATATGTTAAACAGCTTATCTGCAAAATTTTCCCTCCTTTTGCCTTCATACTGAGGTCCAGTTTCGAAACTGATCTTCTTTAAATTATAATTATTACTAGTTGAAAATTAAGTTTATAAAACATATATTTGTGAGTTTTATAGGCTTATCCTGTTTGTTTTTGTATAGTATAGAACTGTAGGCAATTCAGGAGTTGATCAACATGTATCCACCCGTTCTTGTATTCTGAAATTACACGTTGCACTGCAAACTCTGGCAGTTAAATTGTCTAGAGTTCCATATCCACATTCTGGATCACAGACAATTTAAGAACCAGTAAAAAAGATGTGTTGGGGGAACAGGGGGGTAGTAGGAGAGAGGCTTATTGTGGTTTGCGCTTGTGTGCTTTAAAGTTTTATGATCCATGTTACCTCCCTTGGGAGGATGAAGTGCAAGGAGCATGAATGAGCCCATAAAATTGCGAAGGGTTTATGGTGTATAATTAATACAGAACTTTCTATGAACTTCATATTAGTTTCACTTGGGCTTTTTTCTCACTAACAATTTTTTTTTTGAACAAAGATAGTTTATAGAATTCAAATGTGCTGATTTTCTTATTGAATCATAACAAGAATTGTAGGCTGTTTTATTATAGTATATTTTCTTAGTTTTCTATAGAGGCTTTGTGTCTTAGGTTTTTGAGCAGTGGCCAGGTCTATACTAGGAGGCAAAAAATCTTTGTCAGTATAACTGCATCTAATACTGGGAGGGTTGGCTGGTGTAAAAAAATCATATCCTTGACTGGAAAAAATATGAAGCTAGTACAAACACTTATGCTGTATGGGGCAAAATTGTCTGGTGAAGCTTAACCCTCACTCTGGGAATTCTCTCTGTGCTATGAACTCTGAATTTGGGCTGATGATCACTTACTTGTGTCTCATTTCCTAATCTGTAAAAAAGGGGAGATATACTTACTTCATACTGGTGGTGTTTTGCTCGAGTTAACATTTCTGAAGTATTTTGAAGATGTAAAGCAGTATAGAAGTGTTGAATGTATCAGTAGCAATTTCATATTTAATAAATTGTCTGGTATTTGTTTTAAATTAGAACAGCAAAAAAATCTTGTTAGAAAGTTTGCAATGCCAAGATATGACTGTAAATGAATGAAAAATATTTGCCTGAGCAGTTAATCACTACTCTTCACTATGTTTTCCTCAAATGAATATTAATCCATCATGAGTCTGACACCTTTTAATAACAGTACTATTCTGTGTTGCTGCCATTAAAAGTTGTTATGCAATTTAAAATAGTACTTTATGACTAAAAGTATTTTACATATCTTACTTTATTCAGGTGCAACAGAGGTGCATGCTTTGGTGCTAGCTAAAAGGTAGCTATCAGCACTAGAATCCTGGTGGTGCAATGCTCCTGAGCCCTCGTCCAGACTAACCCGCGGCATCGGCGGGTTAAAATCGATTGCTCGGGGATCGATATATCGCGTCTAGTCTGGACGCGGTGTATCGATCCCCGAGCGCGCTTACATCGATTCCGGAACTCCATCAATCCGAACGGAGTTCCGGAATCGACGCGGAGAGCCGCGGACATCGATGCCGCCCCGTCCAGACTGGTGAGTACCTCGATTTTAGAAATTCGACTTCAGCTACGTTATTCTCGTAGCTGAAGTTGCGTATCTAAAATCGATTTTAATTCCTAGTCTGGACGTGGCCTGAGAAACTAGGTATGATAACACTGAATGCTAGCAGCAGCAGCCTGAGACCCAGTGATCCATGGGATAGCCCCCAACAGCAAGGGCTGATCTTGGGGTGTGCTTCGTAAGTCTTCATATAGCTCTATTAAGGGTGGAGAAAATAGCAGCTCCTCCAAATATCTTTGTATACAGGGTGGGGAACCAGCAGAAAATGAAGGGGGGTTACCTCAGGATGAGACGCAGAGATAAAGTTCTTGACACCTTAAATGACTGCTTTTTGAAGCAGCTGGTTCTGGAACCCAGAAGAGGAGAGGCAATTCTTGATTTAATCCTAAATGGAGCACAAGATCTGGTCCAAGAAGTGATTATAGCTGGATCGCTTGGTAATCCATAATATAATTAAATTTAACATCTCTGTGGCAGGGAAAACATCACAGCAGCCGAACACTTGTAACATTTAATTTCAGAAAGGGGGACTACACAAAAATGAGGAGGTTAATTAAACAGAAATAAAAAGGTACAGCGCCAAAAGTGAAATCCCTGTAAGCTGCATGGAAACTTTTTAAAAACACCATAATAGTGACTTAACTTAAATGTATACCCCAAATTAAAAAACAGTAAGAGAACCAAAGAAGTACCACTGTGGCTAAACAACAAAATAAAAGAAGCAGTGAGAGACAAAAAAGCATCCTTTAAAAAGTGGAAGTTAAATCCTAGTGAGGAAAATAGGAGCATAAACTCTGGCAAATGGCATGTAAAAATATCATTAGGAAGGCTAAAAAAGAATTTGAAGAATAGCCAAAGACTTTAAAAGTAATAGCAATTTTTTTTTAAAGTACATCAGAAGCGGGAAGCCTACTAAACATCCAGTGCAGCCCCTGGAAGATCGAGATGCTAAAGTACTTTATGCAGGGGACTGGACTCAATGACCTCTCGAGGTCCCTTCTAGTCCTAGAGTCTATGAATCTATAAAGAAGCGCTCAAGGACGATAAGGCCATTGCAGAGAAATGAAATTAATTATTTGCATCAGTTTTCACGGCTGAGGATGTGAGGGAAATTTCAAACCTGAGCCATTTTTTTTAGGTGACAAATCTGAGGATCTATCCCAGCTTGAGGTGTCATTGAGGTTTTGGAACAAATTGATAAACTAAACAGTAATAAGTCACCAGGACCGAATGGTTTTCACCCAAGAGTTGTGAAGAAACTCAAATGTGAAATTGCAGAACTACTAACTGTAGTGTGTAACCTATCATTTAAATCAGCTTCTGTACCAAATAACTGGAGGATAGCTAATGTGATTCCAATTTTTAAAAAGGGCTCCAGAGGTGATCCTGACAGTTACAGGCCAGTAAGCCTGATGTCAGTACCACGTAAAATGGTTGAAACTATAGTAAAGAACAAAATTGTCAGACACATAGATGAACATAATTTGTTGGGGAAAAGTCAACAGTCAGTTGCACACATACAAAATGGGAAATGACTGGCTAATGGGAGTACTGTGGAAAGGGGTCTGGGGTCACAGTGGACCACAAGCTAAATATGAGTCAACAGTATAATGCTATTGAAAAAAAAAAGTGAACATCATTCTGGGATGTATTAGCAGGAGTGTTGCACGCAAGACACAAGAAGTAATTCTTCTGCTTTATTCTGTGCTGATTAGGCCTCAACTGGAGTATTGTGTCCAGTTTTGGGTGCCACATTTCAGGAAAGATGTGGAGAAATTGGAGAAAGTCCAGAGAAGAGCAACAAAAATTATTAAAGGCCTAGAAAACATGACCTATGAGGAAAGATTGGAAAAAAATGGGTTTCTTTAGTTTAGAAAAGAGAAGACTGAGTGGGGGCATGATAGTTTTCAACTACGTAAAAAGTTGTTACAAGGAGGAGAGAGAAAAATTGTTCTTCTTGATAGGACACGACAAGAAGCAATGGGCTTAAATTGCAGCAAGGGAGGTTTAGGTTGGACATTTAGGAAAAGCTTCCTAACCTTCAGGGTAGTTAAGCACTGGAATAAATTGCCTAGGAGTTTGTGGAATCTCCATCATTGGAGTTTTTTAAGAGCAGGTTAGACAAACACCTGCCAGGGATGATCTAGATTAGTTTTTCTCAAACTTTTGTACTGGTAACTCCTTTCACATAGCAAGCCTCTGAGTCCCCTTACACATTAAAAACACTTCTAAATATATTTAATACTATTATAAATGCTGGAGGCAAAGCAGGGTTTGGGATGGAGGCTGACAGCTCGTGACACCCCCCCCATGTAATAACCTCATGACCCCCTGAGGGGTCCCGACCCCCAATTTGAGACCCTCTGGTCTAGATAATACTTAGTCCTGCCATGGGTGCAGGGGACTGGACTAGATGACCTCTCAAGGTCCCTTCCAGTTCTATGATTCTGTGGTTTTTGTAAAGGGAAATCATGCCTCACCATTCTACTAGAGGGTCAACAAGCATGTGGACAAGGGGGATCCAGTGAATATAGTGTACTTAGATTTTCAGAAAGCCTTTGACAAGGTCCCTCACAAAAGGCTCTTAAGCAGGGTTTCTCAAATTAGGAGTTGGGACCTCTCAGGGGGTCGCAACGGTATTATATGGGGGGGTCACGAGCTGTCAGCCCTCCACTCCAAGCCCCGCTTTGCCTCCAGCATTTATAATGGTGTTAAATATGTAAACAAGTGTTTTTAATTTATGGGGGGGAGGATCGTACTCAGAGGCTTGCCATGTGAAAGTGAACACCAGTACAGAAGTTAAAGAACCACTGCTCTCAAGCAAAGTTAGCTGTCATGGCATAAGAGGGAAGGTCCTCTCATGAATTGGTAACTGGTTAAAAGATAGAAAACGAAGGGTAAGAATGGAGAGAGATAAATAGTGGTATCCCCCAGGAGTCTGTACTGGGACCAGTCCTATTCAACATATTCATAAATGATCTGGAAAAAGGGGTAAACAGTGAGGTGGCAACATTTGCAGATGATAGAAAACTACGTAAGATAGCTAAGTTCCAGGCAGACTGCGAAGATCTACAAAAGGATCTTACAAAACTCAGTGACTGGCCAACAAAATGGCAGATGAAATTCAATACTGATAAATGTAAAGTAATGCACATTGGAAAACATAATCCCAATTATACATATAAAATTATGGGGGTCTAAATTAGCTGTTACCACTCAAGAAAGAGATCTTGGAGTCATTGTAGATAGTTCTCTGAAAACATCCATGCAATGTGCAACGGCAGCAGTTAAAGCGAACAGAGAGTTGGAAATCATTAAGAAAGGGATTGATAATAAGACAGAAAATATATTGCCTCTGTATAAATCCATGTTATACCTACATCTTGAATACTGTGTGCAGATGTGGTTGCCCCATCTCAGAAAAGATAGATTGGACTTGGGAAAAAGTTCAGAAAAGGGCAACAAAAATGATTAAGGGTATGGAATGGCTGCCTTATGAGGAGAGATTAATAAAACTGGGACTTCTCAGCTTGGAAAAGAGACGATTAAGGGCGAATATGATATCTGTCTATAAAATCATGGTGTGGAGAAAGTAAATAAGGAAGTGTTATTTACTCCTTCTCATAACACACAAACTAGGGGTCACCAAATGAAATTACTAGGCAGTGTTAAAACAAACAAAAGGAAGTATTTTTTCACACACTGCACACACAGTCAACCTGTGGAATCCTTGCCAGAGGATGTTGTGAAGACCAAGACTGTAACAGGATTCAGAAAAGAACTAAATAAGTTCGTGGAGGATAGGTCCATCAATGGCCATTAGCCAAGATGAGCAGGGATGGTGTCCCTAGCCTCTGTTGCCAGAAGCTGGGAATGGGCAATAGGGGATGGATCACTTGATTACCTGTTCTGTTTATTCCCTCTGAGGTATCTGGATTGGCCACTCGCAGAAGACAGGATACTGGGCTAGATGGACCTTTTGTCTGACCAAGTATGGTCGTTCTTATATACTTATTTTCTTAATGTGGTGCTTTGTTGCTGTTGCAGTGTGCTTATGCACAGGTGTAGTAGTATAGAAGAACCTCAGCGTTATGAACACCAGAGGTATGAACTGAGCATTTGGAACCAGAAGTATGTAATCAGGTAGCAGCACACACACACACACACACACACACACACACACACACACACACACACACACACACACACACACACACACACACACACACACACACACACACACACACACACACACACACACACACACACACACACACACACCCATCCATCCATCCATCCAAAGGCAAACACCATACAGTATTGTGTTAAATGTAAACTACTAAAAAAATTAAGAAAAAGTTTAGATTTTTTTTTTGACGAGGCAAGGAAATTGTTTGCTTGTTTTGTTTAAATTAAGATGATTAAAAGCAGCATTTTTTTCTCCATAGTTAAGTTTCAAAGCTGTGTTAAGTCAATGTTCATTTATCAACTTTTGAAAGAACAGCCATAACGTTTTGTTCAGAGTAAGAAACATTTTAGAGTTACTAACACCTTGCAAATGAGAGTTGTTTGTAACTCTGAGGTTCTACTGCACTGATGTTTGCTAGTGCTGAGTATTAGTGGCATGGTGGTATTGTGACTTAATTTACTTTTAAACTGTGGAGGAATTTTCAGTCCTATAAGAAGTAAATTATCCTCTCTGGGATGCACTTATTGTGCTAAAATCAAGCCTGAACTTCGGGTATTTTTGAGTCACATTCCTCTAACTTTTACAAAAATCACATTTTGTTGAAGTATGTTAATTGGGTACAGTGTCTGTATATAAATCAAGTTAATTAGAAATTGCATATTTGTGATTTAGTCCAAAAACTATATTATTGTTCCACTTAGTTGCTGATTTATATCCCTTATTTATAGGGTTAATGATTTATTTTGGAAAAGATGAATCTGTTGATATTTCAGTGGGAGGATTTAAAATATTTGGTAGCCAAGCAGTTTTTAAAAAAAATACCTATGTTTTATATAGCACTTTTCATCAGTAGTTTTCAAAGCACTTCACAAAAGAGGTTAACATCATTATCTCGATTTGTAATTGTCCCCAAAGGTTTGTTGGGAGGCTGCTTATTTAGAGCTATTGAGTTGCCTTTGTTTTGTTTTTCCATCAGCTCCCTAATCTAAACCAATACATTTGTACAGAAAGCCCAATGTAGCAATATAGTGACTATCTTGCTAATCAGGTCACATGCAGTAATTATTACAGATCAGAATTCCTTGATAAAATAGCAACTCCACATTCACCACATCTTTCTTAAGATATTTTGCAATTTTCTTTCTAAAAGTCTTATACTTCATGGGTATAAATATATTTTGAGCCCAAGTTAAGGATGTCTTCTGCAAATTACAGAGTATTTTAAAAATCTGTAAAACTGAAATGATGTTTAGCGAATGTGGTAAATTATGTTAAGTGAGGTGGCAAACTATTGGATTTCCTGTTTCATTTTATGAAGAGGTCTGGAAATAGAAACTTCCTATGGACAAAGTAACATGTTTTCTGCTTTCATGCATTTCACAAATTGAACTGCCTAGCTGTGACAGCATTAGCTAATTTGCAACTGCATGGTTGTAACACAGTATTAGAAAGAGGACATTGTCCTTTTGAAATTAAACCAAATTTTGTTGCTGCAGCAAGTAATCAGATTGTATTTTTTTTTTTTACTTCAAAATGTACTTTGGGCTAGAAAATATGTGACTTACCTTTATGTCAAAAATAACTCTTTGAATTACTTGGTCTGTAGCTGAAAGGCCTTGTCCCAAACTCTCCCGTTTCCAGTCCCCTCTTCTCAGAGCACTAACAAGGCAGAGTTCTTAGGCATAGTTTAACGTGTATATTTGGACAGGGGGCACCTCCAGTCAAGCCAACGGGGCTGTGCATGGGGGCAAATTCTGTGCTGGCCCACAGTGGCGCCATTTCAGATTTTTGGGAGGAGGATCTTTAACTATGATTCCAAGGGCTACTTAGGCAACTGAAAACTATTTTTTTTTAAGATAACTTAGAAATTATCTGACTGGAGCATTGTATCTAATTCCCATATCGAGAAAGAAAATTAAATAAATACTAGACTCACTCAGCTCTAATACTAACATGATCTGATACCTTGTGACAAGTCACTTAAGGGACACTGGTTAGGTTTAAAATTGTAATGTATATTCTTTCTCAGATACACTTACTAAAATCAGAATGGACCATCATGATCATCTAATCTGACACCTGCACGTTGCAGACCACAGAATCTCACCCACTCACTCGTGGTAAACCCCTAATCTTTGGCTGAGTTACTAAAGTCCTCAAATCATGGTTTAAAGACTTCAAGTTACAGAGAATTCACCATTTACACTAGTTTAAACCTGCAAGTGACCCATTGCCTCATGCTGCCAGAGGAAGTGAAAAACCGCCAGGGTCTCTGCCAATCTGACCTGGGGGAAAATTCTTTCCTGACTACTCATATGGTGATCAGTTAGACTCTGAGAATGTGGGTAAGATCCACCAGTCACTCAGCTAATTCTCAGCATTTCCTGTTCTTTCCTGCCAGACCCGACTCTATTTTTCTTGGGCTTCTCTGCAACAGTGTTTTTCCCCAGTCAGTTCTTAGTTCTTTACTTCCCATTTTATACTCTTAAATTGCTGTGGTTTTGTACTCATTTGTTTAATTTACTAATTGTTAGTAGAGTTTCAGATTTTACATAGATTTTTTTCCTAGTAAGACATTTCACTCTTAAAATGCTCATTTGTGCTGAAAAAGACAACTGCATGTATTCAAACAAAAGTGATAAGCAATTGCCTGTGCTGATTTTGCCACCAGTATCACCTTCTGATATACATTGAACTTTTACAAGTCATGAAAGCTGAAATGCTTCAAGTAGGGGATATACTTCTCAGGATTTGCAGATTGAAGTCAAGTGATTTAGGAGCACAAGTCCCATTAGGTCCTTTTGAAAATCTCAAGCGTATGTACCTAAATATGAGTTTAGGAAACCTAACTTGAAGCTCCCGTTTTTTGAGAATTTTGGCCTATGTATATTTTTAAAACAAGTGACTGACTTTGTTAATGTATTGTCAATGCTGAAGAAATTTTGTTTTGAAGTGACAAATATTTTATATCACTAAGTTTGTAGCACAGATACAATTTTTGTTCCCAATACTGCAAACATTTATGCACGTATTTAACTTCAAGTACATGAGTAGTCCCATTGAAGTTAATGGGACTATTTCTGTAGGTAAAATTACATACCTTCTTAAGCATTTATAGGTTCAAGGCCTTAATTTTCAGTACTTGTGCATGTGACTTTGATTATTGTTTGTCAGTTAGTATCTCAAGGGGTGAATATACCTCATAGAATTTAGAGGGAGATTATCACAAGGAAAAGCTTTTTTTTTTTTTCTTTTTTCCTTTTGCTGTTATCATAGTAGGTTCATGATCTGGTAGGGCAAGTTTTCCATTGTATTTATGGGATAACAAACCACTTTAACCTTACTGTAGAAGCTTACTCTGTGTGGCACAGAATGCCTTTTGCCATCAATTTCATGTTAACTTCATCACAGTTCTTGTCAAAGTTGAATGGGTGAGATTTCTATTATCAATTAGATACAAAGAATTTTTTCATTACGTGGCATCTGCTAGGCTTAGAACTGCTGTCTAGCTTCTGCTACTGTGAGGCATCTTTACTTGATGGCTTAAAAAAGTGTTTTCTTTAGATCACAGGATAATAAATACTAAGGTAATAGGAGTGGGAATGCTAAAAGGTGAACTCATTTAGCAAGTGAATATTGAGCTTAGGAGGAGATGAGGAAGCATGTACGTATCATTAAAGTAACACACTATTTATCGTTATCTTCAGTGTCATTTGGTCAAATTTACCATTCAACATGGTTAAATCTGTTTTGGAGGTCATCAACTCTGAATGTCATCTCATGCAACAGTATTATTATTTGGATGGCTGGACCATTTTTAGGCCCTACCCTGAGATGGATTTTTCATTAGTAGTCAGTGTGGTAAAGCAGGATGGCAGCTACTTCTTCCATGCTGCTGATTACTTTGAACTGGTCTGGCTGAGTGGTTTTAAGGTTGACTGTAGCCATTTTTAGAGTTGTGAATGTGTACCTAATTATTAGTTATTCTTAAACTTTATTTTGGTTTAAAGTGTGCTTATCAGATTTCCCAGTGCATGTGCAATATTCAAAAAAGCAATTTTAGAGTCTGGCTTATCAAATAGATTCTAACTTTCTCTCTTACCCCATTACTGAAAAGGAGAATTAACTTTAGACCCTTTCTAATATTCCCTCAAACAAAAACATGTGAAAATAAGCTCTGCAGTGTGCCTGTAGAGTCAAGGGTCCTGGTCTGAACGTGCCCTGTCAACAAGATGCCTTTTAATTTAAATCTGGGGGGTGCATAGTTGGTGGGCCCCATCTGTTCTCCATTCACAGAGTATAATAGGAAGAGAAACACTTCATTTTTAAGTATGTGGATTTGAAGTGTTAGGATCTGAGGTCTATCAAGTATTTGTACCTAGTTGTTGCATAGTTTCAAAGCAGCAAGTTGAATTAGTACCCTGCCAAACTTTGCCCCTCTCAGATCGCTATTTGCAGAAGTCAGTTTCGCCAGAAACTTTTTTCAGTCTTGAGAGAGTGGTTGTTCATCAAGGAAAACTTCAAGTATTTAAAGAATTTATTCTCTCATTTTATGTTTTGTAGGTTCTTAATAATTCCAATAGTTTTGGCTATATCCTTTTCCAAGGCAATTGGTACATGTGAATTTGTACAGAAAACTGCATTAAATAAGATCTCAGAAGACATAGGACATACTGGATCCTGGAATAATATCAGACTGGGAAAATTCTTTCCTGTTTTGGCTTTGACGTTACAGCATGAACCAGTACCATCCAATTTCTTGTAGAAAAGAGCAAAATCGAAAGTGAAACCAATATTCATGCTAAGAGTTGCACTCAGATATGTTACCCTGAAAGGGCCATAAGAGCTGCTGTGTTACTCCTGGAGATCAGCAGCTTATGTACATGGTTGCTAATTGCATGAATACAACCCATTAGAGTAGACATTTATTGTGGAGTTTATCATGAGATCTAATTAAAATCAAAAGATCCAGTGTATCTAGTTTGCTCTCTGTTGCATTTTGTCCTAATTGCAGGCCTAGTTGCACACTATTTCTTTTTTGGTCTCTCTGACTGCACCCTCTCAGGTATCTGGTCTTATGCCTTCAGCTCTCTGAGAGCTGGAATTTCTCAGTTTTCCCACTCTTGCCTTGGCCCCAGTACACTAGCTTCAGTACACTGTCTATTGACTGTGCTAACTCAGCAGGGCCAACTGGGTTTGATACCTGCAGTTCTTCCCTTTGCGAGTCTATGACCAGTATTAAGTATAATGGCCAGACGGTAGGGATGCCAACCCTCCAGGATTGGCCTGGAGTCTCCTGGAATTGGCATCGATCTTCCGGCAACTATTGAAATCAATCTGGGAGTATATTTAAATAGGATATTTAGAGAGAATGGCATTATGTCATCACGGGGGGGGGGGCGGAGGAGGGGAAATCTCCTGGAATAGCTTCAATCAGCGTTGGCAGCCCTACCAGACAGCCTTGCATCAAAGAGTTGTTTAATCTTAACAATAGGAATATAGCATAGTTTTAAAATCCTTTTCTCTCTATCTATGTGCATGTCTCTTACCTAAAGCTCTACCATCCGGTGATGATCTAATTTGAGAGACACTAGTGGGTCTTGGATGTCAATCTAAACAGTTTCCTGACAGCAATTAATCTCCCTCTGGAAAAGAGTGTCTTTTTATCCTGTCTGAGTTCTTTTGTTGTTCTCAGTTCCCAGCGCTGCCCTGTGTGGCAAAATAGGTTTTGCACCTTGACTGGAGTCATGAGGTAGAATCCGCTCAGGCATTGTCTTTTAACTACTCTAAATTGTTTGCTGGGGATTTGCATAGCTTGAGTCATTTCCCCCTTCCTGCTTGTTTTCCCAAAAGTCCTGTTGATTTAACCCCCTATAGTTATGTAGTAAACATCCCAATAACCTGGCCAACATGCAGTAGTCATAAACTATTACAGAGCAGCTCATGTCTGTCACACGCATCACTGCATATCGTATAAAATAATCTGCTGTGCTTGCATGAGCAGTTGATCTAACAGGATGCAGATTGTTGTACTTCACATAAGAGAGCACAATCAAGCCTTAAAATCCTTGGGATATTCAGCTAGTAGCTTGCACCCAGGATCTGCTTTCCAAAGTGATTTTTAAAATCCTCCTAATCTTGTATTTCTCATTTCACTTGTTTTTCGGTTACTGTAGCTATACATTACTATACAGTAGGTTTTCAGCCGTGTGTGTGTGTGTAACTTTCTATTGGTGGGGACGTCCAGTTAGTTGGCCCATATTTGGGTGAGTGATGTTGCAACACCATGTGTCAGTTCACAGTACTGCTCATGGGGTCACAATGCTACAACAAACATGCAGGTTAGTGTCTGAGGACCTCCTGGAGGAAGTGAGTCTCGGAGTGGTGGGGATTACTCACACTGCCCTTGTGCATCTTTTCAGCTATTGTGTGGGGGTGGCCTCCCAGATTAAAAACATACAAAAATGTTGAGTGGGTGTGTGATTGAAAAATAATTGAGGACCTCTATAAACACTTTGAAAATTACTTCCAGCATCATGTTGACTTATATGTTATGAAAATAAAATGGACTGATATTTGAAACACAAATCTTTAGTATTTTATAAATATGGTCAATTTTTCAGACCCCACATACTTATGAGCCAAAGGCTGTTAGGAAGTTGATGTTGGTTTAAAAGGTACATAGAGTATATAAAAACATACAGAAATATATAAAATGATACATATTTTGACTATTCTCACTCTGTACAACATCTAGAAGAGAAGTGGGTGGGGTGTGATAGAACTAACAAAACTTGTGCCTGTTATTGTCCAGAGCACTTGACTGATGCTGTATCCTGCTCCTCTGTTAGTCTCAAACTTAGACAATCTAAAGACAGACTCTTGCTTTGTGTATACAATGTGCAGCACAAATGAGTTTGGATCTTTACTGGAGCCTTTAGATGCTATTGCAAATAGATAATCATGAAAATCTTAATAGTACTGGGATTTCTACTAGAGTGTTGCCATGAATTCTGCTAATAAATTTGAAGGCCCAACCCTTGTGGTTACTGGAGAAAAGTTAATTTTTGTCTCCTCCTCACCCCTTTTCCTATTCTGCAGTCACTTGACTAATGCATGGGGCAAGACTTTCCATGACTCTACCCCAGTGCTAGCCCTCTGGGTACTCTGAGACCAGGCCTACACTAGAAGCACAACATCAGCTGCGCTGCTGTAGTGTGTCTGGTGAAGACACAATCTGCTGACGGGAGCAGGTCTCCTGCTGAAGTAGCACCAATGTGGACAAGCGCATAGATTGCTGTAACCTGCATCGCTTGGGGTGGGGGGAGGGGGAGGAGGTATCTTTTTCACATCCCTGAGTAATGTAAGTTAGATCAACTTAAGCAGTAGTATAGACCTGTCCTAAGGAACTGTGTGTGCTTTCCCAAGTGGCTGAATAATAAAACTGACCTGATTGTGGTCAGATGATCTACTTCTCACAGAGATTTCAATAGTTAGTGGAAGTTGACAAGACTGAGGTTTTTTTACTCTGCTGCAGCTTGGCAAAGTTGTTTCAGTAGCTGAAGAGATACTGGGGATGTCTGGAGATTTAAAGGCCAGGTATATACTAGAAGAGGTTTGCTGGAAAACCAAACTGGCAAATCCTCCCAGGGTAGATGCAGTTTATACTGGCAAAAAAGTGCTTTTTCCAGTGTAGCTTATATAACTTCCCTGAGTGAAATAATCTGTACCAGCAAATATGCAGTGTAGTTGTAGCCACGTCAGTCCCAGGATATTAGAAAGACAGTGTTTGAGATAGCAACAAAGAGTTGTATGGCACCTTATAGACGAACAGATGTATTGGAATATAAGCTTTCGTGGGTGAATACCCACTACGTCAGACACGTGTTGAGATATCTTTCATTGGACCAACTTATGTTGGTGAAAGAGACAAGCTTTCAAGCTCTGCATCTTGTTTCTCTCGCTATACCAGCAAAAGCAGTTTTTTGCTGCTATAAAAATGTTGCCAGAAATGATACCTCAAGCAGCATTATCGTATTGCCACAATTCTAATGGATACCAGGCCTTAGAAAGCTGGCATTGCTTCAGTTTATATTCAGTTGGCATTCAGAAGGTTACCTTTTGTGATCATAAGGGATAGATATTTGATGTTTTTAAAATGAAATTTTAAATTCTCCCAAAGTTTATTGGTTTTCCTACTGCCACTTGCCATGGAAAACTACCTGCTCCTCAGTGGCAAGTAGGCGAGTGGATTTTTCAGGTCTTGTTAATTTGATTTTACTATAACAATTTCCCTCCTCATGTTACATACATCATATGTATTCTTTTCCTTCTAGACGATCATGGGAACAGCAATGGCAGTCATGTAAAAATCTTTTTACCGAAGAAGCTGCTTGAATGTCTACCAAAATGTTCAAGTTTACCAAAAGAGAGGCACCGCTGGAACACTAATGAGGTAGCTAATTTTTTTTCTTTTAATAGCACTTTTCTTGGTGCTTATTGGCTGTTTTTCTTGTTCAAGAAAACTCAGGAAATATTGTAGGTGAAATTGTTAATATGGAAACCTGTGACCTTAGGTATCTAACAGAAGCTGACTTACTTTCTGAGAAGCTTGTGTTATTTAATGAGCTTTGAACTGTGCTTGTTTCAAAAAGACAGAATGAGCATGCTGACTAATTTGGTAGGAGTCTGTTCTGTTTGTATACATTGCAGTGTTTCTCAGAGGTGTGGTTAAATTCTACATGTGTCTGATTTAAATGTTCTTACTGTTGTCAGGACTTAATGAAGATATGGCTTTGGTACTGTACTAAACGGTATTGTTTTGAAAATGTGAAATTACTGTTAAAATGGATAATGATAGACTTCCTAGCAGTAAAGCAATACTTATTCTTCCTTGCAAAATGAATTTGAGACTTAGCTAGCTTAGCAACTACTGAGAAACCCTTGTTAAGAGCAGAGGATGCAACTAATAGTGTTTCAGACCTGCAGTCCAGTTCTAAAAAGAAAGCAGGAGGTGATTCTCTGGCTGTGCCTGTGTAACTCTTATCAGAGGGGTAAGCCATGTTAGTCTGGATCTGTAAAAGCAGCAAAGAATCCTGTGGCACCTTATAGACTAACAGACGTTTTAAAGCATGAGCTTTCGTGGGTGAATACCCACTTCATCAGATGCATCTGACGAAGTGGGTGTTCACCCACGAAAGCTCATGCTCCAAAACGTCTGTTAGTCTATAAGGTGCCACAGGATTCTTTGCTGTGTAACTCTTATTAATCATAACAGGATTTTTGTGGTTGTTGTCAAGACAAGAAATGGACTCATTCCATTAATATTCAGTTGTTTAGGGGTACAAATTAAAACTTAAAATGCAGTCTGTGTGTAAACCATGGCCTATTGAGTCTGTTAGGCAGTAAGGGTGCAAGTTATATCTTAGTACCCTCAATATAATATTAGATATGAATTGGTTATTCACATAATACCTGTCATATTTATGGGAAGTCGTTTTATAAGAAGTAGCAAGTTGTGGGGGGAAAAAAAAATATTTTAGTGGATACCATAATTAAAATTTTTCTATCACTGTAATCAATTATTTGTATCAGACTTCAAAAGGTTTTAACTGAAAATGTACCGACAGAATGTACATGACAGCAGGTGATCACTCAAGCACAAAAACAAAAATCTTAATTTGTAAAAATCTGTTTAGCAAAGTTGCTAACATTTATCACTTTTTGTCTCAAATCTAAATTTGATCTTGCAAATTGTAATTTACAAAATATTGTAATGAGATTAATTAGGTCAGAGTTTTTTTATTTTTTAATTGCCATCAAAAATTAAAAAATTTCTAGAGCAGTGCTCAGTATCATGCTTACATATGTGTTGTCTCACATGAATTTGGCTGTAATTTTGCAACTTAGTAATTAGATTTTTCTTTTTTAATTGACTTTCTTCTGTGATAGCATTTATATTTGCAACAAAGCATGAATTAGTAGCAATTCCTATGGTTTTAACAGAAGCTGGTTTTAGAGAAATATTTAGGCAAGTACAACTCTTAATATGGCCGGAACAATAGAGCAGTATTTTATCTTGAACGAGCTTGGTGATTTCAGACACTTCTCTGGATGACAAAGCCATTAAAAAGTGTAAACTTTGTTTTTTTGTGTCGCGTCATTCATACAAGAATATCACAAAAATCTTCACATAATGCTGTCATTTGTGCACATAAATTGTAAACTTTAATTATATCTCATGCAGATAGCATCTATGGTTATAGGAATCCTGGGTAAAATTACACAGTAGTCAAGTTTGAGGGGGAAATGATTGAATATGGGGTGAACTATAAGGTGTGTGGAATATGATTTGTCTTTCTGGTGCTCTCGAGGTGTAATAGGCTAGGAGAAGAGATTGAGAGTATCGTCTGAATGTGGGGTATGTGTCAGCCACTGTTGGAGCTGTGTTTAAATCTTTTAATAGTACTTGTGGTATAATTGATGCAAGTTTGTCTTAAACTATTTGCCAATAAAATTAATTTTAGCTGCAATTACTGTAAGTGATTATGATAATCTTCTCAGCACTACATTGTGGAGAATCAGTTTAGCTTAGTCTTTTGAATGTGGACCTTGACACTGTCATCTGTACCTTTTTGTTACTTCTGAAAAGTTATTACTGCATACCATCACAAGTGATGTAACAATGAGATTCACTAGCAGCAGTCAAGGGACTAATTGTGGCATTGGATTAAGGCTCGTGGTTTCCATTAATTTCACTGTATATTATACTGCTTTCAATTTATCTGTGAATGTAAATGGTTGACCTTTATGGGTGGTCATAGTGGCCTGGCCTGTATACCAAGAGAAGAGAATCTTCTGCCTAAATTAAGTTTAGCAGCATTAAATTTTCTTCAGCAGAACACAATCTTAAATATTGGTGTAGATGCACAAAATTATATACTATGAATAATAAAATCAATAGGATATGAAAACAATGAAAGTGGGGATCATGTCCCTTTTTCCATGACTGTGGTTCTTATTCTGAATTAAATAAACTTTGACATTATTGTATTTCTTGTTTAAGATTAACTGATTCTGTCACCAAACCTTAATTCCATATCATTGTATAAAATTGAGAGAGCATTGTGAATTGACAAGTACTTGGCACAACCAAAGATTACTTTAGTCTATTGTAGATTATCTTCTCCTGACTCTGTAACTATTTTTTGTACTGTTGCAAAACTACTTTGGGGATATTTAATTTAACTTAATTTTAAAGAGCGAAACACAATTTCTCAGCTATTTAATGTTCAGTACATAGACAAACGTTTTTTTTTAAACTGGGGTTTTGCAAAAAATGCAATAAACGGGTAGAGAAGTGGGGCATTTAAAAATGCTTAAAATTTTTTGTTGAGATTTGATTTCAGATGATTCAGTTTTAACTAAAATGATGGAAATATTTTTGCTTATCAAAATCTCATCTATTTTTAAATCAACTTCATGGTGTTGTTATTTCATAGTGAAGAAAGTGTTCCTTGTAAATTCTATTTTTTTGCTAGAAATTGTGAAATCATCAGTTTAGCCAACCCATTTAATTATGGTTTTACATTTTTGAGATACTGAGACACTGTATATACATTGCTGTTTGGGATGGTGAAAATGGGATTTCATATGAATTCTCAGTTAAGCCCAACATAGCTATTTTTTAGAAAATGATTGAAACTGGATTTGAATAACAGTGTTTTTGACTATTAATATTTGTGAAGTAGAATTTCTGTTCCTCTTGTTTTTACTATACAAAGAGGCAATGTTTTCCCCTTCAAACTGATGTTTTTGTAGATGTGCTTGTTGTGTAAAGTGAGTTCCTCCACAATTAAAACTGAAGCTATTTTCCCATTATAAGACCAATTTTTTTCATACAATAAAATCCTGATACGTCACACATTGTCATCCTTCGATAACTTTTTTGAGAAGTCTGGAAGAAATCAGAAAAGGAGGTTTAACGTTGTGATGCTCTGAAATTTTACCTAAAGTTCTGTTTCGGAGTATATTCATTTCCAAAATGGTTGGCCTAGAAACTCCTCCTCTTTCCACAGGGACATCAGCACTCAGGAGATGCTCCTGGGACTATGGATTGAAATAACTCTGAGCACCAGTTCTCACACCAGCTCAGGGCAGTTTTCTGAATTGTTGTTATGGTTATCACATTTGTCAGTATGACATTGCACCCCATGAGGCTTTGTATATGTGAAATAACTGGAATATATGTTATGCTGCATATGCCATGTAACATCTCTGCAAAGGTTATGATCTACTGAATATATTCATCCTATTTATACGCATGTGTCATTTTTGTACTCGAAATTATGAATATTGGCTTTATACTTGTTTAATTTTAAATAGCCTCAGTGAAGCAGTTGGTCAGCTTCCTGAGAAAAGACTGTTCTCAGTAAGTGCCCAGTCAAGAAGCCCTTGAGCCAACAATGGACTTGGAGACGCCAGTCCACATCTGAGCTTTCCCAGGAATGTTGTTTGGCTGATAAGGAACTCAGTCATGCATGGACATGTGACTTGCCTACGTGACTCCAATACTCCATTTGGTAGCTGGATTCTACGTGGGGGAGGGAGGGGTGTCCACTCACAAGAGAGAGTCTATTTAAACCCCTGGGAAACCCCTCCATTTTGTCTTCAGCTGGCTCGAGAGAGCCTCTCCACCCCAAATATTTCAGTTGGCTCAGAGGACTTTTAAGGTGACACCATTTGAAAGAATAGATTTTTGTTTCCTTGATAGCTAGCTAGATGTAGTTATGATACTTAACACCATTTTTCTTCATCAACATACTCAATTCAGAATTCTTTTGCAGTTCTTTTAATGCATTAATCAATTTAGAATGGATATGAATTAGTGTAAAACTTAAACTGTGGTTATATTTTGAGCATTTATTTATGTATAGAAAGTGAGAGAGAATTACTGAGCCCTTAAAACCGGGTAATCTGGGAGAGAATATCTTCAGAGTGCACCAAAAGTATTCTGGTATTTTTGTAATGTTTGAAAAGCATAGAGGCAACTTTTGTGGTTTTTTTGGCCTCTAAGAAGTTACTAAAAATGGTTGCCTGTTTAAATTCTGGGTTTTTTTGGGATGAAGACCATTTTGCTCTGTTTCTAATTTGAGATTCCTAGGGCACTTCCTGACCCTGAAAAATAAGAGTACTCGTGACCACCTATTCCACATAACCAGCTGTTAAAGCCAAAATTCTGTGAATGCTGCTCCAGTGTTTGATTCGTCAGCTTTCAGCTGCTTATTTTGTAGGTCTTTCTGGATTTAGTGTCTTGTGTTTTGTAATATTTCGTTATATTAGTCAAATTGCCTGTTGCTACATAATTTGCCAAGAGATTTTAAATGCTTTTAAGCTACATTTTCTAGTGCACAATAAATATATAGGTATGGAAAATCCATAAAAAAGTTGTTGTTTGGGGAATTGGGAGAAAAAAGAAAGCCCTGATTAATACGCATCAGATAAAACACAGATCTAACGTAGACTTGGTATTTGTAATGTCTGTGTTTTAATCAACAAAAATACATGTAGGCCAGCTCTCACTGAACCTTAGCTATAACCACAATGCTACATATAACTACTTTCAGAGTTAGGTACTAGTCAAGATGAGTGGGAGCGACCAAATCTATCCCATTGTAACTTAAAATTCATCATAATCTTGGGGTAGGCAGTATCCTTAAATGGGATTTAGTCAAGATGTTGAAACACTGACAAAACAAAAGTATGCTTCAGATATGAGGTATTTTTTACCATCTTTGATATAACTCAATTTGCCTTTTAACTCAAACTTAATGAAAAGTATGAAGTAGCTCAGATTGTTCCTTGTTATGTGTAGTTTGTTGAAACAGCAAGTTGGCTAGTGTTATAAAACCTTTTACATAGTTGTACAACAGCCAGTACTTACAGGACTGGAGTATTTTGACCACACAAACTAAATCAGCTCTGTAATCTCCTGAGAACAATGAGAATATTTTTTTGACTAATTGCTTACTGCCTATGCAGTAAAGGCATGTAAAATGGCATTTGACAACATCCAAGATATATTAAGGATAACTTAACATTGTATTCAGTCTAGCCTTACGGTTTTTAAAGTTTAGTTTATCATGTGAAGTTAGGACTGCCACACGATTACAAAAATTAATCATGAGATTAAAAAAAAAGATGAATTGCCGATTTAATCGCACTAAACAATAATAAATTACCCTTTAAATATTTTTGGATATTTTCTACATTTTCAAATATATTGATTTGAATTACAACACAGAATATAAAGTGTACAGTGCTCACTTTATATTTTTGATTACAAATATTTGCACTGTAAAAAGATAAACAAAAGGAATAGTATTTTTCAATTCCCCTCATACAAATACTGTAGTGTAATCTTTGTCATAAAAGTGCAACTTACAAATGTAGAAATTATTCTTTTACATAACTGCATTAAAAAATAAAGCAATGTAAAACTTCAGAGTTTGCAAGCCCATGCAGTCCTCTTCTTGTTCAGCCAGTTGCTAAGACAAACAAGTTGGTTTACATTCACAGGAGATAATGCTGCCCGTTTCTTATTTAGAGTGTCACCTGAAAGTGAGAACAGGCATTTGAATGGAACCAGCATTGCAAGGTATTTGAGCGCCAAATATACTAAACATTTGTATGTCCCTTCATGCTTCATCGGCATGGGAGCATGTCCTCTGGAATGGTGACCAAAGCATGAAGGGGCATACGAATGTTTAGCATAACTGACATCAATATATTTGAAAATGTAGAAAAACATCCAAAAATATTTATAATAAATTTAAATTGGTATTCTATTGTTTAACGGCGCAATTAAAACTGCGATTAATCGTGATTAAATTTTTTAATTGAGTTAATTTGTTTGAGTTAATTGCTTGAGTTAACTGCATTAATTGACAGCCCTGCGTAAAGTATTCCAAACTCTAACTTCTTATTGAATCAAGTAATCTACTGAGGTCCAATGTAGCCTTACGAGGAAGAAGTGGCTTCTAAAATATCAGTACCCAGGGGTGCTGTGCCTCTTGGCATGTAGAGTGTCTTCCTGTCTCTTCCTAGCAGAGCTCATTAGGTTGACAGAAGCTGGGGATACCTGCTGTTAATCACAGAAACTGCTCTCTTGAAGCTGTCTTCGGAGTTGAATGCACCACAGAGAGATTTATCTTCTTCAAGAGACGTCAGAGCCATAGACTGGCCATGTGTTCAAGAAACAGTGATATTTACAAGTACATATGTGCATATTTCTTCAAGTAATACCAAAGACACTGTGCTATAAACTCTTGAATTTTTTGAATGCCAAATCAATTTGACTGTAAAGAATACTAATTTTTCCCCACAGAAATAGATTCCCTCAATTTCCTAACAAAATCCAGCAGTACCTCTCATATTTAACCTTTTTCTTCCTGCATGGTAAAGAACGTCACCTTATGTCCAGTCTTTTCATCCCAGTGTTCAGGTGCTTCATGAATTACCACAACTCTGAAGATAATCTGGAGAAAGGGGTAAAAAGTGAGGTGGCAAAGTTTGCAGATGATATTAAACTGCTCAAGATAGTTAGGACCAAAGCAGATTGTGAAGAACTTCACTTAGCTTTGTGAGATCTTTTCGATTAGGCAACAGTACTGCCCAACATTGTGTCACGTAACTTTAATCTTCACAGTTATGTTCAAACATGTTAATTTTCTAGTGAAGCCAAGCCAATTGGAAGAGGAGACTCAAAACAGGATCCCAGTATACCTGGGGACTGGGAAAGAGACAAGAAATGGGATGCAGTTTCTGAGAAGGGAAAGACTGAAGGAAAGAACTCCTGCTGCTGGAGAGTGGGGGGTGGGGGGGAGAGTGGGCGGGGGGGCAAACTGTATTTTGGCGCCTTCCCCTTAACAAGTCAGAATGGCATGGAGGGGGAGCAGTATGTCACTACACTTCAATATCAAAACAATCCTCTAGGCATCTTTGTCTAATAATAAAGGGACCATATTACCAGTATAAACTGTGTCTATTTACTAGAGAACTGCATAAAACACTACTGTAGTAAATGCTGAAAGAAATCTCCAAAAATCTTTATGCATGTATGATAGAGCATTGAAGTAAGAAAAAATAAGCATTTCCGCCCACCCCCTGCTTTGCACCTGTGAGCTAGGCTTCAACTAAGAAGTCTTCAAAGGGAATTATCCTGCATGTTAATTGAAGAAAGTTAATTACAATCCCAATTTTTTTTTTATTTTTGGAGGCAAAGCTGAAGATGCTTTTAAAGATAACTCTAGTTAGCATTTTGCTGTTTTCCATGGCAAACTGCATTGCAGGAATCTGGTCTGAATGACATTATTTTTTGGGGGGAGTCTAGCTAGTTTTGTAATCTTTCTTGTCATAGACTTTGAGGCCAGACTTTGTGGGAAGCGGCGTGGGCCGAGGGATGTGCTGGCCGCCACTTCCTGCAGCCCCCATTGACTTGGACCGGCAAACTGCGGCCAGTGGGAGCCGCGATCAGCCGAACCTCCGGACGCGCCAGGTAAACAAATCAGCCCGGCCCGCCAGGGTGCTTTCCTTGACGAGCCCTGTGCCAAAGGTTGCCGATCCCTGATCTAGTCTGACCTTTTGCACATTGCAGGCTACAGAATCTTGCCTGCCTACTCCTGTAGTAGACCCCTGTCCTCTGGCTGGGATTCTGAAGTCCTCAAATCATGGTTTAAAGATGTCAAATTACATAGAATCCACCATTTACACTGGTTTAAATCTGCAAGTGACCCGTGCCCTATGCTGAAGAGGAAGGAAAAAAACCCTACAGGGACTCTCTGCTAATCTGACATGGGGAAAAATTCATTTCCTACCACAAATATGGCAGTCAGTTGGACCCTGGGCATTTTGGCAAGACCCAACAGCCAGGCTTCTCAGGAAGAATTCTCTATAATAACTCTGCCTTCCCCATCTAGTAGCCCATCACTGGCCATTGGGGATATTTGCTTTTAGCAGTCTCAGATCAGCTACATACCATTGTAGGCACTTTCATCATACCATCCCCTCCATAAAATTATCAAGTTCAGTCTTGAAACTGGTTAGGTTTTTTGCCCCCACTACTCACCTTGGAGTAGTGGATCTGCTTTTACAGATCCAGACTAACACGGCTACCCCTCTGATACTCCCCTTGGAAAGCTGTTCCAGAACTTGAGTCAGAAATTAGAAACCTTCATCTATTTTCAAGCCTAAACTTGTTGATGGCCAGTTTTATCCAATTTTTTTTCTTGTGCCAACATTGGTGCTTAACTTAAATAATTCCTCTCCCTCTAATGTATTTATAGAGAGCAAATATCTTGCCCCTCAGCCTGGGTTTGAGTAGGCTAAACAAGCCAAGCCCTTTGAGTTTCCTCTCCTAAGGTCAGTTTTCTATTCTTCTGGTCATCCTAATACTCTTTCTCTGCACCTGTTCCTGTTTGAATTCATCTTTCTTAAATATGGGAGACTAGAATTACACACAGTATTCCTGATGAGATCTCACCAGTGCCTTGTATAATGGTACTAACGCTTCCCTATCTCTACTGGAAATGCCTCGTCTGATGCATCCTAAGATTGCATTAGTATTTTTCATGGCCGCATCACAATGGCTGCTCGTAGTCCTCCTGTGATCAACCAGTACACCCAGACCTTTCCAATCCTCTGTTGCTTCAAACTCATAAGTCCCTGGTTTATAGCAGAGGTTCTTGTTACTTGTCCCTAAGTGCATGACCTTGCACTTTGCACTATTAAGTGTCATCTCATTTCTATTACTCCAGTTTTCAGGATTGTTCAGATCTAGTATGATATTCCAGTCCTCCTCCATATTGGCAGTATCACCCAACTTGGTGTCATCTGCAGATTTTATTAGCGCACACTCACTTTTTGTGCCAAGGTCATTAATAAAAATGTTTGGTTTTAAGACTGATCCCTGAGGAACTCCACTGATAACCTCCCTCCAGCCTAAGAGTTCACCTTTCAGCTTGAACCATTGTACAGTTGTCTCCCATTTAACCGGTTTCTTGTTCTCATATTAATCCACATCTTCTCCCATACTTAAGTTACTTGGAATGGTCAAGGCAGGCAAGAGATTTATCTATAATTTGTAAAGTAGTTGGATCTCAAATATTTGGTCATATCAAGCTTCAAATGAACACTCCTTCCTTAAATCCCAGACCACTTATCTTGGGGGCTAATTCTTTGTACTGCAAAACTGCACTTAAAGAAATTTGTTAAATATCAGGGCTTCTTGGAGAATGTGAGTAAATAAAACTGGCTATCAAAAGATAATACTTAATGGGCATCCTTATTTGCCAAATGATTGCCCTTAGGACAAGAGCCTGTCTATTGAAAGTAGCCTTCTTTTGGACAGAATTCTGCAACAATGAGAAATGGAGCAGAAACCAGCTTTCCAACACTTCTCTGCTTCACTGACCTGAAGCAACCACCATGTGGCAGAGTAAGGCTTTGAAGAAGTTTTAAAGTCAGTAAAGTTTGAATGCCCATGAGCCTACTTGCTAAACTGTGGCCGGTTTCCTTTTGGAGACTTTATCTGGTCCTTCACGGACTCAAATTCTTTTCAGCCACTTGCTCTTGCTCCCTTCTCTCTTAAGAATATAAGACCATGGAGAGAGATCTCCATTTTCACTATCATGTTTCTTAAAGTGAACTTAAATCTATTGGTCTTTTATATCCCAAAACTTGTCAAGACACACTTTGCATGTGATTAGGACTATCACATTCTGTCTGCTTAATTAGAGACAGATTCTGATTCTGTTTCTAAAAGATGTAAAAAGATCAGAAGGCCTCCTTTTCAGTCATAGCCAAATTGATACCATTGTGTATCAGAGAAGCATATGTAGATGAAAGGCTGCCATGCTCATTTAGCCTCCTGTTTCATTCTACGAGTGTATTTCCTACTCCTGGATGGAATGGGAAGCTTTGCCAGGCTGCTGAGTGATCCACAATCCACACATACTCACATTGTTATTATGTGTCATTAAGTGCTTTCTTGACTTTATCCATTACATTCTAGAACTGTAGACCAAGTCAGCCTATTTCTCCTTTTCACATGTGCCAATCTAGCGTGATTTTGTGATTCAGTTACTCATAGCCCATGTTCCTAGGAGAGAGAGGAATTTCATTCCTACCTTGTAAATGGGTCTTCTACAAGGGTCCCAGCAATCCAGAAGCTTGTTCTATTGTGTGTTTTAGGTGCTAGTTGCAAAGGCAGTTAGCCTGTTCTGTTAAGGGAAGAGCTAGGTATAAAGCTGGACTTGAGTGGAACTATCACATTGACAAGGAGAGCCCATATTTTGGATTTGTGAACCCTCTTGCAAAAATTGGTCTACGTGGTAGGAACAAAACTTCCTTTACATGCCACAGGGTATTGGAATCTCTTGGATAGCATCTTCCCTGAAATTCATCAGAGGGGAAATAGGACAACGGAAGACTAATGATCTGAAAATTATATCAAGCAAAGGTTTATTTCCATTTACCCTGCATGTGTGAGAGTTGTCCTTCATGAAAGAAATTGGAGGTTTCTTCTAGATATTCTCCTTCTGAGCATCTTTCTGTGCAGCTTAATGGTTGACTTTGCAGTGCTTCTCATTGCTTCTGAAAACTGACAGTCTTGTGGCAACCCATGTGAGTACAGTGAAACTGCACAAAAGATCAGCCTTATTAGACAGCTTCCAAACTCTCAATGCCGTCCCCCCTAAAATCCTAACGTGGTGTAAAACCTGTGCCACCTTCATTAGAGTAAATCCTATCAAGGAACTGACAAAAGTTGGTTACTTACAGGAGGTTATATTGAAATTCTTCTGTGCTCTTCTAAATTTATGCCATACAAAATTTGCCGCTAATGGCTCTGCTGTATATTTCTGTCATGTTTACAAAATTGAGCAAATATCCAGAGCAGGCTTGCTGATTTCAAACAATTAAAACATTGTGTCTCTTGATTATCTTGAAACAAATAAAAGCATTAATAACTGATGTTTTATAAGGTTGTCTTTGAAGTAAGGATTTGATAGGAAATTTTTCTTATCCTCCCCGTTATTAGCGTATGACCATGATGATGATTGTATAGTGAAATTACTTTGAAAACAGATTGTTTTTGTAGTTGTGTGCAGCTAAGATATTGGAATCATGTGACCAAATTGAGCATTATTTAGAAACTACCTTGTCTTAAATATTGTAATCCTCCCAGTTCTTGAGCAATGAAATTACCTTTTGTACACTTATCACTGTACTTAAAAGTATTTGCTTTTGTTATTTTGTGTTAGAGTTCACAACAAAGAATGGAATGTCTAAGATTCGGTGATATTTTGTTCTTTTAGAACAATAAAAAACCATACTGAGGCTGAGTGCTCTGCCAATTTAAAATTGCAAAATCAACTATAAATTTGCCAGTTCACCCTTTCTACAGCTAGCATCTCTAAAGATGAATAACACCTTAGCACGGTATTCAGTACTTCTGACTCTCCTGTCTCACCTCCAAAGGAAAGGCAAAACACATGGATCATTGCAGCATACCCTAAAAATCAGTTAATCTGTTTTTTTTTCCGGATAGGACAGGATGACATTTTAGGACTGAAGAACCTCTAATAAAATGTACAGAAAAAAAATTATTCTTTTGTGATATGCTACAGTCAATTAACAGGCTTAGTTTACTAGTAATATGTGAGCGATATACCTCTGAAATATAGGGTGTTTTTGTTTTTTAACTGTTACACAGTAAATATTTCTCATTAGTCTAATAGTCTTTAAAAGTTTTCTCCTACTGGTAAAAATGGAAAAGATCAGGTTTAGCAATGTCAGAGGGCAGGCCTCAAAAGAGAGAGATTACAAATAATTCAGTCAGTTATCTGAAATAGGAAATTCTCTTTATATACAACACACAGGCTAAAAAATTAAATGACAACATAATACATTAGAATTATGCCACTTCCTAAACTGGTTGACATCACCAGTTTTATTCACAAAATGAGAATCGTTTTCCTGTACTTTGCTTCCTTGACAACAGTTTTTAAGATGCTAAAGGATAGTAGCACCTTCCAATTAATGAAAGTGTATGGAAATGTTTTCTTTCTAAAAGTTAATTTAAAATGGAATTGATATCCAGATTTGTGAGAGTATTCATTTGGCCTTTCTTTTGTATTAGGTGTTTCTCTTATGAAAGTTTAGTTACTAACATACATTGAGATGCTATTGTACGTGATTTACGAAGTAGTTAATCCACTTTCTGAATAAATTGATAAAGCTGACATATGTACAAGTGTGTTTGGGCAAAAGAATGATGTTCCACCAAAATAGCTATCTTTAAAAAAAAAAAAAGGGAGGGGGGAGAGGTTTCATTACCATTTTGTAAATGCATGAAGTACCTGTTTTGCTAAAATTCTGCTAAAATGCTTGTACACTAAATGAAGAACTCTGGCTCTTTGAACTCTTTCTGTAGCAGTCTGAGGGTATGTCTGTACTACCCGTTGGATCAGCAGGCAGCAGGGATCGATTTATCGTGTCTAGTCTAGACTCGATAAATCGACCCCCGAGCGCTCTCCCATCGACTCCTGCACTCCAGCACCATGAGAGGCGCAGGCAGAGTCAGTGGGAGAGCAGCAGCAGTCAACTCACTGCAGTGAAGACGCCATGATGAGTAGGTCTAAGTATGCCTACTTCAGTTACATTATTCACGTAGCTGAAGTTGTGTAACTTAGATCGATTTCCTCCCTAAGTGTAAAGGCCTGAGAATAAAGCTTCCTACATCAGTAGGTATTACTGAGTCCTGGAGGTGCTAAAAATTTAGCCCATTCCTTCAAATGTACCCATATGTAGTTCCATTGGTTTTAATGGGATTAGACAATTGCAAAAAAAAGAATGACTTGGACGATAATGTTTTGCAGTATTTGGCCCTTACTCTTTGTCTCTTGAATTCTTTCACAACTATAAAAAGTTAATTTGCAGAGGTGCATTATATGCTCCTTTTATATTTAAAATGAATGAATCTGCAGACTTGAAGTTGGAAAGAATAAATTGCTGTCCTTGTTCTAATGTGCAGGATTATAAATAACTCATTGATTATTTATGATTCATTGTGATGACATCTGATCAGTGCCAAGTTAATAGTGTTTAGTCTCTCTAAAGGGAGACAGGTTAAAAATCACTTTTAAAAAATTTCTCCAAAGGTAATTTTCATGCATTTGAAACTTAAATCTGAAACGTGCAAATAGCTATTTTCATGCAAATGAAGCTGTATTGGCGGTGCGTGGTATTTGTCAATTCTGTGTACCAGCTTGATGATGATGATGTACGCTTTCTGCCATTCATTTTACAAAAGAGTATAGTGTCTGATGGAGATATATGGCTGCTGTTTCTTCAGATGTGAATGTGTATCCTTGAAAGGATTGTCAGCATTAATGAAAACATTTCACTCTGCCAGTTTCCTGGTTTTAGTTACCATTATAACTTATACTCATATTACATAAATTGCCCCCTTTTCCCCTAGGCATGAGACTTGGTCCTTACAAGACGACTGTTTCTGTCTCAAAGGCTCCTGTTCACCTCCAATCCAGCAGTCTTTTTAACCAGCTTCCTGGTAATTTACATTAAATATCGGATTCCAATCTTCCATCAACCTGAATTAGGCTCCTGTGGTCCAGGAGTTCCTTTCCCTTTGATAACCTCCTCTGCTGTCTGTCTGCTTCTTAGCTAGCTTTTATATCACTGCAAGAGTGAAAGCTGGCTTGTAGCCAGCCAGTGGGAGCTTTAATTCTTGCAGTAGCCTTCTTTAAGGAATATGTTGTTTGTTTGTTTTTCAAAGGGAGACTGAAACCTTATATATTGTTAAGATTGCTATGTATCAGCAAGAGCTGAAGAGACGGTATAGCCTATAGAAGGAGACTTTCTTTCCAAAAGATTAGGAAGATATATATCTTTTTGTTATCATGACCATAACTTCATCTGAAAATATCAACAATGAAAAAATTGAAGGTTCATTAATAGGAAGTTGTGCGTGGGCAGCAACCTTCCTTATTTGTAATTCAGAGCTCATATAGCTCTGGACACACACCTGAATCCCCAGGATAAGAGTCAGGCTTTGCGCAACAAAATCTCTGTTACCATCTCTTTTGTTACATATGGATGCCATTCAGTATCTTAGGAGTTGATAGTCATGAACACTGTCTGTAGAAGTCAGTTCTGTCTCTGCGCTTGGAAGACAATGTTCAGGGAAAACAGTTAGTATTGGGGAAGGAAGTCACTTTGCAAAGCGCCAGAAACTTTGAAAACCCACAGAGTTATCATCAACATTAATGTCAACAGAACAGGATGTTGTGACTTGAAGGTGTAGACTTGGCTTGACATGAGTCACTGGGCTTTGGGGAGGCCTCATTTCTTGAGAGACCAGATTAGGGAGGTAAGTAAATCAGCAGCCTGGAAACAATGTCTGTGCTAACTAAGATAGGTAAATGCCCCAGTAAGCTAAGAGACAGAATATCTCAACTAGCTAAGATAAATGGGAACATCAAGGGAACCTTTTATAATGGACAAAATAGCAATGAACAAATAAGCCTGGAACATAAGATGAGGTAAAGAGTAAGGCTGTGTCTACACTACGCAGATTTTAGTGACATGGCTTTGCTGCTACAGCCATGCTGTTAAAACGTGCACAGTGTAGCCACTGGTTTCAGAGTGGTAGCCATGTTAGTCTGTATCAACAAAAAGAAGGAGGAGTACTTGTGGCACCTTAGAGTATTATTTGTCTGTTTTGAGAGACCTCTCCTGCCAACAAAAACTTTATCTCCGAGTGGCATTAGTGCTGTTGGTAGGAGAGCACTCCTGCCTACAAAGTGCAGTTCACACCAGCGCTTGTCATCAATAAAACGTTTGTCTTTCGGGGTGGGGGTGTATTTTTTTGAACTCCTCTGAACGACAAAAGTTTTGTCTTTCACTTGCCAGTGTAGACAAATCCTAAATCATGTATAGACAAATTGTGCTGCATGGGGATTGGTTCCTAAGAAGTAATCAGGCCAGTCCCAAAATGTGTAAAGCAATGTGATGTGTAATGTACATAAAGGAAGAAGTTTTTCTCTGTAGCTTTGGATTTGTGTTATGCCCTGCCTCCACCCATTGTGTTTTGAGTCTGATCAACTCAGTGTAGCTTTGCCGTAAGCCAAATAAAAATACTTGAGTGATGAAGTCTGGAGTTCAAGTGAGTACTCGGAAAGCCAAGTAGAAAGAGTTCTCCAAGAGAGTGCCAACGCAGGCCTTTGACTAGAAATCACTGTTCTTTTTAACCTTACAGCTAGGGCTGTCAAACCATTAAAAAAATTAATCATGATTAATTGCGCAATTAAACAATAATAGAATACCATTTATTTAAATATTTTTGGGTGTAGTGCAATCTCTTTATCATGAAAGTAGAACTTACAAAGGTAGAATTATGTACAAAAAATAAGTACAATAAATAAAACAATGTAAAACTTCAGAGCCTTCAAGTCCACTCAGTCCTAATTCTTGTTCAACCAATTGCTTAGACAAACAAGTTTGTTTACATTTGAAGGGATAATGCTGCCTGCTTCTTGTTCATGTCACCTTAAAGTGAGAACAGGCGTTCACATGACACTGTTGCAGCCGGCATCACAAGATGCCATACGCTAAAGATTCATACGTATCTTCATGCTTCATCCACCATTATAGAGAACATGTGTCCATGTTGATGTTGGGTTCTGCTCGATAACGGACCGGCGCATGTTCATTTTCATAATCTGAGTCAGATGCTACCAGCAGAAGGCCGATTTTCTTTCTGGGTGGTTTGGGTTCTGTAGTTTCTTTATCAGAGTGTTTCTCTTTTAAGACTTCTGAAAGCATGCTCTACACCTCATACCTCTCAGGTTTTGGAAGGCACTTCAGTTTCTTAAACCTTGGGTCGAGTGCTGTAGCTATCTTTAGAAGTCTCACGTTAGTACCTTCTTCGCATTTTGTCAAATCTGCAGCGAAAGTGTGTTTAAAATGAACATGTGCTGAGTTGTCATCTGAAACTACTGAAATATATGACAGAATGCAGTAAAAGAGAGCATGAGACATACAATTCTTCCCCAAGGAGTTCAGTCAGAAATTCAGTGAATGCATTATTTTTTTAACGAATGTTACCAGCGTGGAAGCATGTCCTCTAGAATGGCAGCTGAAGCATGAAGGGGCATACAAATGTTTAGCATATCTGGTACATAAATACCTAGCAATGCTGGCTACAAAAG
This sequence comes from Gopherus flavomarginatus, assembly GCF_025201925.1. NCBI lineage: Eukaryota > Metazoa > Chordata > Testudines > Testudinidae > Gopherus > Gopherus flavomarginatus. The sequence goes on along the minus strand of NC_066637.1, from coordinate 1,457,377 downwards.
TGCCATGCAAACGCCTGTTCTCACTTTCAGGTGATCTTGTAAATAAAAGGTGGGCAGCATTATTTCCCATAAATGTAAACAAACAAGTTTGTCTTAGTGATTTGCTGAACAAGAAGTAAGACTGAGTGGACTTGTAGGCTCTAAAGTTTTACATTGTTTTGTTTTTGAGTGCGGTTATGTAACAAGGAACCCTACATTTGTAGGTTGCGCTTTCATGATAGAGATTGCACTACAGTACTTGTATGAGGTGAACTGAAAAATACTATTTCTTTTATCATGTTTACAGTTCAAATATTTGTAATAAAAATAATATAAAGTGAGCAGTGTACACTTCATATTCTGTATTGTAATTAAAATAAATGTATTTGAAAATGTAGACAAACATCAAAAATATTTAATACATTTCAATTGGTAGTCTATTGTTTAACAGTGTGATTAAAACTGCGATTAATCGCAATGATAGATTATCCCTTTTCTTGCTACACAGACAAGCAAGTCCTAAAAATCATAAAAGAATATACTCTAGAATCTGCAAAGATCTCTGAAGGACACATCTCACAGTGAAGTTCTCCAAGCAGTCCCCATATGAGCTCCTCTTAAATAGAGATCAACTGTTTACTGTTACAGTTTCAGTAAATAGAGCTTGTCCCCTACCACGAGAGATTCCAGTGAATTCATTCAGTTTTCTTTGTGTTACTCAAAAATGGGGCAGAAAAATTTGGGTATCCTGGCTCTGAAATACCTAAGCACATCTGCCAGACCATGAAAATACAGAATGGAAGCCACCTGGCTAGCAACCAGTTGGGGGGCTAGCTTGAACTTTATCTGATGTTTGTAGACCCGAAGACAGCATCTTCACATGTTCTCATCTTTCTGTGGCTCAAAAATTTCCTCAGATTTGTCTGAAATTCAAAGTGCTACCAATTTAAGTGTCTGCTCTTTGGTTTGGTGATCCTCCTCCCTCAAAGGTATTTACAAAAGATACACATAGCCATAATTGTACTCCCAAGCATCCAGCGCAGGCATATGTATCTATTGCTAGATTACATCCTCATCTGGGACTGCACGGATTAGCCACATAAGTGAAGACATCTGACCGAACCTTGGCAAGCATTTCCTCTGCAGACAGAAAGACAGGAAGTTGCTATTAGTCTTGAGTCTCTGAGGATGAAGTATGCCCTTTTGGAGCCTCTTAACTTGAAATATCCTAAGAAGGAGACAGGACCATGATAGTCCTGAGGAGACAAGGAATGTAGGAAATCGGTATGAGTGAGATTATTCCAGTGGGCAGAGCAGAATACCTTGTGCACTGATGTCATGCATGTCAGTCTTTGATTCATAAACTTACTGGCTGAGCCAGCAGTCCCAACAACTGTAGAATGACCGTAAACCATTTGTGAAACATATTCCTAATTGAATGAAATATCTTTAGTAAATCCTCTTGCATTAGCAGTATATATGAGTTATAAAATCTGTATATAGAGCATATGGATTAAATTAACTTTCAAGCAATATTTGAATGTGATATAATCACACAAGTAGCCAGATATACCAGATAATATAATATACTAGTTGGGAACTACTGGGTTGCTTGATGTCATCACCCGATAGGTAGAAGTGTCAATTAAATTGCAGAGAAAAAGAAATTGTGGAGGTCCTGTGTGCACAGATTGGTGCACCAAAAATATAGAAACATAATTTACAAGTACAAATTCAAATTTTTGTTTAGTTTGTAAAGGAGTCTTACCTTGATTTAGAAAAAAATCACATTTTCAGTGGTATTTTTGTCATATGTAAAATAGTTAATCTGCACAACAGAAGAAGGTATATAAACTTTAGGTCCTTATTCATTTATATGTACATATAGAATAGTTATCTATAATTGGATTTCACAAAAAGTTACGCAACTACAGATCCTCCTGTTAGCTGTTTTTCCCCTGAGTTGGTTTTATAGTGAGACTTTTATACATACTTGGTTTAAATATGAATGCTCAGTAGAGACTGAAGCAGTGTGCCAATAGATTCAGTATCTTAATCTAGTCATAGAGAAATATTTATCTAGTGTTATTGATGTAATAAAAAGCATATACAGAAGTGGAATTAGATGCATTTTATAACAAGGTCATCAGTTGTAAAGTAAGAATGCAGTTTCTTAAAGGAAAGCTCTGCTGCTCCACAGGTTTGGTCTCTTTGGTGCATATTGCAAAGGAGCACCCTGGTCTGACATGATGTGAGTACTGAATTGAAAGTTAAACATAATTTGGGATGGATAAAATTATAGTTATCAACTAATTGCTCAGAAAACAAGTATAAATTTTGTCTGATAATCAGGGGAGTGCCATTCCTTATTTTCATTATTTTATAGAGTACAATGAAGAGGTCATTTGAATGTGAGGGTATTTGTTTAATAAAACAATTCTGAACATGCCTGTCTCCTCTGGTATTACTTTCTGGCTCTAGTAATGTTTTTGTCAGTTCAGTTTTGTGGGGAGGACTCGGGGTACCATTAAAAGCTATATACCATTATTAAAGTAAGCTGTCCCTAAATGGGTTTATGAATGTAGGCTACAGTTGGGATTTCTCTTCTATACTTTTAATAGTAGCTGTGCTCAATTGTTCAGTTTTATGAGGATGAGAATTCCAAACACAGATAGAAGGCAGTAGTAGAGATGTAAGATTGGCCACACGGTGAAAATTCAAAGATGGAAAATAAAATTTAAGAGTAACATCATAGAGTAGATAGCTAAATCACTTGGTATTAAAGAATTCACCCAACTGTAGAAATAAAGGGTATTGAGGAGGGAATCCTTTTTCTCACAAAGACCCGTGGAGCTGGAGCTCCTAGAAAAGATGTTGGCTCAGCCTCTTGCCTGATTCTTTTCTTGGTTTTCCATGTCTCTTTACTTTTTCCACCTGTTCTCTGTCCACCCGTATCTTTTATTTACTAAATTGTTCTCTACCTACTGCTCTGCATTTTCTTTCCTTCTCCCACATGTCCCCAAAAACTTTCAATCCCTATCATAGACTCATAGAATGTAGAATCATAGAAGGTGAGGGTTGGAAGAGACCTCAGGAGGTCATCTAGTCCAACCCCGTGCTCAAAGCAGGACCAATCCCAACTAAATCATCCCAGCCAGGGCTTTGTCAAGCCAGGCCTTAAAAACCTCTAAGGATGGAAATTCTACCACCTCCCTAGGCAACCCATTCCAGTGCTTCACCATCCTAGTGAAATGTTTTTTCCTAATATCCAACCTAGACCTCCCCCACTGCAATTTGAGACCATTGCTCCTTGTTCCGTCACCTGCCACTACTGAGAACAACCGAGCACCATCCTCTTTGGAACCTGCCTTCAGGTAGTTGAAGACTGCTATCAAATCCCCCCTCACTCTTCTCTTCTGCATACTAAATAAGCCCAGTTCCCCCAGCGTCTCCTCATAAGTCATGTGCCCCAGCGCCCTAATCATTTTCTTTGCCCTCTGCTGGACTCATTCCAATCTGTCCACATCATTCCTGTAGTGAGGGGTCCAAAACTGGACACAATACTCCAGATGTGGCCTCACCAGTACCGAATAGAGGGGAATAATCACTTTCCTCAATCTTCTGGCAGTGCTCCTACTAATGCAGCCCAATATGCCATTAGCCTTCTTGGCAGCAAGGCCACACTGCTGACTCATATCCAGTTTCTCGTCCACTGTAATCCCCAGGTTCTTTTCTGTGGAACTGCTGCTTAGCCAGTTGGCCCCCCGCCTGTAGCTGTGTATGGGATTCTTCTGTCTTAAGTTCAGTATTCTGCACTTGTCCTTGTTGAATCTCATCAGATTTCTTTTAGCCCAATCCTCCAGTTTGCCTAGGTCACTCTGGACCCTATCCTTACCCTACAGGGTATCTACCTCTCTCCCCAGCTTGGTGTCATCCACAAACTTGCTGAGAGTGAAATCCATCCCATCAAAAGATCTGCCTAAACAGGGCTGTAATTACATACCATTTTTAATGCCTTTTTTCCATTTTAGTAGTTTCATTTTTCCAAGTACTTGTTTTTTCCCCTTGATATTTTCCATGTAAAATAGTCACTGTGTGTGAGATTGAGAAGACAGGATTTTGATCACTTGTCAAATTAATAAAAACTGAGGATATTACATTTTGTAAGTGAACCAATTCATCTGCGCTTATATATGCTAGTCCCTTGCAAAAAGAGATTTAAATTGACTTTGTTGGAAAACATTTTCCTTGTAAAATGCAGTGCAAAGTACAACTCACATTACACATTAATGCTGTGTTGAGTGCTGTGCATGTCAGAGGCCCAAGTATATGATGTAATAGTAGTTATTACTGCTTTTGTCCCTGTGGATCAGCAAGACACTTATTGTAATATTCAAGTTAAATTAATGCACCTTGGCAGTTTTCACGTACTTCAAAGAATGGGTTTACACATTAAAAATACTGAAATATTAAATACTTTTTTCTTTGATTGTGTTCTCTTTTGGTGGTACATTTTGGGAGTAGTAGTGTATTGGTGAAGAGGAATGAAGCCTGAAAATATTATATTTTATGAAGAACAGAATAAGCTAATGAAAAAGTAACAGTTTTTTCTGAAGCATTTTTTTTGCTAGTTAAAATTTTCAGATACTTCTGTGCTAACTCAAAAATCGCTTTGAATTTTCTTTAACTTCATTTCTCAGCTGTGTGGGCCAAATAAGGAATGTATTTTGGCTTTTTCAATAAATCTTTTTTTTTTTTTAATGTGCTCATTGCTGAGAGCTTTCTCTTTGGCTGGGGCTCAGGCTTCTCCATTCAGGCTTTCCCTTAGACTAACGATTATGGAGTTCTGCATGCCCGTAGTCTGATACATCATGTAATTGTAGTCTCTTATCAGACATGAAGAAGTGAACCAAAATAAGTCTTCTCCTCTTAAAGCTTTGTCAACAGATTACTATGGTCAGCAGCAGTTCCTGAGCTGGACCTCCACTTCTGTAAGAGGGACCAGCTGGCAGGGCATTCTCTGGGAGAACCCCTCACTTTGAAACTCACTTATCTCTCTCCTTCTCCCTCCCTGCTTCCAGTTTGGCTTTCAGGGCATCTGGAAAGACCCTTCTGTCTTCCCCTATCTGTGAGGGATTGCGAGGACTGGTGGGAGATCGTAAATATCTAAAATACGTTTTCAGCTGCTGGGTTAAATGTTACGTATGAGAGGAAGGGGGTTCTTAGAGTAATCTATATGTATAATTAACTATACGTTTTAAATGTGTCAGGAAGCATCCAGATCCTCCTTTTTGTGAAATAAGTATGCAAATCAAAATAAATGTCCAACTAATATTGCTAAGACAGACAAGATAGGTGAGGTAATATCACACTCCTTTCTAATAGCAGAACTCAGGATAGAGTGTGCTGCCTTGAAAGATTTTTCCTGTCTATTAACCCAAGACTTCTCAAGCTGCTTTCAAACCTAGTTTTTCTGTATGGCAACATTATATCTTGAGATAATTAATCATTATTTGGGTAATAACCACCTTCCCTCTGTCTCATTCAGCTAAAAGCTGACAAAACATGACTACAAGAGTAATTTGAATCTTTGAGTCAAACCATGAGTTGAAACTAGCATCTGTCAGAAGGGAAAAGCTAGGGCATTAATTCACTCTGCTGTCTAGTCCTATCAGCTATTTTTAAACAAGTAAACTGCTGCTGGCTGGGAAACAATTTTTGGTGAAATTTTCATGTTATTTCCAAAAGTGTGTGTGTGTGTGTGTATTAGAAATACATTTATAAAATGTAAATCAGTTAAAAATGCCTAAAGAATGCCTACATGCAAGTTCTTAAAGTTGATGTGCAAGTACATTTTCTTGTGGGGAATGATTGATTTTAGAAACTTACCATATGGAGTGTTTATGTTGAATTTTCTAATTACAGGATATAAAAGCAAGTTCAGGCTAAGCCTACCGGTTATAGTTTGAAAGGAATAGATGATCTGGCCTTGTGACTACTGCTTATGACCATGTAGGTAAAATCAATGCCTTTCAAGGCATTTCAGCCTCTTTCCTTTTTTCTCTTTTTTCTCTTTTTGATATAAAAAGGTGGTGGACTGGGTATTGGGATGAAGCAGAATTGCCATATCAGCTGTCTTCTTTGGACACGCACGTGAGAAACAGATGTGATTGGTCAGCTGGTTTTGGAGGCACTATCTTGGCTGTATTACTAAAAGACAGGACTTGAAAATGTAACTGGACATCTGTTAGCTAGAGAAATATGCCTGTCAGCCATGGCCTGGTATGGAGCATGATTGTGCTCAGGAGAGAGAGAAAAAGGGTCACTAGTGAGATTGACAGGCAACACCATCGTGATGAGCCTGGTGTCCTGTCCTGGCTCTTTGGAGTGGGGAAGATGCTGGGATTCCCAAGTGGGCATCATCACTGGACCCTACTTGGGGTTTTGATCACAGATTCCTGCTATCCAGACACAGGTACAAAGGACACTTGAAGCACTTCTTCCCCACCAAAGCTGATAGTGTTATCAAGCATATTTGTGAATTTAAGTGCGTCTTGTCAATTTCACTGATGCATACAAAGTTGAGAATAGTTGTTGAAAAACAAACTAAACATTGCCTAAAGATTTTTTAAATTCAAAAACATTTTGCTTCAAACTTTTCTAAAATAACTTATTTTGAAAATGTTGGAGGATTTTTTTAACCATTTTTGGTTTTCAGTATCTTGGTTCAGCGTTTCCTCTTCTCGTTTTCTCTTTTTTCCATTTTTGTCACTGAAAAAGGAAATGAGGAAAACCAAAAAAGCCCAACAATGTTTTAGTTTAAAAGATTTTTTTCACCAAATTAGCCTTTTCTCAAAAACAGTCTTTTTTTAAAAAGTTTTCCTTCAAAAACATTAACTCCTGTAGTGAATAGCATCTGTGAAACAGACCTTTTGTTAATTTCACTGTGCCCAGAAAATGGTGGCTTAGCTTCCCACCTTCCATATGCCCTAAAGAAAGGTTTTGTTTTGTTTTTTAGATTTCACTTTGAGTAGATTTTTTTCAATCCTTACTATGATGTACATAACATTTTAAAGCAGCCTACGTTCTATTTTCAAAAGTGACCTACGCACTTAAAGTTCTATTCATATTGAATGGGCAAACTATTTTGATGAAAGTTATACGTATATAGAAATTGTAGGATGTAAAGGGGTGGATTTTGGAATTTCTGGTCCATATTAGAAACTAACATATTTGAATTTGAATAATCAGTATCTGAACCTGGAAGTTCAGTGAAAAATTATCCTTAAAATTTACACTGACAACTCATAGTTACCTGAATATATTTTGCACCTTTGAAAACTTATTGCACTTATCTCATTAAGAAATAATGCCATCTAAATTAGTTTAGAGCAGTGGTTTTCAACCTGTGGTCCACGGACACTTGGGGGTCCATAGACGATGTCTAAGATTTCCAAAGGGGTCCACACCTCCATTTGAAATATTTTAGAGGTCCACAAATGGAAAAATACTGAAAACTACTGATTTAGAGTAGTGGTTCTCAACCGTTCCAGACTGCTGTACCTCAGGAGTTTGATTTGTCTTGTGTACCCCAAGCTTCACCTCACTCAAAACCGACTTGCTTATAAAATCAGACATAAAAATATGAAAGTGTCATCGCACACTATTACTGAGAAATTTCTTGCGTTCTCATTTTTGCCATATAATGTACTAACTTCACTAGTGCTTTCTATGTAGCCTATTGTAAAGCTTGGCAAATATCTAGATGAGTTGATGTACTCCCTGGAAGACCTCTGCATAACCCCAAGGGTATGCATACTCCTTGTTGAGAACCACTGCTTAGAGGGTAGCTTTTATGGAGGTCAAGTCTATCCGTTTGTAACTGCTAAACTATTTTCAAGTGAAATACTTGTTTCTTGCTTACTGCTTTAGAACTTCATTTCATTCTCAAGAAGATGGATTGGCTTAAAATCTTTCAGTTTAAAATAAATGCTGATTAATCAACCATTTCTTGTTAAATGGCAGGTGAATCAAATAACAAATATACCAATTATCATTTTAAATTGTGTGTACATTGGTTCACAAAAATATCCATAGAAGACTGTTCATTGTGATGTTAACTGCCCCCCTTCTTAAAAATTTATCATATAAATTTAATTTATACTTTTTGTTTGGAATCTGTGAGCAACTGGGGAATGTTACATATCCAGATACATTTAATCATAGTACTTCATCTGAAGTGTTCATTTTTTTTCTTACAATGATAGCACATCTACTGAGATGAGTCAGGAACTTTATCATCCTTATGCTACTTACCTGGGTTTTTACCTCACTGCAAAGAGTAGAACGCTATAAATAACATTGCCTCTAAAGGATTGTATGGCTTATACTGGCATTGTGATGGAGTATTGATTCTTTCTATAACGTTTAAAATTGCTTGTATGCCTTGTAGAAGTGAATACATATGATAGATTCAGTATGAGATGAGCATTCCAGTAGAAATGAAATAGTGGTTTACATTCCCATTTCAAGAGCTATGCAAAAACAAAAATAAAAAAAAAACACCTCATTTCTGAGAAACGGAGCCTTAAGCTACCAACCAATTTGTTTCCAATGCATGAAACGGCAAGTTACTTTATTAAAGCCTAGTTTTGAGGAAAGCATCAGTTTTACTCTCATAAAGTTTTTCTTCATTGATTGCTTTAAGCTAGCAGGATCTCCTTTTGTGCCCTTCCATAAGATACATTTTGGCCTTGATCTGTTTTAATGTACAAATAGTTCGGAATTATATTCTAACAAGAGAAAATCAAATGTGAATTGAAACAGAGAGTTTATATAGAATTAACTGTAACATGGAAAATTGGAAGAGAGGTGGTTAAATTTTGATCATGAAGGAGTTTATTTGAAACTATTTAGTTGTATCCCAATGAGTTAGGGATTACTTTAGCACCAGATTTAGCCAGTTGGTACTAATGAATACTATGACAGTAATCTAGAATTTGACACTTTCTCTAGCTGATTTTTCACTATGATAAGAGAACTCATGTTTAATAACACATTTTTGTGGCACAATTAAAGAGAGAATTAAATAATTGCTGTAGAACATTAACTTTAAACTGAATTGTTTTGTTTCATTAGTGGTCAGCTGTCCCTAGCTTGTTTTAGCTAAAATTATATGTAAATTTTGATTGGATTTCTTGAACTAGATTTGTTCCAAATTTAAAATTATTTATCTCAAAGAAGTGAAAACCTCTTGAAACTTCTTATTGTAGGAAATGAAAAAAATATAGTGGACAAGAAACATGAATATAATCCTGTAAAGTTGCTGTTTTGCTTTTAAGACATGATGTAAACTTATCATTTCTGCGTAATTTCAGTAAGAGAATTAAGTTACTGCTTGTTGCTTGAGAGTGCATACCAAAGATTCTTTATAGCTTCCATGTAATTGAAATTCTAGTGGGAAAGGATTTTGTGTTGCAAATAACATTTAAAGGACTATTTTATTGTAGTGTTAACTGATACATTATGATTTTAGTATTTCTTGTATTTGTGTCAATAACTACATTATTTCTGTATTTATGCTGAACAAAAAAAACTCTAAAAATATGGGAATAATTTTTACACTGAAAATGGATTTTAAACATACTTGTATCAAAACCCATTTGACAGTTATCTGTTTTTAAATAATATGTTCCCTGATCAACATTATGAGTATGATTATAATTGCTACATTCTTTGACTTGGTGTCATATATTAAACAGTGGGATCATAAGTTGGCCTACCTGTGTTGCTTTAGTTTTCCTGACTTTTAATAAGAACATTTTGTAAGTTTAGGAGCAAAAACATTCTTAAATATTTCTTTGAATGGAAAGATTTGTATATAAGCCACTTTAGGTGGGGAAAAAAGGCAATGGCATTAAAGAGTGAAAATTGAGCTTAATAGCAACGTAAAGGTTACTACACGTTCAAACATCACATGGTTTACTGTATCCAGTTTGGAAAGAGGCTATTTTCAATAACTTTGATTTGATTCCATGAAAGGTATTAGTTTTACTTACTGTAGCTCCTTTGTTTTGCAGAGATCTTGATGCAGACGTCCTTTTGGATTTCTTTTTAATAATGTGTGACCCTTCACCTTTGATCCCTTGACCTGCATTACCTTGGTAACCATTTCATTTTTAATTTAATTTCATTTTTTAATTTTTGTGTGCAAGCTGTAACATTTCATCATCTTAAATTGTAACATTCTTTGACTTCCCCAAATATATAAATGTTCATTTTATCTATAAAGTTATATAATGCCGGGTTCATTTTTGTATTAAAATTCATTTGAGTTGTAAAAATAAAGTGTAAAAATCTCATTTTCATTTTCTTTAAGTTTAACAGTGTGCATGTTTTTTGTATAGTGCATTACTTTTTCTACCCATGTCCTTAGAAAACTTAAAACTAACTTATTATTTGTTGTTTTTGTACTTCTTAAATGTTAACTTGCATTTCCTCAGTAGTTATCAGTATCAGTAGGAATTTCTCTGCATTTTGTCTGCTGTTTTCTTTCTATCCTACTCACATTTTAATAGTTTAAAATGCCATTGTGAGAACATTTAAAATATTATAAGGAACATAAAATAATAAAAAATTATACCATTTTTAATATTTCATTTATTCTGGAGTTTTTTTTCCTTTCACTTCTGCGGTAATATAAAAACAAGTAGTTAGTAAGTTGGGATATGATTAAGGTTTTGGTTTCTCATCCCAGATATAAAGGCCAGCTATTTAAACAGTTGTCTGTTTAATCTAGTGATGCATTGGTACAATTGTGATGTTCTAATCTGACAGAGTTCAGAATTGGTTTCTCATCCCAGATATAAAGGCCAGCTATTTAAACAGTTGTCTGTTTAATCTAGTGATGCATTGGTACAATTGTGATGTTCTAATCTGACAGAGTTCAGAATTATCAGTACTAGAGGCGTCAGTATTATATGAACATCCTAAAGCCATAGTACTTTTTTGTTTTTTCTTTTTTTAAAAGATGCTGACATTTAAAGCAATTTGCATTAACTCTGGATACTAGCAATGCTTTTATTAGGAATCTGTTTGTCTTATAAATTATCATATGAAGTCTCTACTAAGCATGGTCCACTAAAGCACAGATTATTTTTTTTAAATGTCTCTATTTTCTTCTCCAACATTTAATGCCGAAGTTTTAATTGCACACAGCTGAAGCTGCTGAATGAACACTGAAATGTACTTAAGTCCTCTCTGAGGTTTGTTGATACCTATAAAAGTTTATAGTTAAAATTAGGGTTGAAGTGAGCTGTTTGAGCTCTTCCAAACTTGGCCCTCCAAACTCACTGCTTTTGTCCATTTGGCCTGTGACTGTTGCTGAAATCTGTTGCTGAAAATGCAGACTATCATGAGAACCACCAAAGATGCTAAAACCATTACAGCATTTTCCAATCTGAAAAGTGAACCTGCAAAGGTGTCACTGTATTACAGATATGCTCCATATCTGTATTCCACTATACCTATTTACTTCAGAGAAGAAATAGTTTTACTGCTCTTTATTTCTGAAGGCATTGAAGAGCTAGTACAGCCCAGAGTGACTGAGCTGGATTCAGTTCTTTGTCCATCATCAACAGAATTGTTTACTTAAAATCCAGTTAGTTATGTGTGTGTTCAACCGCGTTACCTTAAATATGTTTCATATCCATCACTAAGAATGTTGAAAAAACTCATCTCCATTCTCAGAGTACAGGTTGAATTGGCAGAGATGGTAGTTAAAAAAATAAAAATATTTTAACCTGTAGAATAGGTACGATCATTGAGACACAAAAATAGAATCCCTTGATGATTTTACCAGAGTGGTAGCCATGTTATTCTATATCCACAAATACAACGAGGAGTCCGGTGGCACCTTAAAGATTAACAGATTTATTTCGGCATAAGCTTTTGTGGGTAAAACCCCCCACTTCAGATGCATTGATGATTTTAATCATTTTTCAGAATAGAACTGCACTTTGAAGTAGTAATAAAGTCTACTGCATTATTTCCTCAGTTTTAACACTTATTCTTGTGTCTTTTTACAATCCTAGTATTATGAGTTGAAATGGGAATGTTGGTTAAACTCCAGAAGAGAACTTCAGGTTCTCCACATCCCTCTCAGAAAACAGAGGACCCATCCTATTTTCTCCCTTTTCTCCCCATGGTAGCCTAAGTCATTCCAGAGCCAAGAAGCGCATAGTCTCTTAGCAGAAATTGTGTAAAGGGACCACATTTTGTATACGAACTTGTTGTGATGTTTTGGGTGTGTCTGTGACTGAAGGACACTTTCTGTGAGCAGCGTCTGCTACTTGACCTAGGTATATACTTCAGTCAGTCAAATCAGCGTGACTTCTACTTGGAGTGCATACATTCGACACAGCATTACTCGTGATTTGGCTTTCATATCTGATGCCCAATTTGAGAGCAGTTTTGCAACCCTTGTATTTATTGTTTTCCACAGACCCATCTTTTCTGGGGTTGTTACTGCTAATTTATCTCCCAAGTGTCCTTTATGTTGTGAATATTTGAAGGAGAAGGAAAGATTATTAATGTAGTAATTATAGCTCTGAGTAGTTTGACAGCATAGGCCCCACCCCTGTGTTCTTTCCCCACTTTGGAGTCTATACAGTAGGTTCTAATTCAATGGAAATGAACTGAAGTGAGATTGCGGCCAGTGCTTCTTGTATAATATGGAGTCCCTTCAAACGTGGTGTCATGAGAGAAAAGCATACATGCTTAAACAGTGCTGGTTTTCCTGAGGATTCTTGATCCAGCAGGCATGCCCGTGTAAAAGTGCAGATCTTTTTTCCTTCTGCTTGGAAAAACTACAGTAACTAAGTAGGTAATTTTTCTTCTGTTAAGTGTTTAAGATGCCCTCCTTTTCAGCATTTATTAAAACACATTTCCTGTGTAAGCTGGGAATGCTTTTACTAACCTCCAAGCAAGGCTGAATGGTGGAAGAAGAATTGATATTCTTTAAGGTAAATATGGAGATTTCTCATCCAGAAAATGCTGCTGCTGCCGCCACAGATGCTGCTGTAGTTTTTGACAGTGATGATAATGAGTGGTGTGTAATAGTAGTTCAAGATGAGAGGCTACCACACCGTGGAAAGCAATCCTTTGAACATGAATTCTATGACATGATAGCAGCAGTTAAATGTGTTCTGTTCTGTTGTCTCATTGGAGTTCCCACAGGTTGTTTCTTACCCCTCTGGATTCTCCTGAACAGATTTCACATTTTAGAGTTAAATCTTTTTGTACTTCCCTGCCTCTTATCCCCACACGATCACTTTCCATAAACTTTAATCCCCAGTACTGGAATGGATTTTGTGGGTTTCAGTCATATCCCCACCCATATCCAACTCAACAGGCAAGCTAGTGGTGCCTCTTGATTAGTATATCTTCTTTTCTTTTGTCCTATTTGTTGAAGATTTCCTCCATGAGGGAGGATCACTTGACTGTTCATTAAGATTATCCTGTATTAAGAGGTCTGATCTGACTGTTTAAAACAAGGTGGGGTTGAGTGAGAGCCAGGATTTTAATTGTCCATAAGAGTTCACTATCTGCTGTCTCAATTTAGAGCTATTATTTTGTCTTAAGTTTAATGTTTCTTTTTGGACTATTGTAGTTACATAAAAAGCCCAATAAGCATAGCTTAACAAAGAAAGCTTACTCACAGGGCAGGTTTCCTTATTTTCTTTCAGTTCTAATTAAAATATGTGGGGCTGTATATGAATGACAAATGGAAAATTCAATCAGAAATTAAAATTACACTTATAGTTTTACTGCTGTAATAAATTTTTCAACTTCATGAAGGAAGGTTTTGATAGTATCTTTATAATAAAATGAAAACGCTTACCAATACCAGAGGTAATTTTTAATTCCATTTTCACACTTGAATTGAACTTGTCATATGTATAATCTGAGATCCTCATGTGACAGTTTATTTTTGATTGATTATATGCTAAAATCAATCTTGTGCATCTTATTTTTGATTGATTTTTAGCAGATACAATCAATCTTGTATATCTTCAGAATTTCTATTGTTGAGAATGCAAAATAAACGTGTAGCACTTTTTGTTGAGGCTGTCCTTCCATTTGGAGAGTGAACTGGGGAGAACAAATGGCTTAAATAACATTGTAGTTTAATTTCAAGAGACCTGAGTATAAACCTTGTTTTAAATCACAAATGAACAGCCACAATCACAAATGAACAGCCACAAAGTAGTCTCATGTAGTTCCTACTAGACATGTTTACACCTAGACTGGCAGAAGTTATAGTGATGACAGTTATAGAAGTACCTAAAGAGGTAGTATTTTCTGGAAGAATGACTGGCAGGTCTGTAGTAAGATGCACTGGCATAGTTGTATGAGTGCAGCAGGTTAGTTGCCTACCCACACTAACCCTGATTTTATCAGTGTTTCCCCTACGTTTTTGAAGAACCTATCATAGCTTCCAAAGCCATAGATAATTTCCCAGGGTAGAACAACGTAAGCTGGGACATTGTCAATTAATGAACACATTCAAAGGATTCCCTCCTCTTTCCACCACAGAATCCCAAAGCTCCTTGTGCTACACCTTCAGTCATGCTGCAAAGACACTGCAAAGCTCAACAAGTGAATTTTTGTCTGACCAATGTACTGGAGGGAATTTCGGAGTAGATAGTCCTCTACACAGAAGACTGTGCTCCAAGTATACAAATCTAGAATCTATTTGTGAAATGCTGTACCTACGCAATTGCATTGATAGGCTTTCTGCTTGTACTCCTTCTTAAGAAAGCAAGGACTCAGGTTATAATGGACTTTTAGATGAAAACCAGCACCTTAAATGCCCCTGAAAACAAATGGAAATCAGTGGTCTTCAGGGCACAAATTAATATTCTCTTCTGTAAGAGACTGCTAAATAAGAGTACAGCAGTATTGGCATTAGGACCTCTCAGAATCCAACTTTGAATATTACTGATGTTATACTTTACTGAGTTGTCTTTTTTTTTTTTAAACCACAGTTGGGCCCCTAAAGACACTAATGCCGAGAAGCATTAGGTACTGTATTTATTATGATTAAGCTCTTAAGGAGTTGTCTTGTAGTAAAAATATAAAATATGCACACCTATGGAACTCTAAATTTTATCTGCATCAACAGCAAAATGAAAATTTTGCAATTTTAGTCTAATTTCATTTCTGTAACTCATGAAAATATAAGAAGAAAATTATTTTGCAATTTTTTATTATTTCTGCCAGGTGTTTTGGTGCACCATCTGCACAAAATCCTCAAGTATTTGAAAATTAGTTGGCATTTTGCATTGGGATAAGAGAATTGCTCGGTTCTTCAAATTTTAGTTCATTGCCTTTACTTTGGATTTATTACCAATATCTTCTTTACATTTGGTTTTATTGTTTAGTCTTGTCTCGGTATGAGTCGTTGAATTGTGAAGAGCATGGGAGAAGTAGATGTGTAGTACTTGAAATTTTTTTTTTTAAACTGACTTGTCCCCCTTTTTAATAAAATCGCGTAAAAACTTAAACTCTTTGCTGGTGGGAGTTGGAAAGAAGAAACACTTCAAATAGTGTGATGACAGGGAACTTAAATTATTATACATAAGTCTCTACCATTTGAACAGAAGTAGAAGCTTCATAAGCTAGCAGTAGTACATTGTTATCCTCTAATGAAGCAGCTATTATAGGGGAATTTGATAGATTCTCCCATTGTAGTCCATACTCCTGTTAGAAAAAGTCTGTCTTAAGCATCTGAGGTATAAAGGAACCATGTTGGGCTCTTACAATCTCGTGCCTGGTTCTTTGGTGAGTTTTAAACCCAGGACCAAGACCTTCAGCATGGCATAGATATCTGCCACTTGAGTTAAAGGAGTAGAGCTGTTAAATGGTAACAGTAGTACATCTGGTACTTCTCTGCTGTCCCAGTCTAAAGAGGACATTGATACTGACGAAAAATATTTTCTCTGCACCTGTAGAAGAGATTTCTGCTGTCAAAAGCTGGTTTAGCACTTGAACTGGTTCTTAGGTGTCTTCTATCAGTTCGGTGGTTTGACCATCTTTAAAACTTAGCAGTAAACATGTATGACTTAATATTTTTGTACTTAATTTAAATGTTTTAATAGAAGTTTAAGCCTTAAAGTATATTGTCATAATTTCACATTTAATTTTAGATAGGATTTTTAAAAAACACATATTTAAATAAAAATCCGATTTTTTTAACAAAAGCATTGTTTTTTTCTCTCTCTTTCATAATCAGGAAGAGAAAAGTAATAAAATGTAACAATTGATTTGACAATAGTCAGTTTTACAGCAAAGCAGGAATCCTATCCTGTCCTCCCTTTTTTGAGCAGAAGCTTTTTCTGGATCCTGTAAGATAGAACTTTATTTAATATCAGTCAAACCAGTGTCTATATTGTATAAAATGATTATATCAAATACTTTCACCAAAATTAGTTCTCAAGTGAACATTTTAAATTATTTTAATAATTTATTTTTATTAAAACACTACCAGGAAAGAATTTCAGTTAATAAAGTCAGTCCTCTCTCACATTCACACACACAGATCCATCCAAGTATTTATGCTTAAAGATTTAAAGTCACTTCTCAATTTCTCTTGAAAATCCTCATTAGAAATAACCATAAGCTACATTATCCTTAATGTTTAAATTTGCCATATTCTCCACTTATTTTAACTACATATCAGAAGCTTTCAAATTCCTCAGTAATGACTTCAATTATTCAGTCTGTTTCTGTACTTGAGATACTGACAATTTTGGGTAATATCAGAGGTCACATATTGTTTAAACAGTCTTGGTTGCAGTTGTGATGAAAAGTGCAGAGATCAGGCTTTACCTCTGAGCATTGGATAAATTAAGGTTAGGCTGAATTATCTTTCCTGGTTGATCTCTGCTTGCTAAAAAGAGGAGGAGGATGTTTCCTGTGCCTCTCACCTCTGTCTCCTCCCTCTCCATATGGGCACCAAACCTCCTTGGGGAGGGTGCTATGAAGGCAAGTAATTCACAAATGTTACTGGGACGATCTGGGCCTTTGTGACAAAACAACTACTATTGATAGGAAGGGAAGCACTTTTGAGTTCCAGTAACTACAAAGTACAATATGTTCATTGTCTTTTGGGAATAGTTTGGATTGGAATTCTAGGTGCTGGGTTAATAGATTGATGACCCTGCACAATGATATAGGATACATGACAAATGGACTGTATGGAAGGCAAAAAGTTGAAATTGTAATATTGTTTAGGAATACCTGGATGGAAGCTGGCAAAATATGCTACTAGTTCTTTCATTCTTCCTTTTATGATCAATTGTACCACCACTGATAAATTCAGGCAAGAGAGTTTCAGTCTCAGTTTGTCACCAGCAATCCTCTGTACTCTCCTTATGTCTGCTCACAATTCATCTACTTCGTTTTTATATATTTGCAATAAACACAATAAATATAAGTTGTAAATCCATTCAGCTGTGAGTAAAAACCATACAGAAATGTTTTAGGAAGCAAAATGAAATGGTGTTTCACCTGAGTTGAAGGGGAAAAAAGTAAACCTTCTTTAATTCTTATATTTAATTGATAGAATTGGTATAAACAAGGTTATTAAATTACCATAACTAAAGTAGATGACTTTTGTGTACAGCATAAGCCAGATATGCCCATTCTAAACACTCATTTCTCTGGGACAGAACCCATTAAATTCTGTTACTATGTGTTGTTTGTCAGGGCACTGGGTCTAACAGATGGATTCTATCTGATTCTTTCTCAAAACAAAGCATAATATGTTAGGCTCAACTAGGACATCTTTTACTGAGCACTTCATAATTCTGGTGA
The DNA here is from genome assembly GCF_025201925.1 of Gopherus flavomarginatus. NCBI lineage: Eukaryota > Metazoa > Chordata > Testudines > Testudinidae > Gopherus > Gopherus flavomarginatus. The sequence goes on along the minus strand of NC_066637.1, from coordinate 1,439,521 downwards.
TTTTTTCAGTTTTTTTGCTCATTAAAAAAAAAATCAAAGGTTTAAAACCAAAAGTTAATCTGGAAGACTACTCAAACATAAATGTAAAGATTGAAACTAATTTATTTATTTATTTACAAAGGATACATGTTCTGGCTATTTCACTGAATAGCCGTTATATAAATGGATAGAGCTTCATGATTATTCTGTCTTGTTTTTTAATCTAGTAGTCATTAAATAAGAACACATCGCTCTTAAACTTGGCATCTAAAATCCTTGTCCATCCCATGTAATTCCCAAGGAGAATTCACCAATGGTCTTGTTAGTATGGATGCACATGCTGTTTCTTTGCATTATTTTCTGATATCACATTTTTGGATAAAAGTCCACATCCAGCAGATAAGAAGGTTTACATTACATTGTGGTGGGGAGAGGTGGTTGTCACTCACTTTTAAACTGTACAACTTGAGCCTTTTGGTGGGCCAAATAACCATGAGGTTTAGTTAATAGTGTGAAAGGATGGTGACAAATACTGATGTGTGAGGTTTGTCTTAGTAAAGGAATTGTATAATGAAAATCAAGCACTTCACCTATATTTATGAATTTTAAGTTAATTACAGCCCATTAGAGATAAATGGGTTTGGATTATATGATTATGTAAAATTGGAAGCTGCATCTACTCCACAGTGAATTTCTGCTCAGCAATAGCCAGTTACCTTTTGGTAGCACCGTGTGCATCGACATTAATAATTTAAACTCATTCTCTGTACAGAAAAACGTTCACATTGCCTGGATGACATTTAACACAGTATTTAAACTGTCGTTAGAACCTTTACCTCATCTATATAGAACCTTTACCTGTGATATACAACTCCCCTCTATTCTCTTAAATAAAATAAAAATGAAAAAACATCTAAAATTAACAAGCAAAACACTAAGTAGAAACAGTATGAAAATACTTTACCAGTAAATCTGGGGCAAGAGCTGTCTTTTAAAGAAAGCCTATTAAACTTGGCAGTAAAAAGCTTTGGAAGGAGTTCTTTGGAAAATACTATAATTAAAAGATTTGTTCAAATGTGTTTTTTTTCCCCTTTTGAGGAGTTTAAAGAAATCCCTCCCTCCATAAATTGATTACCTCTCAACATGAGAACTCCTTGGCATTAAATACCAGTTAAGCTGCCACTGTGCTGATTTGAATGTTCCTTTGTGTTAAATGTAAAACAGGTTTTTAATCGTATGATTTAGATGTTTTAATAGAAAGTAAATGTTTAACTTACTTTGGCTGCAGCTGAACCTTTATTTAATCCACAAGAACATTTACAATAAAGTGAGAACATGCCTTTATTTAAATAAAGCTTCATTGATGGGCTAGCTATTTTAAGCATTTCAGGATATACAGTCAAAAATAGGAATAATTTTTAAATAGAAACAACAGTTCGCATTTACAGGTATAACTTGTATAATATTTTAAGCAGTGATCAAGCTCAGATTGCAATATAAGGCCAGGCGAAAGGTAAAACTGAAATACTGTAATGGGTAAAAACACAGGGCTTTTAAGTGCCATATTGTTAGGTAAAACTGTTCTCTCTCCCCCACCCCCAAAGTGCCATTGGATTTTAAATGATTAGACATGGTCAGTGCCTCTGTTTGCTTCTGAATACCGTACTGGGACACTGGTTTAGTACTAACTTCAGGGGAAGAATGCCACCTTCTGAAGTGAAGCATGGGCATCTCTTTCTGAAGCATCCAGGTTTTCCTGGCAGAGCTTCAAGTGTTGGAACAGGCTTGACCTTATTTAGCTTGTGATCTCTTGATGCAAGATCACAGCTCAAGGTAATACAACTGCAGAGGATCAAGCTTATAGGGCAAAATTTCTTTATTGTTCCAAAGCTATTTTTTTCTTTAAAAAAATAGTGGGTGGGGAGAACTATCAGTGGCCTGTGGAAAAAAAATACTGTAGAGGAATTCTGCCAATTCACTTCAATGTACTGTCTTTGCAGTTGCGCTGGGAATTAAGGACGCCAGATTTTCTTTTCCTGCTAACGTGGCAAAGTTTTATATACATTACCTACAATACAACATTCTCTGTTTCTTTGTACAAGTAGATCCATCAGATTGCTCAGGCTCCAGCAAATCTTTGCTCCTTCTAGAAGGGAGTTTTGCCCTAGAGACCCAATGGATAAGAAGATTGATGGGGCACTCAAAAATGTTTTTGATTACGCTGCTGCTTAGCTGGCCATGCATTCATTATATGCAGCTCATGCCCTAACAACATGGAGTGCACAGTTACAAGAGGAGCCCTCCATCTTTGTTTTAATTCCAGAATATTCAGAAAAGTTTTATCTGAGGGTAGTATAATTTGCAGTTTTTTATATATTTCCACCATCAGAAGACAGACTACTAGGCCTATTAGCGTTTTAAGAAGTCAGTAGATCATAGGCCTCTGGAATTCTGTTCTGAAGAAGGCTAGAATGGCCATGTATGGCAGTGCTTTCAGATTAACATGTAACACTCATATCTTCAGTTTGCTTTTCCACAGCCACAACAAAAATTATAATGAAGGAGAGAAAGAGAGAGACTAGGGATTTATCATATGAGAAAATAAATCCAGCTGATTGTCTCAGGGCAGAAGAGAGGAAATTGAATTGCGTAGTTTTATTATGAGATTGGCAGTGAGGTGGGGATTGTAGCTGCTCAGCTACTGTGATGATGAGCAGTATAGACATGGAGTTGCAGACCTGGGAAATGCATCCAAACAAATCAGGGACTGGGGAAAGACCCCATGCAGTTCTGACGTGGGTTACGCACACTGCTGAAGTTCATTGCCACTGAAGTCTGTAAAAAAGGAAGACAGATGATCATTTGTTTACAGGCACTGAGTCAAGTTGTTTCATGTCAGAGGTCAAAAGATAACTGTAACAGCCGGCAACTTATGCTGTGTGTGTGGCATATATATGTTCTAATGTGAAAGTCTCTGGAAGGTTAGTGACCACGGGGCGTGATCTCGGCACACACTGTATCACAGGCCTCAGAGCGCTGCAGTGGTGCTAAAGCACAGGTTGAAAAGTGCGTTTCTGCTGTTGAGTATAACATTACTTTATACTCTTTTACTGCTGCATATCCTCACAGCCCTGTGAGATCAGCAGGTAGTGTTTAGAGGGTGCAGAGTGTAACCCATTTTTTTACAATTAATGGGTGTGTGATTGGGTGGGTAAAGTGAATTTTGGGAAAGCTGATAAGAGGGCCAGGCTCCAGAAATGAGAAGCGCCCTTATGCCTCAGATTGAAAAAGGAGGTATATTTAGAATTCCACAGAGCCACAAAGCAGCCTGCACTGGCTATAGTGTAGTTAACTGGAAACATAAACCACTACTTAGAAGAGATTAAGTGGCACAAATTACAAACTTTTCAAATAGTTAACTGATTTATAAATTATTGACGTTTAGGTATAGGCATGGCTGCACCTTTCATTCTTTGTCATTCCCTTGAATACAAACAGAGGAATAATGATATTCTAGCCCCCAAAGTATTTGGATCATTCATGTCTGAATCATTTCTGTTCTCTGTTTGGCTGCATTGATTTTTCAGTTTTGGATTTGTACTGTTTATCTTACTTTCAAGTCTGTAGGATTAAACTCTCTGACATTCCTGCTTCAGACTGACGAATATTACTACCTTATTTCTAAAAACGTCTGGCTCCCAGTGATTGTAGAATCTGATTTTTTTGAGGAGGGAGAGAGAAGGATAATCACATGGTAACTAAGTAGAAGGTCCAGTTAAGTCTTTATGTGGGCACATTGGGAGTGGATATACCTTATCTGGAAAGAATACCAAATGCTGTGTTGTGCAGTGTCTTCATTCTCTCTTTTTTTTTTTTTCATTGTTATCAGCAAGATATTTCTCCTTTTTCTACATGTCAGTGACTTTGAGGAATTGGGGGATAGCCCTGATTAACATTGTTTAAATAAAGCATTTGCTGAAATTTTATGACTGGTGCCTACAGTTTTAGTCACAGTTCTTTGCCAAGGTTTGCATTTAGAGATTATATGAATGTTATAATTAAAACCTTTTGTAGCTTAGGAGATAAGGTTTGAAGCACTAGACACTTTCCCAATAGAGATGTTTTTATTTGGAAATTACAATTGCTGTCCATTTCCTTCTCTAATGAACTTGTGAAGTGTTGTATTTCAGCCCTATGGAGTGGATGGAGGATTCCCTTTTGAATTTATCAGCTGTTTGTTTCTTGAGACCTGTGGACACTTAACTTTTTTTTTTTCCCATTTAAAAAGGCGCAACGCTGCCAAATTCTGGTTATGGAGCTATGAGTGTGGAACTGCTTTTATAGATCTGTATTGATTTTAGTTGGAGGTGATAGCAAAAGTGAATTGCTCAGCGTAACCCTCTTCTCTCATTTGAAGGTCCCAAATCCATGACAACATCTTGATCTCTAGAGCCAGCAGATGGCTGGTGGAGTGAATTTGATTGTGCTGCTAGTGTGCCAGTGAACTGGCCAGGGATATTTTGTCGCTTCTTAGGGCAACCAGGAGAGTCAGGCACCTTACTACCACCTGCCCTTAGTGTGAGGAAATCTTGTGTGTGCCTGCCAGTGATCATCTCCCTGACACGACCAGTCACAAACAGTGCAAGCACTCACCCCATGAGGGCTTAGGGTGACCAGGTGTCCCAATTTTATGGGGATAGTCCCGATATTTGGGTCTTTTTCTTATATAGGTTCCTATTACCCCCACCCCACACTTGCTGTCTGGTCACCCTACGCGGGCTCCATTGTCCTGCCACAGGTTAGCAATAGGCACACACCAACCTCAATGTCTAATCTGAGTTCTGAGCTCTTTTTCCAAGGATTTTGTCAATTTTTTATTGTTATGTAAGCCCCATGCCCTCTTCCATCACTGAATAAATAATTTTATCTACAGTAACATTTAATGTAATTCTAGCTCTGCCTTACACAGAGCAGTTTTCACAGGGTGTTAATTTACATTTATGTAAAGCTTTATATCAAACTATTTCTAACTGCTTTACAAAGGGGTGGGTTAAATCCTCATGTTACAGATGGAGGACACATCCAAGCCCACCCAGTGAGTCAGTTTGAGAGTTTTGACTAAACCCCACAGATCCACTGCTATAACCACTAGACCTGTTGCTTTCCTTGTAAAAACGAATGGAGGGGACATTTTGCTTCCTGTCTGAGGCAGTGAAGCTGTTCTGAGATTAGGAGTCTAAACCTGTCTGTGAAACTTTGGAAATACTGGATCAGCTCTTCAGTTTGTGTAGACTGACATAGGCCTACTGTCTTCTGATTTACTAATTTAATGTACTAATGTACACAGTCTAAGAATATGGCCCATTGTAATTCCTCAAGAAGCAAATATTGTTAAGAACACTAGCATGCTAGGTTATAAATTACTGAGGAGGAAGTCCAGGGCAAGTATAAATGGAAAATTTTTCAAGCTGGGAAGAGATTCCTTGTGTCAATTGCAGATCATGAGTGCTAATACCATAGCTTTTTATTGTTTTATATGAACTATCTAGATGATCAGATGAAAGTCAAGATTTGTAGCTTGGAAGCACAAGGAAAACTGCAATCAGCTTCTGAAGCATTTACAGTGTGTTCTCAATTAAGATGTGCTCCTGGGAGAGGGACACATTGTTCAGGGCAGCTGAATGAACAATAAGCAAGAAACAAAACAGAGGGAGTGTGACTGGGATAAGGCTCTGGGCCTTGTGAGGAAGAGCTCCTAAACTGTGGCCTTGTTTTTAAAGGGACTAGGAGAAACAGAAACTGTGTGCAGGTGCAGAAAGTTACCCTACTGATTACTCAGGCTGTCATGCCAGGCTGTCATGCTAGGCAGAAAGTTATCCTACTGATTACTCAGGCTGTCATGTTAAATCTCACTCAGGCCTTGGCTACACTGTCACTTTACAGCGCTGCAACTTTCGTGCTCAGGGGTGTGAAAAAACACCCCCCGAGCGCTGCAAGTTACAGCACTGTAAAGCCTCAGTGTAATCAGTGCTGCAGCGCTGGGAGCGCGGCTCCCAGCACTGCAAGCTACACCCGTAAGGGATGTGGTTTACGTGCAGCGCTGGGAGAGCTCTCTCCCAGCGCTAGCGCTCTGACCACACTCACACTTCGGCAGCGCTTTGAAATTTCAAGTGTAGCCATACCTTCAGTGTAGGTAAGAGGCAGAAAAGTCCAGTGAAGGGAAAGCAAGAGGCAAGGATAGAAAGTCCTAGTAACAAGAGAAGCCTTTGAAACAGCTTGCTCAGAAGAAAGCTAGGGGCAAGTTTCTGTTGATTTGTTTTGAAGTGCAGTCCTGCTTTCAAGACTGTTTAAGACACCGAGGAAGCTAAATAAAGACAAATACTGGAAAGCAGGTATGCTCCATAGTATTCTACTCTGTTTGTGCTGCTTTGTTATGGGGTATGAAATGTGTCGTACTAGCTACAAAGTGTTGCAGGGTGCTAACGGTGAGTGATACTAGTGAAAATGAAAATCTGTTCAGTCATTCTGGTACACTGCAATGAAAATAAAGGACACTACATCCCATAGCTAGGGGAATACAAGAGACCATGAATCATGTGGGTATCTGATAGTATCCACTCTTGCTCATTGTGCAGCTGAAATTGCACTTTGGGGTTGGGGTAGGAGGTTAAAGTAAAATGGAATTAAAATTATTCCACATTTCAACATTGTATTTCAAAGTTAAAAATGACTTAATGTTGAAAAGACACCATTTTGTGGTGACCTGAACAGGGCTCTTCAAAGTGGGAAGAAAATTGTTAAAACTGACCCAGGCTATTTTTTGAAAAAGCAGAGAGGCTCTGGCATCTGCACTAGATATTGAAATTACATCTCTAGTCTTACCAAACAAATACATGTAAACAGGAGTAACCTCCCCCCTCCCCAAGAAATATTTTCATAGAAATTACTAAAAGGATCTATCAGGAACAAGTTCAAAATAACTTTTATTTTTAAGCACTAATGCATTGGAAAGTTATCAGGATCTCTAAGTTTTTCATTTTTACTTTAACTTCAAAACTGGCATTTCAGATCTGGATTTTAATGTGAAAAAATAAACTTGAGAGATGCATTCATTAACTTAATCCTATTTAATAGCTTTTATGTACAACCTACAGTTTCTATGTCCAGTCAGAATGACTGCAAATCAGAAAGTGTTATTTTGACTTAAAATGGTAACACAATTGTGAGTACATACAGTTAACAGTTTACAGAAATTTAAAATAACTTAAATAAATTCCTTGTGGTAAACCACTTGGAATTGTGCAACCTACAGTTAATTTTAAGTGGTGCTTCATGGTTTTAGAATGATGTCACATACATTGTGGAAACATGGGACACAAATATACTTTGTAAAGGAGTGGCCTTCAAAATTACAAAAGCTAAATGCTTTAATACAATGACCTGGGAGAAAAGACCTAATTTGAGAGAGAGAGAGAGAGAGACTGTGTGTGTGTGAGCTTTTCTCATTAGTACAGAACTGTACTACAGTTCATTTGCTTAAGGCTCACATACAGTAAATGTAATTCTTGGTTTTAATTTATGTGTTAGCTTTCAAACATTTAAAACTATTATATTAATGCAGGTGATCATATCTGGATAGATTATGATGTTGCTATGTACAGGCTTGCACTGTAAGTTGTTGAGATCCAATTATGTAAGTGCTTGTGTGCTATAAATAGCTCATTAGTCTGAGAAGTTGATTCACCACACAGGCACTCTGCCTGTTTTTGTGCGTTCTGTAGTAAAAGTCTAGAGGATGGGTTTGTGTGAGTGTATTTGGGACAGATTAGCACTTGCTACATTTTGTGCCACTTGGAACAAAGGCCCTGATCCTGCAAATACTTAATGCATTTTGCTTACCTTTTGATTAGGTGAGTACTGCACAAATGTTTGCAGGATCGCAGACTAGGTATCTCCTTTTTTCACTCTGGTCTCTCTACCTTCTACCATGTCAACGTGTATACACCAAGTGACATCCCAACCCCAGTGCTCCAGCCTGTGCCCCTTTCTCATTCGAGTCATTTCTGAAAGCACACTGCTTCTGTGAGCCTCTCACATGGTAACTCCCATCATCATCAAATACTGCCTTTCCATTCTTGCAACAGATAAGAGAGAACACAAGGCTACTTGCATGCAGAAAGTTAATGTAATCAAGGCCTAAATTACATTTTCTGTTGGTGCATTCTGTCTTACCTGTGCCAATCTTTTAGGCTTTGTCCACACTAGAAGATTTTGTCTCTGTTTAGAAGGTGTGTAGTATGGATGAAGCCGTAGTGTAGGCAGGATGCAGGCCTTTTTAATTCTTTATTACTTAGTCTGCTTCTAATTGCAATGTAAAGCATTCCAGATTTCTCACTGATGTGTCCCCTAATGTACAAGAAGCTGAAATATCATTAAATTCTAGGGCATCAGTGGATTGATGGCTTTTCTCCCCCTCTGCTTTACAAAACAAATACCAGAATATGTTTTATTAAATGCAAATCAAATTTAATGCATAATACTAAGAAAGCCAAAAAGATAAATTGTTTTATGATACATTGTTGCTTTCCCCTGACTTATATGTATATTATACCCAGGTGCCTCTTAATTAAAAAAATGTCTTTGAGCTAAAACTTTTCCTAGCAGAATCAGACATCTGAAACCAGAGACGAGCACTGGAGCCCAGAGCTTCTCTAGTGTAGTTAACTGTGGAATGTTAGTGTTTTAGTATTACATTTTGCTTTTTACAAATGGACTCCAGATAGGAACTCTCTTTCCTGTGGCTTTGTTTTTAGCAATGCAGTTTAGAAAGAATCCTATGAAACCTGCCTGTGCTAATCATCTCTCAAACACCTGAATGGATTGAAAATGTGACAGTTTCACCTCTCTGTGTATAAACAAAAAAGTTCATATTTGGTTGTGTTCTGCTAAGGTCAAGAAGAGGGAAAAATTGTGCTCTCATGGGTGACATGACACCTGTACCCTCTGTCCTAATTTAACATTCTCAAACTGCCTGAGGTAATGCACATGCTAATATCCTCACACCTCAACCCTCCATTTAACTTGTCTACCTTTCAGGAGTTAGAACCTTCCTTTTTTTCCCATCAAGGTCCCTGCCTAGAACAGTAAAAATTTATTTCTGGCTGTAACACGCTGGCATTTAAACCAGAAAGGCTAAAGCACAAAAAGTGTTACACCTAGCAAGGGACATAAAGGCAATAAGAAGAGGTTCTTTAAACCATAAGGAACAAAAGAAAGATGAAGGAAAGCATAGGCCCTCTACTAAGTGAGGAAGGAGAGCTAATAACTGATGATATCAAGAAAGTTGAGGGGTTTAAAGCCTATTTTGCATCAGTCTTCACTAAAATGCTTAATGGTGACCAGATACTCACAATATTAACGAGGGGGAAGGAATGCAAGCCAAAATAGGGAAAGAAGAGGTTAGTGTATTTTGATAAGTTAGGTGTATTCAAGTCAGCAAGCTCTGATGAAAGTCATCCTAGGGTACTTAAAGAACTAGCTGAAGCGATCTCAGAAATGTTAGCACTTATCTTTGAGAACTCATGGAGGAGTGGTGAGGTCACAGAGGACTGGAGAAGGGCAAGCGTAGCATCTGTCTTTAAAAAAAGGAACAAAGAGGCCCCAGGGAATTACAGACCAGTGAGCCCTACTTTGATACCTAGAAAGATACTAGAACAAATTATTGCTTACAGACTTACTGTACACTGGGAGGATAATAGGTTTAAAAGGAACAGCCAGCATGGATTTTTCAAGAACAAATCGGGCCAAACCAACCTAATTTCCTCCTTTGACAGAGTTACTGACCTACTGGATAGGGGGAAGCAGCAGATGGAATGGATCTTGAAATTCCACAGCATGTACTTAGGCAGCCCAGCTATCCCTGGCCCATATCTGCTTGTTCAGAGTGCAGAAGAAAGGGGAATTGAAGACATACTCCAAATGAGGAGCCTCAATTATCAGTTATCAAGTGACATGATTACTAGGTGCCCAACTGATTCTCAGAGGTGTTCTCTCTGCTTGGGCACCCAAACTCACTCATCTTTGATAGGTTAGGTCTAAATTCTCCTAGTTCCTTGGCTCTGTAGTCCCTCTGCCTCCAGACTCTGCACAGCAACAGTGGGCCTCTGCTACAGGCATGGTGACTACCACCTACCTTTCTGATCACACATGCTTCTATAGTAGCTGAAATGATCCCATGAGCTTATTTCTTCCTGTTTCCCCAAAACATGTCCTGACTCTTGACAGATCATTTGATCTCTGAGCAGACTGAGCCTCAGAATCAGCACCTGCCCAGCCAGCCATGTCCTGTCTTATTGGAAAATGACAGAAATAATGCTCCTGACTGGCTAGTGGCAACAGCTGACACTTAATGTGATTTAATGGAATCTTGTTCAGCAAGCTATTGGGGAATCTTATCCACACGCCTAGTGAGATTGCAGCACCACATTGTGTGCAGAAAACAGGGCCTTCAATGACTATTAATTTTGTATGTTGTTAATCTGAAAGGGTGGGGAAAGCCCCAGTCATTCACTGAGCTGTAAGCAACATTCATTTATGTACATGTTAATTTAGAAGTAATTGTTTCTAGGGAGGTGCTGTAGAGACAGGGAAACCCTGAGGAGCTAGATTTTGGCTTGAGGGCTGATGTTTCAACTGCAGCAAGGAGTAGCCTTGGGAGGTTCTGTGCCTCAGAGACCTCACATTGAGGCAATTCCTCCTTGCTCCTGAAAGGTTGGTAGCTTACTGCTAGCCTGAACCAGAAGTTAATTAAATGTTCCCTCATGTACTGAGTTGGAAGTGGGGGGAGCAAAGGCTCCACCCATTTCCCTCTCCTCCTGGACCACTCGTGCCAGCAAAGGAGTCAACAAATGAATAGCCCTGATTGCTCTTATGTGCCTGGACCTAAGATCTGGGTTAGTCCCTATGCAGGTAAGGACAGTTCTGACTCTTCTTTACTCTCTCGCACAGACATGGAGTCAGAATCTAGCCCTAAGAAGCCCATAGTCCCTGAGTCAAGGTTGGGTAAGCACCTGACCCAGACTAACCCTTTTTGAATACTGTCTGAAGCATCTCCAATTGCTTTCCGCTTGATTCTTCATGTTAAGAAGCTATTAAAAGTCACAGTAAATGTATGAACCTACTAAAATTTCCCTGATGATGGCATCCTAGAAATCACATTCACAGCTCACTTCCCTCTGGAATGAATGTGGTGGCTGGTTTTCAAAGCTCAGCTATTATGCAGTAGTTTGTAATGTTCTGATAGGCACATGCTTCCTAGCAGTTCACTGCCTTGTGTACAAACAATTTCGGATAAATTGCTGCTTTCATTAATATTTTGAATCACTTTCTCAGGCAAATATATTATTGTTGTAGTCCGAAAAATAAGCTAGATATATGCAGTAGCAGAGCTCCCCATGGGGCCCAAAATAAAATTGTAAGAATTTGTGTGACTTAAGGTATCACTCTCATACCCTTTGATATAGTAGTAATGTAGTGTTGGAAAGTTAATTCTCTTAAAAACTGACTCTTCTGCTCCTAAGAAAAATTATGTATAACCACTGGCCTTAGCAGATCTGGAGTTATAAATAACCACGTGCCCATGCTTATTAGCAAAAAGGTCCACTACTAACTACTCCAGTAGTAGGTGTTATGGCAGGCAACAGGAAAATACATAAGGCAATGAGATGAAAAAATTGGAGAAATACATTTTTAAACTAAAGCTCTTGTCAAGCATTTAACAGGTGAGTTTTCCTTTTGTTCCTGTGTACTTCAGTACTTGAATAATAAACTTTGTGAAGTTAGTAATGTTACTGTATGAAAGCGTTTTGTTTTTTTTTAAATCTCAAACCCAGTTGTGTGTGTCCTGTTGTTGTACTGATCATTACCTATAATTGACCCTTTTTCATGGAACTCTTTATGCTGTAAAATGCTTTTAAACAGACCAACTTCCTGAAGTCCATTAAAAATTAAATTACAAACTGAAGTGAAATATTTGTGAAAAATTAATTGTGAAATTAAAAGTTTATTGCCTTTCAGTGCAGAAGAGGGGTCACATTGCTTGGGGTTCCTCATAAATAAATAGCTAGTGGTTGGAGTAGAGATACTGAAGAATAGTTTTCTACTGGTGGAGTGCACATGGAGATGGGCGTTCATGTTTTGTCAGTAATATAATATAGACCTTTACAGGATAAAAAAGAAATAGCCAGTTTCCTCTTAAGGGGTGTGTGAAAAGAATAATTTGGTCTCCAAAGCTGTCACAGCAATCAGAGTTTCCTTATGATCAAATCATAAAGCTTTGTGGACGAAAATGGCACTAGAAAGCAACCAAAGTATTCTGGCATGTGGAAAACTCACTGACATTTGTGTCTGTGACAAAGTGGGGGATTTTCTTGTGTTTTCCTTGGTTTTCCAGTGGTTTGCATGCAGAGAGAGTGGGACTCAGTGTCCCTGGGTGTTACTGGTTTAACGAGGTGATGGGAGAGGGAGTTTGTTGTTACAGAGGACCGGAGAGGGAACTTGGGACCTGAAGGATGGATACCCCAGCAACTGGGGACCTGACGACCCGAGGACCCAGCTCAGGAGTTGCAGTGGGCTGTAAAAAGAGGAACCCATGACGTAACCAGCCAGTTTTAGCCAGAGGTGGGCTGAGAGGAGAGGAGGCCCAGGCGTCCCAGTTTACGACCCTGTTTACCTGGAGAGAAGACAGTAGACAGAGGGAGCTTAAGGCTGGGGATATCGGAGGCCCAGCTGGGAAGCAGAGGGGCTCTGGGCTGGAGAGGGGGAGCAGGCAGAGCCCACCTGGATGCAGCGGAGACTTGGATGTGCTGTGCTGAGAGAGGCCAGGCCTGAGGGCCCTGAGTTTCCTGTGCTGTGTTCAGTGCTCAATAAACTCTCTTGTTTTACGCTGGCTGAGAGTCACTCCAGTCTAGAGAACAGGGCTGCATCAACTCCTTTGAGGGAGGGGTAGAGGCCCTGGGGGTCCAGAGCAAGCAGACTCCCTGAGGGGGCCCATGGCGAGAGACAGACATGCTAAGGCTCAGAAAAGTGCAGCTCCAGGAGGTGGAGGGGCTCAACCTCGAGAGAGAGTGGACCCCTGGGAAAAGGGCTGTCTCACTGAAAGGGGCACTTCCCCACGGACTGCAGAGGGCCATGTGTGGGCTCTATCTGTGAGTCTGTGACAGTGTCATAATCTAGCGCTTCTTCCTGAGCAAATAAACACAAACGTGCATGTTAAACTGAATAATATCTAAACATTATGGATCAATTGAATACCAGTGTAATTCAATTTTGTTATAGCAGGGAGGTATATGGACTGATCTGTCCAATTTTGTCATAGTTACTCAAGTATGGAGAGTTTTAGAGCACTCCTTCTGTTTGGCATATGCAGTCTGAACTTCTAAGAATGTGTTATTCATCACTTTAATCAGTGATCTGGTTGGGATGGACTCTGGGATTTTATTTTCTCATCCCATATTTACATTTCTTTCTCCACAGGAGAAGAATAATCCTGTAGGTTGAGATTTTCGAAGCCAGCTAGTGGATTTATTGAAATTTTATAGGAATGGTGTGACTAATTCCCTTGGTCAGAGTTGAAAATCTCCACTCTAATGCCTATTCCAAGTGAAACTTCATTTCCCACAATAGGAATTCCTTCCAGCCAACCCCACTGTTGTTAAGGAGCAGTGATGATGCCTTTGAAAGGAGAATGGTCCAGTTCTCCTTGGTTAGAGAGAGGTATTTGAGAGGTGAGGGATAAAGTGTAAAGAATGTGGAAGATCCTCCTGGCGGTGAGAAAGAAGACAGGAAGAGCTAACCCTTCCTGCAGGTTATATTCTCTAGTGATGTCTATCTGCGGCTCATAATCCACCCCCCAGTTGCGAAGAAGGGCTGCAGAACCCATTAGTGTCTCAGGGTAGGATATAAAAGAATAATACCCACCCTGTCTCCTCTCCTTGTTGAGCCATGCTTGTGGGAGCTGGAGTAGTTAGCATTTCAGGACTTTCCTATCTGCTGATAAACCATGTATGGTACCTGTTTTGTAACTAGTCCTGTCCTGTCCTTGACCTAGGAAACAGGCTTTTCTGCTCTGTAATCTAAGTACAGTACTGTGTTCAAAGAATTGTGCTATCGTTTTGACTCCAGTAACATGCAGCACATGGAATCACAGCAGTTTTTTCTGATAATTTGCTTTCTAGTTTTAAACACTAAGCATCTTTGTCTGTATTTCTGTTACTCCTGCGAATTTGTTGGATTGTCCATTGAAGAAAGGAAACATTTGGAAACTATGATTTTTCTGCCTGTTTCTCATTATTCCCACCATAAGACAGAAATCCTTTTTTGACCGTAAATAAAATGTCAAGTAGCTGTAGGGTGCAGTACAAAGAACAAAATAAAATTTGTTCCATTTTAGACTTGTTCTACCCCTCTGATACAGAATATGAGGTTAGGCTGAAGTTACTGCAGGCAGTGTAATAACCTTGCCAATAATCTTTGTCATATAAATTAAAAAGTTATGCATTTTTAATTGATGTATTTAAATGAAGGTAAGTAAAACAAGATGATGATTTAAAATACAAGAGCTCAGTATCCTGAACTAGGGAGAAAAGGGCCCTTTTATTTGTGTTTCATGCATTTCCTCAGTTTGTGACATAAATATTTGAAATGTTTTTGCATTGAATTAAAAAAAAATCAAATGGTACTCAGTGTTTCTTCCTTCGACAAAAATGAAATCTCTTAGGCAGCATAATAAAACATACATTATTTGCCCAGAGCTGTTCAAATCTCAGGTAAATAAACATATGCATTTTAGACAGTTGTTTTCCCCCCCAGAAGCTGTTCAGACGTCTCAAGTAAATATTTAAAATCTCTGGATTATTGTTTAGCTAGACTTTATCTGCTTAGAGGACTTTTATTAATTTAAACCCATTTATTGTAACAATTTGATCCATACTGTTGATTAACATAACATTGTATTGCTACTAAAGAAAATATGAGAGAAGCAGATATTTATATGTCCATTCTTGTCCATTCTAATTGATTTCTTTTAATTGCTCATATTGTGTCTTAGGACCAGTAAGGTTTCAAGGTATAAGAACACAGCAGTTGCACAAAACAAGTGTTAAACGTGTTTTTGTTTCTTTAAAATTATTGAATGGATTTTTATGTAGTTGGGAATTATGCCTAAAAGAAAAACGATTCTTATGCAGACATTCAGGCCAGAGTGAAATGAAACCCCATAAAGCAGGGGTTAATGGTTGAGGTTATGTGGCATACTTAGATGCTAGGGCTGCCTATGTGTTTTCCCAGTAGCTTGTATCAAAGTTCATTGATATTACTGTGTTCAGACTCGGCTCCCTGTTATTTTTCACAGTAAGCTTTTATTGACAGATAAGTGTGCTATATTTAATTTAGCAGCATTCAACCTCCTTAAAAATAGCACAAATATTGAGAAGTCATTGCTAAAAGTACTCAATCAATTTCAATGTAATTAAAAGGTATCAGATCAAAGCATAATTTGGTAAAGCACAATAATAACCACAGGTATGTAGATCAATGTGTAATGGTAAGGATTTCGGCTCTGGGCCTCACTGAAGGGCAGTGGGATAAAGAAGATAGAATCACATGTCACAGGACAATACCTGGTTTGCCATCTCTTTGGATAACCCAGTCTACTGGTTTTAAAGGATAGTCCTGAACCCCACAGGAATCCAGCTGTACTCTCGTCTGCCTGCTTTTTATTTTGTCTGCATGTCTTTTCTAGCAGGAAAATCTCTCCATGCACGAGGCGCAGATACACCTTGCCCTGTCACATGCATCATCTGCATTTTAGAATCTTAAATTAGTCATTAAAAAAGTCTCTCCATCCCAATACTCCAGCATACAGGGCAAACCTGTGGATCTTGGATGCTTTAGGGAGATTAATATCTTCCATTCAACGTTGTTTGTTTGTTTTAAACTCAGGGGCACAGAGCTGAGATTGGGAGAAGAGGGAGTTTGAAATAAATAGAGGTTTATTGTACACAGAACTTGTGAGCCGTAACTATAATGTGCCATAACTTTATGGATTCACCCTTTGTGCTCAAGTGACCACAATCTCTTCTGAAGGCTGGGGTGAGTTTTTGTATAAACTAAAACCGTGCGTAGTCACTTTAATTTTTTTTCCCTAACAGAAAACCTGTAAAGGTTCTTGGTAGGTTTGCATGTTTTTTAGCCTTCTTTTTTATTTTGAGTTTTTCCACAGAGCATAACAGAAATAGTATGAGTAAAAAATACCTCTGAATAATCAGCTTTCTAGTAAGTAAGGTAGTCCCTTTGTTGTTCATAGATGTGTGTTAGTGAATAATCTTGAGCTTTTTTTTCCCCACAAATGACACCATCTGCAACTCTGACAGTTTATTCATCAACAAAAACAATTTGGAGTTCAGTTTTTTTCTCTCTTTTGAAAAAAACCTAGCAGTGACTGTCCAGGGTGTTTGGTGTTTTATTCTTTTTATTGTGGCAGCCTCACATTTCTTAAAGATAACCTAAACTACACAGATACAAGTCTGGAATTATCTAGCTGGCTAACAGAAGTCATCAGGGGCTTGCAAGATCCTCCTCCATTCTATAAACTGCCTATGTCACAAAGCGTTACAACTGCTGATAAAGTTTTGCTTAGGAGCTATTTTTATTAGCGTCTTGGGGACAGCTCCTCAGCTGGTGTCAAGCAGCATAGCTTCATTAAATTGTGCTGATTGACACCAGCTGAGGATCAAATCATGGGTCTTTTCAGTTGCCAGAATAGAAAAGATTTAGCTCAAAGGCAGAAATCACAAATCATACACAAACCGTTCCTTGGCTCCTAGAATGTTTTTCTTGGTGGCGCCTAGGCTGCTAATCTGTTTTGACACATTTTAAAACTCCTCTTTGGAGAATCAAGCAGTTGCTTAAAACAAAAAGCAGGATCTGAAATGTGTTTTTTTGAATGAAATAAGAATTTTGTCTGATTTATATTTGAGCTGTAAAAAAATGATTCTACCGGAATCCTCTGCATTCTTCTACAGCATGTCACTGTCAAGAAGGTCATCCTGTCCCTTCAATCCATCTCACAGTATCTATGTTTACATAGCACTGCAGACAGGGTCATAAACTAGAGTGGAATATTTAATAAGGCACCATTTTAAAATTGACTTTTCATATCCTACTTTTATTGATTCCCAATTTTACCAACTCAAATTTCACTGGTATTTAGGAGCTGTACTTGCAGCACAAATTAGGGAATAGGCTTTTTTATTTTCCTGCAAACAACATTGTCATTATAACTACTCTGCCTATAATAAAGCAAACGGTAATATGGTGTATTAGATGTTTAACAAGTGAAAAGATTCATCCTTGTTGCTATTGTACTCAGTGTCACCATAAACGGTAATCATTCTGTTATGAAAGTGACACCTAGAGAATGGAGAGTCTGCGTTTAATTTATACTTGCCCAGTCAGCATCTGTGCAAAACTGCTATCTTTTTAATTAAAACAAAAAATTAAAGTGAAATCCTTCTGTTACTGGTTCAACTATCCTTATGGCCAGTACACACAGGGGCAAAGCAACCTTCCTTAATATCACACACTCAGATGCTTCCAGCCTTATGTTGGAGGTACCTGCTCAAGAGGGTGAAAGAATAATTTAGTCCTATGTGTCTTCCCTGGGATTGTCCACAAGGGGGCCAATACCCATTATTTATTGTTGTGGACACTTGCTCACTAGGAACTGGACTGGGTTCCTTCCAATTCATTTCATATCAGACACCCAACTGCCAGCAATTTGCAACCATTACCAGTCAGGGTGGGATTTTAACCAGTAATCTGGAGGCAAAGGGATATTCCTCTCCTTTCCAGTTTCTTTTGGTTGCATCTTTCTTGTTTACTTGGATGGCTGAATTCATGGTTGTAAAAGACAAGGTATGAGTCAGATCTCTGATGAAGAGGGTGACCAGATGTCCCGATTATACAGGCACAGTCCCAATATTCAGGGCTTTGTCTTATACAGGCGCCCATTACGCTCCACCCTCTGTCCCAATTTTTCACAACTATCTGGTCACCCTACTGATGAAAAATGTTAGATCACAAAGCACCTCAAACGGAAGTGAAGGAACAGAAAGGGACACCGTGTCAAGTCAAGCACAAGGGTTTATTATGCACAGAGCTAGCGGAGTGTCGCTTTGCTTATTAGGCTCAGTGAGACGCTGCTAAGCAATTGATTACAATAGATTATATAGGGTGCTCATGGGTGGAGAGAAGCAAGGGGGTGGGAGTTCCCACTCCCCTGGATAGGTTCTAGAAGCAAAACAAGATTAGCACAATAAACCAATAGTCTAAAAGATTACATAATGACTCCACCCATAGCTCAGGTCAACATGTTGCTAATACACAGGTGTTTTCCCTCAAACCTTTCCTATTGCAATGTGTAGGTTAAATCCTGATTTTGAGTCCATAGGGTCCATAGGGATCAGGAAGCTCTTCCGGTTGGCCAGCTGGTACATTCCTGGGGGTTTAAAGCAAAAGACAATGAAAAGTACACAACAATAGCGATTGTTTCGGGGTTTGCAGTTGTATTTCTGAGAAATAGAAGTGGCATCTGTGAAAGAGAGGATACATCTGTGAAAGGGATGATGTCCTAACTGATACTAACATATCTAGTGAGGTAAATAGAAAGTTGCATAAACAGTGCCAAATTAAGTGTAAAGATTTAACAAGAAAAGCTAAAAAGGAGTTTGAAGAACCGCTAGCCAAAAACTCAAAAGGTAATAAAATGTTTAAGTACGTCGGAAGCAGGAAGCCTGCTAAACACCAGTGGGGCCCCTGGATGATAGAGATACAAAGGATGATGAAGTCATTGTGGAGAAACTAAATGAATTCTTTGCTTCATTCTTCACGGCTGAGGATGTCTGGGAGATTCTCAAACCTGAGCTGGCTTTTGTAGGTGACAAATCTGAGGAATTGACTGGAAGATAGCTAATGTAACGCCAATATTTAAAAATGACTCTAGAGGTGATCCCGGCAATTACAGACCGGTAAGTCTAACGTCAGTACCGGGCAAATTAGTTGAAACAATTGTAAAGAATAAAATTGTCAGACACAGAAGAACATAAATTGTTGGGCAAAAGTCAACATGGTTTCTGTAAAGGGAAATTGTGTCTTACTAATCTATTGGAGTTCTTTGAAGGGGTCAGCAAACATGAGAACAAGGGGGATCCAGTGGACATAGTGTACTTAGATTTCCAGAAAGCCTTTGACAAGGTCACTCACCAAAGGCTCTTACGTAAATTAAGCTGTCATGGGATAAGAGGGAAGATCCTTTTATGGATTGAGAACTGGTTAAAAGACAGGGAACAAAGGGTAAATTTTCAGAATGGAGAGGGGTGACTAGTGGTGTTCCCCAAGGGTCAGTCCTAGGACCAATCCTATTCAACTTATTCATAAATGATCTGGAGAACGGGGTAAAAAGTGAGGTGGCAAAGTTTGTAGATGATACTAAACTGCTCAAGATAGTTAAGACCAAAGCAGACTGTGAAGAACTTCACTTAGCTTTGTGAGATCTTTTTGATTAGGCAACAAAACAGCAAATGAAATTTAATGTGGATAAATGTCAAGTAATGCACATTGGGAAAAATAACCCCAACTATACATGCAATGTGATGGGGGCTAAGTTAGCTTCAACTAATCAGGAAAAAGATCTTGGAGTCACCTTGGATAGTTCTCTGAAGATGTCCACGTAGTGTGCAGCGACAGCCAAAAAAGCGAACAGGATGTTAGGAATCATTAAAAAGGAGATAGAAAATAAGACTGAGAATATCTTATTGCCTTTCTGTAAATCCGTGGTATGCCCACATCTTGAATACTGCATACAGATTTGGTCTCCTCATCTCAAAAAAAGATATCCTGGCATTAGAAAAGGTTCAGAGAAGCGCAACTAAAATGATTAGGGGTTTGGAACGGGTCCCATATAAGGAGAGATTAAAGAGTCTAGGATTTTTCAGCTTGGAAAAGAGGAGACTAAGGGAGGATATGATAGAGGTATATAAAATTATGAGTGATGTGGAGAAAGTGAATAAGGAAAAGTGATTTACTTTTCCTCATAATATAAGAACTAGGGGCCACCAAATGAAATTAATAAGCAGCAGGTTTAAAACAAATAAAAGGAGGTTCTTCTTCACACAGTGCACAGTTAACTTGTGGAACTCCTTGCCTGAGGAGGTTGTGAAGGCTAAGACTATAACAGTGTTTAAAAGAGAGCTGGATAAATTCATGGAGGTTAAGTCCATTAATGGCTATTAGCCAAGAAGGATAAGGAATGGTGTCCCTAGCCTCTGTTTGTCAGAGGGTTGAGATGGATGGCAGGAGAGAGATCATTTGATGATTACCTATTCTGTTCACTCCCTCTGGTGCACCTGACATTGACTACTGTCAGTAGACAGGATACTGGGCTGGATGGACCTTTGGTCTGACCCGGTACAGCCATTTCTTACCTTCTTACCACATGTTAGGCCTCTCCCTGAACCAGAGGGTTGGCATTTGTGTAGTGTGTCTGTATCTCCGTCCTGCACCAGGGAGTAGACTTTGAGGCTCCTCTCAGTGCATTGTGTGCCTGTAACTCACGCTAAGCACACCCAGTTACTGCTCACCATCTGGAGTTATGCTGACTCTGCTTATCTAGTTGAAACAAAGCAAGGTTGTCTCCTGTTCACCCAGCTTTTCTTTAGCCATATATTGTCCATTGTTAGCTAGGCCTCATGCTGCAGACCAAGCTGTGGAAATTGGGCCTCTGTGAAAAATTCTTAACAGAGATTGTGGTCAAGATCTTACATACATATTATTAGGATTTTGGCCCTTTATGAAGCTGTGAAAATGCACCTACAGTTGCGGTACTAATTGATCCTGTGTGGCACTGCCCTGGTAAACACTTCTGTCCCCTTAATTATTTTGTTTTAGGTAAACTAGGGGAGATTTTCAAGGGTACAAAGAGCAGTTAAGCATTCAGCTTTCATTGAAAGTCATGTATATACACAGCCTGTCAACTTCCTTTTGGAAGAATCACCAGCTGAACAGAGCCATGTTGAAGACCTGTGGCCCTCTAAGCTCAGTGTTCTCCCAGGATGGCTCTTCTAGGGCAATCGGGAGTGGCGCTCTTCTAAAGTTACATTGATTCCATAGAACATAGGGGATGAGGATATATGTAGTCCTGCTAATGGGACACTAATGCAGTCTTAAAAAGAGATCTTTTCCTGCCAGTCTGATGCAGTCAATTCCACCTCCTCTTCAGTTGACTCAACTTCAGTTCACTTTCAGCAGAAGCTGAATGCCTGATCCCAGAATCCCTTTCAAAGGCCCAGCCATATATGTTCTGTTTTGCTGTGACAATGATACAGTATCCTACCTTTTGGCTGTGGCCTGAGAAGCATTTGGGATAAGCACAGAATACAAGGTTGATTGTTTACAAGTATTGGTTGGGTGCCTTTTTGTGCTTTTTGTTTGTTTTTTTTTTGCATCTCTTGTTGGTTCAGCTCATTTGTTCTTGGCAAATGATTGTTTGCAAAGCCCTCTCTGTGGTATCTGTTTGTACCTTACATTGCTTGGATTAGAAGCAAATAACATTACCCAAATAAAGGAGTCCTGCTGTGGTGTGGTGTCTGGCACATTGACTAACTGAGCTGTGATTCTTCTCTACAGGGTTTTATCTGGTGATCTCTATTTTATACCCCTTAGATCCATATTCTGCTCCGATTGGTCTCTAGTTGCTGCCTGCATCCTAGACTTGTTTTCAAACCTCTGCGTGGCGATGGTCTGCTTGTCCAACAAAGCTAATGCTTCAGCCGGTAGTTGCTGTACTTGGTTCTGTGCTACACAAAGGGCTTGTTGCACTTTATTTGTACTTGGACTCTTAAGCTTCATAGTCTCTTTACTTGGCAAGATAAAATGCTTTTTATCTATTATATTATTATTCACTTGGATTTTTTAAATACAACTCTAGGCACCTATTCAGTGCTCTGGGTAAATGTCACATAATCGGCTCATAAATATGTCCACCTCTACCCACTGCCATCTCAACAGCCTTGGAGAAGACATGGGTGGCAAAGGTGGGTTTTGTAGAATTCCTTGCCATTTGTTTTATTGGGGTGTTCCCCAGACTTGGATCATCTCTGTGATAAACTAAGAGCTTGCTCTTGCGCAGGTTCTGGTATGTACGGCACTTGCTGGTGAGCTCAACTCTGCAAAGAGACACCCCGTGTTCCAGGACATAGTGCAGGATCTGGGTACTACCTGGGTGGTTGTTCTTACTGGGGTACACAGGTATACTCCTGTCTTCCGGTACTGTGTGGTAGGTCCATTTAAAAGTGCTCAGTGCACACTTGTCCAGGGAGTGTGGTTATCCTGCTTCTGCTAAGCACAATACCTGGCTGCCGGCAAAACCAAGCTCCTTCTGCCCACTCTTCTGAAACAGTTTGTCTAGCTCCAACTGGCATTTGATACGAATTTATGAGCCCACCTTTAGCTCCCATGAGGATGTACAGTAGGTCTGCCTCTAAAAGCTCCTCTGTGGCACAGGTACAAAAGAGCATTGATGAGGAACAGGTATGAAATGAGAGAGGCTGGAGAATTCAGAGACAAGGGCAATGTGACTCAAACAAAAGCTTCCACATTAAAATTTCTTTTTCATGACAAAGTTAAAGTCAATTAAACTTTCTGAAGATAGTGTTTTTAAAAACTTTTTAATGGAGGCTTATAAAGTGCCTATTCAGAGCTTTTCAGCTACTTAGGCCTATTGGGTAAAGACCTGCTTATACAGTTTGACTTTTAACATGTATGTACCTTAAATAATTTGCACCAAAAAAACCAAACCAAAGCAAAAAATTACCCAAGAGAGTCTAACAGTCTGTCATGCAAGTAGAATTTAAATTAATTTCATGTTAGGAACACTTTAAAATGTATCCTGTTTTGTAAAGGGAGGTATACTGTCACAGGGCCGGGTGGTAACTGTTCCCTTTTCTACAGTTCTGGTGTGACTTGCCAGAATGCTTCTCACACCTCAGTACAGGAAGGATTTAAACCAACTGGAGGAAGTTCAGGGAATAGCAAAAAGATACTGAAGAAAGAGCTAAATAGTGCTTTGCATGGCTTGCCTAAGCTATGCTTGGGGTGAGAGATGGGGAGTAACAGTTTAAGTATTTAAGAGGTGTAAACACTAAAATGGGAAATGAATTTTTGTTGGTCTTAGTATTAACTGTTTTATACAGAAATGCTTAAAATTGTTACACTCAGACAGAACCAAGTTGGTAATCCAGCTGTGTGTAACACCAAGTTTACATTGTTCCTGACCTTCTATAGATGCAGTTAAATGGCAGGTGATGTTGATAAACGCTTGGCCACTGCATTTGGATCCATCCCACTTTTTCCATTATCATTTAGGCATTGACAGTGGGTTCTGCTCTGTAAATAAAGCTGTGGTTCCTGTTCACTATCTAAATTGTGGTTTATAACCTGTATATTTCATGAAACTAGCCCTCTGGTTCACCATGGACTGCAGTCCTCTCTGGTCATTTCTTAGAGTGGGGAGATAGAATTGCAGTGCATTATCTGTGTCAGTGATTTCTTTCAAATTAATAGTTATCTGCAGAATTGAATAAATTCAGATCTATTTTGGGGTAATCTTAATTCATATTCTCAAAAATTATGAGTAGAAAAATAAGCACTGCTTTATCTTTGGGGTGTTTTTTCTTTTTGCTCAAGTATCCTTTAGATTGAATTTTTATATTTTCCAAGAAAGGATGCTAATAAAGATGATCAAATTAAGATATGAAATGCCAGGAACCCAGTTCAACTGAGAAAGGAGAGGAGTTACTGTAAGACTTTCCCATTTACCATTTTCCATAATATGAATGATGAACATTTTACATATATCTGAAGGGAAATGATGCCGCTGATGCACTATGGGTTTGATCTGCAATGATTTGATTTATGGGCATATTAAAAACTTATTACATTTAATTTTCTGACTTGTAGTTATTGTAATTAATTTAATTTTTGAATTTGTGTGCGTGTATATATAAAATATAATTTTTTTGCATTGGTTTTGTTTTCTCTTTTTCAAGCGAAGTTGTGATGAAATCAAAACCTGCTCCACTTGGGTGGATGTTTTTTTCCAGAAAGGTCTTTATAGGCACCAGTCGCAATTACACTTGTGAACAAAGCTTCTACATGTAATTTTTCCAGATGAAATTGGTGTCAGCCAGTCGCACTGCTAGATGAATTTCCCTTACTGACTGACCAGTGAAAAATTGCCAAGCCAATCAGTGACTGGCTTATTCACAAGAATACTGTATTTTGTTTCTAAATTATGCATGGCAGAGGCACAGAATGCATCCATTCTCTAAGCCAATAAAAATTCAGCATTTTAAAATAACATTCACAACTGCAACTTTCCTATACCAGCATTCATCACAAACAGTGACAGAGCATACATCATTAATCATTTGCTGTAATAGAAAAAAGTCATTGGAACAGAACATTGTTACAGGATGAATGTCTCCCAATTGCAAATAAATGCTTTGGTTTTCCTGCAATGTTTATATCTGAAAAATGCCCTGGCTTCAAAATGGCATTTACCTGGCATCAGGAGACCATTACCCTGAGACAATAGTCTATTCTGTTGACAATCTCTTTTTTAATTGCTCACCAGGAAGCTTGGAATGTGCAGTGCTCTCTATACAATCCTGCGGAGAAACGAGGGGCCTCCTGTGTGCAGCAGAGGTCAAAAGCCAGAAGTTTGGTTAGGAGATAAATAACTTTATTATTGTCCTTGTCATGCTGTAATTTCACCCAATACAACATGGTGGTCAACAATGGTAAAACATACATTTGAGCAAGTCGGAATGGTTCTGTTATTGCTTTACATGCTGTGGGTTTAGCAGGCAGTTTGCTCAGCAGTGTTTTGTACACAGCAGAAGTCCCAGTCCATGCACCAAGGAAACCTGCTCCAGAGCCCTGGTTGAGAACTACCCACCTACAGGTTGTTGATGTCACAATAAGAATAGGAAGGTCTATAGTTACTTGCTACACAGTGGGCACAACTTTATTGTATTTTTTTTCATATTGGGGAAAAATTCCAGATCTAAACACTACTACTTATACCTCATTTGTTTTTCAGAATTTTTCTTGAGACACTTGGCCATGATAGAAGTACAGGTGATTACAGACTTGCTCAGACTTGACCATGATGCTGCATATGTCACATCACAATCAATTTCATTGCAATGACTATGAACTCTGTTCTGCAGGTTCAGACAGAAGGCTAGCTCAGAGACAACCAATCTCCAATCACAAATAGCTCACCTAATAGTAGAGGGAGAACATAAACTGCCAGCCAAATGAACTTATCTGTGGCACTGCAATAGATAATGTGAGTGCTGCTTTACAAAGAAAATGTAATTGAATCTGATCATCTCTTACTGAATTTTCCTGGATATTTTACCTTAAAATAATTTAATTTTTACCAAGATACTTCTTACAGTTTGCAGTGGGAACATGGGGTTAATCAGCTAAACTGTGCTTTTTAGGTAAACATTGAATAATTGTGCTAGCGTTTGCCACTGAAAAAAATTCAGGCCCATTTTTAAAATAGCAAATGTTAAAATCAGCTCTTTATCTGGCTGTTTGTGAAGAAATCCTTATTCATTACTTTTCAGTAGTAAATTGCAGAATGAAAACATTAGATCAATGTGAGATCACAACATTTATTCAAGAACACGCTAGTTTCTCTCTCCTAAAGATCTTAAAATTAAGTGTGTACGAGTAACTAATCTTGGTTTGAAACTGCATATTCGTGTTTGTTTCACTCCAGAAGATTAGACATTTTATAGATGAAGTTACTTGTTTTGAGCTGACACAGCCATTTTTTCAAGGTTTTATGATTTGATAAGGTCTTGGTTTTGTTTGGCTTGTTGGTGTAGTATCTCCATTAGCTGTTTTGGCCTGAGAGGATAACCCTACTTACCTGAAAAATCATTTGAACATGGATGTAATCTAATTTCTGATTCTTTCCGTATTGTCTGTTGTCAAAGGGTGGAATTTACAGACGTTCCATCCCATGAGAAGTCAGTGGGACTTGTGCTCCTAAATCATGCTTTTGAAAATCCCACCCCAGCACTTTGGGGAGGGGACTCTCTCTCTGTTATGGCATCCAGCACAATCAGATTTTGATCCTGACTGTGGCCTTCAGACACCACCTATTATAATTAACATAATATTAATAAAAAAGTTTACTGAGGGCTCTCAAGGCAGAAGAGTGGCTTCCAGAGCTTGGGCTAATGAACAGGCCACTATCACAATGATCCAGACTAGCATTGCCCCTGGGGAACAAACACCAGTCTGCCTAATTCATGATACCATGAGTTATAAATACAGTGTGCTGTTAAGCAGGCTTTGGAGTTTCTCCTAAATAGTGTTACTAACCTGAAGCATAACAAAATGCTTTGCTACCAGTTTTATATCACTACAGAATGCTTTCATTCGGGTGGGGGAAAGGGGGCACCATGAAAATATTTACTGTCTTTAAGCTTGGGAGCTCCTAAGTGGAGGGGAGGGATAGCTCAGTGGCTTGAGCATTGGCCTGCTAAACCCAGGGTTGTGAGTTCAGCCCTCAAGGGACCCATTTAGGGATCAAGGTGGGGATCTGTCAGGGACAGTACTTGGTCCTGCTAGTGAAGGCAGGGGGCTGGATTCAATGACCTTTCAAGGTTCCTTCCAGTTCTATGACATAGGTATATCTCCATATGTAAGTGTTTGAATTTGGCCTTTTACAAGTTGAGATCTGTATGTTCTTTGACTCCTGTATTACTCACTTCCTTTGAAATGTGATGTGTACAAAACGGGAGTTTGCTAAGCTTCCACTGCCATTGGCCTCTGTTTGAAATTTAAACTTCTTTCTTAGCTGCTTTCTACTGCCTCTGCTTTAGTCTGAAGTATTCACAAGTAAAGATATGTGAGGAAATCTTACGCTATTATTTGAGAAAAAGGAATGTAAGAATGTAGGAAGTTAAAACATACTGAAGCAAAGTAAGTTGCTTTAAGCCTGTACTGTCTAATTAGAACATGTGCTATTTTAATTTTACGCTGTTGTATTCAGTTTTTAAAAATCTAAAAATAACACAAATGTAATGTGTGAACATAAGCACTTTACCAGAATGAAAGGCAGTGAAAGTGACCAATGGTCTTGTAGGTCCTGTCCAGCAGGTAAGTTGTTATAAGGAAAAAGTTATTGTGGATCTTCTTTCTAGAAGTTGGTTTGGTTGTTGCTGCCAGATGGTAGTTTATTAAAATTGAGTGTGGTGCTGGCCACATGAATTGGCAACAATCAAAATAAATTACTCTGGTATTGCTGTCTTGATGGTGATTGAACTAGAATCAGAACTTAAAGCAATGATGCATGTGTCCTGAAATAGACAAGGATTTGTACAGCATTCTCTCTGCACGGCTTCTCCTGGATTGTAAGCTCTTTGAAGAAGGTCCTGGTGTGTGGTGTGCGTGTGTGTACAGTGCCTAGCATAGTGGGGCTGTAGGCACTCTCACAATACAAATAATAAGGTTTAATTTGTCAAGCCAACAAAGCAAATACCACTGAGCAATTGTGGGTCTAATTTCCCAACCTCAGAAATTGCCCCGTGAACTTAACCAGACCTGTTCTATCCCTTCTCTCAAAATATTCCTCCATCCTGTTTGTCAACACAATGCTCCCATTGTAACTGTGCCTGGGATCTGTGAATGAAAGAAGTACAAAGAGATTAAATCTAACTTGTGTAAAGTACACAAGTGGCTACTTACTTAAAAAAATAAAAGTTGCAAAATCTCAGAAAAGTTTATGAAAAATATTTATTTGCAATGGATGGTAGAAATGGTTTGAGTTCCACTCAGTGTACAGTAGTGAATTGAAATATAGCATCACCTATGTATCATCAAAATAATAAAATATTATGAAACCAATAAGCTATGAGTTGCCCACTTGGCAGGTTAGAAGTAAAACCCTCCCTCCTTTACAAGGCCAAGTGACTCTTAATTCATCCCCTGAGATTTCATGTTAAAATGTGTTCACTGCCAGCTGACAAAAGAGTCAAGCCTAGATTTATTCCACTGGCACCTGCAGTAAAAAAATGACGGATGAAGAAAATGTATTTAATTATCATTCACTGCCACATCTCTGTCTGCTTCAGTCTCAGTGCTGCAGCTGTTGGCATACATTTTATTTTAAAGTCAATGTGCTTATCTGGAGAAGAGCCTGATCTCCCTGAGTAAATTGACTTGTGGGAGAAAGAAAATGGTGAACTCTTTTAAGAAGCAGCTGAACAAATGCAGATTTGTATTATGTTCGCTCGCCTTAATTGTCTAATCCATTTGACTTTGTAGCAACTTCCTGCTTTGTGAGCAAAACATTTACAAGAAATAAAATTTAACATGTCCCCTCTAAGCCCAAATAAATATACCGCTCATTCCTGTACAAACAGCTGAGGCTGTCTGTCTGATTTTGTCAACCTCAATTTGGGATACATTTCCTGGTGTGGAGTTGGGTTTTTCTGAGGGGTATGGCAGTTCTGTTGCTATTGGATATGATAGTGATCAATGATCCATAAAATGTCTTTGGGAGGCCAGCTCGCTTTCCTAGAGGTCAGCCTCCAAAGAGTGGCATTTTCTTCTTAGTTCTTTGCTTGCAAATATCTTTTAAATAAATTTCTCAAATCCTGGGAATGAAAAATATTCCTCCTTGGGGGCAGCCTTTTGTAGAATCCCGTAATCCCTGATTTTGCCGTTCTGAGACTGTCCCTGTAAAACTCTGCTTGAGTTGGATTGGTTTACAGTAGTTCAAAGTTATGCAATTTGTAACAAAAATACTTCCTATCAAAAATAGACAAAGCCTAATGATGATTCCCTTGAAGTTACCCTTATCAGAGTGGCCAGGTCCCATTGTACGCATTCATCTTACAAACACAATAGGATTATATTGCTTTGCAGAGGCTAATGTTGGGATTGAGGCAATAACTCACCTAGGAATTTTGGTTTTGGATAACTGGCAAGAGAATGTTCTTCTTCGAGTGATTGCTCACATCCATTCCAGTTAGGTGTGCGCGCCGTGCGTGCACGTTCGTCGGAAACTTTTTACCCTAGCAACTCCAGTGGGCTGGCAGGTCGCCCCCTGGAGTGGCGCCGCCGTGGCGCTCGATATATACCCCTGCCGGCCCACCCGCTCCTCAGTTCCTTCTTACTGCCGTGTCGGTCGTTGGAACTGTGGAGCGCGGCATAGCTGTCCTCCACGTCCCTAGCTCTCCTTGTTAACTATCGTTATTGTTATAGTTGTTAGTTAGATCGTTAAGTGTAGTTAGTTAAGTAATTTGGTGTAAAATAGTATTGTAGATAGTTGTTCGCCGGGGGCTGTAGCCCTTCCCGGCACCCGGCACCGGGCTCATGCCTGGTTCGCCGGGCTTTAAGCAGTGTGCGGCCTGTAAGAAGCCTATGCCTACCAGCGACCCCCACGACGCGCCAAGACCTCCTTAGGCGAGTAGCTCAGAATCTGAGCCTACAAGCCGAGGAGGTCTCTGAGATCGAGGACCCGATTGTCACCATCCTCTCGTCTGATGCTCCCACCAGGGTCGCCCTACCCTTCATTAGGACGATCCAGGCCAATGCCAATACAATCTGGCAGTCACCGGCCTCCATCCCCCCTACGGCGAGGGGCGTCGAGAGGAAGTACATGGCCCCCTCCAAAGGCTACGAGTACCTCCACGTCCACCCGACACCGTGTTCCCTGGTGGTGCAGTCGGTGAATGACAGGGAGCGTCATGGACAGGAAGCTCCAGCCCCCAAATCCAGGGAGGCCAGACGTATGGACCTCCTTGGACGCAAAGTCTACTCGGCTGGGGCCCTGCAGCTCAGGGTTTCGAACCAACAAGCCCTGCTCAGTAGATACGCGTTCAACTCGTGGGTGGCAGCGGACAAATTTAAAGAGCTGCTGCCACAAGACGCCCACCAAGAATTTGCGGCCATTCTAGACGAGGGCAAGAAGGTTGCACGAACATCGTTGCAAGCTTCTTTAGACGCTGCAGACTCGGCTGCCCGCACCCTCGCCTCGGGGGTAACGATGCGCCGTATCTCCTGGTTGCAGGTCTCTGGCCTTCCACCGGAGCTCCAACATACCATCCAGGACCTCCCGTTCGAAGGCCAGGGCCTGTTTTCGGAAAAGACAGACCCCAGACTTAAGAGTCTCAAGGACAATCGGGTCATTATGCGCTCCCTAGGGATGCACACGCCGGGAACGCAGCGCAGACCCTTCCGGCCACAGCAGCAGCAGCAGCGCAGGCCATACCCCCAGTTCCGCCAACGGCAGGACCTCAATAGGCGCCGTGGCAGGAATGGAAGGCGTAGGCATTCGGGGAACCAAGGGGGGCAGAATCAAAGCTCCTCTAAGCCCCCGCCTGGACCCAAGCCTTCGTTTTGAAGGTGCGCCCGAGGGCGCAGTAACAGTTTCCCCCACGGATCCTTCCCCCCCGTTTTCCAACCGCCTTTCGTTTTTCCTTCCGGCGTGGACCCAAATAACATTGGACCGCTGGGCCTTGCGTACGGTGCAGACGGGATACCGCCTGCAGTTTACATCGTTTCCTCCTTCCCGCCCCCCTTCCTCGTCCCTCTTCAGGGACCCCTCTCACGAGCAATTCCTTCGACAGGAGGTACAGACGCTCCTCAACAAAGGATCTATAGAGGCGGTTCCGGAAAACGAGAAAGGCAAGGGGTTTTATTCCCGCTACTTTCTGATCCCCAAGGCCAAGGGAGGCTTCAGGCCTATCCTCGACCTGCGAGAGCTCAACAAATACCTGGTGAAGTTGAAGTTCCGCATGGTATCCCTGGGGACCATTATCCCATCCCTGGATCCGGGAGACTGGTACGCCGCCCTCGACATGCAGGACGCTTATTTTCACATTGCCATTTGACCACACCACAGACGTTTCCTTCGTTTCGTGGTGGGCCCCCTTCACTACCAATTTGCAGTCCTCCCATCTGGCCTTTCTACGGCCCCGAGGGTATTTACAAAATGCATGGCAGTCGTTGTGGCACATCTTCGGCGCAGTCGTATCCACGTGTTCCCTTACCTAGACGATTGGTTAATTCGGGGCACGTCGGAACTGCAAGTTTGCAGCCACGTCCGCGTGATCACCGGCCTGTTTGCTACCTTGGGCCTCATGATCAACATGGACAAGTCCACCCTGATCCCCACGCAGAGGGTGGAGTTCATCGGGGCCGTCCTGGACGCCACCGTGGCCAGGGCTCTTCTGCCGTTACCGAGGTTCCAGGCATTGTCGGCGATCGTTCAGCGATTACGGGTAGCCCCCTTGACATCAGTACGGACATGTCTAACCCTGTTAGGCCACATGGCAGTATGCACGTTTGTGACCGGTTACGCTCGGCTCCGCATGAGGCCCCTCCAGTTGTGGCTCATCGAACATTACCGGCCGGCAAGGCAGCCGCTAGACATGCTGATCACAATCCCCCAGGGGGTGTTAGATTCTCTCAGCTGGTGGCTAGACCAGTCCGTAGTGTGTGCGGGGCTCCCTTTCCACCCTCCTCAGCCCTCGGTGTCCCTGACAACGGATGCCTCAGATCTCGGCTGGGGGGCCCACCTGGGAACCCTGAGAACGCAGGGCCTGTGGTCCCCGCAGGAGGTGAGGATGCACATCAACATGCGGGAGTTGAGAGCGGTCCACCTTGCTTGTCAAACGTTCTGTCACCAGCTTCAAGGTCGTTGTGTCGCGGTGTTTACCGACAACACGACAACCATGTACTATATCAACAAGCAGGGCGGCACCAGATCCTCTCCCCTATGTCACGAGGCGATGCGACTCTGGGACTTTTGTGTAGCCCACTCCATTCACCTCACGGCTTCCTTCCTCCCCGGAGTACGGAACACGCTGGCGGACCGCCTGAGCAGATCCTTCCTCTCACACGAGTGGTCCCTTCGCCCGGACGTCGCCCTCTCGATCTTCCAGAGGTGGGGTTGTCCCCGTGTGGACCTCTTGGCGTCCGGGGGGGAACAGGAAATGCCAGGCGTTCTGCTCCTTTCAGGGCAGGGAGCCCGGGTCTATAGCGGATGCCTTCCTTATTCCGTGGACGACCCACTTGTACTACGCGTTTCTCCCGTTCCCACTGGTCCACAGGGTCCTTCTGAAGGTGCGCAGGGACAGGGCTCGCGTGATCATGGTAGCCCCGGCGTGGCCTAGGCAACATTGGTACCCCATGCTGCTGGACCTGGCCATAGCCGACCCAGTTCCCCTGCCCCTTCACCCGGACCTGATTACCCAGGAACACGGGACTCTCTGTCACCCGGACCTGCAGTCGCTGCACCTAGCGGCGTGGTTCCTGCGTGGCTGACTGGTTCTGAACTGCGCTGCTCCACCCCGGTACGGGAGGTACTTTTGGGCAGCAGGAAGCCTTCCACTAGAGCGACATACTCGGCCAAGTGGAAGCGTTTCTCCTGTTGGTGCGTGGAGAAAGGTCTCCGCCCTATGGAAGTTTCGGTGGCCAATATCTTAGACTATGTTTGGTCCCTCAAACAACAGGGTCTGGCGATATCGTCGTTGCGAGTCCACCTGGCAGCTATCTCCACCTTTCACCCCGGTGGGGATGGCCACTCCGTTTTTTCTCACCCGACGGTGTCTAGATTCCTGAAAGGGCTGGAACGTTTATACCCTAACGTCCGACTCCCTGCTCCAACCTGGGATCTGAACCTAGTGTTGTCTCGGCTCATGGGGCCCCCCTTTGAGCCGTTAGCTACTTGCTCCCTACTCTATCTCTCTTGGAAGACTGCCTTTTTAGTAGCTATCACCTCAGCTAGGCGGGTGTCGGAACTCCGGGCTCTCGTGGTAGACCCCCCGTATACAGTCTTCCACAAAATAAGGTGCAGCTGATGCCACACCCTGCCTTTCTCCCCAAGGTAGTCTCGACCTTCCACATCAACCAAGAGATATTCCTCCCGGTTTTTTTCCCGAAACCTCACTCTTCAGGCAGGGAGCAGCAACTCCACTCGCTTGATGTCCGTAGGGCTCTCGCGTTCTATGTGGAGAGGACCAAACCGTTCCGCAAATCCCCCCAACTTTTCGTGGCAGTAGCGGACCGCAAGAAGGGGCTTCCTATCTCCTCGCAGAGGTTATCCTCATGGGTAACGTCCTGTATCAGGACCTGCTATGAGCTGGCCCACGTTCCTACGGGCCGTGTGACTGCGCATTCTACCAGGGCGCAGGCGTCGTCACTGGCTTTCCTCGCCCGTGTGCCCATCCAGGAAATCTGTCGGGCAGCGACCTGGTCATCGGTCCACACCTTTGCTTCCCACTACGCCCTGGTCCAGCAGTCAAGAGAGGACGCGGCCTTCGGATCTGCAGTGCTCCAGGCTGCGACTTCTCACTCCGACCCCACCGCCTAGGTATGGCTTGGGATTCACCTAACTGGAATGGATGTGAGCAATCACTCGAAGAAGAAAAGACGGTTACTCACCTTTGTAACTGTTGTTCTTCGAGATGTGTTGCTCACATCCATTCCACACCCGCCCTCCTTCCCCACTGTCGGAGTAGCCGGCAAGAAGGAACTGAGGAGCGGGTGGGCCGGCAGGGATATATATCGAGCGCCATGGCGGCGCCACTCCAGGGGGCGACCTGCCGGCCCACTGGAGTTGCTAGGGTAAAAAGTTTCCGACGAACGTGCACGCGCGGTGCGCACACCTAACTGGAATGGATGTGAGCAACACATCTCGAAGAACAACAGTTACAAAGGTGAGTAACCGTCTTTTGCAAAGTTCTATATGGAGAAAAATGTGGCATAAAGCAGAATTTTCAGACATGGAGTGTCTGAAATTTAGACACAAAATGCATAGTTAGACCCTGTCAGAGGGTGATTAGTCCTTTAGGGGAATTGGGCCCAGAGCCACGTGTGGCTAATCAGCTGCCTCCCAGCTGATGCTCTGAGTCCAGGGATTAGGAGAGAGCTTGAGTGTAGTTCAGTGGAGTTGTAAGACCTGCAGGTGGGCTCCTGAAGTAGTCCTTGGAGCAGGAAGAAGAATCCAGTTTGTATGTCACTTGCAGGTAGTGGCTGCTGAGTGCAGTCGAGAAGGGAGCGGAGAGGCTCTCCTGGGCTGGACTCCCAGGCAGACGGCCTGTGGAGTGTAGCTCTGGAGAGGGTAGAAAGACCCCTGCAGGACAGCCTGGGTCAGAGGGAAGGAGCATGACTGACAGATTGACCCTGTGTTTTATTATTAATAAATCACAAGTCCTGAAGAAAAGGGACTGGGATCCTGTGGCTGGAGAGCATTCTGTGGTGCTTGGGCCAGTGAATTAGCCACGGGCTTACAAGCATCCAAATCTGTGGCCTGATTTTCAGAGGCACTGAGCACCTGCATTTCAAATTGACTCTGAAAATCAGGCCATGAGGTTAGGTGCTGTGCTCTAGAACAGCTTGGCCTCATTTCACAGCATTTGTACTCAGACCTGCTTTTCTAGATGATGACTGAACGTACAGCAGCTCAACATGTAGCCCCTCAGACAGCACTGTAAACAGCCTTTCCAGGCACCTTAGAATAGAGGTGCTGCCCTGCAAAGCTTTTGAGGAATGATCTGGAGTGAGTCATGTGGTTATTGG
Source organism: Gopherus flavomarginatus (assembly GCF_025201925.1). Classification (NCBI taxonomy): domain Eukaryota; kingdom Metazoa; phylum Chordata; order Testudines; family Testudinidae; genus Gopherus; species Gopherus flavomarginatus. The sequence goes on along the minus strand of NC_066637.1, from coordinate 1,404,811 downwards.
CCGCACCCATGCCAAGGACAGCATTCCAGGAGACCAAGCTACTCCAGCCTTCTCACAACTATCAAGCTAGTATGACAATATATCTTTTCAATGACCAGTGCTAACGAGTGTTGAGCCTAATGTGTAGTTCATAAAAGTTTGCCACTGGCAATGGGATCAAGCCTACTAAAGAAAACCTTAGGGAGCACCTCCTTGCTAAAATGAAACCCCTGATGGCAGTGCTTAATTTGTGCCAGTTCAGCGCCCTGGCACTTCTTTCATTACGAATTAAGCCCTGCTTGATGAATTGTGTGTTCGTTCCCTCCCACTCCCTGTGCCAATGGAATCCCTTTTGGCTCTTTCCTTCTCTCCGACAGTCCCAGGGGAGGCTGCTGAGTGTCTCCAAAAGCCAACTCTTATCACAGCCTCCTGACACCTCTGAGCCCATTTTCCACCTCCTGCAAAGCCATGCTGAAATTGTATACTTTGCCTGCCAGAGTTTGCCATTGTTAGGTGTTAATTGTTTGTTCAGTTTCTCCATCTATGGAGGTTGGTTTCAGCCAGTCCTGTAATGACCCATTTAGTCCAGCAGAGACAGTTACATTACACACACTGCATGTCTCCTCTGCTCCAGGAGCATTTTAACTCTGTTGAGTCCAAGGGTAGGAATCCCTAGTCAGGTAAGTCACTGCCACGCATGCCATTCATAAAATAATACAGAAAATTTCTACTCGTCAGGTATCATCATCAGCATCCTGGGGTCTGAGACCCCCTTTTCCTCCCCTTTCACCAACTGTACAGAATGTCTGCAAGCCTGATTGTCATTGTCTCCACTGACTTCCTTTGTTACAGCCCAGCCTGCTGAAATCCTCCTCCATGACTTCATCTCTAATCTTGGCACTTCCGACACCCATCTCCTGGGCCTCCCCCAGTATGCAAGCGCAGAATACTGCTGACGCTGCCTTGCACGCATGAAGAAGAGTCACCCTGCCGCTCCTCTGGGCTCTGGGCTCATTCTAGGCTCCAGTGCCAGGTTGTCTTCCCTGGACTTGTCCCACCAGTTTTACAAACTTCGTCTCTCTCTTTCTGCTTCTGCTCCTCAATGCTCCCTGCCCAGCTCCTTTGTGACTTTGCTGGATTTTCACCAAAGCGGATGAAAAGGCCCCTATGCCATGCTCCCATCTGGAGCAACCTCTGGGTATCACTGAAATGGAGAGGCAAAGGAAACCCGGTAGTCTCCCCAGGAAATGTCTCTTCTCCATTGTGCTATGCCTCTGGTTCTCTATCCCTTCTCACTGGTTATTCAGCTGTGTGCAGATTTCTGGGATGCATTTCATATTAAGCCCATTAATGTTGTATTAACGCTCCTCTTCTGTGCATCTTCTTACCCATTTCACTGCACACTCTTGTCTTTGTTCTTCCTTCCTTGCGCACTCATATGCCTGGAATTCCCTACCCCCATCCCAGTGTGCCAGGTGCCCACCTCGTTTTTCAAATTCCTCCTCATTGCACCCCCTCCCTGCTTTCCCTTCCACAAAGCCACTGTCACCCACCCTTCACCAAAAATATGCTAATCAGACAGTGTCCTTCTGGGCACATCTCATGTTATCAGTCTGTTTATCTTACAGGCCCCAGGGAAGTGGGTACTGTCTTCTGTATCCTGCTGCAGTCAGGGCCAAGCACACCGGTGAGAATTCCTTGTAAATAACTCTAATCTGGTCTCAGGGCTGCTGACAAGGCAACCAGCAAGAGAAGGGATCCCTTTCCTCTTAAGCCTTGTGTTCAGCGGAGGGAAATGGGACTTTCCCTTTCAGCCTGTCACATTCAGCACCCTGAATTGTAACCTCGTGTTTCTATCAGCTCGGTATTCACTGGAGAAGCTGTTTATAGCTGTTAAGGCAAGCTCCTCCTACATCTTTTTCCATTGTCTCATGGGCCTTGGTCCGTCAAAGACGACAAACTAAATATCCAGTTATTATTATCTCTGGATATACAGTACAGATCCCTTTACGCATGGATGTCGGGAGTCAAGCCATCATGACCACATGTTAACAGACCACAGGTTAAGATGGCCACGCTGAAAAAAGTGTCAATGATTCACTTAGGAAAAAAGCCATTATTTTCTGCTCTTTCTGGCTCCCATTTTTTTCTTTCGTATGAAATCTGTCATTCGCCACAGATGAGTGATTTCGATATTTTCTGCATTTTGCTCCTCCATAAATCTGACAACAGTTTCTACAGCACTAAAGGCTTCTGTGGGCAAATTTTTGACCTTTTAAGCGACATCCTCATCATCTTCATCATTTAGGCCTGCATTATTAAAATTCTCACCATCACTTTCGCGATCCAACGTAGCCTTACAGTCCGTTAATATTTCTTTCTTGGGCAGAAATTCTGAAGTCAGGCAATCTTCATCCATCTCCAGCCACTCAGTAATGATTTCCAGCAATGCATCCAAACTGAAATCTTTTATCATTTGAAAGAGAAGTTTATCTTTATCCTCTTTTGTCTGTGTGCGTGTTTGTAGGACATCTTCTTCCGAAAATCCTTCAAAGTCTGGCTCTGAATCAGTGCCATTGCTGGAGTTTTCCGTGTCTGAGCCATCTTTGACAGAAAAGGCATCACCGAGAGCTGTCATCCAGCAATTTTCAGTGGACTTTTGTTTTACTCCATCCCAAGCTTTTTTAACTAAATAAATAAATTCCTTCACGTTTAACTGTTTCAGGAATTCGGAAATGCCTGAAGACGTGCATGACACAAGCGCTGAAATCAGCTCCTGTCAAGAATTGTTGTTAAAATTCTGAATAATGCCCTGGTCTAAAGATTTAATTTTTGATTTTGTGTTGAATGGTAGGTATAGCACTCAAATTTTTCCATTGCTCGATACCAGTGATTCAGCTGGAGGATGGGCTGGACAATTGTCAAGTATCACGTGTTAACGAGTCTTGCATGTTAAATAGGTTGCACTGGGAGGCAGGGCACTACCGTGCTTTAAGCAGATTCACGCGTAAGCGGGTCTGTAATGTATCCCCTTTTATCTCAGCTTACTATGACGTATGGATAACACGAACAGCAGTAGTTATGAAGTGCAGGCAGATATAATTAAACAATCATATGGTAATAATTGGTTACAGTTGTTAAAAGATGAGCAGACATTTCATAAACAGAATTACAGATTGTATCAAGGTCAGAAAAGATGAAACACATCATTATGGGTTCATCAGAGGAACTACAGCAGAAGGCATTCATAAGTCTGATTTCCAAATGAAGATAGTTACACATTCCTCCCACATTAATTTTTATTAAGCATTTTATGTTTTAATACAAAACTACATACCATACTGTGCATGTTTAGTATGTTTTATATGTGTAATATATTTTGCAGTTATTATATGGCCTGTGTTGGTTATGTGTTAATGGAAATCAAACATCTCAATTTAACATTAAAAAGAGATTAAGCCAATGATGAATTATCTCTAATGTACCTGCAGCTACAAGAATCTTTCCAGAGCAGCTGTGTGTCCTTTGAACTTAGTTATTGAGGAAGAGGTTAGCCTGGCAAATATGCTCCTTTAGCGCTGATGTGGCTATTCTGGTTATCTGTCTTGTGGTTCTGTCAAACATGCGGAGTCTGTGAATGCAGTGTAAGCAACTGATTCTTAGTAACCAGCTCAGATCAGGCAGGCATTTAGGTAGCTTTGCCAAGGTTTCTTACACAGCACTTTAGAAAGAATCCAGTCTTTCTCACTTTAAAAAACTCTTTGAACAGATTTTACAAGATATGGGGGATGCATTTTATATTGCATCAGATCCAATATGCTGTTTAATAGCTGGTTAGACCCATTTCTGACAATGATTGTACTTCTGTTGCCATTACTGAATTCAATAGCCATTACGACTCTCCCAAACAATTTCCTGGAATGAGCAAGCTGCTCAAGCAGCTACTAAACACCCAGATAAAAAAAGAAAAGGGAAAAAAATCCTAGGAGCAAGAAAACACTGAGGTTTTTCAATGGAGGCACAGAAATGTACATGGGATGCATGTCTGCAAAAGTGTAGCTGGGATACCTTCACTGTCCACTTGGGTGAGATGTGACAATGGCTAGAGCTGGGAAGGAGTTTTTGACTAATATTTTCCACTGAAAAATGCTCATTTGTGGAAACCAAAACTGTTCACGACACAGGGACGGGTTCAACGAATTCCCCAACTCAAAAAAAGTTGAAAAAAGTTTCAAAATTGTTGGGTTTTATTTTGACATTTTCAAAAGGAAAAACTTGTCTTTTCTGATGTGAAATGACTTCTTGTTTCTAAATTTAAGCTAATTCACTGATACCTGGGTGAGAGAGATGGTGGTGGTGCTCTTGGAAGATAAAGGCCTTGAATGTCCCAATTCAGCCACTCTCATCACATGCTCCTCCCCCGCAACCGCAACAGACTGACCATCCTCTTCTCCCACAGCCCTCTGGGTGCCTCTTCCATTCTGTTCCTGTTATGTGAATGTGCTCCCCAAACTGGTCTGTGAGGCCAGAGCCCTCCAATCCCACCACAAGGCCCCCCCATTCTGTGACATCTGGGGTACTGGCCCACTAAAACATTCATCTCTTGCTTATTACTTTGAAAACCTTTTCTCCCCCATCCACTGCCCTCACCTTTGGAGAACAGCACATCCGTCTTGGTGCTGCCACTCCATTCCTCCATCTGCCTGCCCACCTGCTACCAGAGCTGATCTTCATGAAGGGCAGGGATTCTGTCTGTACACTGTGAGGGGCCACTACTGTAATTAACAACCTCTTGTCCTAACCTTTCCTACCGGCAAACTAGCAAGTTAGCAGAGGCTGTTGGAAATTACTCACTTCCCAATGGGCCGAACACCATCCCCAGCCGCACGTGGAGGGGAAGGGACTGACTCCAGCTGCTCGGCTATTGCCTTGAGAATGGTCCCCACTTGGGGTTTGCACTGTGCCTGGGAGCCTGGCTTTGCTCTGCAACTTGGGTTTCAGTATCAATAGCCAGGGCCGCCCGGGGGGGGCAAGAGGGGCAATTTGCCCCAGACCCCAGGCTCCGCAGGGGCCCCCACGAGAGTTTTTCGGGGCCCCTGGAGCGGGGTCCTTCACTTGCTCGGGGGCCCCAGAAAACTCTTGTGGGGCCGGGCCCCGGAGCTTCTTCCACTCCTGGTCTTTGCTGGCGGGGGAGTCCTTCCACTCCGGGGCAGAAGGACCCCCCGCCATTGCATTACCGCCAAAGCGAGACCTGCCGCCGAAGTGCAACCTGGTCTTCGGCGGTAATTCAGCGGCGGGGGGCCCTTCCGTTCAGGGACCCGCCGCTGAAGTACCCTGAAGACCCGTGGCGGGGGCCCCCCGCGACCGAATTACCGCCGAAGAGCGGGCTGCACTTCGGCTGCGGGTCCCGTTTTGGCGGTAATTCGCCGGCGGGGTGCCCCCGCCGCTGGTCTTCGGGACACTTCGGCAGCGGGTCCCTGAACGGAAGGACCCCCCGCCGCCGAACAGGGCCGGCTCTAGACATTTCGCCGCGCGGGGGGCCCCCTGCCACTTGCCGGTCCCACGGCTCCGGTGGACCTCCCGCAGGCGTGCCTGCGGATGCTCCACCGGAGCCGCAGGACCAGCAGACCCTCCGCAGCACGCCTGCGGGAGGTCCACCGGAGCCACCTGCCGCCGATGGCCCCAGGCCTCCGGAATCCTCTGAGCGGCCCTGTCAATAGCCCAGCACAGTGAATGTGCATCGAGGCTTCTCAGTCTCACGAGTGGCAACCAGCTTGGCACGGGAGCTGAAGCCTGATGTCATGTCTGCCAGATCCCCAGTGACTGCCCTGCCTGCTGCTGCTTCCACCTTCCCGGGTGCTTTGGGATGGGGTTGGCAAAGGAGCTAATGGAGGTAGACACCTGGTTCCCACTGAATTTCAGTGGGACTTGGGCATCTAACTTGCTTGGACCATGTTTTGGGCCTCAGGAGTCTGTAAAAACTGCCTCAGTAGGAGGAAAGCTACAGGACTGACTGGGCAGCAAATGCAGAACATGAGCAAATGGGAAAGAACACAGAGACTTTACTTCCTTACCCCAGACTGCCAGTGAAAACTAGCAGCAGGGCTGGGATTAAAACTTGTGAAATCCTGGATCCAATTCCTGTGCTCAGGCCACCAGACTCTGCTGCCTTTGCATGTGTGTCCCCCGCTCAACACACTGCTTCCCAAAGGTACACAGATGCCTCACAAAAATGATTATTTTAAAATCTTTATAACGGTTACCATTTGCAACTTGAAAAACAAAGATTTTACCCTTATTTATAGAAACAAATGATCTCTCCAAGAAGAGCTACATGGCGTTTGTCAGTGAATATGGTATGCACCCAGAGTATCAAGGGTATCTACTATCTACCGATATGGTACAGAATTGTGTGTTTCTATCTACGTATCCACTTCGTGTGTACGCGCGACGGAGAGGGTCTGGCATGACAGAGAAATCAACGGTAGGAGAATATGCTAAACTTCAGAGAAAGAAAAGAGGAATTCCTGTAGCTCTAAATCCATCATGTGTGTTCTGCTGTTCCTCTGATGATATATCTGTTTATCTTGCTATCCCTGTTGGGTTATCTGCACAGTTTTGTTTAGATAATGCAGTCAAAGACAGGACGTTCTTCAAAAGAGCACAAGAAGAGGGCTTCTGCTAAACAAAGATACATTGTTCACATCTAAACTTCTGTCATTTCGGAGATAGCTATGACTAATCTGGTCGCTATGATTAATCTGGTTACCCATTTTATCTTTAGAATTTATGATTAATTTAAATATGCTAAACTGATTGTTCACATCATAGTCTAAATGATAGGAAATGCTCCAGTGGGAAATCTGCAGGACTGGAGGAAAGTTCTGTTTATATTATAATTAGGGCCCTACGAAATTCACGGTCCATTTAGGTCAATTTCACAGTCATAGGATTTTTGAAATAGTAAATTTCATGATTTCAGCTATTTATATCTGAAATGTCACAGTGTTGTAATTGTAGGGGTCCTGACTCAAAAAGGTGTTGTGAAGAGGTCACAAGCTTATTGATGGGGGGTTACAGTACTGCAGCCCTGACTTCTGCACTGCTGCTGGCGGTGGCGCTGCCTTCAGAGCTGGGCAGCTGGAGAGCAGTGGCTGCTGGCCGGGAGCCCAGCTCTGAAGCAGTGCCGTCGCCAGCAGCAGCACAGAAGTAAGGATGGCATGGGATGGCATTGCCACCCTGACTGCTGTGCTGCTGCCTGCAGAACTGGGCCCTCAGTCAGCAGCTACCGCTTTTCGGCAACCCAGCTCTGAAGGCAGCAGTGCAGAAGTAAGAGTGGCATGGTATGGTATTGCCACACTTACTTCAATGCTGCTGCTGGCAGGGTGCTCTGCCACCAGCCGCCTCTCCCCAGCCATGAGCCGCCACTCTTCCGCTTCCACTGCAGGCAGTGCAGAAGTAAGAGTGGCAATATCCAGGGCCAGCTCCAGCTTTTTTGCTGCCCCAAGCAGCGAAGGAAAAAAAAAAGATAAATCCATGATCTGAGGCACTTTGATGGCAGTTCTACCGTGCCACTTCGTTCTTTGGCGGCAATTCGCCAGCTGGTCCTTCCCTCTGAGAGGGACTGAGGCACCCACTGTCGAATTGCTGCCGAAGAGCCGGACGTGCCTCCCCTTTCCATTGGCCGCCCCAAGCACCTGCTTCCTGCGCTGGTGCCTGGAGCCAGCCCTGGCAATATCATGACCCCACTAAAATAACCTAGTGACCCTCGTTTGGATCAGGACCCCCAGTTTGAGAAACGCTGGTCTCCTCCATGAAATCTGTATAGTATAGGGTAATAAAAGCACACAAAAGACCAGATTTCACAGTGGAAGACCAGATTTCATGGTCCATGGTGAGTTTTTCATGGCCATGAATTTGGTAGGGCCATAATTATAATGCAGAACATGTATAATTAAAAGGAACAGTTTAACTGGCAATATTAAATAAAATACCTTTACTTCAGCAAAGACATTTTAAGTTTAAAAAAAACCTGCAGAAATTTTGAACCTGGTCCAGTTTTTGACTGGCTTTCACGAGCCTCTGGTAGTGAGTGACATTCTCTCCCAGAAATCCGGTTTGTCCTGTGTGCCGCCAGAAATATAGAGGCTCTATTAGACAATTGCTGTTTTTAGGCAGGAAGTTACATTTATAGATGTGACATTTATTGCTTTATAAAGGAAGCTGAAAGTAGTAATTTATACCATCTCAGGTAAGGATCCTTGCATGATGTAGCCAATTGACATTTACAGCTCTATTTTTGTATTAAGATACAAGGGCCTGGTAAGCCATTTTGCTTTTATTCATTTTCTAACACCCCACTCATTTTGTGAGCGCTCCATCGCATACATTGTGTCCTGTGCTGCGGGTTACTCTCCATGGAAAATATCAAGGGGACTGCGCTAGTCTTAAGATAAAAGGTGATTGTACTTGTATGGAAAGAGGATAGAAGAAGTGGTTTGACTTTGCTTGTCAGGGAGTATCAAACTATTGCTTAGGATGCAAGTGCAGTTGGTGAGACAAGCCCAAGGCTGGCAAAGCCCCTTTAGCTATTATTGCATTTTTGGCAATATTAGATTGATGGGAATGTTCTTTATCATGGTTAAATTGAAGGCTGTGTGATTTCCCTTGGTGCCAGGGGGCTGAGGGTATCACGCGATCTGTACTAAGCATTAAAACACTCCTGAACTCCTCCTTTCTCTCCTGCCCTGTAGCACATTCTCCAGTCCCGGCTGAATCGCTGGTTTCTGTCAGCAGCTGTTTTACAGGCATTTGTGCTCAGGGTGCTTGGGGAGGGAAAACATTCCATGAACAGGTACTGTAATAATGGAACACTTGAGCAGGAATATTTGTATTGTTACATTTATTATATTACACGTGTTCTGTGAAGAAGAGCCCTGTGCTCCTGCATGCCTGTCATCCAAGCCAGAAGAGAGGAGAGCTGTGGAACTGACTTGGTTTAAATTTTATCTGCAGTTTAGCTGTTAAAACGCAAACCTCTACTGGTGTCCATACCAAGAGTAGCAGCTAATCTCAGTATTGGCAAAGAATTCCCATGTGACTGTGTGTGATCACTCGGGGGAGAGTTGTTGGTAACTCAGAGCTGACAGTACAGAGAGGATTTCCTGTATAGAATGCTGAATATTTGAAAGGCTTCTGCCATTTAACAATTTAAATACTACTTAGAATCTCGCAATACTTTTGCAAATTTAAAAATATCCCTTTTAAAAATATATACTGCCAAGAAACTCCTGATCCCTGCTGTCAGGAGCTCAGGCACTTTGCCTGAGGAAGTGCTGCTGAGTTGGCCCAGCTTTAGATACTGCAGGTCAACTCCTACAATCAGTAGTTTAGCAAAACACATTTAGTGACTGTGGCATTTGCCTCTCTCAGATAACGGGTGACTCCACCTTACAACACTGAGCCTGAGAGAGCATGTTCCTAGGGCTGTCTCCCGTAGCTGAGACTGAAGTGGCTTGCTGCGTCCAGCAGGCGTTCACAGCGGCATTGAAAGTGCTGAGACTCAGCCTTGCTCAAGAGGAGAGAGGGATGGCAGCCTTGTTGAAGGGAGTGAGAAAGGTGACTTCGGTGTCTCTGTGTGCTATAAAACTGCTTCCCATCTAAGTGAGTGCTGCTTTCTGAAGACTGCAGCTCTTGTTAGTATTTCTGCAGTAGAGATTTTAATGTGCAAAGCTGAATTTTAAGTCCCCTCAATTGACTATTAAAATAGAGGATTACACAATAAAATCACTGCTGCGTCGCTGCAGGAATACTTGCCAAAGAGGCAATGACACATTCCCTTCACTCAGTGGAGTCTTTTTGTCTGTATCCTTCCTCAGCTCAGCAAATCTTCTTGCTTTCTTGCACTAGGGTCAATACATATCATGGTGGTTTCAGGAGCTTCCAGGGATCAGTTTTAAAAATCAAGTTTTCCCTAGCAGGAAAGCAGCATAGTTAGGCTGATGTCACAGTCCTTGTTTTGACTCACTGCTTGATTTCTGCAAAGTCATGGGGGTGATGAGAAACGGGAAAAGCCAATGAGAGCGTGTGATGGTGCATTAATTTATTCCAAGTGATCAATGATTGCACAGTCTTGAGCCATTGATCGCTCCTCTGTCTATCCATACGCCTGCAGTGCACTGTTACACTCCAATGACCCCAGTCCTGCCTGGTGACTGCTGCCAGCTCATGATGAAAAAGGCAAGAACTGAAAAGAGAATTTTAAGTTGAAAAAGTGATACAAAAGGAAAGGGTGAAACATCTGGGAAGCCATGAAAAGTCCTGACAAAGAACTTGAGGCACTGATACAGCCATGTGTGCAGGGTCTGCTTGAGGAGGGAGCAGGGCAGGGTAGTCGGTGGATGTGCTTATTCAGAGTGAAGTACCTCTTCTAATTTGTGGTGTGCCAGTGCAGAAGCCAAATAAATTTTAAACAGTTTTGCAAGGCCATTAATTTGTCTTGAAGCAATGATGGCTCTTGCAGCCTATTAGCCAGCTCCTGAGAGGATAATAGAACTGGTTTTCCCAACTAGCTCCATAAAAGAAACTGCTTTGCATTCAAGGCCAGCTTTAGGCCGATTCCTCCAAATCGGGCCCTGCGCCTAAGGGGCCACGCGCCCTAAAGAAAAGCACTTCTAACTTAGGCACCTTTTTAATTTTTACTCACCCAGCAGCGCTCCGGTCTTCGGCAGCACTTTGGCGGCGGGTCCTTCACTTGCTCCGGGTCTTCGGTGGCATTTTGGCAATGGGTCCTTCACTTGCTCCGGGTCTTCAGCGGCATTTCGGTGACTGGTCCTTCATTGCTGCGGAAGACCCAGAGTGAAAACCCAGAGCACCGCTGGGTGAGTCATCCCTGCCGGGGCCCTGTCAAAACTATTCGAATCGGGCCCCACACTTCCTAAAGCCAGTTCTGGTTGCCTTCCAAAGCCAGAAGGTATTTGAACCTTGCATTGTTTGACATCCATCCACTTCTCTGTCTTGTTTAAAGTACTACAGCCCTCTCTCACTGACTGGTAGGGAGGCGCTCAGCTGAGCAATGCAAGAGCCAGGCAGCCAAAACAAATGCTGTATTTGAACTGTGTTGCAACAACTGTGAAATTGGAGAACTACTAACTGTGGTATGTAACACATTGCTGGAACAAACCTATGGACCAGATGAATGGAAGGTAGCTAATGTAAAAGGGCTCCAGAGGTAATCCTGGAGTTACAGGCTGGTGACTCTAACTTCAGTACTGGACAAACTAGTAGAACTATAGTAAAGAATGGAATTATCAGACACGTAGATGAACACGATGTGTTGAGAGAGTTAACGTGGCCTTTGAGAAGGGAAATCATGCCTCAATAATCTATTAGAATTCTTTAAAGGTGTCAACAAGCATGTGCATAAGGGTGATCCAGTGGATATAGTGTATGTGGATTTTCAGAAAGCCTTTGACAAGGTCCCTCACCAAAGGCTCTTAATGAAACTAAGTAGTCATGGGATAAGAGAGAAGATCCTCTCACAGATCGGTGACTGGTTAAAAGTTTGGAAACAAGGAGTGGAAAGAAAGATCTTGGAATCAGCGCAATGCTCAGCAGTTGTCAAAAAGGTGAACAGAAGGTTTGAAACTATTAGGAAAGGGGTAAATAATAAAACATAATATAATGATACTATATATAAAATCCATGGTGTCCCCACACCCTGAATACTGTGTCCAGTTCTGGTCACCCAATCCTGAAAAGGATATAGTGGGACTGGAAAAAGTTCAGAGAATGGCAACAAAGGTGATTAAAGGTATGGAATGGTTTCCATCTGAGGAGAGACTAAAATAATTAAGGTTGTTCAGTTTAGAAAAGAAATGATGGAGGGCATGATAGAGGTCTATAAAATCATGACTATTGTGGAAAAAGTGAACAGAGTATTATTTACCCTTTCCCACAATACAGAAACCAGAGATCTCCTGGTGAAATTAATTGACACCAGGTTTAGTACAATCATGAAGTACTTTCCTTACACAGTTAATCTGTGGAACTCATTGCTAGGGGATGTTGTGAAAGCCAAAAGTATAATTGAGTTTAAAAAAGAACTAGTTGAGTTCATGGAGGATTCATCTGTCAATGTCTATTAGCCAAGATGGTCAAGAACACAACCCCATTCTCTGGGAAACCCTAAACCTCTGACTGCCAGTAATCAAAAGGGGAAAATGGGGGAGGCTCACTCTGACTGCCCTGAAGTGATGGTACTAGCCAAGGTTGAAGATCGCATACTGGGCAAGATGGACCATTGGTTTGGCCCTGTCTGGCTGCTGTTATGTTTGTTCTGACTAGTCAACTTAGGGCATTTCAGAGCTCACTGGGTGTGTGTGTGTGTGCTGTATATGCCAGTTGTGGGAAATGGTTCTGCTTCTCACCAAAGGTCAGACTTGCCAAGTCAGAGCCCTTGTTCCCCAGCTCCCAGATACTTGGTCTGTTTTCATTCCCTCTTATGAAAAACTGACAGGCTTCAGCAACCTTGCGAGCTTCTGGGTGAAATCCTAGACTTGCTGAAGTCACTGTCGGAAGTTCCTTTGACTGAAATGGAGCCAGGATTTCATTCTGTCCTTAGAAATAGACCCTGGAAAAGCACCTAGAAAATCTGATCAAGATATCCTTAAAAACAGAGGGATCTGGAAAAGCCTGACCTGCGTGCGCACTCAGTCTTATTTTTTCTAACCAGCAGGGAGAGGAATGGTGGGTGCTTCAGCCAAGCTGACAGGATATGGGCTGAAAACCCAGAATCAAGCGACAGTGTATAACACTGACTCTTCCAACACCTGAAAAGCAGACATCTCCACATACAGTGCTGTCCATCCCACTCAGAAATCCACGGCAACACATGGTTTTAGGTGATGGTAAACTGGAGTGTCTTAGGGCTGATTTACTTTAGAAAACTATAACCTGTTCAGCTAAAACGGATGCAAAGTATATGCACTTCCAAAGTATATGCACCTAAACCAGTTGGACCCTGCTTATATCAGGTTATCTTAATGTAAATCCAAATTAACCTAAATCGATATAAGTGAAGGTTAAGTCAGCTAAATGCATATACGTTAGGGATTTGCACCAGTTTCGTTAGATCAATTGCGTTAAACCAGTGCAACTTTTCCAGCATAGACAAGCCCTTGCAGAAAGTGCTATAAAAAATTAGTTGTACTACCACCTCTATTTAGCCAACCCTAGATAATACTGAGTGCAGATTTCCTGCTATTGGTTGGTGGAAGTCCTAGGCAAAAGGCTTATCAAGACCAGCTGCTATGCTGATGCTTTTTTAACCCCTTTGGGACAAGAGTTATTTTCCTGTGGGAAGCTCATTGCTACTAATGACTGTGTTGGGGACTGGTAGTGTGAAGGGATTAATAAGACTCTGTAACTCTTAGGTAACAGAAGTATCCTGTCTGTGGAAACTGCCAAGGGACAAATGCTGTTTTTCATTGACAGTAATGCTGGTGCACATATTGTATGCAGGTTGTTGCATAATTCACTGCTGCTGTCTGGAGCTTACAGTAATTCACACATGGCCCTTTTCAAAAGATATAATTTTAATAAGCATGCATGTACTTAAAAATTCAATTGTTGGGGATGTTTATCCTCTGACTTTCGTGTCTCTACTTGTGTGTCCTTGTCAGCAGGGACAGCTGGCTACTTGTGGGCCCAGAGAAATGATTGGAGGAATCTCAGTAACAGGACTGGATAAAACACCATTACATACTTTTTTGTTGTGCTCTGCTTTGCATGGTTACCATCATTGTTCAGAGTTGTAGATGACTTTAAACAACTGCGCTCTGACTATGTTTAGATGCTGAAACTTTTTGATCTGCATGTTCTGAAAGAATATTCTTCTTTTCTTTCCTAGGTGAGAGCTCTTCATAGGCTACTGTATTGTCAAAGCCAAGGAGAGGCAAACAATCTTAGAAACATTGAAACAATATAATCTGATTTGTTTTGTTTAATTTATTCACTTTTTCAATCATTAGACTCTACAAAACTTTCATATGAATTGAAAAGTGCTCCTTTCCTGTCAGCGTCCATCTCCCCTTGCAGCACAGCCTTGTGCACTAGACTATGGTAACTGCCGAACAAACCTGGTTACGTTATCTTCTTTTAAGTAAACCAGGCAATACTTTTTTACATGTCAGACAGAAATTCAGATCCCACCAGTGAAGGCTCTGAGACAGGCTATCAATGCTCACTTACCATCCAGAAGAGAGATGAGGCAAAGTCCATTAGTATGGGATAGGCGCTCTGACACTAGGGTGATGAGTGCAAGGGAGATGCCTGAAAATTTAAAATAAAAATAATAAAAAAATTGGACAAGCCCAGGGGAGGAAGATGAGGTGTCTGCACCTGAGAAGGAAAGGCATTTGTTTTTTTGTCTATGAAACAGCATGCGTGTATTACTGTTCCCTCACTCCCATTTTTTCCCTTCACCCACCTGTTCCATCTTTTTTTCAGCTAAGACTGTAAGGTCTTGAGGCAGAGATGCTCTTTTGCTATAGTCTGCACAGTGCCTGGCATGGCAGGGCTCTGAGATGATTTTGGGGCTCTGTCTGTACAACTTGTGAATTCTGGTTGATGATATGAGATTGTATCATGAAATTGCTGTATATTGGAAAGCCTCTGAATGTGTATCTACCATGAGCCGGCAAGACCGTGTCGTGTCCTCCTCAGACCAGGGACAATGAAAGTTAAATGTGGTGCTGTGAATGGACAATAGGTCTGCTAAGTAGGGCTGCTCAAGCTGGGAAAAGTTACTACTTCTTCTGTCTGGAGGAAGGGGGGTGAAAGGAGAGCAGTGGAAAGCGATCAAAGCACCCAGCGAAGAAAGCCAAGCGTTGGTTGGGGATATATAAAAAGACTCAACATCACACAGGGGAACTTGGGGCACAAACACAGGAAGTGCAGGTAGGAAGAAGGAAGGGGTCAGACTAGTCAAGGACGGAAATGGGAAAGTGGGGAAGAGACTGAGGGAGAAGCAAGTCACCATCTAGGAGAGGCAGGAGGCTGGGGATCCTGCCTCCCTTGCTGAAAACAGATGGTCACCTGGGATCCAGAGGCTTAGGTCCACTCCCAACAGTCTGCCGGGCAGTGGGGACAGGGGAGGAGGGCATGAACTGACTGAATCTGTGACAGGCCCTCACTTTGTTGGGGCCCCAGAGCCCCCACTGTGATGCAATAATAGCAACTTTCCCCTAGGCAGGCCTTCCTCTTTGCCCTGGAGTTGGAGCAGGTGGGGGGACGGGCTGTTGGAAAAAGGAGGTTTCTCTCTTCTTGGGAGATACCAGAGGGGCTTTATTTTTAGTAAAATATTACAATATTTAAATGACTAATATGTACCTTTCAAGTAACTGGGGAATAGCTGCAGGTGTGATTCTGTCCCATAACAATGGGGTCTTGGTGGTGGTGTTCTGAGTCATTCCCGAATACCAAGGGAACATTATATTATGTCCCAGTATTACAGCTGTAGACTGTGAACAGAAACAACCTATAATGAGCTTCACTACAACTTTCAAAGTACAACAATGAATACATACATGTAAAGACAAGCAAAATTACCTTTCACTCAAAGACAGACACACGGGTCAATATCTTGTCACAGAGAATTACAAATTCCTCCTGTTGTACTACTACTGAATGTGCCTTGCTCCAGGGTAGTATGTTTGATAGGTTAGGAGATGGTTAGCAGCAGGCAATTCTTATTAGTCAACGTCAAAGTATCTATTTGTAAAATGTAGGTGTATTGTGGTTTTAATATAATTCCAAAATGGCTGCCCTTGGGAAGATTCTCACTGGAAATAGACCAGCAGGTTGCAATTAGGAAAATATTTCCAGCAGTTCAATAATGGAAAGTTGTCTTGCAAAGTGGAGACTAAAGATTTTCTGCAACTCTTGAGCACAGGGGAGACTTGGTAGAGGGAAGGGGTGTTTATCCCGTAGTTTTCCCTGGTAAAATGCAGCTCTTCTGGATTCCTCCTCTGAGCTCCAGCCCAATTGGGTATTAATATTAATTTGAGGTTCAGAACAACCAGTGCCTGTAGGTGTGTATGGTGTACATGCATCATGCTTGAACTGTGCTTACTGGACTGGAGCTACAAGGGGGAATTGCAGAATGTACATAGCCATTAGAGAATAGAATAGCTTAGAAACCACTAGCAGCACCCAAGGAGCCATGAAACATTCCACCGAGATGATAGGTTTTAGCTGGAGGTGGGAAGGAGCCCAGATAAAACTGTAATGAAACAAGTAGGATTGAAAGTTCTGTTTGAATGAAGGTCTTTGGAAAGTCTGTGAAGGAGGAGGGAGGCCCTGCTGTGGATTCGAGGCTTCTGTAGAAGAGTGGGTAGCCACAGTGAGATAAGGCTGGTTAACCTCTGGAACAGACTTCCAAGGGAGGTTATAGAATCCCCATCACCGGAGGTATTTAAGAACAGGGAGGCTGTAGAATCCCCCTCAGCAGAAGTAGTTTGGACAAACACCTGTTGGGGATGGTCTGGGTTTACTTGGTTCTGCCACAGAGCAGGGGGCTGATCTTCATGACTTCTTGAGGCCACTTCCAGCCCTACGTTTCCATCATTCGTGATAAAAACGACATTTCCAGGGGCTCAGACCAAATGGACCTTTTAGCAGGCATCCATACATGTGGTCCAGGTTTGATTGTTTTTTGCAGCCACAGAAGACATTGAGCATACAAGTGGAAGAACCTGGATCTCTAATAACTTTGTCAGTCGCAGCCCAGCTGAAATGCTCTGCTCTGTGCCACGCCGCAGGACTGGATTGCCTCCCCAGAAAGGGAAGCCGATCACTGTGAAAACTGCCCCCAAAGACCAGAGTCTGTCCAGTGTGTGTGATTTGCTGTAAATGAAAGCTGTTGCAATAGTGATTTGGCTGTTTCCTCTTCCAGAGATACTCTGTCAAGATGCCGCATTATTTTATCTCAATGGCTAGTATAAAAAAAACCCCAAAGCACCCAGGTCCCTCTGCTCTTGAGAGAAAACAACATCTGAGATTTTAAACCAAGCAAATTCATATTGATGCGGTTTGGTGTTGCTTTTGAAATGCGTCAGTGGCTTTGCTGCTAGTGGAAGGTGCCAGGCTGATGAGCGCTTCCTTTCAGCTCCAGGACAGGCAGAGCGCCTAGGCAGCACAAGTTCGGCTTGCTTGCCCTGCCTGGCCCACGTGCCTGAATGATGACCTGGGGGGGTGGGGTAGTTGCTACAGGGACAGGCCTGTTCAGTTTCTGTGATCCGTTAAGCTCTTGGCTTCTCCTCAGATTGTCAACAGGAGCCAGTGATGATGGCCGCTTTGTGCTGTGTACACAAGTCCAACAGGAACTAGACTGAGATCCACCAACTGATTTCACGTCGGCCTTGCAGCCGTCAGAGAGGAACAACTTGTGCATGCTACTGCTCCGAGCTGCATTAGCTCTGGTGAGCCACAGGCAAAGTGCTCAGTTCCCTTGGGGCAGCCACTCTCCCATAACCCATTCTTCTAAGAGACACAGTATGGGTCACACAGGCTGTGCAGTTATCACCTGAATGTGCCTGTATCCCCTTCACCAGGGCTGAACTCTACCCCTGTACAGAGGGATGGGGAGGGTTGAGCAGTGCCTAGTGTTCCATCTGTGCAGGCCTAGAGTTTGGGAAGGAAATATCATTCCCCCAAATCATATTTCAGGGTGCAAATGTATTTAGTAGCCACAACACCTGGCAGGGGGCTGAAGTTTCCCATTGTCATACTGCGACTTTACTGTACTAATGGGCAGAACTTCTGATCAATGTACTTGTTCTAGACAATTGTTTGATTCATTATTTGTTAACACCATCTTCGGCTGTGTCATACTTACTTTTTTGTTTACTGTTTGCTGTTCACAGTAATTACAGTATAGTTGTGAGATGAAAACATGACTAAATTATGACAGTGCTTGTGTAACAATCTCTTAGAACTGACAGGGAAGGCAACAGCTGCACAATTAGGCTATAAATTCTCTTAAATGAACTTGTCTGTGGAAATGGTACCTGTGTGGCCGTGTTTTGTAAGAGATAACTAGACTTAATGAGCTTGGTGAAGGAGCACCAAGAATAGCTTCATAAAAAAGAAACTTTGTTCTTTGTCATAAACCACTTGTTCTCTTATAAAAACAAAGGGCTCAGTGTTGGGCCATTAACTTTCTTGCTTTTGTTGTGGAACAACTGGCACCAGAGCATCCATTTGACAAGCATCAGGGATCCTTTCCCACTTCACTGTAATCTTCTCTTTGAGGGAAGCCAAACTCTAATCACAAAGTCACTATCGATGCAGAGGGAGATATAGATATAAAGTGGATTTATGCTGATGCAAACTCTGAAGTGGGCAATGATTTAGTTTAATCGCCAGAAGCTAAGGTGAAAGGGAAAGTGATAAAGCTCTAGAAATGTGAGTTTTAAATGCTACATATTTATTTTTAATTAAAAAGAGCAGTTTATACTTAATTGGTTATGCTATGTTTTCAACTCTGATTAGATTTTAAAAGCAATATTTCATGACTAAATTAAATGATGGTAATTTGAAGTTTTCATAAAATCTTTAAAAACTGATACAAATGCATTGAGAAGCTCTACTAAAGTCCTGCAGCAAGCTACTCACATGCGTAAGAGTGCACAGGATTGGGCCCATAATGGCTGCTGATTGAATTTTTTTAGAAATCCATTTCTCTGCATTTTCATGCTGTAAAAAGGTAAAGTTAGTGCTAGGGCCTCATTACCATTTGCACAGACTCCTTGTTCACAAAACAGCTTAAAAGAAGATAGAAGTTTTCCAATGGGAAGAAAACATTTCATTCTGGGCAGCCTCTTGACAACAGTCTAAACAAAAGCAATTTTAACAGTAATGCCAGCATCGTTTACACTTTGTGGAGTAAAGAAATCAAACACCTGGTGCTAGTTTAAGAAAAAAAAACTGTGTGTTTCTGTCAGAAAATGTTGATTTGTCACTATGTCTATTTTGACCAAATTCCATTTTGAAAAAAAAAATATTTTGACCTCATGAGAACAGAACATTTAGATTTTTAATTTCAAAATGTTTTATTTTATGCTACTATAAGTTACAATAGCAAATAGAGTAACTTGTGTATGCTTTTTCTGTATAGAAGGCCAGACATGGACTCCTCTCTTCCTCATCTCTGGCAGTGCCTTGCGGCACCTGAAGTCTTGCTGAATCAAATAGCGCCACTGATCGTGTGGGAGGGGATCAGAATCTGGTAGCAGGTTTGTGGGCCTGGCAGATCAGTCTGAAGCAAAAAGTGGCGGATTTCCTCAGACTACCTGTGTCACCTTGGCAAGTGATTTACCTTCAGTCCCTTAGTATTAAAACTGGGAGATGATAGTTGTGAGGTCAGTGTAATGTGAGGCTAAAATGACTTGGTAAAGCATGTACGACAAGAAGTCATCAGCTTAATCTGCAGCTAGGGAGGTTTAGGTTAGATATTGGGAGAAAAATTTCTAACGATAAGGGTAGTGAAGTACTGGAACATGCGTCCAAGGGAGGTTGTGGAATCCCCGTCACTGGAGGTTTTTAAGACCAGGTTGGACAAACACACCTGTCAGGGATGGTCTGGGTTTACTCAGTCCTGCCACAGTTTAGCTGGCTAGACTTGGTGACCTCTTGAGGGCCTTTCCAGCCCTGCCTTTCTGTAATCCTGTGTTGGACTTGGATGGAAGGCAAAGTAGTTTTATTATAACACAGGATTCTCGGTGCCATCTCGCAATCAATCATACAGAGG
Organism: Gopherus flavomarginatus; assembly: GCF_025201925.1. Taxonomy (NCBI): domain Eukaryota; kingdom Metazoa; phylum Chordata; order Testudines; family Testudinidae; genus Gopherus; species Gopherus flavomarginatus. The sequence goes on along the minus strand of NC_066637.1, from coordinate 1,385,022 downwards.
TTGTGGCTACACAAGAGAGCTTACAGCTGTCCAGTGCAGCTGCGCCGCTGTGAGCCCTGTAGTAAAGCTGCTCTAAGCTGATGGGAGAAAGCTCTTGCGTTGACTTACTTAATCCACCCCAAACAAGCAGTGGTAGCTATGGCAGTGGGAGAAGCTCTCCTGCTGACGGAGTGCTGTCCACACCAGCACTTAGGTCAGTATAACTTGTCGCTTGGGGTGGGGGTGGGGGGTTCTCACACCCTGGAGAAGCATAAATTATACCGACATATGTGGTAGAAAAGGACAAGTGATCTTCTTGTGTGTGGAACCCCAAAGCACACTGTGCTCCTCTGCTGCATATTGGCTTTGACTTTGTAAGTTTGTTATTAATAGGACTTGGACACTTTCTCAGGAAATAAGTGATAATGTAAAGATTGGGACTGTTCACATGGAGAAAAATCCTGCCCCTGAAATCAGCCCTGCTGTCTGCTCTTGAAGAGGTGAAGTTCTGTGCATATCCCAATATATTGTTACAGACTTCCCCTCAGAGCAACCTGATTGTGGACAGCACGCTAATTTATGTGAGCATAACTCAAAAAAAGTGTACCTCTGTGTTTGGAGATAATCCACTTAGGTCATAATGAAATAGAAGGCGCATGTGTGTAGAGATGCAATAATTCTTTCATGCAACACTTGCCACCTTTTCCGCTCCCTCTCCCCCTCCTAAAAACTGAGTTACCAGAGAGACCATCTTGTCCTTGTATTTTGCAAAATAAAAGCAAAGTACAAGGCTCCCACAATGCATGCGTCTGTCTGCAGGGAGGCAGCCAATTAGATTTTAAATTTCAAAATATTCCCAAAAGTTTCAGTACCTGAAGGGCACAGAGTCCCATGGCACACAGGACACACATCTGGACATTCATCAGATTGCTCTTCCTTTGTACCTTTCTTCTGCTGCTCACGGTCTGTGCACTGACCTGCTTGCACTCCAGATTTATGAGTATTGCACCGTAATCTTAAGCTGCTGTCCCATTATAGTGCGTCTTTCACCCAGAAAATCTGTTAACTGCACTGTTCTCTATGAACTTCGGCAAAACTTTGGTCATTAGAAGTAGTGCAATAAGCTAACAACAAAATAGATTTCTTAAACGTCTCCTTGAAGCATGTTGGCTTGAAGCAATGCCTGGAACAAATTCAGATTGGAAATATAGTGTAAATTTTTAACCAGGTAATTAACCGAGGGAACAACTTACCGAGTGTCATGGTAGATTCTCCATCACTGACCATTTTAAAATCAAGATTGGATGTTTTGCTAAAAGTTCTGCTCTAGGGATTGTTTTGGGGAAGTTCTCTGGCCGTGCTATACAGGAGGTCAGACGAGATGATCACAATGGTTCTTTCTGGCCTTAGAATACACGATTCTGAGTTGTGCCCTAACCATTTTTTGTTCTGTGTCTTGCCAGTCAAGATGGAGGGACCAGGTGGCCAAATATAAACAACATTGCAACATTATTAACCCCTTAAAGATTTTGAATGTAGCATATTCTGTGTATGAGAGTTTTAAAATAATTATAGTAAAATTAAGCAGTTATTAGTATTCACGAAAAATGCTTGTGGCAGGCTTAGCACAAGTAATGAGAAGCCACCTGCAGTTCAAAGCAGTACTTGATAATGCTGTAATTAGATTTGAGATGCAAAAAAGCTCATTAAAATTAAATAACATATTTGTCACTGTTTTAAGAAGCACAGATTGCCTAGAACCATGCTGGTCTCTTGACCTTGAATATTTTGACATCGTCCTGGCTGTCAAGAATTCAAAAATAACATCAGCAATTCTTTAGAGAGTTCTGAAAGTGTGTTAATTCTTTATAAACTACAAGATGAACAAACTGATGTTTACTTGATCTTCATATCTGAATGTTTATACTATACCTGAGATTCATTCTTATTGTCTGATAATGGACATTTTGTAGGATTTATTCCCAAACAAGGCTGGTTTTGCAGCTAGATTTGATGCAGAGCGGCTGCTTTGTCTCTTACTGGAGAATGGGTTACATGATATGACATGCAGGTTGTGAATGTTGCTGGTATTTTGCTCTTATAGATGCATTTCAGCCCCAGGCAAGTGGTGTGCACAAGGCCTGTGCATCACTGGAGCCCTATGGTTTGTAGCCTGTATGGCTACAAACCCCTGTGAATGGGTGAGCAGATATTTTCAGTGAGGTTGTAATTTCAGAGAAGTCAGGCAGTCACTGACTGAAGTGCCAGATGCTCATGCTGAAGACTGCTTTGCTCTGTAATGGTCCCACTGATTTCGTTGGGACTGCTCGTGGGGTAACGTGCAACTTAACTAACATCAGGAAGAACTGGTCACTCAAGAGACCGAAACCTGCTGTTCCCTTCCTGCAGCCTCACGCTGATGGCCCTAATCAGTAATACCTGCCTGTACCCTTAGCTGGGCTGCTGTTTAAAAGACCCTTCTCTGCTACCAAAGAGTATCTGGTGAGTATCACTGAGCACCGCCTGGTCCCTCTCTCCACAAGGTGCCAAAAGATGACTGAGTCCCATTTCTGCAGCTGGCTCTTGCACCAAGATTCTCATGTTCCATCGGCACCAGTTTCCCAGGTGAGCAGAGTGGAGACTGCGTCTGTGGCTGGGAGTCCTTGTGACTGTCCTCGCCTCTGGAGTCACCCTGGCATATTACAATTAGACGTCTATATCTGAAGGTTCCCATCGTTTCTGATATTTATCCCCTTTCCACCTGTGCTTTCAGGGCCTGAGACCTAAAACATCACTGGGCTCTGGAACTGCAGTTCCCATCTCTGAACCTGATGTTTAACATCTGAGTACAGTGGCATAGCTTTGTGGTGTACCGTACAGGGGAATAAAGACCCAATATCTGCCCCACGGAGCTTACAGTGCAAGCGGGATAAGAACTGACATGATGCAGGGGAAGGTGACTTTGGGCAAGGCGGGAGAAGTTCACGCAACATGAAGTGACTTTTATTTGTATTGCACAGGGCGTTGGTCCGGGGCTAAGGGACAGTTAGGGAGAGGTGGCTAGAAGTAGGGATGGGAATGAGCAGGAGGCTGCAGGGATTCCATTTCAGGCTTAGGGTCCAGTCTGGGAGAAAAATTGAAAAAGAGCGAGAAGGGAAGTGGAGTCAGCAGAGTGCCTGGCCTGCGTGGAGGTGCAGCAGATCTGCTGAAGAGTGAGCAGGAGCTGCAGTGTGCAGAGCCTTGAAGGTGAAGCCAAGGAGTGTGAATTTGACATGGAAGGAGATGCAGAGCCAGTGATAAGCATTGAGGGTCTAGAACTAATTATTTGAATGGATTCGCCACTGATTGAAATCCATACCATGACCACAGCAATGTAAAAAGGACTGTGTATGTGTGTGTGTTTTGGTGTTTTGACTGTTCTAGCCTGTACAAAATCTCCTTACGTTTACTGTGAGTTCTGCCTAGTAAGTGCCTGTCCCCTGTGAATACGGACGTAAAACTGAACAGAGGCTTGGGGAGAAATTGTTAGTTGGGAAGTGCAGATTTCAGGGCTGACAGGTTTTGCTATCACTAGGTCAGCCTCACCCTTCTCTGCATCCTCTGGGAACACTGAAGTCATTTCTTGTGTTACAAAATTAACTATGATCTATATTAAACTCAATTGGAAATGCATTTTCAGATGTGTAATGAAAGCAACAGATTTTAATTCACAACAACGGGTGTTCTAGCTCCTATTGAAACATCCCTGAAAGTGAGAGGGTTCAAAGCTGCCTTCATCTTGGGATACAACGTGAAAAAGTGAAAACAAGTGTAAGCAAGATGGAGCTGTTGGTTGGTTTGTTTTTGTCCCGGGAACATGACCTTTCTCTACTTACATGATCAACCTGTAAGGTGCAGGAGTTCATTGCATAGCAACAGCAAAGCTAAGGTGGTGAGGATTTCTCCATGGAAGCAGCGGACACACAGCGCAGAGAGAACCCATCTCTGAGGGGCATTTTGGTGCCATCCTGGACTGGAGAGTGAAAGTGCAAACAGTCAGCTTAGTTCCCGTCTGTGTGCTCATTGTGCTGTGTGACTGACTGTAAACTGGTAACAAGGGACATTAGGGATTGCTTACTACCTGGGTTGGCTTCATGCCTTGTAAGAATCCTACTGCAAGGGCGTAACCTCTGTAGTGTCCTCTGGGGTCACTGCATGCTGAAGCTTTGAGAGAAATAAGGCTCCTCAGGACTTGGGAACAGGAGAGAGTGGCATTTTTCTGGATGGCAAAGAGAATTCTCACCATATGGAATTTCCCAGGATGTCTCACGTGCAAATTGTTTACATATCTTCTAGCTCATGGTTAGAAGCTTTGTGCCCTCTCCTCTTCAGCTCAGAACCCTCGGTGCCCTGTCAGTTACTCCAGCAGGTATGCTTAGAGAATTCTCTTGATTTATGGCCTTAGCCTGGCAGACAGAAGTGACTTGCAGAGAAAGTGGAGACAAAGCTATTCTACGTGGCATTCTGGCATCAGAAAAGGAAGGGCTGTGTCTCTCAGCTAGGAGAAAGCCTTCCCAACCTACACACAGGTTCCCTTTTTGCTGGGGGAGATCCTCCTGTTCATGTCTGCTGGGCTGACTCTTTTTATGGCACAACAGATAAGTATGTTTGACAGCCTCTATTCAGGGGGTTTTGTCTCCTCCAGCTATTTTGCACACAGCTGATTTTGCTTTTCCTTTTATTTTTAGTGTTGAATCATCCAGTGTGGGGCAGCCCCAAATTTATCAACCTAGGTGACCCGTGGTACTGGCTGCATGATGTTATTTAAGGAATGGAACTTACAGTTTAGCAGAAGCTTTGTTTGAAAAGCTTATTTGCAAGTTACAGATACACGCTAACAGTTTACATATTGGGGCTGAGACTTCTAGCCTTCTGGGATCTTGCAGGTGCCTCTGCAGAATGATCAGTTCAGATTTTCCTGTTAGAAATAGAATATAATTTTGGGGGGAAATGTTGTATTTGCTTTTGACAGCTGCAGCACAGAATAACTAGAATGACCTGCAGTGTCATGGACTTAAGCGATTGAGAGAGATTGGGTGAGTTGAGTTTATTCTCCTTGGAAAAGAGACGATATTGTGATGACCTCTTCCACGTTTTTAACATTTCAAGCAGATTGATAAAATTGATCCAAGTAAATTCTTAACACTTCAAAGGACATGAAAGCTAGAGGACAGGACAATTTATAGATTGGAAGATTGGGTGCAGGAAAGCACTACGCCAGTGCTTCTTACACAAAAGGTAATAATAAATCTGGAGTCGGTTAATAGATGGAGGTGAAGGAGTCAAGAAGCCTCAGAGATTGATTCGGCTGCAATGTGCCAATGGCAGTGAGAGAGACAAAATAGTTCTTATAATGGACCATATGGTGTACTCCACTTCCTAGTGCAGTTTGTGTGTGTAGGGATCGATGAAGAATTGCCAAATCAGATCAGACCTGTGTCCATCTAGTATTCTCCTCCTGGCACTGGCTAGTATCAGATGCTTCAGCGAAGATTGCAGAAACCTAGTGTTGGGCTATTAAGAAATAACCTTTCCAGAGGAGATGGTTCTTCCTAAACCCATCAAATAGAGTTCGTCTTATAGCCTGAAGCAGAAATGGTTATATCCCTTAGAGAAGAAAATACTATCTAATGTAATTGTGGCTGTTCTCATTACCCTTATGATTCAGCCCTCTAGAATCTGTTTAAGCTCTTGGTTTCAGTGATATCTTATAGCAATGAGTTCCACAGGATAATTATGCATTATAAAAATGATTTATTTTATCAACATCAAATGTATTGATTTTCAGTTTGTTGTATGTCTTCTTGTTCTTGTGTTGCAAGAGAAGGTAAATAGAAGTGCTCTATTAACCTCTTCGGTACCATTCATGATTCTGCATGCCTCAATCAGTAAGTATCTTAGCATGAGTATTTGAGGGTGTATCTGTGTGTAAAATCAGATTTTACTTCTTATAAAATCGCCCACGGGTTGTGCTGTTGATTTAAGTTATTTAAAAATGGAGTTGGGTAACAATTTGTGGTTATTGGATTTAGGTTGTCTGAGTTAGATACTTCAGTCCCTTTTTAATTGGAAAACAAGGAAATATTTTAAGAGATGACTGGTAATTATTCTTTAGTATGGATATTTACCTGCCTTCCGATCCTGTTGGAGTCCTGAGGATTCCCTCCATTCCTCACTCTTCCTTCAAGGGAAAAATCTCTCTTCTTGGATCGTCACTGGATGTTTCTTTATAAAGAATAATACAGGCTGTGGATGGTACTCTGCTGAAAGGTGCTAGGCTGAGCCCAGGCACCCAGAGTCTGTTTTTCTCCACAGAACAAACATGGCAAAGGCAGCTGCAGTACACGCTTCCCCATAACGCACTGTCAGTATGCCTCAGCCACGACCCTCTTATCTATTGAATGAGTCAGATCTCCTATGCTGGCCCCAGGGAATGCTGGGGCCTCCTCCTGGCCAACGGGGCAGATTGGGATGCAAAGGGAGATAGCAGGAAGGTGCGCACAGTCTGGCCCCATGTCCGAGCTGTTGCTGTGATTCTCAGCAGAAGGTCTATTGGCCTTTCCCGAGTTTGTCACTGTAGAGAGGGAGTGTGATTTACAAGAGGGTTTCTGTGTGACCTATAAACTCTTCTTTTTGGGGGTTGCCTGCATCTATTTTAAATGCCTCTAAATGGAGATTCTCTCTATAGAAAGTCATGTAGAAAGTTTTTTCTCTGACAGGGAACGTGACCTTTAAAACTTGAAGTACATGCCTGGAGAAATCAGAATTGCCAAAAAAAGACAACAGTGTATGACCTGCAGTTTCAGCTGCCTTGCATTGGTGAGCTTGTCTGCAGGAGCGAAGCAATATTTAAATGTCTCCTGTTCCACTGGCTGTGCAGCTGCAAGAGTTGCCTGGGGACCCATCCCACAGATCCCATAATAAGGGTATTACCTTGGACTTGACACATGAAATGCTTCACCTTGTGAGAGGCTCGCAGGGGACTCAGAAGTCTCTCTCCCTTCCTGTGCGGGAAACAAACTGGCAACAAATTGCATTGTGCATGAAAATTTCGCTGCAGGCTTATTTAGCTTTTTATTTTACATAGCAAAGAATTGGCATGATATTGCCCTCCTGACTCCATCGCATGACATTGTGTCCTAAAGGGCAGCTCACATGGACACGTCTTTATAATGTAAAGGGCTCCCATCCAAAACCTCACCACAGGCCTGACAAGATGCTGCTAAGAAATACTGACATGTTCAAACTCCTCATGGGAATGTTGGGTTGGGGAAGGCAGTCAGTAAATCCAGATCAGCCCATTCACAGGGCAGGCACAGAGATAGCTCCAGTGCTTGACGCATGTAGTAACTAACCTCTGCTGGAATTTGCCGATGCGTCAGGTGGCACTGCGGAAGGGAAGAGATCTTACATGTCTCAGTGCTTGGATTCTGCTACAACTGCTCTTTGGAAGTAGAGGGACATGCCTGTAAAGGACCAAGAGTTAAACCCATTCACCGCAGCTCTGTGCCTCCAAATGGCTGTGATTTTCTAAGCCTTGAGGAGTTTCTGGTGTTCATTTCCAGGGAGCAGTTATTTGTCACATAGTGAATTACCCAAAATTTGCAAGAAGAAAATGTTACTATTCATTTAGTAATTACATTTTGTTTGACATTATGTTTTGTTTGTTTTTTTCTCTATTTCTCCACAGGTAGGTCAATGCCCATAGACAGAAGCATCACTAGCATGACTGTTTTGATGAGAGAAAACTTGCAAACCTTTTCGGAGGCAAGTGTTCTGTTGCCTGCAATGAAGTGCAGAGAGCTTCCAGGATTGCATTAATTTTGGTTTAACTTCAACACTTTGTGTGTGTGTATGTGTGCATACAGGCCCATTATTTGACAAATGAATTTACCTCACACATCTGCCATACAGAGTCTGCAAATCTGGGTTCTTAAAGATGGGTAAATCAAGTTTCTAGGCTGAGAAGTGATGAGAAGAACTGCTGTTTGAAACAGTATTACAGATGCTAACACGATGATTTACCTATATTGTATTTTACTTTTCAAACCTGATTTTAAATGTCAGTGTGAATTGGTTTTCAAAGCTAGCTCTGTTGTTTTGGGTTACTTGTTGGGACATGCCCCTGAGGTGGGCGATTAGAATGTGAGATTGCACAGAAAGTGCTGAAGCTTAGAAGCACATGAAAGGGATTTTGCCCTTTGTCCTTTGGTTTATCCTTTCTAGAGATTGAGCAAACCCCAATATGATTATCATTTATTGCAGATTAAGCACATATTGTTCAACACGATGAACTCCATGGAGCCCCAGGTGTAGCACGAAGAAATACTTCCAAGGGATAGCTTTTCTTTATGCTTCTGCACAACTATCTTCTATTTCTATTTCAAGTAGATTTGCACATGGCTAATTTAAAACCCCAAAAGATTTTTTTTTCAAAAAAGAATAAAAGATTAGGCCAAGATGATGAGTTTTATAATTCTTCTAAAGGTCATAAATATGCTGGCCATTGTATAGACCTTGCCGAGTCTCTGTGTATAGAGAAGCTACCCAAGGGATGGAGAAGCTTTGCTGCAAACGGGGGGTGAAGGGGAATTCCAGGATGAAAGGTGCTGTGCTCTGATCCTGTTTAAAAAATTAAAAATGGCTAATTTACAATGATGAGCGAGTCCTGACAACCATGAAACCCCCTGCTCTGACAACAAAAAGCATTTCATTCTCGCATTTAGTGCAAAGCCATTTTCTGCCTAGTACCTGTGCTGGTGGCAGCATGACACAGCTGGGAAACTTGCTCTAGTTACCTATAAAGAGCTTTCCCAATATTCAAACGAACCTGCTCTGGTTAGTTACAATGCAATGATCACATTTAATTTAGATTTTGAATATATGGTATTGCCTTTGCACATGTTGCTTTTGGATTCTGGGACAGAATAAAGCCCCATTTAGTGTTCAGAGGGCCTACCACATACACAGACACTCTAGTCTGATCAGAAATGTAATGCTAACTATAATCATGTGTATGTATCTGCTTTGGATACACGTGTGTTATAGCACTCTCTCCTAGATGTGTTTATATTAAAGGCTGGTTTTTATTTTAATAACTGTCAAAAATAGGTTGCAGAGTAAAGGTAGTGGCCTAGGACTGCATATGAGGCTCAAAGAGCACAAATGGGCTGGGCTTTGAAGGCAGAAAAGGAGAAACTTGAATTTGGTGTTTTTTTTATTTTGTGTGCTGTGCATTTGCAAGGTGCTGTGCATCTTGTGGAAGTGATGGCAGGACTGAGCCTCCAGTGTATAGGTGACAAGTAAAAGGGACATTTTATTAAGTAACAAAATACATTAAAAATAAAGCAAATGACAGGATTTAAAGTGAAAAGAGGAGAGTTTGTGACAAGTTGACAAGACCATTCAGTGCAGTGGGTTCTCTTCATAGCTAACATGAATTTCAGATCTGAATACATTTGTAGTTCTGCTGTGAATTTGTGCTAAGCAGAAAAGTGAATGTCCAGTGATATTTATCTCTATCTTTTCAATTTTTGATTAAATACAATAAAATGGGTTTTAAATGCCCTTGCTCACTTCAGCCTTAGAAATAATGTGTGAGACTCTAACACAGGGTCCATTAGCAAAACTTAGTAATTTTCTAAAATTAATTTTTAATGATGAATGTCTTGTTTTCAGTTGTTATATAAAACATCCTTTGTTTAAAACACATTTCTTTCTCATCAATGTCATCATGAAGGAGAATCACGTTATTTCAGGATCTCTTAGTAAAATTGTTTATAGTTCAGCTGTTCCACGCTCACAAAATATTTTAGGCAGATGAATAATTGACTGTCACAATTAAATCAAAATTGTTTGGAAAGTATTCCTGCCAAATGCTAGACACAAATGTAGGCTTCAAACAGGGTCTTTGAGTGACAGCCTCTTTGTAGGGTAAATAAGCCAAGCCAGCTATAGTGAGAACAGAAGGGAAGGTGCTCCCTTACCTGCTACTGTCTTTCCCGAAGGAGCTGTTTTTGAACTGAAATTACACACACAAACAGCATTACCTAGTAAACCCCTTCATGCTTTTCAGCAAAGGCTCAGTTTCCTGCATGCAATCAGCACGCTATGGTGGTGGTGTTTAAGAATGGGCAAAAGGGTAGGGATGGGAAGAGTTGGGAGAATGACTTTGTGTTCTGCACTTGATGACTTGTTAGGGAATTGTTTTGAAGTGACTGTATTAACTGTGAGGGATGGAATCTGGAAAGTGAGCAGGTGTGGACGTCCTGGGTGGTGGGTGAGGCAAGAGGCCAACAGAAAAGTGAATTTTTGTAGAGAATCAGGAGGAGAGGAAGGTCCGCAGAGCAAGAGTCAATGGAGCGTGTGCCGGGCAAAAGCCCAGTTTGGAGTACGCCGAGCTAATGTCTGTGTGAGGGCACATCTTTTGAGGCCCAGCTGCCTGCTGAGGTGAACTCCGATGCATGGAAAGAAATCCTTCTGGCCCCAAATCAGTGGCACATCTGATATCCCCTAACCCTGCCCAGAAGTGCAGAAGCCCTCCCAGAGTGAGGGTGAGGAAGGAAGTCAGCCTGTGTCAGTTGCAGAGGGATATTACTCCAGGTTTAGATTTAGTTTTGACAGGTCTATCTCAGCCATGATGTTAACATAAAAGTGTAATTAGAGAGGCAGCATCCTGCACTCATATTCAGAGCCTCCCTTCTGCGTTCCCCCTCTTGGAAGCCAACGTTGGAGGAGTCATTGGGATGTCATTTCTGTGCAGTGTCTGCCAGTCGGGTTTGAACCCAGAATCTTCAGCCTCACAGCAAAGAGTGTAAGGAGTAACTCTTGTTAGTTTTAGCTGCTAAGAGTGGTAAGCCGTTCTCCTTAAGTGAACCTAGCAGAGGAGGGGGACAGAACACTCACTTTGACAGTGTGTACGTACAGTGTGGGCATAGGGCACATTTCTGTCGTCACTTTCCACTCACTTGATTCTAATTACCTTAATCCATGAGATGGGCATCATCCACATACAGAATGTGAACCTGACCAAGGTACATCAGTGAACTTAACCCAACTAAGTGCCCAGGTGCTGTAAATAATCATCTCCATAATGTGACTATGCAAACCTTACAGAAACCTGATCTGATTTGTAACATCAAGACATTACATCACTGTTAGTAACAAATGTTGTATTCTAAATATGCAAAATACTTCTACATTAACCTAAATAACACCAATAAATTCCAAAGCTTAGCATAAATCTGCAAACCGCTAATGGAAGGCTGTGCAGTTTGTTCCTCTTTGGAGCAGTCTGGAGTCATGCATAATGCAGTAGTGCAACCACTAACAGAAGCTCACACACAATCATTTACATTTCTTTTTATGTACCCGAGAAACTGATCTTTGAAGTGCTCCCTGACGGCCCCGGCAGCATCCTGAGGGACCAGTCCAGTTCCCTCCTTCCGTCCACTGCAGACTACAGGGAGTGGAATAAGAACTGTCATGCTATTCCCCTGAATTTATGGTTTGTCATTATTTGGTGAGATGTTTCAGGCTTTGCCCACTTACGAATCCTCTCAGAGAGGCCGGGACCCTGCTGTGCAGTTGTATGTCAAAAGAGCAGAGCACACGAGATCTTGCAGACCTGCTAGGAGACTGTCATCCTCTGATCAGAGCAAGCAACCCACACAGGCCCCGGGAACAGCGCAGTCCCTTGCCTGCCCAGGCTCAGGTGCAGCAGGAACGTTACACCAGCATTCGGAAGTGGAGTCAAAGATGCTGTAGAGGCAAATAGCACTTTCTTCATATCGAAGGAGCTACGTCTATGCCACGTGTTCCTCGGTCTGTCTCACTACATTAAAACAAACCCTGAACGATCATCCCCTATGTCTCTTGATTGGACACTGTCTTAACTTTTATGGTATTTGCATTATTCCCAGAGATGCATTTAAAACTTATATTTCTTATGAAAGCGAATTTCATATTGACTCCATTGCCCCTGTGGCAGGAGTGAGTGACGTGCCTGTCATTCAGTCTGTGCATGGCCATCAGTGTCCTGCTGGAAGTGTCTGTACCCCAGGGACCTTGCTGTTGGCCTTCAGTGTTCGGCTGTAACCACCAATCATTGCTCTTTTCTTTTCTTTCTTTTTTTTTAAGTTACAAATTAAAGCAAATTTCCATCATTCTTGGTCTATGACAGTGGGTCACTTTCCTACACAAGTATGATATTCTGCTGTGCGTGCCACAGGCCTCCAGTGCCAGGGTAGTAATACGAGGGGAAGTATTGTCTGTGGCATCCCTGGTATGGGCTTATTCCTGTTGGGAAGGAGGTGACTTTGAGGGGAGATGACAGGAACGTCAAAATTAAGAAATGAGATGGAGAGAAATTTGACACGCTGTGGGGAAGGAGACCAGGAACATAGTGTGGAAATTGGAAAGCCAGTGGGGAATCTGGGCAGAATGCCTGCATGCCAAGGGGCACAAACCACCTCTCTCTGTCATAGTCTTCACAAGATGAGTAGTTATGGAGTGAGTTAACATGGAAGGTGATTGAAGCAGAGGTATGTGAGTTTCAAAGACTTCAGCTTTCATGTCTGAGAATGGGGAGATGTCTGGGTCTGGTTAAAATGGAGGAAGGAATCTATAAGAAGTTTTAAAGACTGACCTTTTAATGAGCTTGTAGTTAGATGACCTGAAACTATGTGTGTTCCCATGGTTTCTCAAATGCAATATGGGAAGGCTGGTTCTTCCAATCCTGGGTGCACTCAGAGGGTGAGAGTGATCTTGGCATCAGCCATAAAACTGAATGGAAACAGCCGACCCCATTGTGCACTATTCCTCAATAACAGAACATTCTAGGAGGTGGGTTGATGAAAGCTCATGTCACTTCCTGAAAGCTGGTTGCAGTCTAGGGGTGCATCTACACAGGGATAAAAGCCCCGTGACTGGCCCAGATCAGCTGACTCAGGCCATGGGTCTGGCCAACATTCAAGCTCAGGCAGGACTCTGAGCTCTGGGACTCTTCCCCCTCACAGGGTCCCAGACATCTGCACAGCAGTTTTTCAGCCCCAGAGCTGAGCCCCACAAGCCCGAGTCAGCTGATGTGGGCTAGCTGCGGGGCTTTTATCCCCATGTAGACGTAGCCTGTGGGGCTTGTGTCCCTGATGAATCAGGCCCAGGCTTCTGTGCCTAATGTTTTCAGTGATTTCCTGCATTTGATGTTGCTCTCTCCTTTGTTGTGAACCTTGCTTTATATTTTCTTCTTCACTTGTGTTGCTGGAGATAGTTCTTGAACAGCTTTCTACATGCAGAGGAGAATGGTTTATGACAAAGTGCCCTGTGGTTTCTTTTCTGTTTTTAAGTCCCCTCTGAATATTTCCACTAGCTTTCCACATGTCTCTTTAGTTACCGTGCTCCTGTAACACTTCTCCTTCTGGGGAGTGTCAAAGGGTTAAAAAAAAGAGAGGGAGAGAAGACCTTGAAAGTAATTAATAGAACTGGTGAGAGTGTCTCCTGGAGAAGAAAAGCACATAATGTGGGTTTTTTCTGTTTGCCTCCTCCTCACTCTTTGTGAGTAATTACATGTAGGTGTCTTGGGGTGGGAGTATTTATAGACACTCCACATTTTTGGAGTGTTGAAATTTTCCTTTTGTAGCACTCTCGTTATAAAAGGCAGTGAAAGTACAGTGTGTGCCAGGCACCCAGATTGCTTTTACTTTGTAGCAACTTTAATTAGAAATGACAATGGAATTTTAAAGGAATTTTAATATTGCTCAGATTTGTAAATAGAGCAATTACGGTAATTTTACTATTACTTTAGGGGTGTCTCAAAAGCCCCTTGATCCTTAAGATACTAGCTTTCTAGCTATATGAGGCTGGACCCCACTATTATAAGGTATTCAAAAGCAAACTATAAAGAAATCATAATTGGGCTTGTGGCCTTTTTTACTTGTTTGACGTAAGATCTGAAAATTTTTAATAAATGCCTTTCTACATTGTTTTCATTAATTCTCCAGCAAAAACATACAGAGTGTCCCTTTTGTGTTTGAAGGGCTGGGGCTATTGAGATTTTCACAGACAGCCTTTTTCCTGCATGTGTGTTAGGCAGTGGAGTTTGATGAGTGTTTTAACAAGGCCTTGTCTATGCTGGGGGGACAAGCGTTGCGTTTACTGCATTTATGTTGGTGATATAAGTAGCATTCTGATATGGAACTTAGCAGATGGCAATTGCTGCTTGCACTCATCCCTGAGTCCCTCTCAGAATCAAAAGGTTAGCACAAGAGGGAAATTTAAAAAATGAATCTTTTCACTGGAAAGTAGAAAGGAAACCACTGTCACAGCTTTCAAAGGTACAAAGCCCTCTGCGTTTCCCATTTCCCCCAAGATGCCGTGCACACATGAAGCAGAAGAAGGTCCGTCCTCTCTGAAATATAGCTTTGATGAGCTGGAAACATTTTATGTGCAATTTTTGTAGATTCTATTATTTGGTGAGGGAAGGAGCTGCTTGAGGGAGCGAGAGGTGAAGTTATTGTAGATACCACTGAACTCAACACTAACAGATCACAGTAACTGCTGGTCTCTACTATTCTGAACAGAGCAGCACCTGAGAGAATCTCCCAGATCACTCTTGTAACTGCTGGCGAATATTGACAGTATCGACAGTAAATAGTTTTAAGCCACTTGTCACCGTGGTATCTGAGCTCCTAATGGCAATAACAGTCACTTTTTTATGGACGTTGGCTTTCTTTTGTCCCAGTCTCCCCTCCCCAGCCCCCCCAGCTTGTTTGGAAGTCCCGGGTCAGTGTAGCAGTGTCTGGTAGTCTCAGAATGCAACACAACCCTGGTTAGTCAGCTGCCCTTAATTACTGGCAGTTGTTGCATACTGTATTTCAATGGCCCTGAACTGGGATTTTCACAGTCTACAATCTTTGAGAGGGTCTCGTAAAAACGTTAGCAAATGATGCCTTCAGAGCAGAAAGTGTTTATTGCTGTATCCTGTAGTTCCCCTCTCCTGATGTGTTCTTGTTTTCTGGGAACTGTAGGACAAGAAATAAATATGAATTTCTTTTAGCTTCTAGGAAAGGATGTCCCTGCAATCATATTGTCCTGAGGCCTGACCCAAGGAGAGAAGCGGGAAACTTCATTTTACAGAAAGCCTTTTCACTTACAAACAACCTTTAAAAGCTCAAAGATCAAACACTGCTGTCTGTCTGTCTCTGTCTGAAACACAGTTTTGGGTTGGGATACACAGGCTTATTTGTTGTTTCATTAACAATTACATGATATCTTTTCTTTTAAGATTCCCAGCACTATAATGAAACAACTTTAAAGGCTGCTCTGACTGATACTAACAAATGGTCACAAATTTGTGTTAAAAAAAAATCTGAGTTCAGACCTTTATTCGGTCAGTTGGTAAGGGCTACAGACATTGCAGAGAACCCCTGTGTTAGGGAATATAGGAACTGCCATATATCATCAGACCAGTGATCCATCTAGTCCAATATCACACCTCTGACAGTGGCCAACACCAGATATTTCACAGGGAAGTGCAGGAAATCTTGTGATGGATAATTTTGAAATAATCTGTCAATGGCAGATTTTCTGTCTAACGCCAGTTTTCTCAGTTAGGTGGTGGTTGGTTTAAGCCAGGGGTAGGCAAACTACGACCTGTGGGCCAGATCCGGCCTGTCAGGGCTTTGGATCCGGCCCACGGGATTGCCACACCCATGGTGCCGCATGCCCTGTGCTGCTCCCAGAAGCGGACGGCACCACGTCCCTGCGGCCCCTGGGGGAATAGGGGCAGAGGGCTCTGTGTGCTGCCCTCGCCTGCAGATACCAGCCCCCACAGCTCCCATTGGCTGGGAATAGGGAACTGCGGCCAATGGGAGCTTCGGGGGAGGTACCCACAGGCAAGGGCAGTGCACAGAGCCCTTTGCTCCCCCTCCCCTAGGGGCTGCAGGGACGTGGTGCCGTCCGCTTCTGGGAGTGGCACGGGGCCCGTCTTAGCCTCACTTCACACCGCTGCCACCCTACAGCTGCTCACTGGGCTGGAGCCTGCACCTCAAACTCCTGCACCCCAACCCTCTGCTGCACCCCTCCTGCACCCCAGGCCCCTGCCATGAGCCCCCTCCTCCGCCCCAACCTCTTGCCCTGAGCCCCCTTCTGCACCCTGCACTCCCTCCCGCACCCCAACCCCCAGCCCTATATTCATGGCCCTGCATGCAATTTCCCCATCCAGGCCAAAAAGTTTGCCCACCCCTGGTTTAAGCACTGGAAAGTTTAAGCCTTTTAAATGTTTTTATCCTATCTGCTATAACTGTGGATATTCTCATTATCCACATAAATTTGGATCCTTTTGTGAATCCTGCTAAGATCATAAACTCACATATGTTAAGGCCAGAAGGGACCATCAGGGTCATCTAATCTGACCTCCTGCACATCACAGGCCACAGAACCTCACCCACCCATCCTGTCATACGCCCATAACCTCTGGCTTAGTTACTAAGTCCTTGTATCTTGATTTAAAGACTCCAGCTACAGAGCTCTTGGCCTTAATGATATCTTGTGGTAGTAGTTCCATTGATTAATTATATCCCACGTAAAATAATTTTTGGTCTCTTTGCTACTAAAAGTTTTTAGTTTCAGGGGAAAAACCCTTCAAGCTTCAGAGATCTTCATGTTTCTTCTTCCAGCTTGAAGCAAAAGCCTAAAAGAGGCAGCTGTTTTATCCAAATAAAAACCTGGAACATGAGAAATAACACCCTGGTGGTTTTTTCCCAAAGTCTTCAAAGCATTCTGCTCCATCTCCCATTTTATATATTTAGTAAATGTATATGAAGGCTGCTAAATGCTGTCTAAAGCTACAAATTGATTGGAGTGTTTATTTTGGATTACTTGAGCGTTGCTCAAGGTAATTGTTTTTCATTATAATGCTTACAAACAGGCTCTAAGAAATAGAAATTATTGCCGTTAAAGTGTGTGTGTATTTGTTAAAAGTTAAACTTTTATTCTCTTTATCAGACTGTAAAGCTCTTTCCAATAGCTTCTTGCTGGGGAGTAGGCTCTTTGCCCCATGCCATGTTCATCCCCTCACCTGCAGTTCTTGTAACCTGCACTATGCTGGGCTGTCACTCCCCCTTACATAAAACAGCCACACAAAGCAAGCTCTCCTGTGCAGGTTAGAGCAGGTCAGTGCAGCATTCAGATATTGAAGGAAGAATGCGTTCATCTTACTAATGCTAATATCTCCCCATTACGAAACTGAGTCAGTGGCCCATGGTGTATTAAACTGCTGTAGTTTCCTCATTTCATTCTTTTTAATTCCTCTTAATTCTTTGTTTTGTCTAGAATCCTGGAATTATGAGCTGGAATGTGCCACACAGTCCATTCCCTGCTGACCAGGCCTGGACTGTGGCAATCCCTACAATAGATCTTCTAGAGTTTTGTTTAGTCTAGTTTTAAATGATCCCATAATCTTCGTTCCTGTCTTTGGCACAGAGCAGTGGTTAGAATTCAGAAAAGGAATGACCTCCTTTTCATGAAATGATACTGACATTCTTTTGCCTTCAATATAAAATTCCTAAACAGTGATTAGGCGGAATATTAGAGGCAGATAAATGAGGAATTTAAATTCATTAAGATTTCCTTAATTTCTCTATTTTCAGGTTTCTTTGCAGTTTAATACATTATCTTGTACTGTGGCATCTGCTTTTGCTGATTCATTCAAACAAGCTCTAACCTTTAGTCAGAGACACTGACAGTGATAGCTGTCAACAGACAAGGGCTTGCAGCCTGAACCAGGATTTGTAGGTGTGTGACATGAGGAAGGATGATTCTCTGTGCATGAATTTAGGGCCCCCTTCAAGATAAAGTGTACTGTGAGGATGAAGATGATGCACTGATTCTTCAAGGAGACACTGTGGATGTATTTTGACAGCTGATTGGCTGAGTGACATTGCTGAGAGCCTTGGAGAAGTCGTTGGTTTTCCCAACCAAGTGCCCTGACTGTAAATACCAAACAGACGAGGCTCTGAGCCTAGTGAAGAGTAAGTCAGATGGAACTGGGCAGCAGCTGGCTGTGTGGGCCAGCTAGCGCAAGGAGAGAGTGCATGGCTAAGGAAAGGCTGCAAAAGCATATTCCAGGGGCTGCAATATCCCGTCCTCATGCATCTGTGGAGTCCTGGCTGGGCTGCATGCTGGGGATTTCTCTCCAGTGCTACCACTGGAGCCTCATTGTCCCTGCAGCTGGTACATTGCCTAGCTGCAGGAGAAGGCCTGCATCATGGCTTTGTGCCAGCCCTGGCTTTGCATGACTCCAAGGCCCCTGCGCAGGAGGGGAAAGGCGGGAGGCCAGCCCAGAGCAAAGCTGCCTCTCTTTTGTGTAGCTGGAACTATCACTAACTGCCCTGGGTCAAAGCTGCAGAGGAGGGGCAGGATTTTTGGCCTTGGCCACTTTTTTGCTTACAAGCGCCCCTGCACCTCGGTGCAGCTCGGGTCCCACTGATATTCATGATTGCGAATGGCCAGGATAATACCTCTCCAGTGTGCTGCAGCCAGAATAGCCTTCGCTACCCACTGCTTCATGTGGGCTGCTCCTCCTTGAGTCTTGGCATCCGCTTCCACATCTGACTCCAACTCCACATCCTCTCTTAGCGCTGCTCCTGCTACTCTCCTGCTCATGCCCTGTCAGCCACCATCTCTGCCTGCCCTGCAGTTCCCTGGTCTTGCCTAGCAACACTGCACAATCCTGAGTGCTGCGTCCTCTACTTGGAGGACCTCCGGGCACCTGTGCTGACTCTCTCCTATACAGGACACTTCTTTGGCATAGCCTTTCATTGCTGAACGGTGCCCCACCACGCCTATCTGTGCCTGGCCTGGGACCCTCAAACATGAAAGGCTCAGTGCAAGCCGAATGGCTGGAACTTGGGTTTGGATGCGTCTTCGCTGCTGACTCAACTCAGGTTATCGGCACCTAGGTTAGCTTAGCCCAGGTGTGTGCAGCCACCCAGCAAGGCCAGATTCAAGTGGTTAGATCCACACTGTGACTGCATTCCCCTTTGCGTGTCTCTAAGATGTCTGGGGTCATAGCCCGTGGCACTGGAGGACTATCAGCATGTAAGTGGGGCAGCCTGGGTTTTCACTGCAAAGTGGGTGGGTCACCAGCCTGAGTGTAAACACCACTTGGGCTTCAGACTGTGCCCCAGCATGAGCCAGGCAGCTGAAGTCGAAAGCACAACCACACTCAGCCAGAGGGCTTTGTGGGTGGGCAGGAGCTGAGTTCGGAGCAGCGCTCAGGTCAGAGCCTGAGTTAACAAGGCCTTAGCCAGGGCTCCACATTACCTTCCGTTTCAGCCCTCCCATCTGTGCACACTGAGGCTCAGATCCCCTGAGCTGCTTGAGGCTGCAGCTCTGCTTCTGAGCTCAGGAGATGCAGAGCAGATTGTGGTAACTGGGGTGGAGGATCAAAGTGCGGGAGCAAATGGATGGGGGCGGGAGGGGAGGGCAGCTGGTACTGTGCAATGCCTCTTGCATCAGAGGTTTCATTTGCAGGTATTTAGAGATGAAACCTTCGCTCTGTGAACAGAGTGGCCCAGAAGCCCACGGTGTGGGTGAGGGGGACTGGTGGTGTGATGGGCAGGGATTGAATCTAGAAAATAATTGTAGGAGCAAGAGAGACCATTTGTTACCCTGGTAGTAAATGATTGTGTCCAGGCGAGTATTCCCGAGTCCTGGAAAATTCCTTTGGTTAACTGTCCTGTCCAGCATCCATCTCACAACAGGCTCTGCGCTAGTAGCTGGGCAGCTCAGGGCTGAGAGGGTTCAGGGAAAGTACCTGCAGATGTAGGTGAGGCTTGAAACAGGCGCTTTGTAGAACCGACCCAAGCTGCCCTCTCAGCTTTCTCATCCCCGGACATGGAGCTTTCTCGAACATAGAGTCTGACATAGGAAAGAGAAAATCCCAGGTTCTCTGGGACCATTACCTATCACACAGCCCCCACCCTGCTTCCCTCGCTGTACTGCAGGGTGCTGTGTGACCAGGAAAGGGGTCTTTGCAGAAATTAAAATAAGCCACATGCGTGGGGTCTGTCTCGCTAATCCTGTTCAGTGTTTTCCTTCTTGTTTCTTCAGCCTCATGTTCTAAGTAGCTGTGTTTATGTTACATACATCACATTCCTTCCCTGAGCTAAAACAGAAGCAAAATAATGTTCATCGTTCACCCTGTCCAAGAGAGAGATGAACAGAAACAGCCCCAATATTTAGGGCTAAAATATTGCCTGATAAAATGTCCTCTCTAAATGAAGAAGGAAAGCCAGAGCTCATGCCGTCCTAACTGAAGAGCCCAGCAGAGGTTTTTAGCATGAGATGTGCTATGCTGCCCATCACTCTGCCCTGCCTGTCACTATTGCTTAGAACTTTATTCCTTTCTACTGGAAAGTGTCCTCAATTTGCTGACCCTTCCGATGGTCTGGAGTCGTGAAGGACTTTCACTCGGGTAGTATACGTTAACTTTGATCTGCTTGGCCTCTAACCGAGAGTTCCATCACCTTCTGTCTCTTTGTTCTTTGTCTTCTGTCAGAACCATTCAGATCTATTCTGGGGCTTCAAGTGAGTCTGGCAGTTCCCAAGAAAGAAATCCATTTGATGTGTGTGGTTATGCTGAGAAATCTAATGGAAGAGCAAACCCTGGGTAAACATCCTCATTGTGCTGCTTGCTGAGATAGAGCAGCCTTTAGAATTTCAAGCCATAATTTGTATTCAAATGAAGGTCATTTGAAAGGTGTAACATAGTAAACAGCCATTATTTCATTTTGATAGTGGTACTAAAATTATAGTGTTGGTTGAATTATTTTAGTATAGGACCATTACCAGCTCCCTAAAACACTTCTAGGAATTTTTATATCAGTGCTGCAGTCCTGAAATTAGAGGAAAATTAAAAATCATGAGGCTGTGATGGTGTAATTTTTTGAGAGCATGTCTTGGTTTTTATAGTATTTTTCCTTTCTCCTTCACTTCTGCGCCAAAACAGAAATGTGTGTGCTTTGTCTGAGGTTGCCGTTGACATATTGCTGCTGCTGCTCTTCCTCACTCATTTTCTACCATGAGATGTCTCTGTTTTGAGTGCAAATTGTATTAGGATAGTGTTGTCATCCCTGCAGCTGGCACTGTATGGTGTGTTTTGCTGACCTACTCCTAGCAGCATCTGCATTGGGCTCTGGTACCGTTTGTCTGAGTGCAACATGTCTATTCTCATCAGCACCTCAAAAGTTATTGGTCTGCTCTACTTTCCATGATGCTTTTCCTAGTATAAGAAGAGGGGAGAGGTCTGGAGTGTTGCAGGGCAGGTATGAGTCAGGGAGAATCTGTCAATCTGCAAGCTCAGGCTCGGCTGGGAAGCGGAGTCCAAGCTATGGAGGATGTGGAGCGGAGATAGTCAATTATATTTTGTCAAGTTCCAAATTTCAAGGTATAGTCGAGGTTCAGATTCCAGAGAAAATATTTTAAAAACTAACAATGATGATGATAATAATAATAAGTAAGTAAATAGATTTTGGTGTTCGTTCAAAAGCATCTGGTGGTCTGGATTTGGATCACAGACTGCCTATTGACTGCTACTGATTTGCAGTATGCTCTGTATTACAGTTCAGATCACTACCTCAGAAGAGCATTCTCTTTTACTTTTCTGTCTTTCTTAAGGTGCCAGAGCTTTGCTATCTTTGAGGACTGGGTTTTTCTCTGGTATTATATCTGCTGGGATGGAGGGGCTGTGAGTTTATCACATCTAAGCAGAGTTAGCCCTAGTCAGAGTACGGATGAGAAACCTCCAATGGAAACTGAGATGTTGCAGAAAGTGGCGGTGGTGATTCAGCAAGTGACACTCTTGCTTCTAAATCTGGGCTGAGTAGAGCTGTGCAGGGCCGGAACTTCATTTCACTGCCAGTTCCATGATTTGAAAATTTGATTTTGTTCTGAATTGGCATGAAAGCAGATTTTCAAAATTTCCCGCAAAACAATTAAAAATGATCTTGGGTCATTTCACTTTGATTTAGACTTTTACAATTTGTTTCAATATAAAATATTTTTCTAAATGAAAAATCAAAACCGTCTGTTCCCCAAATGTGAAAATGGACCCTTGGAGTGCTATTTGAATGCTTT
Source organism: Gopherus flavomarginatus (assembly GCF_025201925.1). NCBI lineage: Eukaryota > Metazoa > Chordata > Testudines > Testudinidae > Gopherus > Gopherus flavomarginatus. The sequence goes on along the minus strand of NC_066637.1, from coordinate 1,362,870 downwards.
CTTTTGCAATTTTTGTCAATCAAATTTCATCAGAATTGACACATTCCCACAGAAGGTTTTTTTGACGAAATTGCATTTCTGGTGGAAAATGCCCTGTCAGAAGATGTTTGGTTCGCTCTAGTACTGAGCAGTGGGTCGAAATGGTGCTGTGCTACAAGAGGTATTAATTCTGTTGTAAGGAAACCCAAAGCTCTGAGCACTAACAATCCCACGGCACTTTTCAGAAGAGCCATTGAGGAGCCAAGAGAGCTTGCAGGATCTGCAAGGTTACACATCCATCCATATTGTCAAGCATTTGGGTTTATAATTCTAACACTGGTGGAGAGGAGAAGCTGAGAGGCCTCGAGTCTCTTGTCTGTCCTGTAACCTTCAGCGATTATTTGGGGTGGGGAGTTAAGCTTCAGATGCCTTACATGGGAGGATGTGTGAAGAAAGAGCCCAAGCCGTATTCAGTGGGATGTGTGTGTTTGGTGGGGTCGATCAGAACTGATGGCATGCATGGGGGGCAGAGTTTGTTTATTGGTGGGGAAATGAACAATATAAAATTAACGGGCACACAGTAAATGGATTAAATACTGGCTCAAAGTGTAACTGTAAATGAGAAATCATCACTGAGCGGGTCTGTTTCCAGTGGGTTCACTCAGGGATTTGTTCTTGGCAAATCTCTTTAACATCTTTATCAGTGACCTGGAAGATAATCACCTCTGATAAAGGTTTCAGATTTCACAAAATTGGGGGAGTGATAAATATTGAAGGTCGGGTCACTGAGTCTGAGCAATCCAGATCACTTGGTAAACTGGGCACAAACAAACAATATGTTTTTTAATAGGCTAAATGTAAATCTGTACATGTGGGAACAAAGAATAGAGTCCATCGGGGAACTATCCTGGGAAGCAGGAACTGAAAAACATTTGGGGGTTGTGGTGGAGATTGAGCTGAATGTGAGCTCCCAGTGTGATGCTGTGGCCAAAAGAGCTAATGCGATCCTGAGATGCATATACAGGGCAATCTTGCGTAGGTGTAGAGAGGTTATTTTACTTCTTTTTTTGGCACTGGTGCAACAGTTGCCAGAATACTGTCCCCCATTCTGCTGGCTACAATTTAAGAATCATGTTGATAAATTGGAAGGGGTTCGGAGAAGAGCCATAGGAATGATTAAAGAATTAGAAAACATGATTATGATGGTGGAGTCGAGCTCAATCTAGTTGGCTTAACGAAGAGAAGGGTAAGGGGTGACTTGATTACAGTCTATAAATATCTACATGGGGAAGAAATAATTATAAATGGGCTCTTCAATCTAGCAGAGAAAGATATAACACAATCCAATGGCTGGAAGTTGAAGTTAGACAAATTCAGACTGGAAATAAGGTGCAAAGGAAAAGGCGGGCAAAGGGGGTAATTGCCCAGGGCACAGGCAACATGCGCTGCCCCCGCCCTGAACGCCAACTCCGCAATTCCCATTGGCTGGAAACTGTGGCCAGTGGGAGCTGCGGGGGCAGCACCTGTGGGCAGCAGCATGCAGAGACCCCCTGGGCCCCCCACCTAGGAGCCGCTGCCAGAGGGGTGTGCTCGTTGCTTTTGGGAGCCATGCGACATAAGCGCCGATCCCTTCCTGCACCTCAATCGCCTTCCTCAGCCTAGAGCCTGCACCCTGCACCCAAACTCCCTCATGGACCCCTCACCCTCTCCCGCACCCAAACTCCTTGCCCCAGCCTGGTGAAAGTGAGTGAAGGTGGGGGAGAGTGAGCGACAGAGGGAGGAGGGATGGAGTGAGCAGGGGGTCCTTGGGGAAGGAGTGAGGCAGGGGGCAGGGCAAGGGTCTTTGGGCTTGTGCAATTTGACAGTTGGCAACCCTACCAGGCGGGCATGTGGAAGCCCTGGCTGTGCCAGAAAAGCGAGCCCAGCAGTACAGCTGGCAGCTCACTGGGCACCAGCCAGCGCAGGCGCAGCACTACCTGAATGTCTGTGGCTTGTACATGTGTGGGAGCCCATTGACTGTTCTGCTCTGGGGTCTGGAATTGCTGTTGGCCGGCCTGGGAACAGTTTACCAAAGGTCGTGCTGGATTCCCCATCACTGACCATTTTTAAATCAAGTTTGGGTGTTTTTCTGACACTAGGGATTATTGTGGGAAGGGATTATTGTGGGAAGTTCTCCGGCCTGTGTTATACAGGAGGTCAGACTAGATGATCACAGCGGTCTTTGGTCTTAGAATTTAGGAATCTAAGGGTGGCTGCATGGGTAGGCTTCATCTGGGCTGACAGGCTTAGGGTAAGTGCAATCAGAGTTGACACCGAGGCCTCCTGCCAAGACATACAGGATATGACTCCGCTGACTCAGGCCTTGTCTGCACCGGAGAGCTCACAGTGGCACAGCTGTACCAATGCAGTGCACTGCTGCAAGATCACGTGGGTAGCTGCTCTCTGCCAAAGGGGGAGGACTCTCCCATCGACATAATAAAACCACCCTCACGAGTGGCAGGAGCAGCTCTCCCACTAACATAGCGCTGTCCACTTGGGCAATTCTGTAATTTACATTGCTCGGGAGATGTTTTTTTCACACCGCAGCACCATAAGTTATACTGACAAAAGTGCTGGTATAGACAAGCCCTCAGGTTTGAAGGGCTCAGGCTGCAGGGCTATAAAACTGCTGTGTGGCCATGTGAGCTTGGGCTGGAGTCCCAGATCTGAGATCTTCCCCACCCAGGGCATCCCAGAGCCTGGGCTCCAGCCTGAGCCCAGACATCTACATTGTAGTTTTATAGCCCCACAGCCGGAGCACTGCGAGCCTGAGTCGGCTGACATGGGTCAGCCGTGGGTGTTTAATTGCAGGGTAGACACACCCAATATGGGTTTATTTCTAGGCCTAAGTCACATGCATTTGCTCAGGAGTCTGAAGCTAATAATCTCGTTACATGAGACAGGTCAATATTTGTTTGGGGCACTTCTCATCTCTTTATTGTACATCCTCTGTCTGTTTCCATCAATATACCCCTATAAATACATGGGGTGTATCAAGTGACTCAGAGGAGATGGAACTGATCTCATTAGAGAGGATTTTGCCTTCTATTTTTATAATTATTATTTATGTGTGGGGAGGGTGTATGTGGCGGGGGTGGGGGAGATGTGTCCTGATAAATTTAAATAGAGCTAGAATTTTATTATTAGGCCTAATTATTATGAAAACCAACATTCAGGTAGCAAATGGTTGGTCCTGAATGTTTAGTGGATAAACGGGCTTTAAAATAATCTTCACGAAAAGCTGAAGTCTTAAGGAAATCACAGTTTCCAATCTGAGAGCTGATTCATAGGGTTTAATTTCCCTGGCACATTCGTTTGCATCAATCATTTGAATGTCCAGCACCCTAACAGTAAAGCTCCATATGGCTGAATAATATGAAGAAGAATCAGGTGTCCATGATTCTGATTCCCAGAAACATCTGCCAAGACTAGGGATTTTCCTACTTTAAATCAGAGCCAGTTGCTCCATACTAGCCCAGGTGTACTGTCTGTAAATAGAAAGTGTGCGGGAACATTTTCAGTTCATTAATTTTAACCCTAAAAGATTTACATTAGCCATAACTGTTTAATAGGAATTCTGCTGTTACTTTCAGAGAAAAGAAAATATCGATTAATAGATGAGAGAAAAGATGATTGTTTCAAGAAGCATCCCAAAGTTAAGCAATACGGCAGCATCTGAAACATAGTTACTAATACCTCCTCTGTGTTATCTGTACAGCTCCTTACCCTCAAAAACAATTTAGAGTGTTTCAAAATAGGATGAACATTAAGGCAGTTGATGAACAAAACATACAGTGCAGGGGAAGGGAACTGCTTTGTGCAGCTTCTAATGTAAACCTAATTTAGATTTTCAATAAAAGAAGGTGCCATATCACCTTACTTCAGTGCTTTTCGTCATTATATTATGTTTAAGAAATACTTTATAGGGGAATAGATATGCACTTACAATCTCTCTGCATTTATTTTCTTTTAGGAATACATATGATAAAACTCCAAGTTAATAGAATGAAAATAATTTCTACAATAACAGTTCCAGCAAATCTCAGAATTACCAGGGTGAAGGTGGCTAGACAGAGTAAGGCAATTACGTCTATTATTAGTAGCACAGTGGAAGGATTGATGTACAATGGGCTGCGCGTAAGCAGAAGCCTTCAGACGTGAACTAAATTTTAATAGTGAAATTCTCATAGATTATAGCTCCCTTCATTAACATTTTCACACATCGCTGACTAACAAATGAGGAAAAGGGCCTTCTGTACCCGTGGATTTATAATGCTCTGAATGCTCTCTATACCTCTGTGTATGTGCTGAAGCTTAATCTTCCCCTAACCTGTGACTGCTAGTGGATTAACTCTTTCTGAACCAAATGTTTTTTTCATTCAGAGCAGGAAATCTGTTCAGGAAAGAGAGTAATCTCTTCTCTAAAGACATTAAGAGCAAAGTAGGAGGTGTGCTTTGTGCATGGCGGTGGTTAGCTAATCTTGGCAGAAGGCTCTCTTTCACTTACGCTATTGATATTTGACAACCTGTGTTAGCAGCTCAAAGAGCCAAAGGCTGGTTAGTAAAGAGTTACTTGTGGCTTCAGCGTTAAAAACCATGAATTGCTGGTAGCCAAAGTGGAACTTTTCTCTCCGGTTCCTTGTGTGGCAGATTTGGATTTAGACATCGATTTTCATGAGGTGGTTGTTTCCAAAGATGTATTGCGTCCAAGCTGATATAACTTGGTTGAGTTGTGTAGAGAAACCCTTGCTATCAGAGCACGCTGCGCAGATCAGTTCAGCTTTGCTATTAGAGATGGAGACTTTAAGAGCCTAAAATTTGGCATCTAAAACTAGGGAGACCATATGGCAAGTGTGAAAAATCGGGATGCGGGTGGGGGGTAATAGACGCCTATGTGAGCAAAAGCTCCAAATATTGGGACTGTCTCTCTAAAATTGGGACATCTGGTCACCCTGTTTAAAACCATACTGAGGCACTCAAACAAGTGGCTGATTTTCAGACATACTCTCGATTGTAGTGGGGACTGTGGGTGATCATCAGCTCTGTCCCTTGTTTAGATGTCTATGGGTTGAGGCGTCAGACCCTTAGGCTCCCAAGTTAGAAAGTTATGGCCTTTAGGAATGGAATTCTTGTGGAATATGATAAAATATACAAAAGGGACAGATGGCTCAGGAATGGAGCTAGTGAGAGCTCATGTAACACTCTTGTCCTGTGGAGGGAGATTATGGAGCCATGTGGTTTTCACTTTGGGGTGTAAGAGACCTGAGAGCCCAGTAGAATGTAGCTCAGAAATGGGTCCCCAGGTTTAAGGGCTCTGAAGCAAACTCTAGTTATGGTACCTGGCAGGGTGAGGAGGTTGTTTCATTACATTGGCCATTATCTTGATATCATATTCTATGGGTCTGTGATTAAAAAAAAAAATTGTGTGTACAGTCACTGGGAAAGGGATAGCATCCAAATTGTTACCTGCATGTCAGGTGTGCCTCAGTGCCCTCCTAATCTTTCATAGAGAAGTGCAGTCCCTGGTGACTGTAGGTCCCAGCATGCAGTGCTCTATCTAGAAGTGTACCTCACTCCCATGAAATGCAACTCTCAGCAAATTGCATGGATCCCCTTCCAAGGACAGTTTGTGTGCCTCTGTGTTCACAGGGGGGCTGGGGTTACCCAGGGCAGGCTGTAAGGCTGAGGATGAGAAGTTCTATGTATTATCTGAAGGAACAGACCCATTCAAAGAATGACACTTTTGCAGAAGGTGCTAGTCACTTAGGTATTAATGACACTACTAAGGAGATATTTGAGGTTTTATGACAAGCAATGGGCGGGGGCATTTGAGCCAGAGCCTGGTGGATACATGAAGCATAAACAACAGTGACAGGTTCTGTCTGCTGGGATATCACTTTGGACTTGCTCGTTTGTACACACTCATGGAGGAGCAGGAGCAATGGGGAGAAGAGTGATTTTGAAATCACTCACCCGTAGTTTCCTGAAATTGATAAATTATTCCTACACGTGGTTACAGTCAGAGCAGTTGTTCACCGAACAGAGTCCCCAGGGAGGTATGTGGTCAAGGCGCTGTCACTGCCAAGATTCAAGGGCAAGGTGGAAGCACAGGGAATGTGTCTTGTGAAATGCAGGGCTCAGATGGCCTGTTCCAAGTATGTGCTCTGGGCCTGCTGTCTCCTCTGCAGGAGGTGACATTGCATCTCAGTGCAGCCCCAGTGCCTGGACTGAATGAAAAGATGAATTATCTGTGTCATTTATCAGTCCCTGGAGGGCAAGAGTCGGGATTTCAGCCAGTTACAACACAGTGCAGTGAAACCTCCCTCCCCACCAAGCTCCACTCATCCCTTCTAGAACTACTCAGCTTCTGTGGAAGCTGTGGATACTGAATGTCCAGTCCCATCACATGGCTGCCATGAAGGCCTCTCTCTGTCAGTCTTCCCAACTAAAACCAGCCCAGTCCCTCAATGCATCCAACCCACACCTGGATGAAATCATGGAAGAGAGTGAGTGAAATTATACACCCCCTTGGCCACCAGAGAACCGAATTACTGCTCTGCTTCCCATCTGTGTTCTCCATGTAGTGTCTGCTTGTATAACCAGAGTCAAGCTCATGGTGTTGGAGTGCAGCTTGGTAAGTGGTTTCTGTGGTTGTCCATCACCTCAGTTCGGCTTCAGTATTTCCCCAGCAGCCCGAGCATCATATTGCATCGTGGAGTCCTTATTTCTTAAAAACAAAAGCTAGGCACTAATGGGAAAGTGTGTGTGTGTGTGTGTGTGTGTGTGTGTGTGTGTGTGTGTGTGTGTGTGTGTGTGTGTGTGTGTGTGTGTGTGTGTGTGTGTGTGTGTGTGTGAGAGATGTGCAGCATGTTGAATGGCCATGGCACTGAAATGCTTTGACAAGCTGGTACTCACACAGTGCCGCGCATATTGTATCCATCAAGTGTTAAAAGTGCATCAGAAATGCGCCAGTTTCATTATACATAATCAGTTCCCATTGAAATGATCCTTTCAGTGCTGCATGCTGCAAATTAACAATCTGACTTATATACAATAAAAATCCAAGTATTGTACAAAGTAATACTTTTTAGGCGGTGGAGACACAGATGGAAATTCATTTAATGAACAGCACCCAGAATAGATTCTAAACTTTTTGCAATTACCCTGGAAAAACCGAGAAGACACAAAACAGCGCTTTGCAGTCTTCTGTCTGAGAGACTAAGACTTGTTGGAGCCTATTGCGGGGAAGGGGGATGGAAGCAGTTTGAAATAAATATCTGTTTCACGTAAATAATACCACAAGCCTTTTGCACATACACATGCTACAAATGAGGCTGTGTGCTCACATGTGTTGCCTAGCCGGGTTCAAACCTGCAATGTCTAGCTGGCAGCCGGTATCAAGCGGAGTGCCCCAAGGGTCGGTCCTGGGGCTGGTTTTGTTCAATATCTTCATTAATGATCTGGAGGATGGCATGGACTGCACTCTCAGCAAGTTTGCAGATGACACTAAACTGGGAGGAGTGGTAGATACGCTGAAGGGTAGCGATAGGATACAGAGTGACCTAGACAAATTATGGGATTGGGCCAAAAGAAACCTGATGGTTTCAGGTTCAACAAGGACAAATGCAGAGTCCTGCACTTAGGACGGAAGAATCCCATGCACTGCTACAGACTAGGGACGGAATGGCTAGGCAGCAGTTCTGCAGAAAAGGACCTAGGGGTTCCAGTGGACGAGAAGCTGGATATGAGTCAACAGTGTGCCCTTGTTGCCAAGAAGGCTAATGGGATTTTGGGCTGTATAAGTAGGGACATTGCCAACAGATCGAAGGATGTGATCAATCCCCTCTATTGTGCATTGGGGAGGCCTTATCTGGAGTACTGTGTCCAGTTTTGGAACCCACACTACAAGAAGGACGTGGAAAAATTGGAAAGAGTCCAGTGAAGAGCAACAAAAATGATTAGGGGGCTGGAGCACATGATTTATGAGGAAAGGCTGAGGGAACTGGGATTATTTAGTCTGCAGAAGAGAAGAATGAGGGGGGATTTGATAGCTCCTTTCAAGTACCTGAAAGGGGGTTCCAAAGAGGATGGATCTAGACTGTTCTCAGTGGTAGCAGATGACAGAACAAGGAGCAATGGTCACAAGTTGCAGTGGGGGAAGTTTAGGTTGGATATTAAGAAAAACTTTTTCACTAGGAAGGTGGTGAAGCACTGGAATGGGTTCCCTAGGGAGGTGGTGGAATCTCCTTCCTTGGAGGTTTTTAAGGTCAGGCTTGACAAAGCCCTGGCTGGGATGATTTAGTTGGGGTTGGTCCTGCTTTGAGCAGGGGGTTGGACTAGATACCTCCTGAGGTCCCTTCCAACCCTGATATTCTGTGATTCAATATGCTGAATATGCACCACTCTCACTGATGGCAGGATCAGGCTCCAAATGCATCAAAAATACTTTTGTGTGTGGTTGTAACCACAGACATATTTATGTTCCAGCCATTACAATGCAGTCTATTTAAGCAGAAGGAATTATGCATTTTTATGGAAGGAGAATAAAAACACAGGTGTTTTCTGAGTGTTTTTAATGAAAATCTTTATTGGTGATAAGCTGGTTCTTTCAATGAAGTGTAAGAATAGAGTGCAAATAAAAATTCCCTGAAATTATAAATCCTTAAAGATTTTGCTAAATATGTAGAATTTCCAGTTTTTAGCTGTACCTCCCTGGCTCTGCTCTGCCCCTTCATAGATTTTCCATCCCATGGTGTTTAACCTACACTTCTCTCATTACATGAAAAGTTCTCTAGTTACGTTAATATATATTGGAAAGACTGTGAACTCTAAAAAATGGTTTCAGAAAGTTTGCCACTTTAACAATGCGGAAACCCACACAAATGAGGCATGCAATTTGAAATGAATTGGGTCAGTAATATAAAATTTCTCCCTATGTCTCTGTACTGAGGAGTCAGCTTTTGCTCTACTGGCAATTTACATTTAAGCATCAGAACTTATTTGACAAAAAAAATTTGTACTCCAAAATGTGATGATTAATAATGTTCTCAAAAAAGATGTTTCTCCAGACCGATTCTTCTTTTTCCTTCATATCAAACTGTTTTGTATTTTGAATATACAAATTAAACCAAAATAGCCTCTGCTTTGTGCAGAATTTGGGAGTGCAGTTGATTGCAGGGTAGATGACAGAATTTAAGTTTCCAGCAGAAAATCCCAGCTAAATTCTGTTATTGAGCTCAGAATAATGCAGGTTTAAAAGTCAGTTGCTGGGATAACAGAGCCATATGAAAATGTGGTCCATAATCTCTCAAGGCCTAGCCCTTCAATGCTAGTCCAGACTATTGAATGTGAATCAATTCAGAGACCTGGGGGAAGTGAAGGGGGAGGCTGTATTACAGTTTCTGCTGAGTCAGTTTCACAAGGTTTGTTCCTTTGACTGTTTCCAGTAATGGCAATAGACAAGAGGATGGATACCTGCTCTGAAGCACTGGCCTCTTTGATCCTCACAGACTAACTTGGGAGGTTTTCATGATGAGCTTGTGGGAAGCTTTGAAAAACAAAGCCGCCAATGCACAGATTTCTATTATGTGAACATAGTGTCACAGAAAGTCAAAAGGGCAGAAGAGTCTCAAAACGCACCAGGCTCCAGCTTGGAAAGGCTCAGAACACCTCCCCCCTTCCCAGCACTTGGGGGGTGGGGAGCTGAGCTGCTCCTCCAGGAGCAATATTTCCTGTGTGTCTGCCTGCCTAACACTGAGCTCTCCAGTTTAGGCGTTCACACTGTGAATGCCCTTCTAGTAGTTGGCCAAGATGGCCTGCTGCATGCCGCACCTCCTGGTCTTCAGACAGGTGAATGTTTTAGCCTGGCTCACGCAGGGCCGGCGCTTCCATTTAGGCGACCTAGGTGGTCGCCTAGGGCACCAGGATTTGGGAGGGTGGCAGCAATTCGGCGGCGGGGGATCCTTCCGCGCTCTGGGTTGTCATCGGCAATTCTGCGGCAGGTCCTTCACTCACTCCGGGACCTGCCGCCGAAGTGCCCCGAAGACTGGGAGCGTGGAAGGACCCCCCTCGCCGCAGAATTGCCACCAATGACCGGGAGCGTGGAAGGACCCCTGCCTAGGGCGCCAAAAACCCTGGCGCTGCTCCTGGGTTCACGTGTTCCCGTGGCTTCTATGCTCTCCTATTCAGTAAGAGGGGGCACCTCGTCATAGCCCAGTTTCTATAACTCTCTTCTTTGTATGAGCATATGGGCCAATGTTAATGAACAAATGTATGTGATTGCTGCTTAACTTACATACAATACAGAGTCACATTCACTACAAACTCTGTGTGTGTAAGTACTGTATTAGTCCGAACGAGTGAGTGTCCACGTCTGGGCTATTTCCCTGTGCATCATATTCAGCAAAAGTGAATGCTGAAGATATGTGACCATATTCTGGCATCTGTCTCTTGGAATACAGATTGCAGATAAAGGTATGGAGAGAGGAACCGATTCCTTGGACTGCAGGGACTGCAGCTATTTTAGTGATGCTGAATACTGTACTGAAGTGTTGAATCAAGAAGGCATTGATTCAACACTTCAGTACAGTATTCAGCATCATTAAAATAGCTCCCCACCTGCATTTGGCCCTGAGAGAAATAACTTGACTTCCCTGCAGCCTATAAGAAAACTACCTCAGGGAAGTTGGTTCTACTGTATCTCACACCCTCGAGTCTTCTATTCCCATCAGTAATAGGTGGTGTTGCCTTTGTGCCATTAGTTTGGTAATGGGACAGGGTGGAAAGTGGAGGCTTAATCAAAGAATACAGCAGGAATGCTGCAACAGAACATGGTATTGCTGGAGTGTTGTGGACTATTAGGCCTGGTCTATACTTAAAATTTAGGTTGACATAGCTACATTGCTCAGGGGTGAGGTAGTTATGCCCATCTAACCTTCTATGCAGATGCAGCTAGGTCAGCAGAAGGATGTTTCTATCAACTGGCTACCATCACTTGGGGAAGTGGTTTTCCTACCGCAATAGAAAACCTCCTTTCATTTCTCCAAACTGTGTCTACGCTACAGGGTTATGCCAACACAGCCATGCCACCTAGAAATGGTGTAATCCTTTTTTAGTTAATAAGGGACTCCCCAAATTGGTTCATGTCAAAATGTGTAGGGCCTGTGCAATTCCATCCCTACCAGGTGGAGTGCATCACATGGGCAGGAGCCACGAAGTAGTGCTCTTGAGACTGCTTCTGAGGACTTCTCAGGGGCATCTGACTTAAAAAAAAGAAGCCTAGTCTTGTTCTCTATTAATTCCACTGTATCAATTGCTGCAGCAGCCCCCCCCGATACTGGGCTGACGAAGGGGGCTGGAGCATGCCCATGGGAACCAGTTAATATAGATGTGTTCAAGTGAAAAGTTAATTCATTTTAATAGCACAACAATCTGAGGTGGGAGGCAGCGGTTACTGAGACAGACGCTCCTCAAGTCTCCCAGGGCACCCCTATCAGCACTGCCTGCTTCAGAAGATTGCAAATCCTTGAAGGGCTTTAGTGGGCTTTCCTGGACTTGAAGTGATAGCGGGATAGAGAGACTTGCCCAGCTGTAGTGGGTATGAGTGCTAAGCCTTAAATACAAGGTGTTCACATAGGTCTCTCGAAAGGACAGTTTCAAACAGGGATAAGGGGAGAAAAAATATGCAGCTGGAATGGAATGCCATAGGAGATAAGTATCACAACCTGTTCCATATTTATTATGGGCAACAATTTGACTAACGGAGAATTTAGATTAATAACATTCAGCCTGGAGAAGTAATTTCCTTTGAGAAAGCGATTTACATGCACTCTGCCAAAAAGAGCCGTCACTGCTCTCTCTTGTCGTGTCAGCTCAAATAATGAAGTTGAAAATAACATGGAAGGTTAATAGGTCCTACTTATCTCCTTAGAGCCGAAAAGGAAGATTTACAGTGTGGAGTCTGTTTTGCATATTTCCGTTGGAAATTGAAAGGTTTTTTCACAGACAAGATTTATGAGAACTCGTGGTTAAAGGTATCTGTTCTGTTATTGCTCATCAGTGAGGCAGTAAACCACTTCATTTTGGTAGATATTTCCATGGTTAGAAGGGAGCCAAGTTTCCTGGGTCACTGACCAGGGACTTTATTTGGATGCTGATGCTGTCATTCAAGTTATATTTATTTTTAATGGGTGATAACTACTTTAACTTTGGAAGTTCACACATTTATATTTAACTGTCACAGAGTGGTTAAAATGGGTGAAGAAACTGCACTCTTGCCCTGCGTCTCTTGCATATTAATGTAATGTACAGATGACGAACATGCCATCATCTTGGATGAACACATGTTTGAGAATCAGCATGGAGTTCAATAGCTTAGTGGTTTTCTTTTTTGTCTCCTGATCCTCTCCTCTGACAACTTGCAGGGGCTCCTTACAGCTTTAGAGAAACTAATATTTGTTAAAAGCTGACTGTTTTCCTTCGAAAAGAGGCTCATAACTTCCATTTCTGCTGGAGGTAAGCAAGGAATTGCATGTATGTGTATTAAATATGATGTGTGCATATACTCTGCCTTGTATGCAGATTGTGCGTTTGTGTGTGTACACACTCTACATGTGTCTGAAATACATATTTGTCTATATTTAGTCCATTATCTTTAGTTGCACACTTTGTATTGAAGTGGACAATTTATTTTCATAAATTTGGTTTCCTATCTAGACAGTCCACAGTGTTTGAACAATGATTTCTCTGAATTCTCAGATGTGACAGGTTTATTAAAAAAAAATCCCTGCCCAAGATTTGCCATTTTTCTGATTACAAGGCATCCTGATGGACTGGCTGCTGTAGTCAAGATGGGGGATGATCCTAGTGTGGATAAGCATGTTGGCTGTGTGGGCAGAGAGGAAGGGAAGAATTACTGATTTATTGTGGAGAAATACAGAGGCTGGGTATCAGTGGAGGCTGAAGAGATGGCCCCCGGGTTACAGGCTGATCAATAGAGTTATCAATAGTACAGGAGCCCAGGAGCTTGGGTTTAGTGATGGTAAATTTGAGTTGACAATGACTGCATCCAAAGAGAGTCCCACTGTGATGCAAGAGTGGGGAGAAGTAGGTTTGTGAGTCACCAGCTGAGAGAGAATAGCTGAATCCGTGCAGGGGGTGAGGTTCAGAGACGAGGAGGAGGAGGAGGCGGCGGCGGCGGCAGCCAAGGGCAGAGTTGTGAGTGGAGGAATAGTCACTAACAGGAGGTGGGGAAGGAGCAGGGTGGGAGGATTGTCAAGGAGAGGGATCTGCCTTCGGAGCTGGTGGAGGAGGAGAAATCAGAAGCGTGAAATGCTGTGGTGATTTGAGGATAATGAGGCTGGATTCTAGGCCCAAAGGCTTCAGCAGGCAGATGCCATTCGAAACCTTGGCGAGAGCAAACAGAGAGAAGGGGGATTCTTGCCCTGGGTGCGGGAGGGAGAGTGAGTGACTGTGTGCATCTGTGTGTGGACTGAACAGAATGGAGTCCTTCACCCGTGTCCTCTATCTGCTGGGCCGGCCTTCCCTTCCCTCTCCCACACAACTATAACCGGAGTGCCTCGCTACTGCGGGAAGGTTGCCTCACAAATAGGGTGACCAGACAGCAAATGTGAAAAATCAGTACGGGGTGGCGGGGTAATAGGAGCCTATATAAGGAAAAGACCCAAAAATCGGGACTGTCCCTATAAATTCGGGACATCTGGTCACCCTACTAACAAATAGCCAAACGTACTGTCACTTCTCTGTGTATTGCCCGACTTCATTCTCTGACATGGCTTCGGCATCAGACCCCTTTTGCTATTTGTGGAGACTGCAGTTCTTCTAATCCAGTGATTCTCAAACTTTTGTATTGGTGACCCCTTTCACACAGGAAGCCTGTGAGTGTGAAACCGCCCCTTATAAATTGAAAATACATTGTTTAATACTATTATAAATGCTGGAGGCGAAGTGGGGTTTGGGGATGGAGGCTGAGAGCTTGCGACTTCCCATGTAATAATTTTGTGACCTCCTGAAAGGTCATGATCCCCATTTGAGAACCCCTTTTTTTATCCCAGCCTTAATGCATATTTTCCCTGACCTCAGGAGCGAGGTTATGGTTCTGCATAGCTCTGGATTTATGTTACTGGTGAGCCTGACACAAGATACAGGCCTTTCTGCCTAATCTTTAGAGGCAGTTGTTTGTTGGGCTTTCTCTGGACTTCAGTACATTTTATTTAATACGAAGTTCTCTATCTAGAGTTCTGGATCCACCACATGATCACACATTTCCACAGCTTTAAGAGTATATTTGACACCCCATAACAGCGTGGTGTTCTTGCATTAAAAATGCCTGGTGATAACCCCTGTTACTTTCCTTGGGAGTAAGAGCTGCCAGACTGTATTGATGTGTCACCCAGAACCTGTTCCCTTAATTAAAAACAGTAATGACCTTGTGGTAACCAGTGAGGGTGGTTCTGCATTACCTCAGGGTGATGCTGAAAATAACTCGAGCTTCCTCTGTAATTACACCATTTACTGAAACACGTCTTGCTGAGGCAATGGATGATAACGAGATGCACAGGAAGGAGAAATTCTCAGACATTAAAGCCTTGTCATTTCAAATTATTAATATTATTTATTTATTTTATTATTTTATTAAATTCCCAAGGGACTTGGGGCATGTTATGGACATTTTTATTTAAAAAAGCTAAGCTGTCTCTAAATTATGAGAACACAAAAAAGCTCTCAAATCTTTTTTTCCCCATTGCTTTCCCTGAACTTAAAGGCCAAAAATAAAATTAAATTGAAAGTTAGGGATTCTTGTAATTGGGGAGCATAAAATACATTAATTTCCAAAGGAATCACATAAGATGACATTCTACTGTTTTAGTTAATAGCAAAAATGGATTAGTCAGGAAAAAAAACGGAGGCTATATTGACAATTGCTCCTGTACTTAGCCCCGGTCTGCCAGTCTTGGTTTTCAGAAGCCACCAATCTGTGTAAATCCCTGGGTCGGGGCGGGACGGGTTAATGATGGAACTTTAATCATTTTGATGCTACTACCAATAGGGATCCCAAAATCCTATGCTTCTCGTCATAGATGTTTTACATTTATATATACTACAGAGTTGCTGTTATAATTACTTAGGTGTGTGTGGCAAAGGGAAATGACAAGTCCCTCCTTACAGGAGCTAGCAATCTAACTTAGATTTCGGACACAATAAATCTGTGGTGCAGCTAGGGGTTGGGAAGAGGAGGGGTTACAGTGAATATACAATGCTAAACAGCTGCATTAATCCAGCTCAATAGTTTCTCTTCTCATGCCGACAAGTGATTTTTCTTTCTCACAATTGAGGATTTTGGGGAGGGGAATGTTTGAATGCAGAAAAAGGAGCAATGAGGGAAAAGAGGGAATCAGAGGGGAGGATGAAGGTTGTAAGATTGGTGCTGGAGAGGAGAAGGGAGATGTCTGATTTGGAGATGGGACTAAAGGAGGGGAGCAGTGGGAAAGGGAATAGGGATGGTTTCAGGAGAGGAGGTGCTTGGATGCTGAGGTGGTGAATGTGGTGTGTATACATCGATGATTCAGTATCAGAGTCCCACTCAGCTGGTGCTGATTTTGTCTTTAAAGAATCAAGCTGGTCCTGGGAGGAGGAGAGGAGATTGGAAGACAAATTTCACAAGTTTATAGCTTTCCAATTAAATCTTTCAGGGAGGGGCCAGTCTTGTGCTCTGCACATTTCCACAGCCAACTCGTTTGTACATGTGAGAGGTGCAGTGGGTCTGTAATGCCATTTACTACATGTGTGAATGGGGTTGTGCCGTTCAGTGCTGGGCAGGAGAGAATATCCCCATTACCCAAGGGATGGCATGAGTGGGTCTGTGCCACGAATGCACATTAAAGACAGGAGCTAGCTGCTCTCCCAAAAAGCTAGAAATTTGAAAGCATTCCCGCCCCTTGGAGATACTAACCTGGGGAGACTTCCTCCACCAGCTAATCCTAGCTCCAGGAACAATTCAAGTGAACAAACTCAGTGCCTGCAAACAAGGCCCTCTGCTTTCTGTGCAGTCTGTTGGCAATTAATTCCATGGTACACCTGTAAATAGGGTTCAGCTCCCAGCCTCCCATCACACAGTGCAAATCAATAAAGGGACAATAGGTAGCCTTGGACAATCCCCACAGATTTTCCTGTTACTATGACATCCCATTTCTTTGATAGGAAAGAGCCTTTATTCTTCATTGAAACACAGTTGACATAACCTTCACCTCCCAGTAAATGCAGAGATGTTTCAGACATCACATTGGTGAGAGAAGCATTTCTTTAGTCTGTATTTACAGGTATTAGAATGAGACTCCATTGAAATAGCAGACGTGCCTAGGCCACTTTATCACATGTGCTGAAGAGGCGAGCGCTGTCCTGCACTTCCCATATTTGAAGCCAAATGCTTTTCTTCTGCTCCATGGCAGCCTGCCATTCCGTACACCTCATTAGTGCCAGGTGTCTACAAGACTTAGAATTGCCCCAGTCACCTGCAGTGGTTTTTAAAAACCCTTGTTCGGTCCCTCAGAATCCAGAGTTGGGGGAAGGTGGAACAATAAACACTGACAGCTTTATTAATGCAGAACCTGAGAAAACAGACACTGAAAGAAACCCAAACCAAAGGCAAGAAAATGTTACCACTCTCCACTTTGCCTGCTGCTCTGTTACCTGATGGATTTAATGCAGATTCTGAATGTGCTCAAACATAGATCTGCACCAAAACCAGTTTTTGAACTCCTGTCTATGTAATAAATACTCTCCTGGATGATTTATGCCAGGCCCTTCGGAAGATTCTCTGGCTCTCTGCTGCTGGGAACTGAATCATACCCAACTTTTAAAAAAATAATCATTCCATCTTGATTATTTAAATTTCATAATACATTGGAGCCCACTTAAACGAATAACTCTAAAAGGGATAGAATTGCTAATAAATGTTCTGTCTAGCACAATCCGTAAAATATTCATTTAAGGCAGTTATTTCACATTACTGAATACGTGAAAAAAATTAACTTTTTGCACAGCTTAAGGTACAATTCAATAATAATTCAAGCTATTTAATGAATGAAATATTTAACATAATCTGCATACATTAAATGACAGAATACAAGGTATAACAAATGTAGCACTGGAACTGAAGGATAAAACTGGGAGAAATAAATATAAATTGTTCAGTGTAAATCTGAAGAGAAAAGGCTTCCATGCACTATAAAATATATTGTGGGAAGGGAGCTGATCTCCATTTCCAAGGCCTCTTGTCTCAGGATATTTTGGGAGGTGAGTTTTCATAACTACGGGGCCCACTGCACAAGCAGAATCAGTGGTTAACCAGGAGTGATGGTCAATTAATAATAACCACTGCAATGTGTAATTCTCATGGCCCTGGAACCTGAGGCCACTGGGAATAGCTGTGTCCAGTGGGCTTGTGATGGTCTAGAATGGGATGAGTAATGTCTATGGGAGAGTAGCACTCTAGATCTTCCCCTCAAAAGAGTTCATTTCTGCTTCTGTTGATTACCATACAAATCACTATGAAAGGTCACTCCAGTTTAATTAAAACACATCCTATTTAGGGTTTTGTGTGTGACTGTTTTTATTTTACTTTGTCAGTATGTATATTTGGCCAGGAAAATTCCTAGCTCCAGCGCAATGAGGGAAAAATCCAGACTTGGGTGTGCTTGTAGTGTCATGCTCCAAAACGTCTGTTAGTCTATAAGGTGCCACAGGATTCTTTGCTGCTTTTACAGATCCAGACAAACACGGCTACCCTCTGATACTTGTAGTGTGTAGCACTGTCCAAGCCCAAGGCCTCGGAGCACCATTACCTTTGGGATATGGGAATTAATCCAGAGAGGTTATTGGCAGAAATTTCCTTGATGTCCTATATGTGGTTTCTGTGGCTCTTTTCTCTCCTTTTATGTGGAAGGGCTACGGAAAGCAGACCCCAGGATGTAATCTGTTTCTGTGTCGCTGAGTATGTTGTCAGTGTCAGCTATGCTGTGTGGTTAATCCTTGCTGGGTATCACGATTGCTTCCAGCAAATCCTGCTGGGAACCGAAGAGGAGAGCAGCTCTGAGCTCCCCTACGTACACTGCTTGATTAGGGTTTTCTTAAAGCCTGCTGCAGAGATGAGATGTCTCTGAGTAGCTCCTTTTCTGGCACATAATCAGGAGCCCTGGGCCTTGCTACAGCAGCACTTTATGGTGCATTTGATTTATCTCCCAAACCAAGCTGAACTTGTGACCAAATATTCTGACTAAGTCACTGGCCAGTGAAAAGGCCTGTTAATGCACCAAGCCACACCTGGATTGATCAGCATTTGGATTTGACAGCGTCCTTTGCACAAAGTATGTGTTAGAGGTGGGGAGATGCTGTACCCTGGCACCCATGGCAGAAAGCCATTTAAACTGGGCAGTCTGCACTGCTGCCTTAATCTCCTGGCTGTTGTAGGTGTCTGATTCTGGGGGGATCACTACCAGGGAATGCTTGAAAATAAATCTTCTTAGGCAAAGGCACAGAGGAAAGATGTACATTGAGATGGAGGCCAGAAAAGGCCCTTTACCTCTGATGGATTGTGTGTGAAATTCTGTGACTAATGTCCAGAGTATCAAGCCATGCAGGAGGCCAGGCATAAGAAAGCATATACTGACAGATGCAAAGGGCAGTGTGAGGGAGTATGTTTTTGAGGGGCTGAAAATCCACCTTCTTTAGACAGAGAGATGGGATTCTGGTCTTGCCATCCAAGGCATGGTGTTTGTTTCCATAACTTGGGGCCAAGACCATCACCCGAGATAATAGCTGGTTGCTCCTTTCTGACTTGGGAGGGCAAGTCACTGCCTGTGCATTGGGTTTTGTCACAGTGCTAACTCTGGCGTGAGGAGGAGTTTTGGGAGGGGCGAGGAAACGGGATCAACGCTTTCTGTGAGTGTGTTGTCCATCTCTGGGTGTTTGACTTGACAAAGATGGGCCGTTTTCTGCGTTGCAATGTTTGTGGTGACATTGGAAGTGCTTTCCATCAGGTGTCTAAGGAACTGCTATAAAATAGCCTGTCTTGCTGGCAGATGTGTGAAGCTGCAAACTACACATCTTTCCTACACAGCCTCTGGTGAGCTCGGTAACTGTTGTTTGACCACAGAAGATGAGAGGGGGCACCTCCAGGAGTTTACATATTTCAAAGTAAATATGTTCTGAAATCCAAAAGGCCTCTGCCCACCAGGGTATGTAAATCTTCGCATTAAGTAGTCTCATGAAAGGAAAAGTGCAGACAAACATAAAGATTTCACTAAGAACCAGATTTTGACAGAGCTTTGAAAGGAGCGCTGGCTTCTGCTTGAATGTGGAAATCAAGAGGGTATCAACTCTTCCTTTAAAATACAGCTTTTAAAATAAAGCCTGTTCCCGGAGTGCCGAGAGGTTTCAAGCTGCATGTTGGCCCAGTGACTCGCAGGAATGAACAGAGTGCTTTCCTTGCTGCTGCAGCCTGTCTCAGAGAGTATTTCAATCTGTTCATCTGTAATAGAACAGAAAAATTCCTGAAGGGTTCCCGCAACCTGCCTCAGCTCTGCATATACGGAAATCTGAATTGGAATTGATCCTTCAACTAGTCCTTGTGGAAGCTGCAAAGAACAGTTTGTGGTTGGTGTGATGATATTATAAATAACTTTGGAGGCTGGAGGGTGTTTTGCAGTTCACTCAGCCGTGTACATTTTGGAGACAGGCTCTCCTTTTCTGGAAATCCCAATGCCCTGAAGTCATGTGAACTCATTTTGCTCTGCGTCCTTTAGGCTTTTTCAGTGACAAAGCACAACACAGCAGGGCTGGTTCACAAACCTAGTGCTCCTCAAAACTGCTCTGGGAACAAAAGAAATCCAACGTGAGTTCTGCTGTACGTATACTAGGATGCAGCTCCCAGAGCTGAAGGTCTGTTTTATTGTGTGTTACTTCCACTGTGCTAAGTATCAGAGGGGTAGCCATGTTAGTCTGGATCTGTAAAAGCAGCAAAGAATCCTGTGGCACCTTATAGACTAACAGATAATACTAATAGATATAGACTAATAGTCTATAAGGTGCCACAGGATTCTTTGCTGCTTCCACTGTGCTGTTACATAATGTATAAAAGGCAGAACTGATCATCACAATAACTCTGTGTTATATGTAGATGTGCATATGTATAGGCTTGTGTAGCACGCATGCTGGTGACTGGGATGGCGGTGGCTGTCACTCACTGGAAGGCAAACAGGACAGTAAAAAAGTCAGACATTGTGAAGTCATCCTTGGTCCCAAATTTTCCTTTTCCTCTCCCATTTCCTTTCTCTGTAAGTCACCTATCCCCACCTCTAGCATATTGTCAGAGTTGGTCCTAACTTTGACTGTAGCCTCTGTTGAAATCTTTTAATCACACATCGATCGTTTCCTGTCTCCTAAATCCTGACTCTCCAAACTTGACAGAATCCAGAATGCTGCAGCTAGAGTGCCCCCTTCTCTAGAACGCTAGCACTACCCTATAGTAGAGCATATCTGTTTCTGAGGCACCTGTCACAGCGGTGACTGAGTCCCAGCAATGTTATGTAAAGCAGCAAACAATCCATAGGCCTGCGTTCTGTAGCCTGTTCTCTTCCCGGAAGGAGCACGCATCGTTTGTGGTAGTGCTGCTGGAACATTTCATTAACTTGATGTCAGTGTGGAGCTGCGGGCTGTAATTATGGGAAGGCTTTTGCCCAGAGGCAGGCCTTGAATTTCATTCAGCAGGTGTGTCAGGGGGCAGCAAGGGGTTCTCTCAGCTATGCTAGCTTCCTTTTCCTCTGCCGGCCCTTACGCTGGCTGGCTATCCAACTCTGAATCCAACTGAAAATGCTTCATGGACTGGAACCACAGAAAGGCCATCTGCTTCCTGCCAGCTGATGCTGCTTCTCTTTCTCCGCAGTCAGGGACACCCTCCGTTTGGAATTCTCCCTCCTTTTCAAAGAACCTGCCGATCTCCCTCTTTAAATCCTGCCTAAAAATCTTCCTACTAAAACCAGCCAACAACTGATGTGCTCCCACTCCTCATGTTCTCCCCAGCCTTCCTCATGGTGATGCTCCCTCTGGTGAGCTCCCCTACACTATCACGTTTCCTTACAGTCCCTTCCTGGGAGCATGGAACATTTAAAACATTCGTATGTTTTGTGAGTGATCTTAACTGTTCCTGCTCCAGGGTATAAGCCAACTGGCCACTATCCCAGGGAGAGGGCTGGCTTTGATGGCCCCAAACCCTGAAACAGGATGGCAAGTCTATGTTCCCGAAGCACTCACTCTCACGCATTCCTTATGGACAAGCCCTGGAGAATTAGGCAACCAGATGTCATCCCCATCCTGCTCTGAAAAGAACATACACATGTTGTACACAGGCCAAACTTGCTCTTCTCCTAGGGTTTGGCTTTAACTGGTAATGTCAACAATAATTGAACATAAACCTTGGCGTAAGCCTTCTCCTTGAGCTTGACTCTTCTTAGCGTTTTCCCTGCTTGATCTTTCTCTGTCTCAGACCTTAGTCAGGGAGGCTGGAACAATTTTTATAGCGTGGGTCCTGATGATGGAAGTCATGCATTTGATGTTTGTTATTACTACTTCAATCCCAGGGGTGCAGTAGCATCCTCGGCACCTCTAGTTCCAGCACCACTGACCCTAGGTCATTCTGTCCAGGGCGATTCACAACCCTTTTTTTGTTTCCTAGTTAGAACTAACAAGATCCATCAGCTAACATGAGTCAGGAGCACATTGTAACTTCAAACAGACTTCAGGCATCTGACATCAGGATGACTAGAGAGGAACTGTGTCGAGTCTGGGAGTCTGCCATCTTGTGACAATTTCATAAACCTTAAACAAATAAAGTTCTGTAGATACTACTCCAAAAACCTGTAGGGCCAGAACATCAGTTGGTGTAAATCAGCCTAGCTCCATTGAAGTGAATGGAGCTACATCAATTTATATCAGCTGAGGATCTGTCCCATAAACTTCAACAGAGGCCCTTTCTGTCAGGTTTGATTTTTAGCCATCCTATAGAATTCTACAGCAGGAATACGATTCTTTAGGGCTCTTCTTCATTTTCCCCATTGCTGAAACACTCTTCCCCATTCACTTCCCCCTTTTTCCTTCTGGAAATTGCTCTCTGCATCTGTCTCATTTTATGATACTTTGTATGAGATGCTTTCTCTAAAAATGAACAGTTCTATGTTGCATAAATATTAAGGGGTCTGTTCCCTTGTTGGTCTGAGCCTTATAAACCATATTAGCAGCACTAATGGGTGCTGAGTTTGCATACTGTATCCCAGAAAGCAGAGACCCTTTAGCTAGCATTTCTGTAGAACAATTACAGAGTAAATTGGGGATGGGTTAAGACAGCAAAAACCACAGGAAAGGAAAATAAGAGATAAAACTTGATATTTTCTCCATACAAATAGTGAGAACATTAAAAGGCATTAGGTGACCATGCAATTTGTTCTCAGCAGGCAACTGCGGGAGGTGGCAGTTGCTTGTTTGTCTTTACCTATAAATTGCAGTTCATGATCAAAACAGTGGCAAGGCTGAATTCTCAGTTATGCTCAATTAATATGGAATTTTCAGTTAATTTTCCCTAAGTGAAGTACATTTTAGTAATTTATTAAATCTCTTTTCTCTTTTGTGTAAGTGGCCCGCACTCTGCAAACTGTCTAGTGAAATTAAAAGAATCCGAGGGAGAAAATGAAATCTATTTTTAAAATGATTTCCCAGTGACTGACATTGTATTCTATCTCTTGAAGTTTGGTGTGTATTTTTTTAACTTTCTGAAAGCTGTAACTTATTACCCTGCAACTCCTCATAAAGAATATAGATCTTCGCTTGTTTATGGTTCTCCTGATTGGACAAAAGTCATCTGGAATTGGTTACTGGCTCCCATGCACTTACTTTAATCTCCTTGAGGTTAAAAATATTAACATCACTTACGGTGCCATTTTATCCGCAATAACTAGATCTAAGTTTTGATTCAGCGCATAGATTGTTGCCATTGCAACTCACAACATGTTTGGCACTTGTACTCAGGGCCGTCCTTAGGATTTATGGTGCCCTAGGCGAGATTATTAAACTGGTGCCCCCGTACCTGTCTTGCTCTTAGCAACACAAACATAAGCTTACAGTATTGGAAAACTTGCCACATGCATGTTATTAAAACCAGTTTAACTTAATTAAGCACACTGTAATGCTGATGGACTAGCACTAAAGAAGTAGCACTATAAAAAAAATTCTGATTTGACAGAATGATGCAAATAATATCATTTTTTAAAATTTGTCAACATTTTATTGGAAATGTATATGAAGAGGTATTGAAACAAGGATTAGTTTTTAATAAACAATCTTTCTGGCTTTTTTGGCTGCATAATCAGTAATAATATAGTATGACAAAGACAAAGTGATGTCTTGTTCAATTGCAAGAATAGCAAGACCAATCAAGTGTTCCTGACTCATTGTAGAGTGGAGATAGTTTCTAATGAGCTTTAGTTTTGAAAAACTCCGTTCTTCTGATGCTACTGTTACAGGAATTGTCAGTAGAATACGAGTGGCAATGTACACATTAGGATATATGTCAACAAGTTTGCTGGTATGAATAAACTGTACAATGTCCATAATTGATTTTGCATGTGGCAACAACTCAATTTTTCGTACAGTTCAAGTCCATTTAAATCAAAACGATCACCATGCTTCAGGAGGCTCTCTAGGTCAGGGGTCCCCAACGCAATACCCGCAGGTGCCCCGGCGCCTGCGGGGGCCACTCAGTGCACCCACGTTCTGGCCGGAGGATAAGCATCTGCCGAAATGCCGCCGAAATTCGGCATCATTTCAGCGGATGCTTGTCCACCACCACGGTCCTTCATCTGGCACCCGCCAGATGAAAAAGGTTGGGGACCACTGCTCTAGGCTCTTGCACTTTGTCATTAGTTGCTCTTGTTGTCCTATTTTGTTGAATTTAGTCCTGCTCAGCCCGCTGCCAGCTGAGTGAATGGAACCCCAGGCCGACAGTGGGTTGAGTGGCTCAGCCGGGGTCTTAGCCTCCGGCCTGCTCAACCGCTGCCAGCCTGGGATTCCTTGCGGGTACCCAGGCCAGCAGTGGGTGCTGAGTGGCGCCGGAGGTCGGGACCCTGGATGCCAATGGGGCAGCAGCCGGAACCCCAAAGCAGTGACGGGCTGAGCCGCTCAGCTCGCCGCTGCGTGTCATCAAAAATCAGCTCACGTGCCACCTTTGGCACGTGTGCCGTAGGTTGCCGACCCCTGCTCTGTACACTAGTAAGGAGATGAGCATATTACATTGTTGGAGGGCTCTATTTAGCAGTGATAGGGCTATAGGAAAGTCAGTCAACATTTTTTGTTTCTCTGATGAAAACTGGCCCACTCCCTTCCCCATTCCAAACTTGTCACAAATAATTATCAACAACTTAATTTTCTGTTTTTGGCTAAGATATTGATTTTTTTTTTTAAAATATTGAAATTGAATTCAGGATTGTTAGCAGGCATTTTTGGCAAACAAAGTTGTTAAATGACACTTTAAATGGCAACACAGTACTGCTTTTCATGCTTGGCTCACCACCCAGGCTGCTGGTCCAACAGATGCAGTAGAGGAGGAGATAGGTGGAAAACTGCAGGACCCCAAAATCCACCTCTTGGGGTGCAGAGTCGCAACAGCAGCAGCAAACCCTCAGGTCCGATCACACGCCAATGGGCACCACTGCCAGCCCAACAGATCATGGTGAAGTTAGCACAGCATCTGATCTCAGGGATGGGGCACCCATGGAGCCACAGCGGCTCATCCTGCCCTGTGCCACTCCCCCCTGGATGAGATGAATCACTGCCAGCCTGGGGGAGATGCGCTCCCCAGCTAGGGTGATCAGATCCAGATGTCCTGATTTTATAGGGCCAGTCCTGATATTTGAGGCTTTGTCTTATATAGGCACCAATTACCCCTATCTAGGATGACCGACAGCAAGTGTGAAAAATCAGGATGGGGGTGGGGGGGAATAGGAGCCTACATAAGAAAAAGACCCAAAAATTGGGACTAGCCCTATAAAAGTGGGACATCTGCTCACCCTACCCCAACCCCCTGTCTGATTTTTTGCACATGCTATCTGGCTATCCCAGCCCAGCCCTGTGCAACCCTTCCAATCCTGGCTGCCTGCCAAGGAAGTGAGTTACTTTCACTTTCATTCCTCAGCAGGCAGCCAGCCAGCCTCCCCTCCCGCCCAGCACCTCACCAACCCAGCCCTGATGGAGGGGAGGAGGAAGAGAGGGGTGCTCCGTGGGGCAGAAGAGAGAAGAATTGATGTTATGGGGGACAACAAAGGATACTGCCAGAGCCGCAGAGCCTGCCTCACCTCACGCCAGGGGAAAAAGTCACACTCACAGGTGATTTCCTTCCCCCACCCCATCCCAGAGACAGCAGCAGCCAATCCGCTCCCTCAGACTGTGCTGCATTCGGCTTTCTCTAGGACCCAGCAGCCCTGCTCTTACATGCTCCACTGCTTCCCATCTGTCCGGACTCCCAGCAGAGCGGTGCCCCCAGGCAGAGTGGTGCCCTACGCGGCTGCCTATTCTGCCTAGCCCTGCTTGTACTTCCTCAACCACAAGCATCCCTCTGTCCTAAGGAATGAGTAGGAAAGGTAAATGCATTACTGTATTAAGCACACAGGGTGTAGAATGGACTCTCCTTTTAACTCTTACCTTGACTCTGAATAACGGTTTTTATACCAGATTGAGAGAGCAGAAAAATGTTCAAATGGTTAAATGCCTCCAAGCTTTTCGCCACAGGGACTGTAATTTATAGCTTAATGTTGTTCAGGAAGGACTCTGAAAGACTCGGATTCTATTTTCAATTGTATTTCTTACACCAAAAAATTAACTGCAGTAACAAAGAATAGAATCTGCACTAGTTTCGGCTGAAGAACACAGGAATTGCCAGACTGAATCAGACCTGAGGTTCCATTTAGTTCAGTGTCCTATTTCCAGCAGTGCCGGGTACCAGGTGCTTCAGAGGAAGGAGAAAGAATTCTGCAGTGGGCAGATGTAGGATAAGCTGTGCCCCCTACTAAATCCCATCCTGCTGTCTAACAGAGATTGGCTTAAGCCCTGATGCATGAGGTTTAATATCCCTTCTACAGAATTGTTACAATAACTCTGCATAGTCCTGATATCCATAGAGATGCCTGGTCCCTTCTCTGACTCTAATGTTTTTGGCCTTGAGGCATTCTTGTGGCAGAGAGTTCCACAGTCTAATTATACATTGCATGAAAAAATATTTTCTTTAATCAGTTTTAAATTTCTCACTTTTAATTTCATTGGGTGTTCCCTTGGTCTTGTGCTACGAGACAGGGAGAACGGAAGTTCATGATCCATCTTCTCTATTCCATTTATTCTTTTTATATTCTTTAATGATGTCTTCTCATTACTTGTCTCTTTCATGAGATGAACAATCCCAGTCTTCCCAATCTCTCTTCCTGGGGGAGTTTTCCCCCCTAGAACCTTGATCGTTCTGATCTCTCTTTTTTGATCACCTCTAGTTCTGCAATGTCCTTTTTGACGTGGCGTGACCAGCACTGCACAGAGTATCCAGTTGAGGCCAAACCACTGACTTATATAAAGGCATTATATTCTCGTGACCATCCCCTTCTTTATCCAGCTTAACATCATCTTTGCTCTTTTGACTGCAGCTGCACGTTAAGCCGAGGTCTCCAGTGAGCTGTCTCCAGTGATGCCCAAGTCTCTTTCCTGGGCTGATACAGTTCGTTTAGAACTGTTAAGGTGTCTGAGTCATTTACAGTTTTCCCTCCAATCTGCATTGCTCTGCATTTACTAACAATTTCAATGCATCATGTTGCCCTTTCACTGAGCTTGTTTAAATCTCTCAGAAGTTCCTCTGTGGTCCTGACTAATCTAAATAACGATGTCCTTCGTAAATTTTGCTGCTCACTGCCCCCCATTTCCAGATCATTAATAAATATATTAAGCAACATAGGACTTAGTATGCAATGTTGAATCCCCCTCCCCCGTTAGGGTATATTAGCTACTCAAGGGTGTATTGTGTACTAAATTGATGTCATCCTTATGCAAAAGACAGATAACTCTTTTCGGTGATAGAAGGAGTTTAAACTGTCAGACTTTCATGAAAATATTCTTTCTCTTGATATCTCTTGATACCAAACGTTTTCACTCCTGGGGAACTCAAGTTTCAAGAATAGAGAAAAATGCTTTGGTTGGGCAATACCCTCGGAGGATTTTGATGGTCCCCTACACACCATACTTCCCTTTTGATGTTATATTTTGATGTGAACTGGTTCAACACGAGCTCTGTCCATTGTTTAATCACTAGGTGAAGGCCACATTGTGTTTGGGTAGTTGCTGGGAGTGGTGACAAGAAGCAATTGGACACTGACTGCAAAATCTCATGGTAATGTCCTCTATTCTATTGAATAAACTGGAATCTTGATCAGAGAATGTGAGATTTCATGGCAGACCTTGACCTTGTGATAAAACTGCAGATGCTGTGTGAAATTACTGTATGACCCACAGAATTTCACAGGTACTCACCAGCATTCAGGTTAGGACCTGCTAAATGTGACCATCAAGGTGTCTGCAGGAGTATATAATTTCTGTCAATAAGCTGGTATTTACCAAATAAAATTTACTTGATTTGTTTACCACAGAGAGTTCCCTTTTGAGCAGAGATGGCTGTTCTCATATATTTTACAGAAGAGATTTTAAATTCCCCCCATTGTTAAACAAAGTATAAAAATGATATTATGTATTTTAAATAATTAATGAAACTGGCATTAAAGAAATAATTTGTGCATGAAACAGACAGAGGAGCGTTACTTTAATGGGTATTCAATGGCCTTCTTCAGGGAGTGGATATGGAATAGGCTAAAGCAAGGTTTTTTGGTTTGTATTTTTTTATAGCTGTGTCTTGACAGCACGTTAATGTCAATATTACCCCTAAAAACACTTTGCTTTTATAACAGGCAATTTTGTTGTTGTTGAAAATACAATGTTTGAATTCAAAAGCAATTCATTCCAAGATCAAGGCTTTAAATTGGAACCAATTAGGACAAAGAGCTGCTAAAAAGGGCTTTTCAAACACCAATAGCTTAAAGGTTAAAATTCAATGAACTAAACACAAAGAACCATCAGAATGAGGCCTTCTAGGGACAGATGTATGAATGGGCTCGGTAAAAGCCAGTGCTTATAATCAGGTTTATACTTTAAAATATTATTGTTTTAATGTGATTAACCAAACGTGTAACGATGCTTGAGTTTCAGTAAGGATGGTATTTCTGTGGCAGGACTTCTTCCCACAGTCATTTATGTATATTTGCAAACAGGTTTAATTATAACTTTTCCTATCACATATAATAAAGCTGTGTGTGTGCGCACGAGAGAGTGTCTCGGTATATGACATTGTCTGTGAGGAAGAAAGGGGGGAGGGTGTGCACTTGTACCAGTGCCTTAAAAATAAGCCCTCAACAAATTGTCTACTAAGTCACTAGTAGAAAATCTATCCTAATTGCCCCCTGTGCCTGCGGTGTACATGGAGCTTTTGGGAAGGGGGAGCCCCACTGCCTAGTGGAATTGGAGCAGGAAATGGCAGAAGGTGAGGAGACACCCGCTCCCCTGGCCCTGCTGTGACCGAACAGGAAGCAGTATGAGTGGAGGGGAGGGAGTCCCTGACTGGCAAAGGTGTGCTGGGCACCTGGGCTAAATGTGATGAATAAATTCTAGAAAGTTCTGGATCTGTCTTTGCCTTCTGGCTGTTGAGTCATTGGGCTGCACGTTTTCAAGCTTTGCTCCGTAACCAGGTGAGCGAGAAACTTGCTCTCTTTTTTAGTGGAAGCTGAAAGTCAGGTGATTACTCAGCTCCAGGAGCCGGGGCTTCAAGTGAACCACCAAACCTCACAAGAGTCGTGATTAAAATTGGAAGAGTTGTCAGCACTGGGCTGCTGGGGATGCTGTGTTCCTGGCCTTGCCGCGGTTGCTGGGGAATTGTGCCGCCAGACTCTCCCTCCCTCATTTGTCACTTGCAGCACGTGAGTCAGGCTGTGGGTAAGCTGCGGGCTGTTCCCCACTGCTGTGTGTTTGTGTGTTATGCCATGGTAGTTGCTGTGCTTGCTAGCCAGTCCTGGCCTCCTGCTTTGCTGTGAGCAGCCTGGCACTCCCCGGGTGGGTGGGTGGGTAGGGGGTGATTGTGGCCATGCTGCAGGCTCGCTACATCTCTCAATTAACTCTTCTTTATATTCAGCAAGAAATGCATTGGCATCCTTCAGTCTAAAGTTCGTTTTGTACATTGAGCTAATAAACAATGCTGCATGAGACTAATAACAACACATTGCACAACCTCCCAGCCACCTAGCCCTCCTGCAGAATCCTTCCAGGGCAATAAATCCCAGGCCAAATTGAATAGCTCTGAAATTTACGTGGGTAGTTTTGAAAATGGTAATGATGAATGGTGTTCCAGCACTGCTCTGACAATGAAAAATGTGACAGTGATATCTCACAGGATGGAGCTGGGTCCCTGCTGAACTGGAACTGATCACCTGATCCTGTGAAGTCTCTCAGCGCTGGAACCATCAGGATGCTTGTACTTTTGTATGTTGCCAGAAGCATCAGTGGACAGATGTTTAGATGTGTTTTCTGACAATACCCAACATCTACCATTTAAAATATAAAGAACCATGAAATAGTATGTAATGCTGAACTTTTGGAAAATATTAGTTCTATCAGCCCTCACTACACTGTTTAATATAACAGGAGGTAGCTGAAAACATGGCGTGCAGTTATTCTCTAGCTGTTACTGTTTAAAATTGTGAAATGTCCTGGCAGTACAAAACAAGACATAGCCAAGAAAATGCTGGGTTCATTTACCCAGACACTTAGCCAGTAACTCAGACCAGTGTGTCAGGTGTGATGGGGCATCCTGTTGGAACAGTGGGAGTGAGCAAGCCAGCCCAGGTGAAAGAGACATTGAAGCAATGTTCCCATTAGGACTCCAGACTAAAATGAATTCTTGTCCCAGAGAGAAGCAGCAGCCAGGTCATCCTAGTTAGGAATGAGGATGGTATCACTGTGGGCAGGTTTGTTTTAGTTTTGGAGACATGAACTAAAAATATGTTTTAGATCACCAGTGACAGACGGTTACATCCTTGTCTGTAGGAGACATCTGTCCACATCCCTAAACTTTTAGTAAGGAATGAATGAAGAGGCCAGGTGTTTTTTATATATATAGAAAGTCCTAAATATTATCCCATGGTAAGCTTTGCATTAGCAATCAGTGGACACTAATCTTATCAATGGAACAAAGGCAGGGAGGAGCGAAAAGAAATTCTATTTCTTTAAGTACTTGATTCATCCCAGTCTTGGTTTCCAAAGGATGCTTGCAAACTTGGAAGATTACCCTGAAATCTTCATATTCTGTGGGCCTGTAGCTTGCTTTCTGAGCCCCCACCACTGTCCTGTATAAGCTCAGTTCCTTTTGTAAAGTGTGTGGGGATTAGTCTCACTATAGTAATTGGAGGTGGAAGTGGAGGTTGTAGCCCGTGGGGATTTGCCTGTTTAGCCTCGAAGGGCTTCTACACCCATCACAATCTCCAACTGACTATTTCAAACCCAACTCTTTCATGCAGCAGTTTTTTTCCCCCCAGAAATGTAGTACTTTAGGCATGCTCTCTAGTTAACCCTCCTTGGAGGGCAAGTCCAGGAAGCCTTGGGCAGTTCATTTTAAAGGTTTGCTTGCCTAATGATACTCAGAATTGGAAAGATCTTGTGTTCCTTAAGTGCTTGTACCTTCTTCTTAGAAGTAAGGGTAGCAAAAATCTTTCCTGGTAAGTGAAATATGAATCACATCTCAGAGCTCTGAAAATAACTTGCAAAGAATTTATGGATCCCTGAAGTTCTTCTGGGTTTTATATTGTTTATTTTCCTTTCTAAAATAAAATAATTCACAGGTGGCGGGTGAGTTTTCAGTGTGGGTAATTCTGAATAAAAATGGATGTCAAGAAGAATTCCTTCTAGAGGGTCAGTTCCACTGTGACTACCTAAGACTAATGGTACTGGATTAATAATACAGGGCTGCTTTAATATTCACAGCCTGCTACTTATATAGGCCAGAAATATTTTCACTTTTATGTGCTGAACAAAATTGTAACGAGAGGACAGTTTTATTGCAGCTGTGTGCATAATGGGTTGCACAGGAGCCAAACCTGTACATTAATCAGCATTTGTTGGCTATTTCCAGAGACTTGACCTATAGTTGCCATTGCTGCTAAAAATTCACTGATTTACTAGATTAAATTGGCATACAGATGCAGGAATTGTAAACCACAATCTAATAGCACTGGGTGGGACTCTGAAGCCTGCAATGAGCTTCAAGCTTAATTTTTGGGAGGCTTTTTCTTTCTAAACCTCAGATAAGGAACAGTGATCACAGGTAAAATATGGAGGAAAAACTTAATGAGCCATGGTGATTTAAAATGAAGAAAGAGAGCCAAACAGCTGAATTTACAATATGATTTGCTGGATTGTACCTAGGACATGAAATAATAAAGACTGGAGCTCCTTTTGCCACAAGGTACCAGGAATAATGTGTTCTTACTTATTAAACATGTTCTTTGCATCTTTTCTTCAAACTAGATTCAGTATATGTTGACTAAAGGCCATAACCAATAGAAACAGCAATGTATGGAGTTGAAGGAAGGTGTCTGGTGGTATACAGCAGAGATCAGCGTTAGGCTATAATTTTACTTTAACATCTTCTCTAGTGATCTGAAAGAGAGATTAAACTGCACCTTAGTAAAATGCCCACCGAGGATATGAAATCAGGATGAGTTGTGAACGCCTGTTGAGACAAGGGAAACGTGAGGAGCCCTAGAGAATTAAGAAACGTAGGCAGACAATTAAATAAGAATCCGCTAAAAAATTCAGCTGAGGAAAAATAATCCAAAGCACCCATTCTTCATGGGAGGCAGAGAGCTGTGAAGTAGTGATTCTGAAACTGACTGAGGGGCAATATTGTAGTGCCTGGGGTGCAATATGCTTGGAAGTAATAGAGGACAATGAAGTTTTGAGCTGCATGTACATTGGCATCCCATCCCAGCAGGGATAAAACCCTCTCTACCTGGTTATAGTGTGTTGCTTTCACTATGAGGCACCACACAGCAGAAAGATACTGAAAACTCATAACAGTTACCCGGGGGATGGAAAGATGGACTTAGATGGAAGGACTCAGCACTGAACACGTTTAGTGTCTCGGGAGGATACAATAAAACTACGTGTTCGTGACGGGGTGGGGGGAACTGAAATTGAAAAAGGGGAAAACATAGGGCAAAGATTTAGTGTTATTTCTGTTTTAATTGCATGGCAGATGCATGGATAGTCTGGTGATGGGGCCATGTCGTTACCACTGCCTGCGCTATACCTGTTCTGCATCTAAATAGAGGCCTTCCGTTTCTAAGACTGCTGGGCACTTCACAGCAACATGGATGGAACTGAATAACAATTAAAAAAGCAAACCAGGCACCCCACTACTATAACTGGTACGATACTTGTTAACGTTGTGAACATTAGCATTAAAATGTTGCTTTGAAGATCAATAACAATACACATGTGGCATTTAAATATTTGTAATCAATGTAACAGCCTGAAAACATTCTTAGAGGGCCACTAGGTCTGGAGAAAGATGACAAATTAAACATTAGTTGTATTTTTTCCAATGATTTGGAGATCAATAGATGCCAGATTCTATTTTAGTTTCCGTTTAATGTTTTTATTCTTTACACTCATTTCTGTATCTTTTTCTAGCCTATCCTGATGCATATTTATATCAATTGGCAATCTGAGGATCCTGTTTGTCCAGAGACACTGTAACAAAAAATAATAACTTTTCGTGTGTCAGATCTCAGGAGAAATGTATTTATTACCGGCAGGAAGGGGAGGGAGGCATAGAAAGGAATTGGGAGGGGGAGAAGGAAGACATAAGAATCAGTTCTAGTCACGTGTCAGAGTTTGAAAAGATTGTGGCACAGTGGTGTGATTTGTCAGGTGGAAAGAAACAGTAGGTGCTTTAACACTGATCACCAGAATATCATCACAGCCTGCAGTCTCATCTTAAATATGCATTGAGTGTACAGCAAAAAAACGGGAAAAAGACTATTGGGGCTGAAAGCTTTGCTACATCATGCAAAGGCTTCAGCCATTTTCCTCTTTCCAGAATAATGGGCAATGAAAGGAAATATGATCTAGTCCAGTTAATTCAATAACCAACAGACATTTTCTTGCTTTTTGAGCTGTAAAATGCAAACTTTCTCACAGGACGTCTAGACTATCTGCTTCATCCTAATCCTACTATTCATGGGGAATTTCTTCTTTTGCATCAATTCTAAATAGAAAGTTCTTTATCAGAGTCTGTCATTTTGTGGCTACCACCTCCATGCCCCTTGTAAGCTGAACTGAATACAGCTTTCTTTCAAGAGGAACCGGGAAACTGAATGTATTTCTAGACTTTGTTCTCTCTGGTCACTAGCTGCCTAGTCCTCTGTCTACTAGACGCAAGACTTATTTCCTAATTGGTTTTGTAATGGGATCATTTCTAATGTTTTAGGTAAGAAGACCTTTTAGGTTATTGATATTATCTCACTGACACATCAGGTATTGGCTGAGATTTATCTGGATTAATTGGAGAGATGTTCAGAAAAGATAGTATGCCTGTTTGTTTTCTGTTTTAGTCACATAGTTTCATGATCAAGAAAAATGGCAGCAGAAGACCTTAAATTTTATTACAATGTCCACAGGGAACTTATGGTGGGTATGTTTGGATGTTAATTATCACAGCAACTAATTGAAGAACTTTCAGGTCTGAGCATTAAGGTCTCCTGAAGAGACTTTAATGAACAGGCAGAGACTTGAAGAAGAGCTTTGTGCGGCTTGAAAGCTGTGTGTCTCTCTCTCTCACCAACAGAAGTTGGTGCAGTAAAAGATATTACCTCCCCCAGCTTGTCTCTCAGGCAGAGCAAAGTTGTTTGTGGTCAAATGCTGGAGAATTGTGTTTCCCTCACTTCACTGAAATATTTGTTGCCCTACAAAAAGTTCACGAAGAAGCTTTCAGTGCCTTATAACTGATGGGCTTTTGAGGAGTAAATCATCCCAGCAAGATCCAACTATGGTAATTTACAAAGCAATATCAGAAGCCAATAATCCATAATGTGGCTATAGACCCTTTTGGTGTCTTCAGTATTTTAGAAAATGTTTGTTACTGTTTGGAATTACAGTAGCCTGCTCCATGATTTTATTACTTTTGTATACATTTTAATAGGCCTTTGCTAATGGCTTGATGCTGCCGACACCAAGTGACACAAGCAGTTCCAGTGATACCAGGGGACAGTTCACATGACTGAAGGGTTTGTAGGCTCACACCCTTTTTACCATTTCCGAGTGCTGGGCTGAGTCAGTAATTCATGTGCACACTTAGACAATTTATAGTACACAGGTTATTTACTCACTACACCCATCTTCCTGTAACAAAAGTGTCCTGAATACAGTTTTGCATGACAGACTATAATAGTTCCTTTGGAGTCATTATGGCCTTTCCTGTAAATAATAAATATTTTAAGAATTATCTTAATATGTGCATATACAATGGATAATAATGGGTCCTCCGATCCATTACATTGATCAGGAGCATACTGTAATACCCTTTTGAAAATAGTCTAAATACTCTTTAAATAGTGGTTTGGAGTTTTTGCTCTCTCTTGGATGTATGAACTTTAGATTGCATCTGTTCTTTTAAATATTCTGTACAAAAACAAAAGAGAAATTAATCCATTAGCCAATAACTTAAAGTGATTCTTACTGCTTGACAAATAAACAGCGAGATTTGGAGTTTGAAAGATACTGTATTTAGTCATCACCTGGGTGGGCATGCAACATAGACACTCCAATAAATATCATCACACACTAATTATAACGGGGCTCATGTGCGTAAGTCCCTCTGAAGTCAGTGCAGGTTAGCTCTGTAATACCTGGGTGCAAGACGGCATGGAAAGCAAATATTTCAGCCCTCTCTCTGAATTTCCTTTCTTTGTGGCTTTGAGTCAGACCAGCATCATCACTCTCACATAGTTTTTATCATGATTTAATGTGCATCTTTCTTTTAAGAAGCATTTTAATTCCCTCTTTGAAATAAAAAAAAGAAAACATAAATCACAGACAGAATCTTTTAACATTTACCGTTTAAAATGAATTCCTGTTGAGAGTCTCTTAAGCTAGATTTATATCTGATTTTGCATTGAACTGTGTCGTTATGTGGGACTGAAAAACTCTTATAAAATTAAGCATAATGTGAAAACATGCTGAAAAGACAGTTCTGCAGAAATATGGAACATTATTATGTTAAAGAATATTGTAGTGAAAAATATGCAGAAAGGAACAATTACTATGGACATTTTCCTCTTAATGATCCTTGTACAATTCTTTCGTGGAAAGGTTTGTTGGTGTCTCCTTATTGATAAATGCAAATTGAGAACACATTGATATTTTCAAATCATATGAAATCAGTACAAAGAATTAACCTTTTATTTGGAGCCAGACTAGCGGGAAGCCAGGGTGAGCTGGACTAGACATGCTGATGTTGGTACCCTAGAGAACTGGAAAGTTGCAGTCCAGATGAATGGGGATTTGATCGTGCTGACAACGAAGAAATGAGTATTTAAAAAAAAAATACTCAGCACAAATGCATCTTTATCTATTGATTCCTCCCCCAAACTCTGACACCTACACCCAGCAAAAAGGCTCTGTTGAACATTGCATTGATGAGCTGAAGCCTTCTTTTCCAGACAGTGCTTTATTTTGAACCAGCACTGCAACTTAAAATGTAACAGTACCTGAGGGCTCTGGTCCGCTTCCTCTGATTTCTCCTTTTGCAGGGGGCAGTGAGAAACAAAGTCCTTGCTAGGAGGATTAAAATGAGAAAGCTTTCTCCAAGTGATCATATGAGGAAGGAAATGACAACATTAACTTAGCCCGGAAGCATACTCTCAAGGAAGAAGGCTATATTGGTTTTAAAAGAGACCTAGTTTAGAGGGAAAGTGAAGGCAGCTATAAAAAATATATATAGCCAATGGAAGAAAGAGTAAACTGACAGCAACAAATATAAATCAGAAGCTTGGAACTGTAGAAAATTGATAAGGGAAGCAAAGGGACATAAGGAGAAATCTATGGCCAGCAAAGTTGAAGGACAATAAGAAGTTTTTAAAGTACAATAGGAACAAAAAGAATCCTGACAGTGGCATTGATTCATTAAAAGATGGAAATGGTAGAATTATAATAATAATGCAGAAAAGATGAAAGTGTTCAATAAATAGTTCTTTTCTGTATTTGGGGAAAAAACAATGATGTAGCTATGTCATATGATAACACTCTTTCCATTCCACTAGCATCTCAGAAGGATGTTAAACAACAGCTACTAAAGTTAGACATTTTAAAAGCAGCAGGTCCATATAACTTGCACCCAAGAGTTTTAGAAGAGCCGTCTGAGGTACACACTGGACAATTAATGTTGATTTTTTTTTAAATAAGTCTTGGAGCACTAGGGAAATTCCAGAAAAGTGGAAGAAACTAATCTTGTGCCAATGTTTAAAAAGGGTAAACAGGATGACCTAGCTGCTTATAGGCCTATGTGTTTGACCTGGGCAAGATATGGAGTAGCTGATATAGAATTCAGTTAGTAAAGAATTAAAGAAGGGTGATATAATTAATACCTGTCAACATGGTTTTGTGGAAAATAGATCCTATCAAAGTAATTTGATTTTTTTATTAGATTACAAGTTTGCTTGATAAAGGGAATAGTGTAGATGACGTAATATACTTACACTTCTGTAAATCATTTAACTTGGTACTGAAAAACATTTGATTAAAAAGCTAGAATGATATAAAATTAGCATGGCACACATTAAATTAATTAACAACTGGCTAACTACTCCCAAAATTGTATTTTAAAAGGGAATCATCTAGTGTGTGCGTTTCTAGTCAGGTCCTGCAGGGATCTGTTTTTGGCCGATGTTATTTAACATCTTTATCAATGACCTGGAAGAAAACATATAAATGATCTCTGATAAGGTTTGCAGGTGCAACAAAGATTGGGGGAAAGGTAAATAATGAAGAGGACAGATCACTGATACAGAGTGATCTGACTTGCTTGGTAAGCTAGGCTCAATCAAACAATATGCATTTTAATATGGCTACATGTTCTAGGAACAAAGAATGCAGCCCTACTTACAGAATGAGGGACCATATCCTGGGAAGCAGTGACTGAAAAAGATTTGGGGGGTGGTAGTGGATAATCAGCTGAACAGGAACTCCCAGTGTGATGCTGTGTCCAGTAGCGGAGCTAATGCAACTTGGGACGCATAAACAGGGGACTGAAGAGCAGGAACAGAGAGGTTATTTTCCATCTCTATTTGGCATTAGACTCATAGACTTTAAGGTCAGAAGGGACCATTTTGATCTTCTAGTCTGACCTCCTGCACAAGGCAGGCCACAGAATCTCACCCACCCACTCCTGTAACAAACACCTGACCTATGTCTGAGCTATTGAAGTCCTCAGCTTGTAGTTTCAAGGTGCAGAGAATCCTCCAGCAAGTGACCCGTGCCCCATGCTGCAGAGGAAGGCGAAAAACCTCCAGGGCCTCAGCCAATCTGCCCTGGAGGGAAATTCCTTCCTGATCCCAAATATGGCGATCAGCTAAACCCTGAGCATGTGAGCAAAACTCACCAGCCAGACACCCAAGACAGAATTCTCTGTAGTAACTCAGATCCCAGCCTATCTAGTGATTAAGGTCAGCAAGAGATATTGTCATTATATTACACTATTGTTGTGTTTATCCAGAGAATTAAATATTTTGATGGTAATTTAATAAAAACTGGTAAAAATAGAGAAATCCTGGTTCCCAGCATAATGCCGAAAAGGACAATTTTGGCAGCCATACTGCAGGTCTGAGTCGCTCCTAATGGCAGGTTTCTAGCTTTATTTATTATTTAGTTTTAGATCTTTTACCTGAGCCATGGCCTTGCCTTCTAGCTTGTTCTCTCCTTAAAAGTTTTCTTAGCCTGATTGTAGCTTCCCAACAGCTCTGTTGATGGAACCTCTCTGGGCACATGCAGATGCAATCCATATGGATTTTGTTACTGTGTAGCAGTGCTCGCTTTGTTCTGAATGAAGCTGTCAGCTTTCTTCCAACCAACCCTCTGGGATCTGGAGTGGCTGTGGTTCCTTCCTTAGCATGGATATGGAGGAGAGAAGATTGTCTGCACATGAGTTATGTTTCCTATTCTGACCTTCCATTTCTGCCATCTTATGTCTGGATGGTGGTGTGTTTTGACAGCAGAAGCAGAGGGCTAAGCCCACTGCACTCAGGGCCAGCACTACCATTTAGGTGACCTAGGCAATGGCCTAGGGCGCCAGAATTTTTGGGGGGCGCTATTTTGCCAGGGGGGCGGCACGTGGGTCTGGTGGACCTACCGCAGTCATGCCGGCGGACGGGCCGCTGCTGGAAAGGCTCCGGTGGAGCTGCCGCAGTCATTTCGGTGGACGGTGCGCTGGTCTAAAGGCTCCGGCGGACCTACTGCAGTCATGCCTGCGGCAGGTCCACTGGAGCCTTTAGACCAGCGGACCGCCCGCCGGCATCACTGCGGCAGCTCCACCGGAGCCTTTCCAGCAGCAGCCCGTCCGCCGGCATGACTACGGTCAGGGCTGGTGCAACCATTTAGGTGAACTAGGCGGTTGCCTAGGGCGCCAAGATTTGAAGGCGCCAAAAAGTGGCGCCCCCAAAAAAATTTTTAAATGGTTGCAGCCGGTGCTGCTGGAGAGGTAGTCTGAGCTGCTCGCAGCAGCAGCTGCCTGCAGCCTGCAGCCCAGAGCGCCCCCGGGTCAGGGAGCCGCTGCGGCAGCCCAGCAGCCCGGGGCGCCCCCGGGGTCAGGGCACGGGCGCGGCAGCCTGGCAGCCCAGGGCGCCCCCGGGGTCAGGGCGCCGCCGCGGCAGCCCAGACGTTCGGGCTGATGGCGGCTGCACTGACCCAGGGGAATCCCGGAGCTGCAGGCAGAGGCTCAGAATCCCTCTCCCTCCCAGAGCAGGGGCTCCAGCCTGTGCCATTTTTCTCGTTGCCGGCGGGGGCGCCGGCGGCTGGGCAGAGCTGTGCAGCTCTGCTTAGGGCACGTGGCAGGGGCCCTGCGACAGCTGCGCAACACCAGGGCTTCGCTTCTGGAGGAAAGCCGCGGCTACCCCCTGGCTCAGCCTCCACGTCAGCCCCAGCGAGGGGCACGGAGAAGAAAAGAGCCTCAGCAGTGGTCTGGTGGAGCGGAGGAAGAAAGAGGACCCCAACACTCATGCGTTGGGCAAGGTAAGCAAGTGCTTCCCCACAGGTTGGCCTCAGGCGCCTGTGCTCCTGCCCCCTTGGTCCTTGGCTGGTCCCTGCTGCTGCTACCCTTGTGCCTGGACAGCTGGAGAGAACAGCAGCCTGCAGAGCTGAGCTGCCCCAGTGCCCCCAGGCACCCCCTTGACCCCATCCCCCCCACAGCCCTGACCCCTAGCTCCGAGCCCAGCCCCTCTGAGCTGGAAACCCCCTTGACCCCATCCCCCCCCAACAGCCCTGACCCCCAGCTCCGAGCCCAGCCCCTCTGAGCTGGAAACCCCCTTGACCCCATCCCCCCCCAACAGCCCTGACCCCCAGCTCCGAGCCCAGCCCCTCTGAGCTGGAAACCCCCTTGACCCCATCCCCCCCCAACAGCCCTGACCCCCAGCTCCGAGCCCAGTCCCTCTGAGATGGAAACGCCCTCAAACCCATCCCCCCCACAGCCGTGACCCCCAGCTCCGAGCCCAGTCCCTCTGAGCTGGAAACCCCCTCGACCCCATCCCCCCCACAGCCCTGACCCCCAGCTCCGAGCCCAGCCCCTCTGAGCTGGAAACCCCCTTGACCCCATCCCCCCCCAACAGCCCTGACCCCCAGCTCCGAGCCCAGCCCCTCTGAGCTGGAAACCCGCTTGACCCCATCCCCCCCACAGCCCTGAGCCCAGCCCCTGTGAGCTGGGCACCCCTGAACCCAGAGCCCAGCTCCCCACCCAGCCGTGGGCAACAACAGCACCACCCCCAGGCAACGACAGCCCATTGCTATCAACTATCACAATCACCCAGCAACTGCCCATTATGTAATTGCAAATGTATACAGACCATTACCGCTTTTAATGTTTTTAAATAATGTATTTAGTTTATTTTCAAATTATTACAAATTAATTTTTGAATGTATTTCACTAGTTATTTTTTACATTTCCTAATACATGTTACTATAGTATTGCAAATTTTTATGGAAGGGGCCCCCGATTTTGCTTTGCCCAAGGCCCCCTGAGTCTTCTGCGCAGCCCTGTCTGAGTTTTAAGCCCTGCTGCTGTGTTTTGCCTGCAACAGGCAGGCCTAAGCCTGCGAGTGACCCCCATAGCAGCTGCCTGAAGAAGTGCTTGGGGGAATCATGCAGAAGGAGCGTGATATTTGTTTGAGTTCTCTCCTCATGGAGGCTGTGCTCCACTTGGGGCAGGACAGCAGTCTCAGCAGGACTCTAGGCCCAGCACCTTGCCTCAGTTTGTAGATTTGTAGTGCACCCATCACCGGGCTCAGTCTGGCACCGCTATCCCTCACCAGTGCCCAAGAAGCAGTCAAAAAAGTTGGATGGACTGGTTAGGTTAGTTGTCGTGCTGTTGCTTGGCCAGTGTAGAGACCACTGAATGCATAGTATTCCTCTATGATGTTCTGTCCTGAGCAAAATTGGCATGTTATGAGGTAGTGCCTGTGAGGGACAGGTGTCTGTTTATGTATCCAGGCATCATGTCTTAGGTCTTCTTGCGGGGGAGCTTTTCCATCCTGCTTTCATTGGT
The DNA here is from genome assembly GCF_025201925.1 of Gopherus flavomarginatus. Classification (NCBI taxonomy): domain Eukaryota; kingdom Metazoa; phylum Chordata; order Testudines; family Testudinidae; genus Gopherus; species Gopherus flavomarginatus. The sequence goes on along the minus strand of NC_066637.1, from coordinate 1,321,853 downwards.
GACATCTGTGATGCTCTGGTAGACATCTATGAAGACAATACTCTGACAGGATCATCTGGCAATACATCACGAGTTGATGCAAAGGCTCTTACAAAAGCCATTTCTAGTTTCAAGTTTCTTGTTTCTCTTGTTTTGTGGTATGACATATTGTTTGAGATCAACATAACTAGCAAACAACTTCAGGCAAAAGAATTTGATATATGGGATGCCATTAATCAACTTGGAGAAACCAAGAAGTTTCTTGTGGGCTGCAGAAGTGACGCAGCCTTTGAGAAAACATTGGTAGATGCAGTGAACTTGCGGAGGAGTTGGATGTACTGGCACTTTTTGAACCAGATCCAATCCGTATTAGAAAGAAGAGGAAGCAGTTCACATATGAAGCAGATGACGAACCTATTTATGATCCGAAAGAAAAATTCAAAGTGAACTTTTACTTTCCAGTCATTGACACAGCAATACATTCGGTTGAAGAAAGATTCACATTGATGCAGCAAATTAGTTCAGTGTTTGGCTTCATATACAGTTTGCAAAATAAAACACCAAAGCAAATTAGGGAACATTGCTTGAATCTGGAGAAAGCTTTGCAACATGGTGACTCCAAAGATATTGATGCCTTTGACTTGTGCAGTGAATTGCAAGCTATTGCAAGACGAGTCCAAAGGAGTTCATCACTGCAAGATGTATTGAACTTCATATGGGAAAATAAGCTGACAGATAGTGTCCCTAACACAGTTATTGCTCTTTGCATCCTCTTGACTCTCCCAGTTTCTGTGGCCAGTGGTGAGCGAAGCTTCTCGAAGCTCAAGTTGATAAAAACATATATGCGAACATCAATGTTGCAACAAAGACTTGTTGGGCTATCTACCTTGTCAATAGAACATGACATTGCTCACAGCATTGACTTGGAGGAACTTGTTTCTAAATGTGCTAAACTTAAAGCCCGGAAACATAAATTCTAAATTATAACATGTTACTCTGTGACTGTGTATTGTGTATAATGTATGTGATTTTGGGGGGGAGAGGGGGGCGCAAGATGGAAGTTTTGCCTAGGGCGCAAAATATCCTTGCACCGGCCCTGACTGCGGTAGGTCCACCGGACCCGCGGGGGGCGGCGAAATGGCCATCCGCCTAGGGCGTCAGAAACCCTGGCGCCGCTCCTGACTGCACTGCAGAAATAGCTGGAGTGTTCTCTCTCCCAAGCAGGCCACTGGGTGAGGTGCAGCACTCCCTTTGGCAGAGAAATCAATTCCTTCTCTACCTACATCAGGATCAGAACACCGGACCTCAGTGTGACCTCAGCTTGGCTGCGAATTCACTCATCAATAGCGAACCAGAGGTGCGGCTGCTGCAAGAGAAGGCGTGCAGTGAAGTTTGTGACTTCAACTCCCTTAGCAAGTGCACCTCAAAATGGGAGACACACCCAGTCAGGTAGCAGCTAGGATTGCTTGGTCCGGTATTGGCTGGGGAACCAGTGTAGGGAATTGACCCTCAAGGGGGGCAGGGGGTGCTTTGCCTGGAATGTCTCAGCAGGTGCCTGTTGGAAATTCCTTATGGTTGTCCTGTTCATTCCTGGTCTCTTCTCCTCAAGATAGAGTTTTTTTGCTAAAGGAAGCAAAGTTTTTTTGCAAAAAGAACGAGTACTTGTGACACCTTAGAGACTAACACATTTATTTGGGCATAAGCTTTTGCTAGCCCAGGAAAGCTTATGCCCAAATAAATGTGTTAGTCTCTAAGGTGTCACAAGTACTCCTTGTTATTTTTGCTGATACAGACTTAACACGACTACCACTCTGAAAGTTTTTCTGGAGATTTAAGACCTAATCTATAGGCCTTTTACAGCTTCAGATTTTAAAATACTACAGTACTGCTGAGCTGTAATTTAAGATTATGACATTAGCAATTAAAAAAAGATAATTATCACTACCCCACGGTATCTTGATGTGACTAATTTGAAGCCACTTGCTTGTGTTACACATGGAAGATGTTTTTGGGACAGATGGATCTTGGAGAAAGGTGAATATATTTCCTGTGCCTCTGGAGGGCTGTTTCAGCTGTTGGCAGAACAAACAGGAGAACAGCGATCTACAGGAAATGTTGCTCAGTCTTACATTAGCAATGGTTTAATGTATAAATTTTATTTTTTGAAATTCAAAAAGAGGAAAATTCTACAGTTTCTTAGCCAACTATTCTCAGCAGCAGACTGTAAAATAGCAATAACAAAACCTAATGTTTCCCAGAGCATAGTCAATTCCCACATTTCCAGACACCAAGAGTTTCCTACCATGTGTTATCAAACTATACATATAAATCTGCTGCAAGGTGCATCAGTGGAAGAATTAGGTTTTGTGAGGGGGTTAAAGAGAGACCCTGGAGGACCTTTGCCCCTAATAATATATGCATATATGTACATAATACACACCGAAGTGTATGTGTTGGGGGGGTGTATGTATGTGTGTGTATAATTATTACAATGTGTGTGTTTGTACATTCACAAACATACATTCACATAGACTCACTGTTTGGTTAAATCAGTGTTGTTAGAATACTAATTTCAATTTCTGTAGTGTCTGGTGCATTGCCTTTGAGTTTTAGGCCCCAGTCTTGCAAATGCAAAAGAAAGTTATGTAATTTGACTCACATTGAAGTCAGTGGGACTGCATGGGTGAAATTTACATGCATGCTTAAGTGTTTGCAAGATAAGGGCTTTACAGTGTTACCTGTATGACTAATGGTCAAATCCTGCAGCCAGAACTTGTATCTTGCCCTCTCTGACTTAATTCTGTTGTGCTCTGTGGGCCTGATTCTGATTTACATTAAGGCCACAGCACAACACTAACACGGCAAAGGAGCCTTAAGATGGAAGTAAATTATAGTTGCACACTGGTGTGAATGAGAATCAGACCATGTGACCCCAATGGGAATTTTGGCTGTTCAAGGAATGTCCAGCCAGGCCTTGCTATAATACTTAGGATTGGTTTATATATATATCTGTTTGGTTTTAAGTAAATTTATGTATAAAACTTACTTGGAAATGTGTACAATAGTTTCCTATAAATAGTAATCCCACATCTCTTTAAATCTGATACCACTGATGTGCTTATTGCTATTATTATTTTATTTTATTAATGAAAGGGGCTTTCTGAAAGTGGAGATACGAATAACAAATTTGAACATTATGGGAGCAAAGTCTTCGATTCTAGATATGAAATTGCCTTTCACAGAAGGCTGTGCCTATTCCTATTGACAGAAGTTAATGTAAATAGATTTTCAGGTTTTCCTCTCTGTAGATTTCTTCTAATATCTGCTATTGGATTGTGCTGTTGATATGGGTTTGGCATTAAGCATTTCCTCACCTGTTACCAACTCTTGCTTTCCATTAAAAAATGTAAATCAAGTGACTTTGAATGCTTCCAATTTAGATTTTTGATAGAAAAAAAGTTAAACTCGGAGCATTTGCTGATGATGTGGTACTTAAACCTGAGTAAAGTAGGGAAAAAAAGATTACATCAATAACGCAGAAACTTCTGGCAGTATTGCTTCAGTTACTGGTGTTCCAACTTAAATTAACTTCACTGTATATTTAAAAAAAAATTTAAGCCAAAAAGGCTAAATGAAAAAGATTGAAAAAGACAAATATATGAGGTAGTGGCTAAAAGGTGCTTAATGACACAGCCTCATTCCCTTAACAACTGAGCAGGGATGCAGGAGACCTACAGACAAAAATGAAAATTAAATTGAATTTCAGAATTACAATTTTACTTTTGTATTTTCTATTTTGAAGTTATTTGTATTTCTGCCTTATGTGCAACAAATAATTAAAACCTACTTTACTGTGTTTTTCTTGGTATCAAACTGTGAGTTAGCATTAAAAATAATTGTACTCATAGCGCTTTTAATTAAAAATGGGGTAGGAGGTCTTCTGGCATGGTCCCAAAGTATTATGCAGTTACTATGTTAGGGCCTGATTCTCGGCTCTTCCTGGGCTCTGGGTTCTGCCCATGTGAATCTGATTTCAAGATTGTGGCTTTTGGCTCTTCTGTGAAGGTCCCAGCATGTTCAACAGACCTACAGAATACCCAAGTACAAAAGTTTCCCACTCTCTGGGATGGTTGATTTGCAGAGCTAAGTAATATGGCCCAGGAAACGTTCATGAATGTGTAATTTTCCCATGAATTGTTTGGTAACTACCTCACTTCAGTTGGCCAAAGTTCCTTTTTCATGTTTGCTCTGGGCCCAGGCATGCAGCCCTTTCTCAGGCAAAACTCATTCATTTTTATTGAATTTACTGGAGGCTAAGGGAGGACCTTTATGAATTTCATGCTTTTTCTACATAGCAGTGGAGAGTCTTGTTATGCCTAGAAACCTATGTTAATGCATGATGAGTTATGGAAAATGTAACTGAAAAGAGGAATTGCAAAATTTCTCTGTGTAAAGTATGCCAAAATTGACTGTAGATGGGATGTAAGTCCTACAGAAGTGGGTTAGAGAAATAAGTTTTACATTTTTGTAGCATTCTTCCTCAAGGATGCTAAAGTGCTTTCCATGCTTCACAAACTGATAATGCAAACTGTCTGGAGGAAGTGGTCACCTGTGAGGTGGAAAGCAGCAGAGCACATGGCAGTAGGCAGCAGTGCAGGTCAGGTAGTGAAGAAGAATCCTATATCCGATGGTATGTCAGGAGGAATTTAGATAAGTAGACCATAATTGCTTGAGTAGGAGAATGGACTTACTATATAGCTGGGTTATGCATCATGGCTCTAAGTTATTAGGCCTCTATCGATTACTATGATAGGTGTGTTGGGGGAAAAAAGTACAATGAATTAAACCTCTTAATAAAATAAACTATTCTAGTCCAAAAATCTAAGTATTTACCACAGTGAAGTTGACACAAACATATTCACATCTGGCTCCCCTTGAAAAATGAACAATGAAAAAGACTTTCATTTTTGACAGGATGAATGATGAAGAGTTCATGGATTCCAAGGCCTGATGGGACCACTGTGATCATCTACTCTGACCTCCTGTGTAATACAGGCCAGAGAATTTCTCCAAAATAATCCCTAGAGCAGATCTCTCGGAAAAACATCCAATCTTGATATAAAAATTGCCAGTGATGGAGACTCTACCAAGACCCTTTTTAACTGTTCAAATGGTTAATTACAATCATTGTCAAAAATGTACAGGCGTGTCTCATCTTACGCTGGGGTTACGTTCTGCTGTCAACACGTAAAGCGAAAATCATGTATAGTCAAAATTATATTGAGTGTAATGGCTACAGGCACGGTATTGAAATTGTTATTTTTCTCTTTTGTTTTGTTTTGTTTGCTGACTGCACAAAGCTGAGTTCGCGCATGTTAAGTGCGTGTAAGATGAGACTCGCCTGTATACCTTTTTTCCAGTCTGAATTTGGCTAGCTTCAACTTCCAGCCATTGGCTTGTGTTAGTCCTTTCTCTGCTAGATTGAAGAGCCCATTATTAAATATTTTTTCTCCAAGTAGATAATTATAGACCATAATCAAGTCACCCCTTAGCCTTCTCTTTGTTAAGCTAAATAGATTGACCTCTTTGAGTCTGTCACCATAAGGCGGGTTTTCTAATCCTTCAGTCATTCTCATGGCTCTGATCTGAACCCTCTCCAATTCATTAACATCTTTCTTGAAATGTGGGCACCAGAACTGGACACAGTATTCCAGCAGTGGTTGCACTAGTTCCAAATACAGCGGGAAAAGAATTTCTCCACTCCTACTTGAGATTCCCCTGTTTATACATCCCAGGATTGCATTAGCTCTTTTGGCCACAACATTACATTTGGGAGCTCATGTTCAGCTAATTATCCACTCCAAATCTTTTTCAGAGTCTCTGCTTCACAGGATCAAGTCCCACATCCTGTAAGTATGGCCTCCATTCTTCGTTCCTAGATGTGTACATTTTATTTTAGCCATATTAAAATACATACTGTTTACTGGTGATCAGTTTACCAAGGGATCCAGATTTGCTCTATTTCAGTGACCTGCCTTCATTATTTACCATGCCCCCAACTTTTGTGTTATCGGCAAACTTTATCAGTGATGATTTTATGTTTTCTTCCAGGTCATTGATAAAAATTTTATATAGAAAGGAATGTTGTAGAAAATGAAATACTCTTGTTTATATTTTTAGCAGTCTATAGCAGACTGGAGTCTCTTTACAGTGTTTGCCTATTGGGTCTCCAAAGTGCAGAGAGACTCTTTTAGTAGCTTTAGATTGATTAATTGTTCTAGTTTGAGTTATGTAAAAGAATTGATTTATTTTTACTAACTATTGTGAACATATCTACAGTACATTAATTAGCATCCCTTATTGAATTATTTTTTCTCTTTTGCATATTTAGACTATTTTGTAGTGATTAAGCTGCTCTTCTAAACTAGCAATGGAGGCCTCGTCTGTAGCTCAAACGCTAACAACATGCAGCACGTGAAGAAATGATTTAGAATTCTTTTTTTGTATTTTTTAATATTCACAATAGGGGAAGTCTGTAGTGCATCAAACTGTTTTCATGTGATGATTTATGGACAACTCCCAGAGACTTTGAATGAAGAATCGGCAGTATAGAATCATAGGACTGGAAGGACTTCAAGAGGTCTAAGTATTATCTAGACCATCCCTGACAGGTGTTTGTCTAACCTGCTCTTAAAAATCTCCAATGATGGAGATTCCACAACCTCCCTAGGCAATTTATTCCAGTGCTTAACCACCCTGACAATTAGGAAGTTTTTCCTAATGTCCAACCTAAACCTCCCTTGCTGCAATTTAAGCCCATTGCTTCTTGTTGTATCCTCAGAGGTTAAGAAGAACACATTTCCCCCTCCTCCTTTTAACAACTTTTATGTACTTGAAAACTGTTCTCATGTCCTCTCTCAGTCTTCTTTTTTCCAGACTAAACAAACCCAACTTTTTCTATCTTCCTCATAGGTCATGTTTTCTAGAACTTTAATCATTTTTGTTGCTGTGCCCTTGACTTTCTCCAATTTGTCCACATCTTTCCTGAAACGTGGCACCCAGAACTGGACACAATACTCCAGCTGAGGCCTAATCAGTGTGGAGTAGAGTGGAAGAATTACTTCTCATGTCTTGCCTACAACATTCCTGCTAATACAGCCCAGAATGATGTTCATTTGTTTTACAACAGTGTTACACTGTTGACTCATATTTACCTTGTGGTCCACTGTGACCCCCAGATCCCTTTCTGCAATACTCCTTCCTAGGCAGTCATTTCCCATTTTGTATGTGTGCAACTGATTATTCCTTCTGAAATGGAGCACTTTGCATTTGTCCTTATTGAATTTCATCCTATTTACTTCAGACCATTTCTCCAGTTTGTCCAGATCGTTTTGAATTTTAATCCTACCCTCCAAAGCACTTGCAACCCCTCCCAGCTTGGTATTGTCTGCAAATTTTATAAGTGTGCTCTCTATGCCATTATCTAAATCATGTATCCCTCAAAACAAATTGTTACTGAATATCCTTCAGTTTAGGACTTTTGTTTAAATGTAAAGCTAAAAACCATGCAAATCCCACTGGATATTGGCTTATGTAGGGTGTGATGCTGAAAACACTTAAGGATGTGAGTAAATATGCTGTTGAGTAGTCCCCTCCGTTCAATGGGACCATTGGTAGGTGTGAGTGCTTGTCTAGGATCAGGTGTAATACTTGGCTCTGTGGGTGCAAGTAGTTAATTTATGTGGGGTGTGGGTGTATATTTAATAAAATTTAGTATACAGTAGAACCTCAGAGTTACAAACTGACCAGTAAACCACACACCTCATTTGGAACCAGAAGTTCGTAATCAGGCAGCAGCAGAAACAAAAAAGAGAGGAAATACAGAACATAAACTACTCAAAAAATACAGGCAAAGCAGCATTTTTCTTCTTCACAGTAAAGTTTCAGAGCTGTATTAAGTCAATGTTCAGTTGTAAACTTTTGAAAGAACAACCATAATGTTTTGTTCAAAATTACGAACAACCTCTATTCCTGAGGCGTTTGTAACTCTCGGGTTTGTTACCATGTGGTTAAACATTGCTGAGCAGAGCTTAGTTAACTGTGGTGTCTTTCAGCCGTTCTTTGTTTTGTTCTGTTGCAACTTACTGGAGCTGTAACAAATTCTTTGTGGGTCACTATACAAATGTCAGAAATTGCCAGAAATGCTGACTCAAAAATTCCATGTTGGTAGCTGAATTTCCTCTAGTAAGGTATTTTAGACCTGAATTTCTGTAATACTGTCACAACATGAGAGAAAGTGAGTCACCCTGAGAGAACAGCACTCCTGGGTGCATAGTGAGTCATGCAGTAGAAGTAAAGGCCTTCAGTGATGTGTCCAGTTCGCATGCAGTTTGAGGAGGAGTGGAGGAGGTTTTCTGTCGCTGTACACTGCCCACAGGCTCTCTCTACTGTTTCATGGCATTTGAGGAGATTTGCACCCCATACCTACTTTTTCTTTGAAGTTTTATGTAGGTTCCCCCCCAGTATCATATTAGTGAATTGTTAAAGTCATTCTTGATTTTGCGGTTTAATTTCTCCCCACATTTTCTTGTGTTTTTAGTGCAAATCAGTTATGCCTTTCTTCCAGTGGCTTCCCACCATCTCCAGTTCCAGAAGCAAAGCAGTTCATTTTTCCCTTCCTACATTATAAATGTTTGGGATGGAATGATAGGGGCTAAACATAGTTTTAAGCAGTGACCGCTATGCTGACCTGAAAGAAAGTCTTGTTAGCGTAGTTCCGACTCTGAACTGGGCCTTAGGAAATCTGATGGCTTAACAGCAACGTTTTCCTTTTAGTGATTTAGCCTCCCAAAAGAGGCTTTTAATAACAAGTTCAGCTTAAAGTGTGATTTTTAAAAATGATTTAGCCAGGTCTGAGGAAAGCCCATCGGCGAAGGTCAGAAGCCCTGTCCCAGCAGGCTCTTTGAAACATTTATAAGGGAATAATTAATTTTGAATTTTATGTTTGAATTTATTTTAAAAAATGCAGTTGTGCTTCCCCAAGGCAAGGTATATGATAGCCTGCCTGCTTTTCCGGAACACTTCTCTGTGCCAGCGAGAGAGAATGTTGAGCAGGTTGAGCTTCTCGCAAAGCCATGCTTTCCCCTGGATTTAGCGCAATCTCGATAGGGCACGTCTACTACGGGTGCTCCAGTGGCACAGCTGCAGCTCTGCTGTTGGAGCACCATAGCGTAGTTGTTTCCTGCATTGATGGAACAGGATTGCCCATTGCTGGAGTTAATCCACCTCTCTAAGTAGGAGTAGCTAGGTCACAGATGAATTCTTCTGTCACCCTGGCTGCATCTACATTGGAGGTTCAGTTGGCTTAATTACAGTGCTCGGGTGATCTTTTGTTTCAGGCTCCTAAGTGATATTGCTTTGTCAATCTAAAATTTTAAGTGCAGACCAGGGCTTACTCTGCAGCAGCTTGGTTGGGGGATATTGAAGTTCTGTATCTGCCTCTTTCACATGTTGTCACATGTTACTGCTTCTTCCTTCTCGTGGTGAACTGGAGAGGTGATGCAGGCAGTTGGTGATTCTTGACCATACTAATGCCATGAAGTGGCCTGGAGAAAGTGATTGTTAAAAGCAATATGTGTATTCCACAGAGCGAGGGCAGGACTATGTTACAGCAAGGTTCATGTTAAAGAGTGTACTGGGTTTGTTTATTGAGAGCCAGGAAGTTGTTAGAAAAAGTTCAATCTATGGCCAAGAGGATGAAAGACAATAAGAATTTTTTAAACAAGAACCAGTGACTGGAAATTGAAGTAAGCAAAGTTCAAAGAGGAAATAAGATGCAAATTTTAAGACCATGAACATAATTAACAATTGGAACAGCTTACCAAGAGAGGTGGTAAATTCTCTATTATTTGGAGTCTTTAAATCAATGCTGGATCTTTTCTAAAGGATATGCTCTAATTCCATCACAGGTGCTCGGGCTAGAAGCAAGAATCTCTGGGTGCAGTCTACTGGCAGTTCTTATGCAGGAGGTCAGACTAGACCATCTGTCCCACTATGTCAGCAGGGCATCCCCAGGGAAATCTGCACTGTCATGTGTCCCTTACCTCTAGCTAGTCCGTGCTTTTGTGGGTGGGGACATGCTGCACACTTTGGGATCATAATGGTCCCTTCTGTCCTGGAAATAGATGTTTGCATCTCTGGAAAAGTGTCTTCTGGAAGCTGCCCAATCACCATCCTCTCTCTCATCTTCTGATTGTATAGAGTGTCGCTGTCACTCTGCCAAGGTCTAGAGCCCTCATGTTTAGGGCCCTTTCTGTCAGGATTCAGATCTGCGAGTCGTGTGAAGGGTGTGCTGGGCTCCTGCTGATTGTGTGTGTTGTGAAGTGCTGAGAAATGTTGTTACAGCTGCTCAGTGCTGCTGTTCTTGGTGCTCTGCTGATGGCCACATGAGCAGAGGACACGGCTTGCTGATTCAGCGGACCTCAATGTTACACATAAAGAGAGACCACAGGCTTGGTTTGGTGCCGAAGGCACTTGGCGAGGTTCATTGTCGACAAAGAACAGTCCTAGCCCCCTGATAGGGGCAGGTACTCTAACACTAGGGTCATCAGATAGAAACTGTGAAAAAACGGGACAGGGGGTGGGGGGTAATAGGCACCTATATAAGAAAAAGTCCCAGAAAATGGGACTGTCCCTTTTAAAACGGGACATCTGGTATGCCCGCAACAAGGTACCCATTTGGTCTGCACACCAGGATGCGGTCCCCTCAGTGAGTGCGAAGTTACCCCTTCTATAATTTCTCCTTTTATACATAGATACAAACCAGGTACACATTATGCTCCAGACTTTGCTAGTTACCACCTTTCTCCTTGTACCTGCTAGTTTGAACAAAACATCCATGTCCATTACCCTGTCGTTCCCTCCTTATCTTCAAGGGGTCGGTGTGTTCCTGTGCCATCTCCTAAGAATGTGTTCACATAGTTACTTGAGAACTCTGGGTGTTGTACCATCCTCTCCAGCCAAGAATGTCCTTACTTGGTTTGCCGATACTTAGGGTGCTGTTATTTTGCCAAGGCCAGGCCAACTCTGGTTCACAAGCCTTTGGTTCATACTATTAGTTATGTCTAGAGCTGCAGCAAGGTTTACAGTGGATGAAGTCCAAGTTTTCATGCTAAGCTTTTGGGGATCTATCATTTGTCTTGTATGCTATTGAGGCTACTTTATTTTATTTTATTTTATTTTTTACATTCATGGCATATATTGCAAGGCCTATTTATTCAGGTTTTCTTTGTGGCATATTGTAGTGTGTTTGACGTTATTAGTTTTCTTGTGTACATTCACCAGTATTGGCTATCGGATTTTCTTTGTTGTTTTGTTTTTTTTTAATAAGAAATGCAATAGGGTGTAAGCAATTGCTGAGTTTTAAATAGAAAACCCCCAGACCCTGTAACTTCTCAACGGACAGAGTTTAAAGAATATTAATTTTAGGAGTACTTGATGCAATGACATTATTGTGAAACTTCTTCACAGTCAGATGATTTCATCAGAACTTAGGATTTCTAAATGTCATTTTATAATGTCTAATTAAGGTATCAGTTTGAAGACATCATGTTATTTTAATTGAAACTGTAAGAGTAATCTTTTCAGTTTTTCCTGTTAAATTAAGAGCACAGACCTTTAACAGATGATTAATAAGACATTGTTATTAATGAAAACATCCTGCCATTTGAAATCTAGACTCTTGTCTTGTTGTGTAAATGGAAGGAATGAAACGTATATCTCTAAGACCAAATATATTTTTCATTTATTCTTATTTGGAGCCAGCTAGTAGTCTCAGTCCCATGAGTATGCCTCTTTTGGGAGATTTAAATTTGAAGGGATTGGGAATCTATTTTCTATTGGGCAAGACTTAATGAATGAATTGGTAGCTGTTAATAGACCAGTAGGTCATTTGATTTATCCCTTGTAAAACAAGGGAGAAAAAGGGAAAATAATAAAGAACATTTTGGACAGAGATAGATACTTTATCTGCTAGGCTAATAGGCCAACAGCTTTGGTTTGAGCCTCTAATGGATGTTTTCAGGCCTAGAAATAAATATGTTTTTGTATCATGAAAAAAAGCACCAAATTAATAATGCAAAAGCTCCCATTTCATTCCTGTCCTCTCTGAGCCCTGGTCTACGCTACAAGATTAGGTCGAATTTAGCAGCATTACATTGATTTAACCCTGCACCCATCCATATGATGAAGCCATTTTTTTCGACTTAAAAGGCTCTTAAAATCGATTTCTGTACTCCTCCCCTGACGAGGCGATTAGTGCTGAAATTGACCTTGCTGGGTCGAATTTGGGGTAGTGTGGTCACAATTCGATGGTATTGGCCTTTGGGAGCTATCCCAGAGTGCTCCATTGTGACCGCTCTGGACAGCGCTCTCAACTCAGATGCACTGGCCAGGTAGACAGGAAAAGGCCCGCAAACTTGTGAATCTTATTTCCTGTGTGGCCAGCATGGCAATCTGCAGTGAGTGCAGATCTCATCAGCAAAGATGACCATGATGGAGTCCCAGAATCACAAAAGAGCTCCAGTCTCGAATGGGAGGTACGGGATCTGCTTGCCATATGGGGAGGTGAATCTGTGCTATCAGAACTCTGTTCAAAAAGACTAAATGCCCAAACATTTGAAAAAATCTCCAAGGGCATGAAAGACAGAGGCTATAACCAGGACCCCCAGCAGTGCTGCGTGAAACTTAAGATGCTGAGCCAAGCCTACCAAAAAAACAGAGAGGCAAACGGCGGCTCTGGGTCAGAGCCCCAGACATGCTGCTTCTATGATGAGCTGCATGCCATTCTAGGAGGTGCCCCTACAACTACCCCACCCCTGTGCTTTGACTCCGTCAATGGAATAGTATGCAACAGGGATGTGAGTTTTGGGGATGGAGGAGGAGGTTGAAGATAGTTTCTCCACTTGCTTGCTGTGAGCTGTTTTCCCCGACAGCCAGGAACTGTTTCTTACCCTGGACCTGGAGTCAGTACCCCCACGAACCCACCCAAGGCTGCCTCCCAGACCGCCAGGTGGAGAAGGGACCTCTGGTGAGTGTACCTTTGTAAATATTATACATGGTTTAAAAGCAAGTGTGTTTAATGATTAATTTACCCTGGCATTTGCAGCCAGTACAGCTACTGGAAAAGTCTGTTAATGTGTCTAGGGATGGAGTGGAAATCCTCCAGGGACATCTCCATAAAGCTCTCCTGGATGTATTCCCAAAGCCTTTGCAAAAGGTTTCTGGGGAGGGCAGCCTTATTCCATTCTCCATGGTAGGACACTTTACCATGCCAGGCCAGTAGCACGTAGTCTGGAATCGTTGCATAGCAAAGCATGGCAGCGTATAGTCCCGGTGTTTGCTGGCATTCAAGCAATATCTCACCAGAAGACGGTGCAGTACAACTGCAGGCAGGACTGAATCTCCATGAGATGAAACTTGAAAAGAGAATGACCTGGAGTCACTCCTATTTATGTCCAGGCACCACTGACAGACCTCACGGAGGTCTGCCAGGAGCACCCATGTCTGCCCAGGCGCTCTGACAGACCTCACCGAGGTCAGCTAAAAGAGCCCCCAGGAAACGACGACAATGGTTACCAATTGTAATGCACCGTCTGCTGCCAAAAGGCAATGAGCTGCTGCTGTGTAGCAATGCAGTCCCACGTCTGCCAGCACCCAGGAGACATACGGTGATGGTGAGCTGAGCAGACTCCATGCTTGCCGTGGTATGGCATCTGCACGAGTAATCCAGGAAAAAAGGCTCAAAACGATTGTCTGCCATTGCCTTCATGGGGAGGGGGGCCTGACAACATGTACCCAGAACCACCCGTGACAATATTTTTGACCCATCAGGCATTGGGCTCTCAACCCAGAATTCCAATGGGTGGCGGAGACTGCGGGAACTGTGGGATAGCTACCACAGTGCAACACTCTGGAAGTCGATGCAAGCCTCGGTACTGTGGACGCACTCTGCTGAGTTAATGGTCTTAATGGTCTTAAGTGGGGACACACACAATCGACTGTATACAGTTGTGTTCTAAAAAATCGACTTCTATAAATTCAACCTAATTTCGTAGTGTAGTCATACCCTGAGGCCTTGGCTACACTCACACTTTACAGCGCTGCAACTGGGGTGTGAAAAAACACCCCCCTGGGCGCTGCAAGATACAGCGCTGTAAAGCGTCAGTGTAATCAGGGCAGCAGCGCTGGGAGCGCGGCTCCCAGCGCTGCACGCTACACCCGTAAGGGATGTGGTTTACATGCAGCGCTGGGAGAGCTCTATCCCAGCGCTGCTGCTCTGACTACACTCACACTTCAAAGCGCTGCCGCGGCAGCGCTCCCGCAGCGCTGCCGGGGCAGCGCTTTGAAATTCCAGATGTAGCCATACCCTAAGTCTCTATTCTCCTTGCCTGGCTGGCCAAGTCTCCTAGATCAGCATGTCTCAGGCATGCTCTTGGATACCATATTTCTCTCAACGGCGCTAGGTTTCTTTTCCTGTGATTCTTTCTCTGCCCTCTCTCCATAGAGGATTAGCAGCAACAGAGACCCTGGGAAACCAGAATATTTGTCATTTGCTGTTCTGTATGCTTTAGAAAGTGGCATCTAAATAATAAATCCTTGGAAGGGTGTTACACAGAAGCTAGGCTGGCTGATTGTTAAAGGGGCCAAGAATGGAATGTGGAGCCTTTTCTCATCTAGGTGACTGGTTCAGATCTGCCCAGTTCAATACTATCTGAAAGTCATTGCTGTCTGATAGCCATCGGGCAGCATGACTTAGTTATCTAGGGGCCTGTGTCTGTCTGTCCTACTAATTTAAGTGCCTAAACACTGCAGTGTCAACTATCCCATTCCTAGCGGGGCAGGACAGACCTCCACCACTGATATAATTAACTGGCACCTAGCTGACTGTCTCAGTGGAGAGATCTGGGTCTGAATTAGGCCATGGGGAATGACCTGTTCCTTTTTGATGAACCTTGGGCTCTCCATGTCAGGGGAAGCCTGCAGAGCGGAGCCAGTGTATGGGCACCAGTTCTATCAATCAGGCACCTTTTGCCAGTGCTAAACACTTTTAGAAAAGACCTTTATGCCCTGACACTGGACTTCAGCTACCAACACGGACCCTGCTGGTAGGTTATTGATCACCATTTTCCAAACAGCTCTGTAATTTGTATGGAGCTGAAACTCCCATTAATTCCTGAAAGATGATATTTATGAGAGGGAATTAAGCACAGATTTTAGATTTTATAATTATCCTTTTTTTCCACCCAAGGGGATATGGAAACTGGGGCTAGTGTAAGTTTCTGACACAGGGAATAAAGGCAAACAGAGCTCTTGTAGAATGCTACATACAGACCAATCACTGGTGTCTTTCTCTTCTAGGGAATGGAGTGAGTCTCAGTACAGCAATGACTGTAAATGATTCAATTAGAGTTAGCTTCAGATATTGATAATAAAATCTAGCTTCCATCTAATTAGGTAGAAGATTAGTTGGTGTACCCTTACTCAATTAGAAAAATACATTTAAAATGAAGTTTTAATTTATTTTTGTCTTTAATTCAGTCACAATGGGGAAGGGAATTCAGTAATTTGAATGCTGACTTTCAGGTACTTTGCATTACAAAACCAAATGAAATAACATTCTGCTATAATGTTTCATTGCTCTCAAATTTATAGGGAAAGTTAAAATGAATCCCACATTAGTATGTGGTCATATATAAAACAGCAGCAGCCAAGATCTTTGAGAGGCAAATATCCTTGTTTGGGGTATTTGTAGAAGGACAGAAAAGGAAAGTAGGGCTGTTGAGTTCCTCTGCTGGTTTATAGAAAGAAAGAAGAAAGAGAGAGCATCTTTGCTTGGCAGCCGCTTTCTGTACGTTGTGAAATGATGGCAACATTGAATTGCATGATTTGAAATTTTATTACTGCCAGCCAGGATCTCTATTCATCTTTTTTTAATGTTTTTTCCCCTCCATTTTGTGCCATTTGTCAGAAGTTACCTGCTAAGAAAAATAGCCTCTTTTCTCTTCGCAAATAAAAGCTTTGCAGCTTGTTTTCAAATGCTAAGGATCTTAACCATTTAAAGCAACCAAAATTAATTGTAAATCTGCTGTTAGTTTCTGATTAGGAAAAAAATTACAGGAAATGTGTATTGCTAGACTTTAAGCAATCAGGAACCTAGCTCCATTCTGTGCTTTGTGAAGTATTGACTTTGTTGTAGAATAATGTAATTTCTAGAGAAATTTGTGTAATTTGGCTATGAGTGAGCTGTGCGCCTGAGTTTCACTGTCTGATTTGCAGGGTTTGTTAATCAAGAAAGGACTCTCCTTTCGTTTATGACATCACCGAGTGTGAGGGCATGCACTCCCCACACTAGCCTTGCAAGAGCTGAATTTGGCCAGGAGGGCCCAATCAACTAATTAGGATGCAAGCAGGGGCCATTTAAGTTAGAGGCAGCTGATTAAGGACAGGCTCACCTGTGCAGGAACAGGCAGGGCCTGTAGAATACCATGTAGCTGGCCACGAAGAGCAGGGCTGCTGGTGCTGGGAAAGGCTGAACAAAGGGAGTGGGAGGCTGGCAAACCTGGGGGAAAGCCTAGGGAAACAGCGGCAAGAGGTAGGACTGTACAGGGACTGTGGCTCCTTGTTTGAGGGTCCCTGGGCTGGAACACAGAGTAGAGAGTGGGCCTGGTTCCCCTCCCAAGCACTGGGGAGTGACAAGGGTTTTGGAAGTGCCAGCCAGTCAGCAGGCCTGGGAAGAACGTGAATTCTCTGGAGTAGGAGGACTGCAGTGACCTGGCAAGAGGGCCAAGCCACAGAGAGGAAGCTGCAGACGTGGGAGTGAGCAGGGGGCAGCAGAGTGAGACAAGCCGGAAGACCACACCAGAGGGAGAGCGCAAGCTAGCAGAGCTAATCCCCAGAATGACCAGCAGGAAGCGCTGCTTGCAGTGAGTGGACCCTGTGACCCAGGGGAACAATTCGAGTGAAAATTACTTGTGCCATTTAGTGTGGATGTGAAGGCAAAGAAAAGCAACCCCTCAGTTCTAGATGAGAGCCAGGAGAATCGATGGAAAACGATGGAGCAGCTTGTGGTTTAAGGTGCGCAGGAGACTGAGTTCTAATATTGGTTGGAGTGGGTCAAATTTTCCATGCTGCTTTCCTTTGTGAGTGTCATTTTCCACATGTTGTTGGGTGATTTTCTGAACTCAAAAATGGTAACTTTTGTGTTTAACAAAAAAAAGTTATGAATATTTTGGCTAGTTATGTATCTTAAAAAAAAATACATAGACTAATGCAACGGGTCCCCTTCCCAGTGCTGCACTGAGCAACCAGAGTCATGAGATTAGTAGGCACAGAGCCCAGGTTTTGTAATCTTGCTGGAGAATGCATGTCTAGACAAATGAGGCATCAGAAATCCAGCAGGCAGCATTGAAGGCTAGAGAAGTTTGAGCAGCGTAGTTCAGGTCCAGCTTGTCCCTCTTTGTTTGCTTAAATGTCTAATGCTGTTTTTTTTTGGGGGGGAGTTGTTTGTTTGTTTTTAAACCCTCTCTTTCTGGTGCTGAGAGTTAATGTTCTGCTGACATTTGTTCACAGAAATACAGCTTTGTTTTTATTATACCAGGGCCCTTCACCTGTGTATGGTTAACGGTCTGTCAGTGATTCTTCATAAACATCCCTTCTGGGCTGAAAGTTGACAGTTAAGTCCTTTTCTTTTTCCTCCCCAAAACTGGAGAAAAAACAGGTGGTAGTTTGAAATGGTAAGAGTGCAAACCCCACCTCTTAGAGGAGTTAGCCTGCTAGTCCAATGATCAGATGACTGAATACCCACTGTCCCCTCTGTTTTCATAGATTGGAGAGTGTTCAGTCTTTCTATTGCTATGTGTATCTACGGGACTGATCTGTAAGGCCCTGATCTCACAAATACACACGCATGCTTTCTAGATGACAGTAATCCCATTGAGTTCTGTGAAGTTCTTCTCATGTGCAAAGTTGAGCATGTACATAAGTGTTTGCAGGGTTGGGGCCTGAGTGATTTGAAACAGACTAGATGTCTATTGCAAGGGCCTCTGTTCCTCTGTGCTGGAGCTCTAGCTCCAACCCCTGCTCAGACACACTGGCTCCCTGGGCTGGGGAGCCTAATACTGGAGCTACGCTACACTGGAGGAGATCTAGGCTTACACTCTCATTCCACAGGCTAGCAAGGGGCTGGGGCTGCTAGCTTGCTGAATATATATGGAGGTCTGTGGGTGCCTCGCAGGAAATGTGCACGCCGTGCTTTGTCACCAGTGTAACCAGCATTCTTCAAATTGCTAGTGAGAGCCAAAAGCGAGTGCGCACATTCCTTCTAGGAGAGTGTGTACAAATATGGGCCTGCTCACCTGCTCAATGTAACTCATTCAGCATTTACAAACAGGTGAAGTTAATTCCGTTCTGTGGGGAAATGCTTCCTCACTGTCTTACTAGAGGAGCTAATGTAACACCAACAGACTCAGGCCAAGTCCTGAGTTCTCTTTGTGGCAGCCTTTGAACCACTGTGCAAAATTTAACAGAGAATTATCTGCCTTAGGCTCTTTTGAAAGCCTGAGGCATAAGTGCCCTATTCCCTTAGACCCTTTTGTAAATATCAACCTATATCCCTTCCTTTTCTGGGACTGTTAAAAGAACTGACAAAAAGGCTGCCATTCTCTGCTGAACTCTGGGTTATTCCATAGCGGGTGTCTACCTCCCCTGCAGGAGTGCTGTGAGGGTTAATTAGTTTTATGTTCAACAGTTTGTATGTTCACAGTGCTCTCTCAGGGTGCAGGATTATTATTAAGTATTACATAGTGGAGGGTTTCAAAGTCTTTGCCATAGCTCTGCTAGTCTAATATGAAATGGAAACCCCACAAATGGCTGTGGTTACCCTAGTTTCAGATTGTTAGTCAGTAGATCATAAACCTCTTCAGAGAGGATAAAGCCTTGTGGGCTTCTATATAAAGACAAGCTGGCTGAATTGAAATAGTTAGGGAACCAGCTTCTGGTCTCCCTGGAGGGCATAAACCACTTTCAAAATCACAGGGCTGTTGATAAATCCATAGAGATTTAGACTAGCCTTTGTGACACAACACACACAATTTTCTGTTTAACAGAAACCTGGTCCCTGAAGGAAAGGAACCAGAAGGGATGCTCTTTGGGTTTCTGTTTGTTTGGGGTTTGGATTTTTGGTGCAATACTTATTGCTAGAAGAACTTACACCAGAAATGAATTTGGCCCAGCACACCATTAAATTTGTCTTGTGCAGAGCCCCACAAGAGGCTTGTGCACTGCCCAAATCTCTTAGCCCTGGCTTGCTAGGCTTTCTGATTTGTCTGTCTTCCAGCTAGTGAGGAACTCTTGCCAAGCTGCATCTCAGCCTGGCCCATCCTTGTGTGTTTTTTGTCACTACAAACTCTTTTCCATTGCCACCTGGCTACGTTGCTCTTCAGTACACATGGCATGCCTTGCTGGTCACAGCCTTCTTGTCATTACTACTCTCATTATTTCGGTGTTTAGCACTTTCCCCATCACTGTTGCGTGATGCTCACTCTGCACAGAGCGTGTGTTAAAATTATCCACCTGCTGTGTCTTTGTTTTCATGAAAGATAGTTGTATTTCACATCACAGTGTGGGTGTGTCAATATAATATATTGATAAACACATTATATCATTGTAACAACTGGTATCTTCCGTTCCCTTGCTGGCACTCACATATGAATACCTATAGATCAGGTATTTTATCACTCCTGAAATAAAGGTACTGTCTATGCAGACTCTGCAACAGAAATAGCTGTAAATGAAATGTCCACCCAGGGTTGCAGTGTGAAAATGACACATTTTGGTATGGGAATATGAAACAACAAACTGAAGTATGTTGCAGCAGCGTGACAGGCAAGATTTAAAGTGACAACAGGAACCTAACAGCTCCCTTGACACCCCCCACCCCCCCAGCTCTTCCTTACTTTGCGCTGTAGGAATCAGATTTCTTATTTTGACTGAACTGACGTGAAAGCGAATTTTTCTCTCTCCCCTCAGTTGTGGTCTGTAAATGATCAGCTGTTGCAATTGGTTCAAAATAATTCTTTATTCGAAAAATGTTCAGCCCTAGAGATACAGCTCTGTATGATGGTAAAACGGAATCCAGGTGTGTGATGAAACCTGCCTAGCTGCTGTATTTCATCTTCTGCAGATGTTTGAGTTTGTGTTTTGGCCCTCGGGCTGCACTTGATGGTGACTGGCTGATGCACATTCCTTGCAGCAGAGGTATGGAGGGCTGTGGGCATTTCACAGCTAGGGTGCTGAACCCTGCCTGCTTCCCTAGGGGACAGAAATCCCCCATAATTTGGCAGCCAGCAGGTCCCAAGAGTATAGGGGAAGGCTCATAGCATAGATGCTGGGCCCAGGGCATACCTGCCATGAGCAGGTTCCTTGCTGATGCTTTGGGATTGCTTACTAAATGGGGATTATTTTTGTCAGGGGCTATGAGGGAGTGACGAGGAAACGCTCAAAGGCCTGGTCCAAGCAGATGCTGCTGTTAAACTATCTAAAGATAGGGTCTGTAGGTCCTTTTTCATTCCCAACACCCGGGAAGTCTCTGTCTCTGTACGCTTGTAGCTCCGTGCTTTGTCAAAGCTGAAATGTCCGTGCCTCATGCTGGGTGATTGCCGCATTACTGCGGTGCAGCAAGGTGAGCTAAAGGGAGTTCCAACCTTCGCTCTCAGTGCCCTGGCTCTTCAACAGCACGGAGCCAAGTTAAGTGAGTGCCACGCTGCTGAGGATTTATATGGAAATTGTTTCTATGCTTTGTATTGCTACAGCTGCCCACACCCTTTCCTGCCCATTCAGCATCGTGTGTTCCAGTGTCGTTTAGTAGCAGAGGCAAGGAAGTTGTGGTGTTTTCTGTCTGCATCTGGCAGCCTGGACTGCTCTGGGTGGAAGGAGCATCCCAAGTGAGTGACGCTCCCTGGGGTGGTTATTACAATGAGGGAATTTTAATTAATAGAATATAAAAATGTCTTGCTGATGTCAGCGCAGACATGGAAGCAATGAAAAGCAGCCACAGTACTCCTCTGGAAATGGCCTTTGTTGCACATAAAAGTAAAATTAATAAGATGTAAGTGAACATAAAGTTATATATAACATTTCATCACCACAGACAGAAAGGCAAGAGGCCTAGTCCATAGATCCTGAAACTCAGACTGCACTATTCCTAGCTTCACTAAGCTTTGCTTAGAAAATAAAACCATTTCAGCCTACAATACAGGGCCGGAGCAGTGACCCGCTCAGAGCCCCTGCCAGTCTGACCAATGCTGAGTTTTGCAGGCATGGTGCCTGATTAATAGGGAGATTGACGTGCAACACACTTACAATAATTTGGTAAGTAATATGGAGCTGTTCATTAAAAACTACTTTACATCCATTTAATGATCATTCATAATCCTTATACAGTGGTTTTCAACCTTGAAAAGCTTTATATACATTAGCTGGTTGCCATACTGCAGCTCAGAGTTGGTTACTGAACTCCTCCCTCATCCTCCTCTTCAGTCAGGAAGAGAGAATCTTCCCAGGGAGTATCATCACCTTAGCCTGATCTAAATTCATCAGGAGTCAGCAGCCAATGGGAGAAATTTCAACCCAAATGATAGTTTTTGAGAGTAAAATTATATGCGATTGAAAATAGGGGTCTTGAATAAAACCCAGGAGTACTGCCTCCTACAGTACCAGATCATATCGCTTGTCCATGTAGTCTGGCAGCCTGGCTTTGGCATTGATAAATTGGACCATGAGTCTATCTAGTTCAGTATGCCACCTTCTGTGGTACCAGATTCGATCACTGGTCTATCTGTGCTATAATCCTGCCTCCAGCTGTAGCCAATGAGGAAGACGTAAACCCACTTGTAATTAACCTAATTGTGCAAAAACACCCCACACTGGAAAAACGTGTTCTTACCCCTGCTGATGATAATTCTTCACATAAACATGAAGATCTAGAGCCCTTGTAATAGTTTCCTAACTAGTGCCACTGAAGGTGGCATTTCTTTTCATACACATGTCTTTGAAAAGTGTGTGGTCTAGTGTTCGTGTAATTCAGAGCCCTGTCTTAATTGACCCCACTGCCAAAGTGTGTGCAATGTCTGTGCGCCGCTCAAGTCAGTTTTCAGAGTTCAGGAATACCTGAGTTTGTGTTCAATGGTCTATTTCAGTGTATTATCTCATATTCCTTTCTACCTGTAATATTTCTCACATAGGAATCTATTGCTACAATGTAGATTGAATGTTAGAATATATTTCAAGTTTTTATTGTTTCCCCGATCTCTACATGTGGCTTTAGCAATTGCATGATTTAATTTGGGAGTATTTATATGAAACTAGGATCTGTGGATGCAGGGCCACCCAGAGGATTCAGGGGGCCCGGAGTCTTTGGCAACGGGGGGCCCCCACCGCCGAATTGCCAGGTCCCGGAGCGGAAGGACCCCCCGCTGCCAAATTGCCGCCGAAGACCTGGAGTGGAAAAAGCTCTGGGGGTCCGGGCCCCACGAGAGTTTTTCGGGGTCCTCAGAGTGAGTGAAGCGCCCTGCTCCAGGGCCCCCAAAAAACTCTTGTGGGGGACTCCTGCAGGGCCTAGGGCAAATTGCCCCACTTGCCCCCCCTCCCCCTCGGGCGGCCCTGTGTAGATGAGAGACACAAATTAGAAACTCCAGCCTGCATTCGCCGTGCAATGGAATAAAAAGGGTCTATCTAATGTGCGTGTGATTATTTTGTTTGGGATGGAGGCCATCAGCTTACATAGTGCAATGTAAAGGAATGCGAGTGAGGTAATCTCACTTCTTCTGCATTCAGTTTTGTATTGAAATCTGACCTTTGAACAGCCTAGTTTAATACACTAAGGTCTACAGACAGGTTTTAGAAGAAAGTTTCAAAATAAATGCCCCCATGCCTCTCTGCCTCCCCCCAAATCCTCTCATTATAGTCTGGATTTTGTTACGTTAGAATACCACATTAGGGAAATTTAAAGTTGGTGCTACCTCTTTGCAAAAGTGGCTCACTTTTCTAGCTCAGACTGTCACCAGTGCAAGTTTCTAGTTAAATGAGCATTTACATATTTTCTGCAAGACAGGTGTATTGATTGCCTACCTGTTTCTTTTGGAGAGTACAGTCAAAGTTTAGACTACAAAATTTGCTAGGAAACATTACAGTGACAAAAATAAAGTTAAATAAGAGCACTGCTAACCACAGGGGAAAATTGCATTTATATTATAAAAACCTGTGTGTTGTTGACAGATGTTCATAAAGCCTGACACTAGCTTGACTCTAATTCTCTCCTGGTTAATGAGAAACCTTATTTGCTTCTCTCCCGCTTTCCATTTTCTCTGCAGCTTAACAAGTGTCATCTTTTTCTGTGGTTTCTGATTATTTTAGGCCAAATAACTGATCAAATTAAATTGCATTTCATTTTTTATTCTGATGCTGCTAAGCAAAGTAGCGAGAACTCCACCATCATGTGACATTCAGATCAGTTTGTGTTTGTAATATCCAGAATATTAGTGGCTGTGATAGTGCGCGGAAGCCCTCCACTCCCCCAGAGAAGACAGTGGTGGAAAATGAAAATGGCTGGAACTGAATTAAGAGGAAACCACAGGTAAAATTGACATGAATTTATATTTTAATGTCAGGCCGACAAGAGAAGGGAGCTAGATACAGGAAGTCTGCTTTCTGGACAGTGGTGGCCTAGAAGGAAGCTTTCCAAGTTCATAATTTCTTTTGTTTAGAAGAGATCCCAGCCATCAGAAACAGTATAATAAAATCCTCAAACACACACTTCCATTCCACACATGGTAATTAATAGTCTGGAATTCAGGCTGATTTTTAAACTAACCATTTATTACAGTAGAACAAAGTAGATAATCTAAACTGACATGCATGTATATTATGTGATTCTATATTAGAAAGGAAACGGAGGCCGATGGGAACACCTGATACTTGTTGCTTTTTGGGAACAAAGCAGCATTTACTGAGTTGCAAAAGCCTGTTGGAAATGTGGTGAAGTTGGGGGGAAAGGAGCTGAAATTCAGGCTGAGTCTGAGCTGCATGGAATTCGATAGCCCTTTAGGCTTCATCTCTGTGACCAGAGAGTTAGTGAATTTTGCCGCAAATGACTCAGTTCTCCAGAGCCGGTGAAGCCCTGTCTGTGCTGCTGCGCCTGAGGAAGTGTTTAATCACAGAAATTGTAGAGTCAGGGTACCTGGGGGTTCAATTCTACCAGCCCAGACTCAGGATAACTCATGGCATGAAGGGAAGGGGTGTTCATGCCAAGGATTCTCTAAAGAGTTTCTATATCTGGATAGAAGCCCCTAAAAAAAAGCACATGGGCAGAGCCCCCAAATGCTGTCCTCTTGTGGGATGGCAGATTCTTCTTGCTGTCCCATGACTGGCTCTAAAGGGAACTAACTACCTTGGTGTTCATTTTGTATATAGTGAGCACAGCTGAGTTTGTAAATCAAGAAAAGAAAGAGGCATTTGCAGCTGCAGGAGAAAGGGATGCTTTACTAATTCAAAGAACGGGAACATCTGGTCCCCTTACCAAGGACCTGTAGACTTTTCCCAATCATTGCATCTTAAATGGACCATACCACTTGTTTGTGTAAAATGGGATTTATTTGTACCACAAGCTCTATCCAAACTGGAGCCAGCTTTTCCAATGAAGGATGTTAAAATCGTTGTTCCGCGGTAGTTTTGGTGAACAGCCAGTGTTGGCCTTCGTATCTGCCATACATCATGGCACCAGTTATAGACTCAGGGCACAGCAGTGCAGAGGCACAGAGCCCATTGTGGGGGAGCTGTGTCAAAGGGCTTTGGAAGCTCTAGTGCTAATGTTTCCTTAGCAACATGAAGTTCCTGAAGTGTTTTGGTATAATACTGTCACCTTTCTAGTGTGGTGCTACTCAGGTGCCTGGCCTGTTTCTCTGTGGCCATGCAGGGCTGAAAGCTGGTATGGCAACACTCCACTGGCTGGACTCAAATGCAGTATCAGATGGTGGCTAAAATGGATTCAAAACAAATAACCAGACAACTATGCGTACAATATGATGGGGGCTAATTTAGCTACAACTAATCAGGAAAGAGACCTTGGAGTCATCGTGGATAGTTCTCTGAAGACGTCCATGCAGTGCGCAGAAGCGGTCAAAAAAGCAAACAGGATGTTAGGAATCATTAAAAAAGGGATAGAGAATAAGACAGAGAATATATTATTGCCCTCCTGTAAATCCGTGGTATGCCCACATACAGATGTGGTCTCCTCATCTCAAAAAAGATATACTGGCATTAGAAAAGGTTCAGAAAAGGGCAATTAAAATGATTAGGGGTTTGGAACAGGTCCCATCTGAGGAGAGATTAAAGAGGCTAGGACTTTTCAGCTTGGAAAAGACTAAGGGAGGATATGACAGAGGTTTTTAAAATCGTGAGTGATGTGGAGAAAGTGAATAAGGAAAAGTGATTTACTTGTTCCCATAATATAAGAACTAGGGGCCACCAAATAAAATTAATGGGCAGCAGGTTTAAAACAAATAAAAGGAAGTTCATCTTCACACAGCGCACAGTCAACTTGTGGAACTCCTTGCCTGAGGAGGTTGTGAAGGCTGGGACTATAACAGTGTTTAAAAAAGAACTGGATAGATTCATGGAGGTTAAGTCCATTAATGGCTATTAGCCAGGATGGGTAAGGAATGGTGTCCCTAGCCAGAGGGTGGTGATGGATGGCAGGAGAGAGATCACTTGATCATTACCTGTTAGGTCCACTCTCTCTGGGACACCTGGCATTGGTCACTGTCAGCAGACGGGATACTGGGCTGGATGGATCTTTGGTCTGACCCAGTATGGCCGTTCTTATGTTATGTTCACTCTCATTTAGAAATGTTTGCTCTGCTGAATGGATCATCCAGTCTGTCTCCCTGCCAATGTCTTGTACCTCTTCCCTAGGATAATTATTCCACCATCCTCTGGATCTCCCTGTCCAGGGAGTTTTCCTTAATATCTACTTCAAATATTCCCCTTTGTGTTTTCACCCTTTAGTCTTGGCACTACTTCCCATTAGCCCTTTTCCTATTGCTCTCAAATATATTTCTTCTCCCTCCTTGGTGCTGGTTTCTCAGGTATTTGCAGACAGCTTTTGTCTCCCCCTTCAGTTTTCTCATAGCCAAGGTGTATGTACCATGGCTGTTTGTCCTCTCACTTACACCACGTGACTCCACTAACTTTCATGGAGCTCCTCTTGATTTATACTGGTGTCAATGGGAGGGGGATTGGCCCTACTGTATGAAGAGTTTAATATTTCCTCATGCCCAGAACCCCTGGACTCCATATCTTAGGCCACACCAGAGCTGTGCAGAGAACTATTGCTTCCTTGCTCTGTCAAATTATGCCTCTGCGTTTGCAGCCTTGTCGTCTCTACAGGTGACAGCCTCAGTGCTCGCATCTATATTAGTGTGTAAACCAAGGCTGACATGTAACATTAGCTCATCCCAGAGTGTGCGTAGCCGTGGGTGCTCCCGGAGCATATTCACAGAAGCACTTCTCATTCTCTTGTGCCTCCAACACTGATCGGAATATGGCAATTTCATTTTTGAGACTAATTGGTGTCCGGTGTATCCTGTCTGGAATCTGAAACCACGTTGCCCTGCTCTGCTGCTCTCCTGAATATTCTTCAGTAACCACTGTCAATTTTGGGGTGGGCTGTTTCATCTGATGGCAGCAGCTGGATACTATGCTGATGGTTACACCATAAATGCCTACACTGAGAACTCTGTTCCTGTATCACCCTTGGGGCAGTGTTTAGCTTTGGAGATCATCTCCCTGAAGACAGGGGGACTCATAGGCAGATCTGTAGGCTTCTCATGGCCTTTCTAAAATAGCTTATCCACTGCCAGTCCTTGTATCTCTGAGTAGGATGAAGTCCACAATCTACTTGGAACTGTGGCGGGTTCCTTTCATCCCTGTCAAACATCCGGTATCCCTTCATTGATGCAAGAGGAAGGAAGACATATTTATTCTGAAGGAAATATATTCCCCATAATGGGACTTGAGCAGACCAAACAGCTGTGCTCTGATGAGCTGGAACATGGTTGCGTTTCTTCCTGGCTTCAACTGACTGACTTCAACAGGTGCAGAGCCGAGCCCCACATAATCTGAGAATTAACACCTCGTTTGCTATGTATGGTGTCTGCCTAGGAGGCACTGTAATGCCATTGGAAACGAGAGGGGGGCAGCCCATCACGTTCGTTGTCTGCCCATTCTGTTTATACTGTCAGATGCAATAAGTCTCAGAGCGAAGAGCAAAACTACTTTCTGTTGCTCATCGTGAGTTTTTCGCTCAAGGTGGATCCAAACTCTCTGGTTTTAGTCGCTCTATTTTATTAGTAAACTGTGTGTCCTAAAGGATGTTGCAAAATGTAACATGAGTAAAGATTTGGTTTCATTCAGGACTTGCTTTAAATATATTTCTTATTTGTTCTTACTTTGTTGGCAAATAGGTAGCACAATATCAGAATAGTGAAGTCTAGCTTCCTGATCTCTTGTATGATATTCCCAGAGAATGCAGCTGCTGCTTCCAGGAAATGTTGCATATTTTCAGTAACTAATACATGGAATGTTAGAGCAGGTCCTCTTGTTCAACTCTGGGTGATTTGTTATTATTAAATGTTTAAAAAAAAAAAAAAAACAGCCGAGAGGCTGCAGTCACACAATACTAGTTTGGAAATGTATTTGTGGTTCTAGTTCTTTTGCCATTGTAACCCCCTAGTCTGGCATCCTTATCTGGCACCTTGAAATTGTCTGATCACATTATAACTTCATGCTTCAGCAGACAGTATGCTCAATACAAGACTACTGAGAGAAGTAAGGGCAAGCAAGAGCAACGTGAGATCCAATATCAACTCTCAGTAGGCAATACGAGTGTATATGGCATCTCGGCAAGGAATGGCTCAGGCAGAGCTTGCCCAGCTGCTGCGCTGTCTCTCCCTCACTGAGAACTCTGGATCAATCAAAGACATCCCTCCCTAGGCCTGTCAGTCTGGCACCTTGCACCAGCATTACATTCAGATTTTTTTTTTACCTGTTAAATAACAAGCAAGAAAACCCAAGAGAATAATGAGAGGCAGAGACGACATTACAACTTGTAATAAATTGCTCCCTGTAATCTCAAGTCTCCCAGTGATGGGTTCTGACAGCTACAAGGATTGTGTATAGATAACACAGCTTGACATAACTCCTGCTACTATTACTGTATTTCCATTAGCCGTTAAAGCCGGGAATTCAGGGGTTATAGATGCAGGTGTTTTCTGAGCCCAGTTGGGAGCAGCTCGGGGTTAGTCATTTGCCATTTTGCTCTCATTTCATGCATTCAGAATTCAGTGTGTACATGTATCAGTTCCTCTCAGGAAATAGTTTGCTAAGATAAATTTGCTGAATATGCTTGTTGGTTACTGTAGTGCCAGTGTTAAAGCACAGCTAATGAGATAGCTTGATCACTTCATACAGACCAGGAATTGCTGCTGAAGAGGCTACCAATGGCATCATCACTTGCACAGTCGACTGTGTGCCACACGCTACACAAGCGAGACATGAATCTGCCCTGGATTCCCTGACACATCGTAACTTCATCATCCACTCTAGGTCCTTGCTTCAGTAAAGCATTTAGGCATTAGTCCATCCTGGTTCATCAAAGTGCCTAGTGCTTGATTTACAGTACAGGTTCTGCACAAGAAAACATAAAATCATCACTGAGGAAGCCTGCACATGACAAAAGCTGGGGCAGTGGCCAATAATGAAGAAGACATGTCACTGATTCAGCGTAATCTAGATCAGTGGCTCTCAGCCTTTCCAAAATACTGAACCATTTCAGGACTCTGATTTGTCTTGCGTTCCCCCAAGTTTCACCTCACTTAAACTACTTGCTTACAAAAATCCAGAATGTCACAGTACACTGTTACTGAAAAATTGCTTACTTTCTCATTTTGTTCGTATGAAATTTTAGTTTTGTCCTTACTTCACTAGTGCTTTTTATGTAGCCTGTTGTAAAACTAGGCAAAAATCTAGATGAGTTGATGTATCCACTGGAAAACCTCTGTGTACCCCAGGGATGCATGTACTCCTGGTTGAGAATTGCTGATCAGCAGTTCTGAATCCTGGGGGGCTGTGAGCAGGTTTCAGGCGGTCCACCAAACTGGGCCAGCTTTAGACTCACTTGAGCCCAATGCAGAAAGCTGAAGACTTAGCAAATTAGCTTTTTGGGAACCCCAGGCAGTTGTCCTGCTTCTACCCCATAATGCTGGCCCTGGCTTTTGCATGCAGAAAAACAGTTGTGGCACAGGTGCGCTGTGAAGTTTTTATAGCATGTTGGGGGGCTCAGAAAAAGATTGAGACCCCCTACTATAGCACATCTCTAGGAGTGAGAGGGTGGCTTCATCTCTCTGGCCTATTCACTTGTTGGTTTCTGAGCCAGGGCCGGCTCCAGGCACCAGTGCAGGAAGCAGGTGCTTGGGGCGACCAGTGGAAAGGGGCGGCACGTCCAGGTCTTCGGCAATTCGGCAGCGGGTCCCTCATTCCCTCTGGAAAGGAAGGAGCGTCTGCTGAATTGCCGCCAAAGAATGAAGCGGTGCTGTTGAGCTGCCGCAGAAGTGCCGCCAATCATGGCTTTCTTTCTTTCTTTCTTTTCTTTATTTTTTCTTCACCACTTGGGGCAGAAAAAGGCTGGAGCCAGCCCTGCCATCAGCTATGTGCTTAAAACTGAAATATAACACCTGGAAGACTTCTCTGTCTACCAGAAACATACCTGGTTAAGGAACTATGTAGCTTTCCTTCAGACTTTGGGTGTGAGCGAGTGAGTGACACTTGTACTGAACGGTTCTCGGAGCAGCTTTCCATTCACTTCATGAAGCTTCGACTTCTCCTGGGAGCCATGTGGCCTCTGCGTGGCTGATCTGGCCCAGAATTCTGGCCCTTGAAGCTTCAACCCATTTCCTGACATTTTTGTCTGATCTGTAAACATCACATCACTCCCTGTCAGACTGAAGACTCTTTGCATTAATTGCCTTCCCTAGTAACCTGCTCCATAATGTTCTCACCGTTTGTGTCCTGCCAGAGTCCCACTTGTAACCCTGCTTGCTGTGACTTGTAGGATGGTGCTGCCTGTGGGCTCTGGATGAGGTCAGGGCCTTGGTGTGCTGGATGCTGCGCAGCCACAGAGGAAGACACGATCCCTGCCTGAATAACTTGTGCTCTGACTCCCCAGTTTACTGGCCGCCTCCCTACTGTGAAAAGTGAATCTCTTCCCACTTAATGGACCTTTTTAGCTCACCTCAAAGTCTCCTCTTCTTCCAGAGATCAGCAGCCTGACACCTTCAGTCACAGTTTTGATCCTGGCATTTGCCTCATATCCAAGGCAACAGTCTCCTCATGGGACAGTCCATAGGACCAGACAGAACATGAGGGGTGAGATTCAAACAAGGTCCTCGTGCTCATCTGTGTGTTTTGTATTCAGTCCTTCTGCTGATACAGGCTAGTACCCTATTTGCCTTTGTTACTGCTGCCATGTTGGGCTGATGCTTTTAAGGCTTATTACAGTCACAGTTTGGACTGACCGTGGTTATTAACAAGGGGCAGCTCTAGACTTTTCGCCACCCCAAGCACGGCGGCATGCCCCAGGGGGTGCTCTGCCAGTCCCGCGACTCCGGTGGACCTCCCGCAGGTGTGCCTGCGAAAGATCCGCTGGTCCCGCAGCTCCGGTGGACCTCCCACGGGACCAGCAGACCCTCCGCAGGCATGCCTGCGGGAGGTCCACCGGAGCCGCGGGACCAGCGGACCCTCTGCAGGCACGCTGCCGAAGGCTGCCTCTCTGTCACCCTCCCAGCGACCGGCAAAGCGCCCCCCGCAGCATGCCGCCCCAAGCACATGCTTGGCGTGCTGGGGCCTGGAGCCGCCCCTGTTATTAACACTTTCTTCAGGGAGGGCATTGATATGTTCTCCAAGTTCCCGCTTTCTTTTTTTCTTTTTAACTGACTGTAACAATTAAGATTTAGGGGATTGTTTTCTGCTGATGGCAGTTTGTAGTTGATTCAAAACTCTTCTTGTAATGTTTCTTTGAGGTTTTAGAAAGAATGTGGTGTGTGGGCCGAGGAGTTTAAAAAGGGATGAGTAATGCCTCAGGCCAAAGCCCAGTGTGGCAGAAACTTGTTTAGTCTCTGGAGGAACTCACCAAATACACCAGATGGAGAAACAGGTTTAGGAAGGGACAGCTGAGTGTGGAAGAGAGGAGATTGTTCCTTTGCTATTAGTCAGATGTTTGGAAACTTTGGGGCCCTTCTTTCTTCATACACTTTGCAATTAAGCAGAGAGCATGAATGCAGAAAACTGGATTTTGCAGGATTTGGGTCTTTCTCTTCTGACCTTGATGGTGACATGCTCTCTTTTGTTTGTAATCTTGGGCAAAGAGCAACTGACAAATGGTTTGATAGGAGACAAAGGCAAACAATAGACTCACTAGAAAGATACAATGAATAGGATTTAATTGAATTTTTTGTGAAGACATTGATTTGACCCTGTAGGACACATACAGTAAATCATTAAGGGAATTAATACACATTAAAGTGAAGTTTATATTATCACAGAACTTTTATTCTTGTTTTGTTTTTTAATTATTATTTCAATGATTTCGTTTTAAGTAGTGATGAATCTTTCATTTTTTACCTAAATAGGGCTAGTTTCACACGGCGATGTACTTTGCAGAGCAGCATATGAATACCACACACATATGAATACCACATACATTAGTAGCAATGCTCATGCTGCAAAACTGAACACAGTCTGGTTTATACATTTCTAAAAAAATCTGTTAATAGCCAGCCATTAAACCCAAATGTTACAGTTCAACCTCGGTATCCTGCCTTTTCTCTTAGGCTCCTCCAGATCTCTCAGAGACTCTTGGATTTCTAAACTAACACAGCCTAAGAAAAGAGTTTTTGTTAAAGAAATGTGTGAATTTAGTGCATTGGGGCAATTGGATCCATAAAATTAGGCCAAAAGATGGATCAAGAAGTAACTTAATAAAAGTTACTTGATTTTTTAAGGTGCTGAATGCCTGCTGGTCCCAGCTTCCACCAGACTTGTGGGTGTTCAGCACTTCTAAAAATCAGGCCTCTCCTACTTACTTGCCTAAAGATGGATTCGGGAGCCTGGCTGTAGGCCAGTCATATTTGGAAATTTTGGTCTGTGCAAAAAAGGAGGTGATAGAGCTGACTGTAGCTGACTCATCCCTAGAGCAGGGAGGTGCTGTGATCGCTTTGACAAGTGCACCTTAGTACTGGTCCTTGGAGAACTCCTCCTGTTTCCCACTACCTCTCCCAGGAGAAACACCCTGCCCTCCCTTTGCCTGTGTATTTTGATCCTGCAGCACCTCCTCCTGTTCCAGCCCTGGGCCTCTCTTGAGCAGGCACATCCCGTGCTGCCTTAATAGTGCTGAACGATGTGGCATGTATGTGATGGGCACAAATAGGGCCACAGGTTTCCAAACGTTTCCAGTTGTGACTTACCCTAACTCTTGAACTGTTGTTGTCCCTACCCCACAGAACCAGCTTCTGTATTCAGCAGCCCCTGCTTTCCCATAGCTTCCTTGGCAATTACAGTTTTGTAAACGTAACTTCAGTACTGGGCAAATTGGTTGAAACTATAGTCATAGGTGCTGGCTTCCTCCAGGCCTGGGAGGTGCTTAACGCCCAGGCTCTGCCCCTGCCCTACCCCTTCTTCTAAGTCCCCATCCTCGCCCCACCTCTTCCTGCCCAGTTCTGCCTCCTCCCCTGAGCATGTCCTGTCTCTGCCTCTGCCCCTCCCCCTCCTCCCAGAGCCTCCTGCACACCACAAAACAGCTGATTGCAGTGGGCGGGAGGCTCTGGGAAGGAGGGGGAGGAGTTGATCAGCAGGGCCCCTGGCAGAGAGGCAGCACTGGGGGAGAGGAGGGAGCTGGCTGCTGGTGGGTGCTAAGCACCTGCTAACTTTTTTCTGTGGGTGCTCCAGGCGCCTATGACTATAGTAAAGAACAGAATTATCAGAGACACAGATAAACACAGTATGTTGGAGAAGAGTCTACATGAATTTTGTAAAGGGAAATCATGCCTCACCAGTCTACTAGAATTCTTTGAGGGTGTCAACAAATGTGGACAAGGGTGATCCAGTGGATATAGTGTACTTGGACTTTCAGCAAGCCTTTGACAATATCCCTCACCAAAGGCTCTTAAACAAAGTAAGCAGTCGTGGGATAAGAGGGATGGTCTTTTTGAGGATCAGTAAATGGTTAAAAGATTTGAAAACAAAGCTTAGGAATAACCGGTCAGTTTTCAGAATTGAGAGAGGTAAATAGTGGGGTCCTGTGAGGATCTATGCTGGGACCAGTTTTGTTCAACATATTCATAAATCATCTGGAAAAGGTGAAAAGTGAGGCGGCAAAGTTTGTGGATGATAGAAAATTACTGAAGATGGTTAAGTCGAAAGCTGACTGCAAAGAGCTACAAAGAGATCTCACAAAACTGGGTGGCTAGGCAAGAAAATTCAAAGAAATGCACATTAGGAAACATAATCCCAACTATCAGAGGGGTAGCCGTGTTAGTCTGGATCTGTAAAAGCAGCAAAGAATCCTGTGGCACCTTATAGACTAACAGACGTTTTGGAGAAAGCTCATGCTCCAAAACGTCTGTTAGTCTATAAGGTGCCACAGGATTCTATAATCCCAACTATACATACAAAATGAGGGGGTCTTAAATTAGCTGTTACCACTCAAGAAAAAGATCTTGTAGTCGGCATGACTAGTTCTTTGAAAACATCCACTCATGCAGCAGCAGTCAAAAAAGCGAGCAATGTTAGGAGCCATTAGGAAAGAGATTTTCTGTTTTTATTATCTATCAGAAAGCCACTATATAAATCTGTGGTATGCCCACACCTTGAATACTGCATGCAGTTCTGGTCACCTCATCTCATTAAAGATAAAGTACTGAAGAAGTGCAGAGAAGGGCAACAAAAACGATGAGGGATATGGAACAGCTTCCATATGCGGAAAGAGTAAAAAGACTGGGATTGGTCATCCTAGAAAAGAGATGACTCAGGGGAGATGATAGAGGTCTATAAAATCAGGAATGGTTTGGAGAAAGTGAATAAGATATCACAAGAACCAGTGGCCACTCAGTGAACTTAATAGTCCGGAGGCTTAAAACAAACATAAGGAAGTGCTACTTCACTCAATGCACAATCAACCAGGGGATGTTGCCAGGGGATGTTGTGAAGGCCAAAGGTGTAACTGGGTTTAAAAAAGAATTAGGTAAGTTCCTGGAGGATAGATCCATCAATGGCTATTAGCCAAGATGGTCAGGGTCATAGCCCCTGTCTCTGAGTGTGCTAGAAGCTGGGACTGGACGACAGGGGATGGATCACTGAATGATTGCCCTGTTCTGTTCATGCCTTCTGACGTACCTGGTGCTGGTCACTGTCGAACAACAGGATATTGGACTAGATGGAGAACTGGTCTGACCAAGTATGGCTATCCTTAAGTTCTTATGTACAGCAGTATTGTTGTGCCTGATGAATGTGCAATGCAGCTGGGTGAATGTCCCATTGCTACAGAACAGCGTGCGCGCGCTTTCAGTGGAAATCCTAAAAGAACAAATGGCACTTTTCTGCCTTCTACCTCTTCTGCTCAGTTCCTATGTTGATTTGGGTCTGTTCGTTCCCAGGAGTCTGAAGCTGCATAAGGAGGATTTTGGCTGTAGTCCTCAGGGCTGTATCTGTTGCCTTCGTTTTCTCTGAAGTCAGTTCCCTTTTGTTCTGGTGTCTGCACCGTCTTCAAAGCAGGTATAACTCAGCACCTGTGTAATGCTACAGGAACTGATTTTTTTCCAATGTGATGGATAAGAGATTAGGTAATTATAGAAAGTAGAATATTCACAGAACTGGGGCCAAGCTGCCTTCTTAACACACTTGTAACTCCAGCCTCCTAACCTTGGTACTGTGCATTCAAATGTTTGCCTTCTCCCAGCGCTTGCTTATCCGTCAGGAACTGCAGCACTGCTCAGAGATAGAGATCACAGCTACAAACACCCAGGGTGACACACCACACCTTGCAAGTCCACAAGTGTTGTGACCTGTGAAATCCTCCTGCAAGGTTGTTTAGCTTGTCTGCTTCTCTCACTCAGGCAAGGCTCTTACTGTCATGGCAGATTCCCGGTAGCCATTCCTTCCTGATCAAGAGCTAAGCCACAGTAAGTGAACTTGGGCTGATAGGGAAGAGGGATAGCACAGAACAGAGATTGATCTACCTCAAAGACTCCCTTGGGAATTGATTATTAACTCCTGACAGTAGCCTTATCTGTCCCAGACCTCTCTGCACCATACAGGAGGAGAATCTTTGTTTTCCCTGTATCACCCCCAGCTCTCAGGCCTGTTACACTGCGGTGCCATTAGGGAGGGGAAAGCCTCAAAGTCAGGAATTAGATAGTCAAGAGCCCAAAAGGTGCTAGAATTAAAAGCAGGTTCCATCTCTGGCCCTGACTAGAACTGCATGTGTCTGAGAAACACTTCTAGAGTCCTAAATGCCCAAGGAGGAGGGGAAGACAGACAAAGCTGGCAGGTAAGAGAAGGCACCGGCCAAGTTGTGCTGCCCCCCGCCACTGCATGGGAGGGGACACAAAGTAGGTGGCAGAGTGACCTCCATGGTGTTGTACACTCTAACCTTGCAGAACCCCTCCCTATTCATCTTCTGGGGCACAGGTTGGGAGGGCTGAGTCAGTCTGGGGCAGAACTCTTTGGGAGAAGAAATGCCTCCATCATCTTCCTTGCCTTCCCCTGTCCTTATCCCCTAGTATTTGAGCATTTGCTCACAGGTTTCCCCTGGTCTTTGTCAAAGCCTTATGGGACAGCTTGTGTGTTTGGTGAGGAGGAAATGCTTTACTGCTCCCATTCTGTTAGCTGATTCCTGTGCATAGGAGAGCCAGTCTGTTTCTGGGAGCTTTGTGAGTTCACCCTTGCTGTATAATCAGCAAGAAAATGCTTAGAGATGGAGGGTGAGAGGCTACTGCGTCCACAGCAGTGCCTCACTACACCAAGGACTTCACAGGCATCTTTCCTGGGACCACAGATGTCAAATGTGAGGTTGCCAAAGTAGGATTAAAAATCAGCCAAAAGAAAATAAGTCACTATCGCTGAAAGAAAGGTCTGAAGTGAGGATGCAGATGAGATTGATGATGAAGCATAGTTAACAAGTCTGTATATCTGGGAAGTACAACCAATGCTGATGCCCAGCTTCCTAAGGAGATGAAAGCAAGAATTAAAAAGACATGTGGAGCTTTTTTGAGACTGGCCAATATTTTGAAAAATGCCGAGATTTGCACATGTACCACGATAAAGTGAACCAAGTTACTGTGATGCCCACATAGTTATATGCTTCTGAAATCTGGCCAATGCTAGAAACCCACAGCAGGATACTTAATGCATTCCATGAGATGCTTGCGGAGAATACTTGGTGTCCATTAAAGTAAGTATTGCCAATGTTTCAAAAGACTGACCAACAGGCTGTAGAGACAATGATTGAGGGAGACGGCTGAAGTAACTGGACATGTTGTACAGACAAAAAGAGATAGTCCTAGACAAGCACTTGACTGGACACCACTTGGTGGAAGATGGAAAAGAGGAGGACAAAAGATTATATGTAAGAAAACCATTGAGAAGTTGTCAATGTAATAGGAACAGATTATAAAGCAGCAAGAGACGTGGCATTGAACAGAGGGAGGTGGAAACACTGGGTTGCCTTGTCACAAATTACAAGAACATCTAATCCAATAATAATGGAAATGCAGAAAAATTCCATTTCCAGTGGGTGTTACACCACCATCTCCAAGCAGGATCTGCCTGCACATTTCTTTAGCTCAAAGAGCTGAACATGGCATCTACAGCCAGTGATGCTTTTCAAGCCATATTTATGTTCAGTCTGATTGGATCAATTATTCTGCTAGGAAATCTGCTCTCCTTTCTTTATACTTGCGTTGTTTACAACTTTGCCATTATACCCTTGGATAAAGACCCATCATGCAGTGCTTAGTACGGGATGTTAATATCCGCTTGTTTGTTTGTTTGTTTTACATCAGAATGAAATTGCAAAAACACCAACTATGATAAAAATTAACACCTGACTAAAAGCCATAAAGAAAGCTAGGAAATTCGTTGTTAAAGCTGCCACTGTGTAATTAGGATTGTTGAAGGGTGTAGCTAGGAGCAATTGCTAAGGAATTAAGAAAATGTATTTTTTTTAAGTTTAAATAGGCAAAATTTCCTAATGGTCATATGTGCTAAGAAGTGATCATCTCATTACTTGGGACACTTAAAACTGTGCCAGAGAAAGCACTAGCAAATATGATTTGGGTTCATTTATAATTCACCTCTTGCAGACAGACGGTTCTGTGGTCAGAAAGCAAAAAGTAAAACCATTCAGGAGAAGGCCAGGAAGCTTTGTAAGGAACAGTCCTGTGCTGGCTGGCCTGAGGCAAAAGCCTTTATTGTTCCGGATGATTTTGTTGATTTCAGTCAGGCCCTCTGCATAATTATGATTTTTTTTCATTTTTGATTTATTTGGTGTTAAACATTTAGGGTGAAACCCAGCAGCTTTCTGCTGATGACGCCCTGTTTGTAGCTCCATTAGATCTGGTACAGTGTCAACTA
Organism: Gopherus flavomarginatus; assembly: GCF_025201925.1. Taxonomy (NCBI): domain Eukaryota; kingdom Metazoa; phylum Chordata; order Testudines; family Testudinidae; genus Gopherus; species Gopherus flavomarginatus. The sequence continues at coordinate 1,284,080 of NC_066637.1, read as the reverse complement.
ACAGTTCTGATTTGCAGACTGTATTAGGTACTTGCATGAACATTGTAATGCTCCAGGGCCACTTTTGAGATCAGCATCACAGTTCCAAAACAAAATCCAATTGAAATCTATTGCATTTAGCAGAGTAAATATCCTACCTATAGTTCTCTGAAGCCTACCTGCAAATGGCATGTATCAGATGTTGTCCATGATACAATGGACATTTCTTTCTGTTCAAACCCCTACTGAAACAATGGCGTTTTGTGTAGTAAGAGTGTGTTGCAGCAAGCATATGATCTAGCATGGATGCCTACAAAGATTTAAAAAAATGTAAAACCAAGCATCTCCAGTGGATTAACTGAAAGCTGTGAGGCCAGACACTATGTATGTTCTGCAGCTAGGCTGCAAACCCAGCTACCTGTTTTGCCTCCAAAACATGTTTCTCTCCAGGCTGCCAGAAATGATTAGTCCATTTTAAAGATTGACCATATGCAAAAGCTAACCCTGAACAGAAATGGCTTTACTAAGCGATCCAGAATTTAGGATTTTGTTTTTCAATTTCTGAATGACAAAAACAGCACTGATTTTAATAAATAATGTAAACAAATTGTAGTGGAGTTAACGACCTGCAACAATGCCAGCTTCTGGCTGAATGTGAGTTAAAGCCCCCTGTAAAAGGGGGGTTTAGAATGGAAACAGCTAAGCCTCTGGAGTCTTTTGTGGCTATTAATCACTTTAAGCAGTTAGTTTTTCCCTGTTTGGTGTATGTTTCTTTTGAATGTGACAAAAAGAACATAAATTTCTCTCTCATAACATTGATTCTCTTTATAGTAACCTTTGAAGAGCAAAATCTCTTTGTGTGTTTGATATAATATATATTGCATCAAAAGCTACTCAGCAAGTTTTCTTTGATTGACTATGTTTCAAGGAGCAGGCATGGCTCTCCCAGTGCCATAGTAACATACTTTCACACTCCTATCTTTTATTGACGGGCTGCTGTTGGAAAGAAGGAAAAAGAAGTTAAATATCTTTGTAGGTCCCCTTTTTCTAATGACTGGCTGAAGGATTTGGGTAGCTGAGTGTGGGTTGGGGATGTGTAAAACTGGGTTCAGCTCCCCTGCCAGGCACAGGGAATAGCAGCATTTTGGGAGTGATAGTGAGAAATGTCTTCCCACCCACCTTGTCTGGAATATTGGCAGTCTGACTTGCCCTGAAGGCTCAGGTATCTACCTGCTTTAGAAAAAAGTGGCTAGGTCTGGCTGCAAGAGAAATTCAGTTAATACTTTACCCCATTGCTAATTGTATGCCTTCAAATTGTCTGTCTGTTTTTGGGGGGCTGCTAGGTTTTTAGAGACTTGTGCGCAGGGCCCTGCACAAGACTTTCAGACTCTAGTCTAAGCGATGCACAGGCCTTGTGCAGATTCTCTGCCCACAGCTGAGTTGCATGGTCAGTTAATAAGGATCCCAAAATGGCTCCAACATTTTCCTTTAAGCAGCTGCTGCAGCATGAGACACTACCAAGGAGCCCCTGGCCTGGCATGTTTGTGTTTTGCCTACAGTGTTTTGTGTAATCTCGTCTAAAACATTGATTCCTCAGGCTTATTGTTTAACAATATTTCTAATAGCTGGGATTGGTCTGTTGGTATTTCAACATTTCTGGTAGAGTAAAGGCTTGGAGGGTGGAGCCTTTATTTTATAGGACTTCCTTTGACATTTCTTTTGTTTTGTGTATCTGCTTTTGGAATTTAGTTTCTCTTGTAGATAATGGGATTCCATTCTGGGGTGTGAAGGAGCCAGTGAGTTGTCAGCTGGGAGAGGAGATAGGAGCTTTTGATCAATGGCTTCTGTTAGTTTGTATCATGGATGTATTAATGTTCAAATTTTGTCTCTGTTTTTATTAGTCTTATTGGATGTGGGGTTATGATGTAAAGTTGAGAGAGGGCTTTTTTAAACATGTTTGTCTTTGCTAGTGGCTGAGCTTCTGGGGCCGAGATATCTCCTTTCATTGTAGGCTGTTTGGAGTGTCTTTTAATGCCAGCAAATGATTCTAACACCTCTGCTGGCTACTTGTGCAGCTAGAGTTCTTTAGTTAAATCACACCTGAGTTTCTTTTACCTGTCACTTGATTCACAGTAAAACAAGGGGTGCATGTAAAAGAAATAACAGCCGTGGTAACTGGAGGCCTGTCTTTATTCACAGAACACAGATCCATAGCATGGGCAGCAGCGATATATACCACATCTGCCAATATGCCCCTAGGATATCTCCAAGGAGTGACAAGGGAGTTCAAAGTTCCTGAGCAGTCTGCTGAATGCCAGCTGCAGGAGGCCAGATAGTGGCAATTATGCTGGTGGGTTTTTGTTATGTAGATGTGTATTACTGGAAACTGGGTTCAGACCCACCATCTCCTTTCATGTAAGCCAATTAACAGCAGACTAAGGGTCACTACTCACATGGGCCAGATGTTTTTCTCCTCTGCTAGCATATGATGCAGTGTGGGCACTGATGCCGTATGGCTTATGCATGAGATGACTTGCATGTGCATTGATAGGGGGATGTTTATTCTTGTGTTGTATCCTTCTTAAATATATTTGTTTTGTTGTTTTGCTCCCCTCCACAAATGCCATGGGATGTAATAGAAACAGAGTGTTTGTGTATCTACATTAGAGTTTAGCCTAAAGTTTTCTGCCGCTGCGCCAGTTGCGCTGACTCTCTCTGCATATTTCACTGATTCCAACAATGCATTTTGTCAGGGCATTCCTCTCTTTGGTTGGCTTTGTGCTGTGAACATCCATTCCAAGTACTGCTGAGCATCACTGATCTCTTCTAGTTCTACAATTTGTGAGGTTGTAGACAAGAGGTTTCCCAGCTTCTTGTTACTGATGTAGTGACAGAAGTTGGCATGTAGGTGTCAAACTGTAATATGAATCTTTGCTTGTTTCTCTTCTACATAATGTAGAGTCGTTTGAATAGAACGACTCCCGGGCTCTTTGGTTGAGATATTCTCCTTAAATTAAATGTTACTTTGATTTTCTGTTTCATATTTGAATTTTGTTTGTGGCTAATAGATATGTTAGCTGCATTAAATAACTGAAAATGCGCTTTGTAAATACAATAGGAATTATTTACAAACTAGTACACGAGTTAGGTTTAATAGTAATCCTGTGTATGGTGATCTCTGTCCTTTGTGACGTGCATACATAATATTGCTTGAGATACCCTTGCCACATAATAAAATTATGAATGATATCATTGCAGAAATGTGCTGCGATGAAGTGATATCTGGCTGTGTGAAGATTTGAGGTATCAGGCTGTGGGTGCATGCGGAGAAAGTGAAATAGATTCAGTTAGATTGGGTGGGAGAAGTTACAGAATTTATATTGGACTAGACCATGGCATCTTATGTGACTTAGTAACGCCTTGATAAGTTTGTTTCTGGATAGTAAAACACTTCCATCCTGTGCCCCGCCAACACAGGGTCAGGAGTCATGTGGCACCCCTGAGCTGTGGCAAGGGCACGGGCACTGGGTCTGCTCTGCTGTTGTGGGTTGGTTTTTTTTTTTTTTTTTTTTTTGGATGTGAAACGTTTTCTGTTTGTGCAGTAATTGTTGTTTTAATGCTCTCTGGGGGATTAGTTCAAACCCCACCCACACACACACCTCCACCTGTGTGTGTAAGAGAGACCATTTGGGTAGTCCTCATTAATCTCTTCGCTTCTGGACTGAGGTTTGTCCTGGCACTGTAATCAATGCTCTATTTGAATTAGTGAAAAGCCAGGCCATAGATTACCTAGAAAATTGGGCTGCACTAGGGATGCAGTGACCGCTTTGAGGAGCCTAGCGGTATTTTTGAGAGAACCACAGTGATGGGAGCTACTTTGGCCTTTGGTCTTGTTTTCCCAGTAGTCAGTTTCCAAACCAGCCAGCCAACTACCAACCTACCTTAGCTGACGCTTCCAAGATGAAAGTACAGAATCCAGTTTCAAGTGGGCTTTATGAAGTGGCTACATTCTGATCTACTCCTCTTGGTTATAAAGATGAGCGTTCTGGGAAGGGGGCCTTTTCTGCGCTTTGCCCAAGTCCTGTTTTGTTATCCCATTTTTGCAGTTTGCATCCTCCTAATGAATAAGTCTTTGTAACTGTGGAGGCCTTAATTAGTGCATGAAGTGCAGCATGGAGACTTGATTGTGTCTCTGTTGTAGACTTTAATTTGTCCAGTTTTGTGAGAGAGGTTTTCCTTGTTCTCCAAAGGTATTTCCTCTGGATGAGGGAAATCAGCCTCTAATATGTTGTTAAGCACAAAGCCCCCGGGAACTCCTATCCTAGTTGATGTGAATCCTTCCTTTATCCTCTTATAAGAATTGAATTATACTTTCAGAATTGTCTAAAGATCTATCCCTCTGAGCCTGAATTGAGCTTTTGTCTTTCATATTATCACAGTGGGGATAAATGCTCCAAGGGGGTCTGAGTGACCATGCTGAAAAGACACACACTTCTTTGGCCATAGTTCTTCAGCACACTTGTCTGATGGCAGGATCCATCCCCATGAGCAGGTTTCAGAAATTCGTTGCATACCTGTGGACTTCAGTCTGCAAGAAAACCATGTAATGGGTTCTAGATTATGAAGAGATGCCTGACCTCTCCATAGTAAGAGGGAAGCAAGCCTCTTGTTTATAAGAACCAATTTGCATCTCCCACTTCTAACATGGTGAAGAGCAAACCACATTCTAACTGAAAAAGCTGTGTTGTGTGAAATCGTGTTTGGGTGGGAAGTGCTGCTTCCACTCCCATCGTTGTTTGTAGTGTAGCTGAAGTTGTGTTGGTCCCAGGCTATTAGAGACACAAGGTGGGTGGGGTAATATCTTTTATGGGACCAACTTCTGTTGGGGAGAGAGACGAGTCAGGGTGAGACTTCAGACCCATTAGCTCTTCCATTCCACCTCCTCAAGTGAGTTTGTTGACACTAGTTTGCCACAAGGGCTCCCGCCTCTAAACTCTGATGTCCTCATACCTACAGGAACTGCTTTATGGCAGCATCGCCTCTGGGCAACTTGCCCTAGGCAAAATCCTAAACCTATCTGTGACCCACTGAACATACTTACTTTGGAGGGATCTAGAGTTTAAACCAGCTTGATCTATCTCTATATGAAGGCATTTGTTTCCTTAAGTGTCTGCATGTACAAACCATCTGCCAATAGCTTCTTTAGGGTTCTGTACTAGAACAGACAATGAATCCAGATTCCAGAAGCTCTGCCTCCCTCCTCCAGTGCTGCTTGTTCCGTTCCATTCTAGGGCTCGCTTTCCGTCCAAGCGTAGGATTTGAGTGCGCACTATAACCTGGTTTAAACCCCCTTGTTTTCAGTTTTTACAAATTTTTACCTAAAATTTCCTGGGTTTTACAAAAAATATTATTCAGTTTTTACTGTTTTTTTTAAACGCAAATTTTAGACCACTCAAGTACATGAATATACTGATTGTTAGGAAAATTCAATACCTTCTATTAGGTAGATGTGTTTATGTTAATAAATTAGTCTAACTGTAAATGAGACTCTTGACGTAAGGCAATGTAGTAGAAGACATACACAGGCATGTGAACATACAGTTCATGAAATAAACCACAGCATTAAGCTGCTTTTACTTACTTTCTCCATTTATTACTTTTTTTCTGTCATCCTCTCCCATGATATTTGTTTATCCAGAAAACTGTGAAGTTTAATTTTTGTACTGATTTTTTTCAACTCTCCCGTCCCCGCCCTCTAGCCTGAGTCCTGCGAACACAAGTCAGCTGGCCTGCACCAGCCACAGGTGTGGGGTGACCAGACAGGAAGTATGAAAAATCGGGATGGGGTGAGCGATAATAGGAGCCTATAATAAGAGAGAGACCCAAAAATTGGGACATCTTGTCACCCTACTCGTGTGTCTAATTCCAATGTAGACCTAACTTCCATCTTCGTTTAGTTGCACATTGTCAGAGTTTTAGAACTTGTGTGTGTTTCACTTATTCATCTGATTTGACTGGTTGGTAAAAGTGCAGCATTTGTTGCTTACCTCAAGATTGTGTCCAGTGTAGCTGTTCCAGTTATTAGATTTTGGGGGTTTGCATGACATTATTTTGACACTGCATTTTAAATGGCATCCGATCAGAAATAATGAGGGGGCATATTCAGGACGTCAGCACAGCTTTTTTCCCTTATTCGTGTATGAAGGCATTGCTAAAATCTCCTGCAATAGTGATCGTTTTAAAAATACAGACCAATAATTGTTTGTAAAATGAGTCCTGCAATGGATTCTGGGAGAATTTATTTGTAGTGTAAACATGTTGGTTAGAAGTCATTAATATGACATTCACGCAACTCTAATAAAGTACCTAACACAGATCTGGCACCACTGAAATACTCAAAGGACATTAAGTATGAGTCTTAAAACCATGAGTATTGGAAACAAGATATTTTTACGTCTCGTTTGGGAGTAATATAATTGCATTTTGTGGCTCTAGCAGATGCTTGGGCCAGCTGGTTGGAGAGCATTGTTTTTTTCCCCCCTTAGCTTTGGTACCATACAGATAAACCCTTTATATAGAACTCTCATAAAGACCTTTTTTTTTATCATCTCATGGTTGACAGACCCATTTTTGTGTGTACATAATATTCTGGATTGTATAGACTGTAGACGCTTTTATTACAAAAGCACTGGAGAATAAACTACAAATGTTTGAGTCTAATTTGAGGCAATATAGCATTCAATCCGCCTTTACTGACCTTTCTGTCTCGCTACTGCTATCCAGATCTCCCTGAGAAGAAAAACCTAAAGCTGATGGAGACTTAGTTAGGTATTTTTTGGAGAGAGATTATCAGTTGACACAGAGCTGCAGCAGTAAACACTTCTGAATGCATCCTTGTGGATGGGGTGCCAGAGCAACGTTACCCCACGCTGTGTTGGATTGCAGGCTCTCTAGGGAACATTGGAGGGACTGAACAGCTCACTTTTGATGTGAAACTTACGTAATGAGGCTCCACATTTACGTATAAGCTTCCCAATGCTGGTCATCACCACCACATCTAAGCACTTAATATAATAAATAGTTTATTCTTCCGACTTCCCTGGGAGGCAGAAAAGTACCTGCACAAGAGCATACTAGAACGGTTGTGTTGGCACAAGCAGTGTTTTGTTTGTGCCAGGGCTGAGCCCCGGCCCCTCTGGGCCTGGCGATTCAGAGCACTGGCCTGTCTGGGCTTGCCGCATCAGTTATGAAAGTAAAATTGCTTCTGTCATTACAAATTAAGCACTGGGCACAAGACAGCATTGGAAGCTGTATAATTGTGAACTGTAGGCAGAGTTGGCTACAGCAGATTTTCACAGTGGCTTTGCCGTAAAGAAAAGTTGGAGAATATGGCTATTCCTGCCTTACACTGACCCTAATGGATTTGGGGTCAAACTTTGCTTAAACAGCATTTCATTTTCACATGTCTAGTGCTGAATAGTTTGCCAAGAAAAATAGGAGCAGCTGGATTGGCTGGGTGCGTAGGTCAGCATGTTGCCCTGAATATGGGGCATTAATGAGAGAACATTACTGGTTGCACACTTGCCAACACTTCATGTTGCCAAAGCTGGATTCCAGCGGGAATATTTTATTTTTGCATGGTATTTTTGGACAGTCTAATTATGCAAATACTGTACTGTGAATCCTCTCCTTTTCCATGAGAGTTTTGTGCTTATGACCTTCCCAACTTGTGCAACTTTAAAACAAATCCTTAATGGGATTTCCAGCTTTTTACTTAGTTAACTTGTGTCACAGTTGAGCCTTGCATCTCACTGTTCTGTAAAATAGTTGAGGTTATTTCATATATTTTTATGTGCAATTCTGTCGTCGTGCAGCTGAGATGTTCATCGGGCTAGTGCAGGTTAGAGTTTTGGGGCATGGTGAGACCTAGAGGCACCATTTGAGAGAACCTGGTGCTTGCATCCAGCCCATGAAAAGCTGTAATACTTGCGCTGTGTATATCCATGAAAAATTGTCTCTGCTGTCACGTTTATTCCTATGCAAAGGCCCTTTTTAAATACTAATTTTTGAGGCTGCATGTGTCAAATTGAACTGTTGTAATTAGTAAGTGGCAACCTCCCTCTTTTTTCCATTGAAAGCCGCTCCAGAGGATGGGAAACAAAAGGATCATTGTAGAGGCTGTTTTTAACAGCCTACCAGTCATGTAAAACATAAGTGTTTTTAGCCTGCGGCCCCCATGAGGTGTTTGTGAGACAAAAGAGACCGTGGGAAGCTGAGCCAGAAGGTGTGCGGGTTTTGAAGACGACAGTGTGTTTGGGGTCCAGAATGGCCTCACAAGCTGTGGATTCAGCTCTGCCTGCCGCATGGAGAATGTGGCTGCGGGAGGCAGACACAGTGGTGGTGGTACAGTGGATGGGTCACAGCCAGGAGGAAACTCAGGATTCCAGCATGTTTCATGTAGCGTCCTCGATCTCTGAATGCTGTAGAGAGTTATGCCCTGATGTGAGGCCAGAGAAGGTCTAGGCAGCCCCTAACCATAGGCTTGTGAAGCTCTCCATCCAGGTTGGGGTTGGTGACTTGGGCAGAGGGTCAGGCCAGTTCCTATTTGCAGTTGTCCCACCCCTAAAGGAGTGCTCAGCGACCTGACCAGGCTGATGGCTGTGCAGCAGGTGATGCTGCACCAGTGCAGTGAACAGAAGACCCAAGAGCTTGAGGAAGAGAGATGGAAGGCAAAGACAGGTCACTTGTGGCTCAGGAACAACCAGGCACCTCCAGGCCTAGCTGGGAGAGGCAGGGAGTCATGAGAGAGTTTTTGTTACTTCAGAGCAACTATCTTTAAGACGCCCTTATTTACCCACAAGGAAATGTTCTCCTGGGTGTGTTTGTGGTAGAGCCAGCTTGACACCTAGTGGCCAGCTGGATTTATGGCAAGTAACACAGCCTGACCTTCGCTCTTGTGGTTTGGTTAGATTTCTCCTCACTGGGCTCCAGTCAGAGTGGGGATTTATGAACCTGCATGTGCTGGTCACGTCTTCATTTTGTGTGAATCATCATCAGTCCCTTTTCTAATGCTGCCAATATAATTTAAAGAAACAGGAGTAAAAAATATCCCTCTAAACTTGTTGTAGCACATCCTGTATTGGGCTGGCAGGAACAGCAGTGATCATCAGAATATCTCTGAAAAGACATTTGTAGCTTTTTCTGCAGCCTGACTTGAATTGAGTGGTTTGAGCCTTTACTGGTATGGTAGTTATAGCCAGGATACAGCTCTGTGCTGAATTAAACAGTCTCTCATGCAGCGCAGCCTATCAATCAGCAAGCAGGGAGGCATTGACATAATTTATAACAAAAAGCTAAAATAAAAATGTTCTTGTGGCTGGTTGGGATTTGAATCCAAGCCATGGAGATTAAATGATGCAAAGATAAAGAGTCTTTGCTTTCATGTTATTTTGCCTTGTTCATTCTAGCTCACTTTACACACCAGCCCTGTCGGTTTCCCAGACACTATGAAGTATGTTTTGAGCTGGGTTTGTTACTTGGGAAGGAGGTCAGTGCTAACAATCAGAATCCTGCAGGTTACTTTGAAGGGAGTATGCCCTGCAATGCCAATATTAGGGATAGATATTGTCTGGGTGCTGCTGTTTTTCTCTTTGACTATTAACAGCACAAATGACATGCTAAGAATGGCAGCTGGACTTCCTTGCCCTGTTGCCAATGCTCATGCTTCCATCTCAGCAAGCTGAAATGGGCACCCACTTTAAGCAACAAGTGGCTGCTGTAGAAGGAGAGGTTTTGACTGGGATCCCATATAACAATACCTCACACAGATAGTGCTTCTGGTCCACATATCTCAAATTGCTCTTCAGAAACAGGCATGTGGCATTGTTACTCCCAATTCACAGTTGAAGAAAGACGACTTGCCCAAAGTGACACAGCAAGTCAGTTTTGGAGCTGGGAGCAGAACGCAGTTCTTCTGACCCTCAGTCCAGCAGCTACTCAGACTTATTCCTTGAGCTGTTCATGCATTGGGATGTGCAGTATCCTGTACTGAAAATCTGTTTGGGGAAACTGGTTTAATTGTGTGAATAAGAAATATATTATGAGGGTTATGAGAGAGAGACATGGCCTGAGTCCAGGACAAGACACAAGCATCTCCTGAATTCTGTCTCTGTCTGGGGTGAGTCATGTAACCCTTCTGCACCACCCCGATTGGAAGATTGACATTTAGGAGTTATACCTGGACCATAAAGCTGTGCCGAGGGAGAGTATATTCATCAGAGCGAACCCTGTTAGCCCCATTCCAACACCATGCCCCTTTCCCTCTTCTGTTTGAAATGTCCCTTCCCCACCTCACTAGCCCTCTGCTAATCTGAGTCATTGCTGCTCTATAAACCCCCATTACATTCCCAGCCCAGACGGGGCTCCATGTTTGGTAGTCTCCACGCCTGCTGGTGGTTGGGCAGGAGCTCACAGCTGAGAGAGGCTGGATCCTCCCTCACCGGGGTGGTGCACACCCACCCTCCCTGCCTGACATAGTTTCTCTCTTTTGGTGAGGTATTTGTGTCTTTCAGTATTTCCAAACCCAAGCATGTGGGCTAGAATATTTTTCTTCTATTTTAAATGAATGCTAAGATTCTCTCTTATTCATATGATTCCAGGAGCTGGGGCTTTATGAAACACATCAAATACTGCGAGGCTTGCTGTAAAATCATGAGTGTAGCCAACAGTGGTCCTGTTTCTATTCTGCACATTGGGAATAACATTGCACACAATTCTATGCAAATTATAATTATTAAACACAGTTCTAATGCCAATAATGTGGGGTAGAGGGTATAGACATGAAACACTGGGGAAGAAATGCCAAAGCAAAGCTGCTTTCCAACGCAGGAGGTTCTGCATGAGCAGTTTGTGTTTTTTCTCTCTCAAGTTCTTGGAAATTTTTACAATGGTAATGTGGGATATTGCTGGTTCCTAACAGACCTTGAATGGTCTCTTGAAATACGTGTTAACTACTTACGCTAAACAATCTGTTCCTCCGTGTATTTTGCTGTGACACCGAGTACCTTTTGCAGGCCTGAAGAAGAGCTCTGGGTAGCTTGAAAGACTGTCTGTCTCTCTCACCAACAGAAGTTGGTCCAATAAAAGATATTACCTCACCCACCTTGTCGGTTAGTAGGAGTCTAGACAGTCTTAGATATTCAGACATAATTTTGACATATGCCCAGAGGCAGAGTGCTGCAGCCCATATGTGGGAAATCTGCCATCTTCTATTTTAGCTTAGGAGCAATCACTAATTAGAGAGATTTGTACAAATCTAGTAGAGTGCTTGCCTCTTTAGGATGGAACTGTTCCACGGTGGCTGGATTGCTCTCTGGATGGTTTAATGACACTGATATATGAGGCGTTATACTATCTGCTGAGGGTGGCAGTGATGGGCTGGCACTGGAATGTGCATGGTGGTGTGGTGTGTTTAGGGTGGGACGTGCTCGGTCTGGGTGAAAGCCAAATGAACGGGACTTCTGCAGTCTCTTCTGCTGGAGTAATACTTGCTGGGAAGAGGCTTTTGTGCTGGGTTAGAGCATGACAGGCTCTTTCTGGAGGGTTGTCTGGCCACATGCAGGTCCCCATAATGAGTCTACACACTCAGCAGTTCTAATGTTTGCTCTAGTATTGCTACTGCCAGTATGCTACAGTTGTAAATAATGAAGGATGAAGTGTTGCCAAGCATATTCCCTCAAGGAATGTTTCATTCCTTGCAGTAGTCTGTAACATCCTCTATTGAGCTGAGGCTGTGAACCTGCTCCCTCTAAAGGGCTGGCCAGAAACACTTCTTTCCTTCCTAAATCATCTTAACATCTTCCCTGCTCAGTCACCTGACCAATGGTAAGAATAGCCTACTTTTTGTGAGCAAGAGATTTAAAAATAATAAAAGGAGATTTAGTTTTACACGTTGCATAATCAGCTTGTTGAACTCTCAGTCACAAGATGTAGAATTCAAGAGCTGAGCAAGATTCTAAAATGGATTAGATACTTATAAGACAATGAGATGATCCACAATTGTATCAGGCATACTAAGATAAAACCTATTGCCAAGACACAAACCATCTACTAACTGACAAGGTTATGAAGAAACATCTTCTATGGGCAGGGTATTGCAAGGGGTTTCTTACACCTTCCCCTGCATTGGTGGACCCCTGGTCTGATCCAATATGGCAGTTCCTATGTTCTGACAAAACAGGAGAGGAATGGACTGGTAGGTCATATTTGAAGGTGGGGAGTGACAAATCCAGTGCTATTTGGAGATGCTGTGAGCTCAGTCTAGTGTCTTCCTCTCCATAAAATGCACATGTGCATAACTCCAACGCTAGTGCAGTGCTTTGAGTCTTCTGATTGAAAACCGATGCAAAATTCCTATTCAGCAGCTTTTTCTTAGGCTTAAGGAAGGTGATTTGGTGTTTTGTAGTAATTTGAAGTTTATGAAACACATATACCAACACCATCTTAATTTAACGTACAGACTCTGCCAATTTCCTCTGAGCAAATCAGTTCTCATCTGGAAGTAATGGGTCGTATCATGCCTGCAAGTGGGAGCAATGACTTACAGTGATGTCACCCACTGGCTTTTCATGGAAATTTATTTATTAATCCGTAATTCTATCTGCAGTGATGTTGTGTGTATAAATATTTAATTTCTCTTCGGGTGCCCACGTTTTCACCATCGTGCCCTTAGCTTTCTGACTTAGCTCAGAGCTGGGAGGAGCTGCACAGTAGATGAAGTTATCTGAGGTTTCTGTGTGGTGAGAAAGGTTAATGTATTTCTCCTTTTTCCTTTTAATCTTTACACAGTTGGGCTTTGGGGGCTTGGGCCTTCGAGTCCAAGTTGGCAAAATACAACTTCTCCTGCCTGGATGAAAGACTTAAAGGATGGCTCTGTCTCTGGCAGAGGCCTTCCTAACACAGAATGTTTGTGACTGTGACTAAGTGAAGACCTGTTGCCTGCTTCTGTTTTTAAATGAATGGTATTTGGGTTAGGAAGCCATTTCTCAGGTTTTCTGTTTCAGGGCTGAAATATTTTGGTTCTCACTATAGATTGCCCTTTCCAGCCCAAGGCTTTCATTATAGCATGCCAAGTGGTACACAGAACACGTTTGAAACTGGATTTAAAGTCAAGGATCTAGCAGCAAAGGCAGGATCGACAGTATCCTACTTGAGGGTGGAGCAGATTTAGAGAAGTTCTGTTCTGTGAAACTTTCAAGTCTCCAAAACTACTATGCAAGTTAATTCTTTTTTGCACATTTTTCTTTTTCAGGAAATTGCAGCTTATTTAATAACATTTGAAAAGCATGAAGAATGGCTAACGACTTCCCCTAAAACAAGGTAACATTGCTAATATTGCAGCTTGTGAAAATGTACATTGATTTATTTTCACTGATGACTTGACTTGCTAATCAATTCATTGGGCACAAAGTGAAAACTCCAAGTCACGCTTGATAGCTTGTGACACTGAAGTCTCATTAATTGACTTAATGAGTGTTTTATTGAATGAAATCGGATTGATTAAAAACAGACCACCTGCAATCTTGACAGGTAAAAGTTTTAACCTGATGATTTAACATTTAATTGTATCCTTTCAGATGAATGCATTTAAAAGGCTTTGTTGAGTGAAGGTTGTAGGCTATTTATCTTGACTGTCACTAATCTGTTAGCCAGAAACTTAAAAAAAAAAATCCCTTGCACTTTTCCTGTTTAAAATGCAGACTCTAAGTTTGTTTGTATTTTGGCATGTTTCTTGTTGGGGTTAAGTGTCTGGTGGCAAGGAGATCCCAATAAGCCAAATTAACAGGCATGTTTGCAGTTTATTAAGCAGTAAATGTCATGTATTCGTCTAACTGCCATAAATGTTTAACTTCTGCAACCCGCTGGGAACTGATACAATAAATTAAAGACTGCAGATGTTTTCCTGTTGTGGAATCCTGATGATCATTTTATTATGTTGAGATATGAAGTTGCACTACTTGTGACTGAAAACAAGAAAAGGAACTTGTGCTTACGGAGAGTGTATAAAGTTCTGGGGTGTTATCTAAAACCACATTTTTGCTTTTTCTAAATTACAGCATCTTTCTCATTAACAATGAATGGAGCAAGGGTTTATTAGTCAAAAGAGAGTTAGCTCAGCAGGCCATGCTGAAGTTCTATTTTTCTTGCTGTGTAGTTGGGAGAAACCCAGTGCATTTTCACACCTGTTCACAACTAGGCTGTTGGGTCACTGGTGTGAGAACACATTTTTGGAGGAATAATGAACTACTCAATGTTGTAAACCAGGTAAGACCTGCCCCAGAATAATACAAGACGCTCTAGTGCTTTTCATGGGAGGAGGCCAGAGCAGCTGAAAGGGAGGCTTTCCTGCTTCTGGCCTCTGCAGTTCAATGTGCTCACAACTGCCCGGAGAGCAGCCCGACGATGCTTCACACAGACAAGAGGGTACAGCCAGCGAGTGCCTTTTCCATCTCCCACTGGGGATGGCCCCGAGAAATGCAAATGCAGAGAGAGCTACAGCAGACACAGCACAAGATGAATCTTCAATAGTTTGTTGCTTGGTTTGGCATCATATTCCTTTGTAATTAGTAGGGGCAGAAATTATAGTAAGATACAAGAATGGTTATTGACCGTAACAAATAGTACAAATTAACTTGCTGAATGTTTAATAGCTCACAGCTGAGGGGAGGATTTAGACAAAGGAGGATGATAAGCAGTTAAAGAAAAGAGAAGGGTGGCTTTCTTTGGAAAGTTAGAAAACAACTTCTGTTAAACTTAGGACACTCTCCACCCCCCCCACTTCTCTAGCATTCAAGCTGCCTTAACATTCTCTTACATTATTAAACAAGTTCTTCATTAATCGTTATCAAAATGTGGTGTGCGTTAGGATTGAGAGGTGAGAGATTTCATGTGCTATTGCTTTTACAGGTGATGCACCCAGTTCCATTAGACTCAAATGTTTTACTACAACGGCTGATAGTTCAGGTTCTTGCTTTCAAGGAACTTTAGGTGCACACTGTGATAGGATCCCTGGGGTGCAGCCTGGGACTGTGGGACCTCTGTGCTCTTAACTCTCCAGCCTGGGCTGTCTCTCACAACGCTTTGCTAGTGACAAGCAGCAAACCCCTCCAGGTGCTGTTACCACTCAGCACAACTGCATGTGGAGCCCCACACCCAGCTAGATTGTATGAATGTTCCCAGAGCCACCCATGAATTACACAGAGAAAGGCACCAGCCAAATCCCCCCCCAGCTTCCAGCCTTGTACCTCAGGACTATACCATCTTGCACTGCTCAAAACCCTTTCTTGAGCAATGCAATTTTGTTAATTGGGTCACCACTTCCACAGTGGAACGGGGATATACAACAGCCTAAACCTGAGCAAATTTACCAAGCAATTCATGCAAACACACTGGTAAAGATAAACAGTAAAACAAATTTACTGATTACAAAAGATAGATTATAAGTGATGGCAAAAAGTAGAGTGGTTACCAAAATATAAGCGCACAGTCTAAACTCTCAACCCTATTAGACTGGGCAACATCTAGATTAAGCAGTTTTCCTCACCCCACTGGATATTGCAGTTCATAGGACACAGGTTTCATCTTTGAAACCTGGGCCAGTCTCCTCTGTTGGGTTCTTCAGTCTTCTGAATGTCCTTGTTGCTTGCAGCATAGATGGGAGCAGGAGAAAAGGCCAAGCATGTGGCCACTGTATTCTGTTTTATACCCTCAGTCCATGTGCTTGGAGAACACAAGTCCAAGCATGTCTGGTGGGTATT